>NC_140641.1:21114699-22314699 GCF_978046115.1 Saccoglossus kowalevskii
CAGACAATGGTGATTGAACTTTTAACCCAGCATATTTTTTTTCTCTTTAACAATTTGGTGCAACATTTTTTAACTTGTTTTTGCATTTTTTCTCATTCCTTTGTTCATTTTAAAACAATAGGCCATAATCTTGAAAAAAAAGAAATAGTGAAAATTGATTTTGATTTAAAATTACTGACATTCCACTTGGCCATCACAAAACATATGCATTTGCATATGTGTGACATATATGACGTATTTGTCAAGTTTTTAATATGAATGGTCAAGGCATAATAGCAGTATATCTCTGGTACAGCTGTTGTTAAAATCAAACGGCCACCAGGCAGCCATTTTGAAATTAATTTGAAAGATAACAAGACATGAATGTCACAGTCCCCGTTATTTGATTTCAAAGTAGTACAAGGAACATCTGCAAACAACAAAACTATACACACATGTATACTTGCTAAAGAAATTGCATTCATAAATCTGAGTGAACCTTGATGTACATGACTTCTTTGTTAATTCAGGTCTTAGTATATTACCAAGACCTGGGTCAAATCAAAGTTCAAATAACTGCATTGTTTTAATTTGCATATTTTTAGGAGGGTGTGGTCATTATTGCCAAAAGCACATCTACTCGTGCTTCGCCTGAACGGGGACTAACAAGATGACATGCATCCAATTCATGTACTAAGTTTTGAACAAAATTTGTTCATGCACAACTGAGGTCCAGTTCTTGAATGAAGAAAATGCATGAGTTTGAGGACTTTTTAGCCTTAAAATGGCTGCTATTCGGCCATCTTTAATTACATCATGAAACAAATGCATGTATGTATTCCAGGAAATATGATGTATGTTCAAGTTTATTTATTGGGCAAGACACGACTGAGACAAGGCCCCAGAAATAAACTCATTAAAACAAATAGCCACTGGTCCCATAAATAGGTTTAACCCCACCAAGAAATGCTTCCAACAACAGAAATGTTGATTTTATTGTTACCAAAGTCCAAGATTCTGATAACTTGAAACGGAACATGAAAAAATGCATATACATCCCAAGATGCATGATGCGAAGTTGAACGTGATTGGTCTAGACATGTCCGAGATAGTGGTGCAGACACACATACAGATGTACAAAAATGAAATTATAAGTTCCCCCTGTTTTCAAGTTTTCAATTTGATGTAACAATTATATATGTGTACAGATTCTTGTAATAAACACTGTGAATACAATGAACATCATTGTCTGATCTGTAGTACAGTAAAGCCAGCAGATAGCAATCAATATTGAAGATGTTGGAACAAAGTCTGACACCATCGCAACTGTAAAACAATCAACTATGATATCCTATATAAACATGAATTTCATAATTGATATCCAGTCTTCACAAACTCCCTCAAATTATCAAAATTACAAAAACAAGCAGCCTATCGGCTGAGATAGCTTCGCTGTTAGCAATGCACATTTCAATTAAAGAACTGAAGACATCATTAGAAAATGAACAATATGAATTGTGTCAAAGCAATCGTACTTACAGTTTTTAACAAGAAGTCGAAAATATCACTTTTTACCAAAAATAACAAAAATATTCACCAAAATAAATTAATTAGAGAATTGAAGATATCATCACAAAATGAACAAATCTGAGAGAGGTCCACATGTAGTACCTATATATGTAATATCAAAGCAATCGGACTTACAGTTTTCAACAAGAAGTCGAAAATATCACTTTTTACCAAAAATGACAAAAATATTCACCAAAATTAGAGAACTGAAGATATCATCACAAAATGAACAAATCTGAGAAAGGTCTACATGTAGTATCTATATATGTAATATCAAAGCAATTGAACTATTGGTTTTTAACAAGAAGTCGAAAATATCACTTTTTACCAAAAATTACAAAAATATTCACCAAAATTAGAGAATTGAAGATATCATCACAAAATGAACAAATCTGAGAGAGGTCCACATGTAGTACCTATATATGTAATATCAAAGCAATCGAACTTGCGGTTTTTAACAAGAAGTCGAAAATATCATTTTTTACCAAAAATGACAAAAATATTCACCAAAATTAGAGAATTAAAGATATCATCACGAAATGAACAAATCTGAGAGAGGTCCACATGTAGTACCTATATATGTAGTATCAAAGCAATTGGACTTGCGGTTTTTAACAAGAAGTCGAAAATATCATTTTTTACCAAAAATGACAAAAATATTCACCAAAATTAGAGAATTGAAGATATCATCACGAAATGAACAAATCTGAGAGAGGTCCACATGTAGTACCTATATATGTAGTATCAAAGCAATTAGACTTGTGGTTTTTAACAAGAAGTCGAAAATATCACTTTTTACCAAAAAAGACAAAAATATTCACCAAAATTAGAGAATTAAAGATATCATTACAAAATGAACAAATCTGAGAGAGGTCCACATGTAGTACCTATATGTCTAATATCAAAGCAATTGCACTTGCGGTTTTTAACAAGAAGTCGAAAATATCACTTTTTACCAAAAATGACAAAAATATTCACCAAAATTAGAAAATTGAAGATATCAACATGAAATAAACAAATCTAAGAGAAGTCTACCCAAGGTACATATACACCAAGTATCAAAGCATTCAGGCTTGTAGTTTTCAAGAAGAAGTCGAAAAAGTAAAACATTGACACGGACAATCACTCATATGATAAGCTCCGCTCGACAAAGTCGACAGCGGAGCTAAAAATTAATTGTAAATTTTATACACAGAGGATATATCTTTCCACACATGTAACAAAGCTTAAAACCTCTGTCATTAAAGAAGCAAAGTCACATTTTATCTCCCTTGACAAAGTTAAACATTAAATTTTTTCGATTTTTTTTTATCAAATTATGTTCATAATATTGTCCAAACAATTATAGAAAAATAGCTAAAAGTAGGCAAAAGGTTGCAACGTAATTTTGGTGTGACAATTCATGGTGTTTAACACACGGAGCCAGAGTGTCAAAAGCTGTTTTGTCAATGAGCATGTTAATTAATCAGTAAATATATAGTTGTGTAAATGAGAGAACAAGTACCGGGGGTAACAAAATAAATATTGTCTTTGGAAGATGATAAGGAGCTTACTTTAACGAACACCGGAAAACCACATATTTCCTCGCTGTTTCTGAGTAAGTTTTTCACGGTATAAGCTTTGCATTTGACGAGCAGTTTCCATTAACGCCTACTGAAATGAAAGAGACAGGCACTTAATGTTATATCTAGACTCTAGATAGCAGCGGAAGCTGGTCCACAAGGTCAAGTCAATTATTGATTTGTCAGCATTTCCAATAAAAACAATGCATACTTTGACACATTAATGATGATGCAATCAAAAAGGGTAAATTTTTGCTTTTTTTGTGTATATATGTGTAAAATTCTTTTTTTTTAAATATCATGTTGTGTTGCACACTCATGATAGTAAAATTACAATCTATTAAATATGATCAAATATCAAAATTGAATATCAGTAAAAATTAATGCTTTCAGAAAAATAATTATCATTCTTGTACCATCTTAATGTAGAATATACCACTTATGAGTTTTTTTACATATTATTGACAATATTTCGTGTCAAAATCTTTCTAAAATTACGGTAATCATTTCAATATTAGTCAACAGTATGTGACCTTTTTTTTCTCTCAATCTGTTTTTTGAGAAAAAAAAGTTAAAATAATATGTATATGAGGGGAGATCAATAAGTTCTCGGCCTTCCTCATAAAACGTTACAGAGGGTAGATTTTTCTTACAAGTTATTTTTCAACATAGTCCCCTCTAAGTTCATTGCAATTTGTCCATCGATGTTCCTGCTGGAAGAAGGTTTCATCTTGATCCTTTAGATAGGCCTCAACAGATTGGATGACGTCATCATCAGTCTCAAAACAGTGACCACGCAAGTGTGACTTTAGTTTAGGGTCCGAGGTGCCAGGTCAGGTGAGTAGGAAGGGCGAGGTAAGATTTCAAAGTCACATTTGGTTGCTGCTGCCACTGCCACCTGTGCTGTGTGAACAGGTGCATTGTCCTGGAGCAACAACACACCAGCTCGACGCTTTCCTCTCTTTTGCTCTTTGATTGCTAAACTGTCACAGTTCTGAAGCGTAGTACTCTGCATTGATTGTTTGACCCTTTTGTAAGTAGTCAATCATGATGACTCCTTAGCTGTCCCCGAACAGAGAGGCCATCACCTTGCCGACTGATTCTACTCGCTTGAACTTCTTTGGCGGCTGTGAACCCTTGTGTGTCCATTGTTTGCTCTGCTCTTTTGATTCTGGATCAAAGTGGTGAACCCATGTCTCATCTTGGGTCTGATTTGACTGGAAACAGGCCAAAAGCATCCTCAAAACTTGTTCAACTTCTGATATTGAGTCAACATTCGGGGAACCAACCTTGCAGACAGCTTGCTCATCCCAAAGATGTTAGACAAAACGTTGTGAACTGCGCCATAACTAATGCCTAGTGAATGCCTGATATGTCGGATAGTGACACGTCTGTCATTCATTACCATGCGATGGATGGCCTCAACCTGAAAGTTAGCAACCCACTTCTTAACAGTGGAATAAAAAAGGGAGTCCTCACCAAGTGTCCTGACCATGTCTTCGTGAATTTCTTTGGGAGTCATCCCCTTTTTATAGTGATACTTGATCACAGCACAAGCTTCTGCCTGGTCCTAATTTCTGATTTACTTCTCACCTGCTGATTTTAAATGAACACAACATCATGCTAATGAATGAATACCTAAATTTGTGTTTTTATAGGTAGTGACTTTATAGTTAATGACATTATAGTATAAAGTTATACCCAAAAATAGGAGTTCTGCCCCTTATTTCCTGGTGAGGCCAAGAACTTATTGATCACCCCTCATAGACCACAATGAAAACATTCCCACTAAAAAAAAACCACTAAAAATATTGTTAATTTTTTAATATCAAAAAATACCTTGTATGTGACTTTATATTTCTTTCATCATCATATGACACATGATATGTTTCAGACATATTCCTGCAAAACATGATATTTTCACTCTATTTTACTGATTGATTTTCCCAAACTGAGTACTGTGACCCACTATTTTTAATCAATTTTCCCCATCCAAAACACACGGAATACCAAATCAGACAAATTGCACAAGCTAAGATTGAATATCTCAAAGCGCTCAGTCGAACGCACTGGCAAAACTTGTAACAAACGTGACTAATACATCATGTGAAATCGCTACACAATCCTAGTTTTCTCTCTGATAGAAGAGTCAAATAGTGAAAGCAAGCATGGTAAACTAATTATTTAATAAATATTGCCATATATCTTGTCCCCTTATTTGCATAAATCGATTGAATATGAATATGTCTACCTGTAATGTGGGAATCTGATTGGCCGTCATATGATTATGAGGTAATAATAATGATTTTGAACGACTATAATTCCAAACCAGACTAAATTCCCTTACAACATAGAAGAATGAATAGGGGTAAGATTATGTGCAATCATTGTTTTGACTCGCAGCATTGGTGTTGAAATGCTTTGTGAGATGATAGTAAATTATTTATAAAATCTTAAAAATTCATGCTAATTGTTTTCTTTTTTTTAGTTATTATTATTGTCTGTGACAGTGTTTGTTCTTTTACTTGTTTTTTTGTTTGTTTTTTTTTTGAATAAATTATGTAAATTTTAACATTATTTCAAATCAAATATTCTATTCTATTCACTGGGAGTTATGATGTATATATAAATATCAGCTAGGGATACGTCACAATAAAAGTCACAATTAGGAATGATATATATGATTCATGTTTATTAATTTAACTTTATTACTCAGAGGCCAAAAAAGATTGTAATTTCTTTACGGTGATAATAAAATGTTTTGTATTGTATTGTATAGTACCATAATCAAGTAATAAACATGCACATTGATTTCAAAGTACAAAGCCCATTTTATCGAAGTTTCCATTATAAGAAATGATATGTGCGTGCTTGTACATACGGGCAGGGCTCCAGAAGGTGTACCTACACTTTATGCAATTTTTTTTTAAATTATGCTAATTTATTCATGACATAGCAGTTTCTGTGCTCATGAATATTCATTAATTTGTGGGTCAGTACATTTTAAAAGGGCCGATATATTATTTTAGGGGGAAGAGTTAGAAAGGGGGATTAGTAAACCTTAGGGGGTCAATACAAAAGAAGGGACCCATTTGGAGAGCAGCCATGCTTCTCGTGTCTGTTGTTGCACGTGACCTACAGCTGTCAACTGTGTTCGTTCTTAGACGACTTCGACTGGCTTCCATGTGGGGTAGTATTCTTGTGTTCTGTTTTTTCTGACTTGAGTTTTTGAATTTGCTGTTTATGTTTTTAACGTCTTTCATGTCTTTTGTAGGAGTGTCCAATCCGTGATTCAAACTTGCGATCTTTGAGTTCCCAGCGCACTGTCTTGTCCACTGTACCACAAGTGTCTTCACACAAGAGATAGGATTTAAGTCCTATTCATAGGAGCACTGTCTTCACTAGCATTCAAAAATCTAACTAAACATACTGGATTCGAACCAGCGATCGCTCACATTGCTGACATAGTGCAAATCAACTGAGCTATATGGGTAGTCATGCAAATTGAATAATTTGTTGTCATATTTAGCTTTATTGCCAAATAGTGTTTGCAAGAAAAATATGGGCAAGGCATGGGAATTGAACCCAGGTCCTCCTGATCACTGTGTAGACAACAATAACCACAAGACCACAATTGATTGACTGGATGTGTTTGCATTTGATAAGACTATATAGTGTGTATATATATATATAGAAATACAACATATTTCTATTATTGAGTTACAATTGTCCAAAAAATTGCCAATTTTGTGTTTTTACTTGTGTAAACTATATGCATGCCATAACCCGTTAGTGTACATCTTGCCAATTGGGTGTTTGCCATTTGCGTTGCCCATATATGACCCGACCCTAACCCTAATGCCAAGACACGTTACTGTTAATAATTCAGTTGCCCATACCTGACCCGACCCGACCCTAACCCTAATGCCAAGACACGTTCCTGTTTATAATTGCTCAATAATGATACTCTGTTGTGCACTGTCTGCGGGTAAGTTGCATTGATGCCAACTGATTAAACAAGTCGCGTTTAAGTAATTTCCACTATTAACAAGTGGTTAAATTGTGACAATAAATGTGTGGACAAATATTTGAGATTAATTTTGGTGTAGACAACTCTCGTTTAATTAATTCCCACAATTACAAGTTGTTATAAAAATTGAGAGAATAAAAGTGCGGACAAATATTTTAGACTTATTTTGGTGTAGACAGCTCTCGTTTAATTATTTTACACCATTACAAGTTGTTAAATTGAGAGAATAAATGTGCAGACAAATATTTTAGACTTATTTTGGTGTAGACAGCTCTCGTTTAATTATTTTACACCATTACAAGTTGTTAAATTGAGAGAATAAATGTGCGGACAAATATTTTAGACTTATTTTGGTGTAGACAGCTCTCGTTTAATTATTTTACACCATTACAAGTTGTTAAATTGAGAGAATAAATGTGCGGACAAATATTTTAGACTTATTTTGGTGTAGACAGCTCTCGTTTAATTATTTTACACCATTACAAGTTGTTAAATTGGGAGAATAAATGTGCAGACAAATATTTTAGACTTATTTTGATGTAGACAGCTCTCGTTTAATTATTTTACACCATTACAAGTTGTTAAATTGAGAGAATAAATGTATGGACTAATATTTGAGACTTATTTTGGTGTAAACAACTCGTGTTTGATTAATTCCCACAATTACAAGTTGTTCAATTGAGAGACTAAATGTGTGGACAAATATTTTAGACTTATTTTGGTGTAGACAGTTCTCGGTTAATTATTTTACACCATTACAAGTTGTTAAATTGAGAGACTAAATGTATGGACTAATATTTGAGACTTATTTTGGTGTAAACAACTCGCGTTTGATTAATTCCCACAATTACAAGTTGTTCAATTGAGAGACTAAATGTGTGGACAAATATTTTAGACTTATTTTGGTGTAGACAGTTCTCGTTTAATTATTTTACACCATTACAAGTTGTTAAATTGAGAGACTAAATGTGTGGACAAATATTTTAGACTTATTTTGGTTTAGAAAAGTCGCATTTAATTTACTTCCACCAATTACAAATTGTTAAAGTGGGAGAATAAATGTGTGGACAAATATTTGAAACTTATTTTGGTGTAGACAACTCTCATTTGATTAATTCCAACAATTACAAGTTCTTAAATTGGACAAATATTGACCATTATATTTGTGAGTAAATACCTGTTGTTTAATAAATTTCCACCTCTACAAGGTTGTTAAATTGAGAAAATAAATGTGTCGACAAATATTTGATACTTATTTAGGTGTAAGAACTCGTGTTTGACCAACTTCTACTATTGAAAGTTGTTAAAATAATGAAATAAATATACTGGTATCATTAGATATTTGATTTAATTGTGAAACTTTCTAACAAAATGTTAACTGCTGGCTTCGAACCCTCAATCAACAATTCCGCAGACACAGTACAAATTCCACAACATCACAGAAGATATTCGTCTGTTGCCTGAATTGTTTTCATAATATAGGGAACGCGGCCATCGACACTTTAACAAAACTTACCTTGACATGGGTCTTGTTTATCTCTTGTCACAATCTGGAAACTATTGAACAAATTGCGCGTCGTCCAGTTTAAGACGTAAGTTATTTTATTATTTATTCTTTCAGTTTTGTATGGTGGAGTTTTGTGAGGTTTATTATTTTTTCGCGACGTTCTTTGCTTACTTGTTTACGGTTTGAGAGATTTCAGTTCATTTGATTTACGTTTTTACGGTAGCTCTGAGCGGGACTCGAACCCACTGTCTTTTCAAGCTAATTTTGTTTTATTTTGATGGCACGCTTGTGTACCACGCCACGACGTTGGTCGTTAAGTGGTATTCATTTTTCTAACTACTCCAGTGTTCCGATGAGTTGAACGGAAAAGCCAAAACGATTGCTGGTTTCTGATTGCTTCGGTTCTGGTGAGTGTGTATCTAGTGTGATTCGAACCCATGTCGTTTGTATTGGGCGTTTTTTTATTTCCCATGTTGGCTACGCCGTAATATGCAACCACTTCCCCGTTTTATTGTGATTTTGAGAGTGTTTAATGATGTCTTCCTCACCCGTCACGCCATGACCCAGTTTCAACAACAAGGCCATTTTGGGACAGTACGTGACCCTCGGCGTGACCCGACTGACTATATGAGCGTTCTGTTCAACTGTTAAGCTAGGATTTATTACCGTTATTATCATTATATTGTCACATGATTTGTTTTACCTTATGTGTCATGTCTTAAGTATCTTTATTGTAATTTGTGTATACCAATTCGTATATACCGAGAAAACGACCCCGATTGAAGGTCATGTATTTTTTGATGTCACCAATTCGTGTGTAGGTACTGCTTCTAGATGCATGCCGTACATACGTGCCCCATGTCACACCTGCCACATGGGAGAGGGGCACGCTCATGTGTGGTGTACAGGTGTGATGATCTCCTGGCGACCCCATCTGTGAATTAACGCCGTATGAACGCAAGAAATAAACGGAAGCAAAAGACGAATATACGTCGACGTAGTATAATTCCATCTAAATTTGTGAAGTGTAATTTTGCAACAATAGTACATTACATTATTTTCCTGGTCACGTGACTTCATTTCAAGTCGAATTTCCAAGAAAAGAATTGGCAGCATGCTCCTGATCGCTGTCAATCAGCAAATAGTGACGTTCTATGGCTTCTCGATTGAGATTAAAAAAAACCACAGAAATCTGACCAACAATCATAAACAATGAATGACAATGGCGCACATAGAAATGTCGAACTGGTCGACAGTTTTAATGACTCTGTCATTGTACAGTGTTTCCGGTTCCATGCTAATATTGCTCGTCTTTACACTTATAAATACGCATTTCTTACCTGTGTAGCGCAATGAACGCATGAATTTTGATCAGTTTTTGCACGATAGAACATCATCACCATAAAACAACAACACTCAGTTTACGGAACTAGGTCATATGCAAATACATCTGCAGGTGAGCGTAGAGGGCGTGACTGGAAAAATAAAATGTTTTGAACCACGTACTCATCATTTTACGGAAGCGTATTAGTGCCATACTCTTAGCAAAATAATAAAAAAATCTCGTTATAACGAGTTTATTTTTCTCGTTATAACGAGCTTTTTCTCGTTATAACGAGTTTATTTCTCGTTATAACGAGTTTTTTCTCGTTATAATGAGTTTATTTTTCTCGTTATAACGAGATTTTTTCTCGTTATAACAAGTTTATTTCTCGTTATAACGAGTTTTTTCTCGTTATAACGAGTTTATTTTTCTCGTTATAACGAGTTTTTTCTCATTATAACAAGTTTTTTCTCGTTATAACGAGTTTATTGCGCCCTCAGCGTTTATTTTAAATATGAATGTACTTCCGGTTCATTGGCATGCTTTTATGTTTTATGTAAGTTTTCTGCTCTACAGTGGCAGATGATGATAAGTTCAACCAGTTTTTACGAGAACGCGGAATAGATGAAACAATAATAACAGCGCTAGCCAGAGAAAAGGTAAGTCTGGGGAAAGTGAATTGATTATTTAACAGATGTGTGTTATGTTTATGCTCCGTTAATTAGCAAGCAAATTTGACCCCGAGGCAGTTTTGCTGTATGGGGGCCGGACAGCACGCGACACTTGGCGGGAATCAGACGGAACTTAAATAGCAGGCGGAAGAAATACGAGAGAAATCGTGTCAATCGCGGGGTTAGGGTCTTTTAACCCAGATGGTAGGACCAGTGTTTGGCTTGTGTCGTGGATGAGCTGAAGCTAGCAGACACTCCCAGTAGACAGTAGTAGAAGTGGAAGTTTATAGCAGACATTAGACAATGTTCAAATGGCCAGATAGTTACGAATACATATTCCCATCAAATAATAATTTTTCACGATCAGCATAATGTATAATATTATAATAAAAACACATAGTGACTACAACTTATGATCAAGCAACTTCAACACCAAAAATTCAACACAGTGGAATGCCCAATAGAGTGTAATAATTATACAGAAGCAAATTTATTACCAACTATCTGTACTGAACAACATGACTTTGACCCGTTGACCCCTACATGTCAGGTCTAGCTTATTTCAGGGTGGATATACATAATTGAGGACAGATATATATTTCATTACAGAACGTATAAATATGATAAATACACATCTGAATGAACTGATTTAAAGGCCGGAGGTTATCGTGCGTTATCCAATTTCGAGTAAACAAATAATGTATTTTACATGTGTTGTATATGTTGCTATGATACCCATATCAAACATGACACAGCGTAACGACCACCAGACTTTAATACTGCAAGTTCAGAGAAATATGATTGACCTTGACCTTTTGTGTTTAGGTCCTGTGACGATATAGCCTGAACCACATATTATGCCACGACCAGTTTTCATCAGGTTGACAAGCAATTGTATAAGCACCGTAGCCCTTGTGGCTGTAAAGTAACATCCCAAAATATTGTGTTTTTTTTATCCTGTGACATGTGGCATTATAGCCTAAACTGTATTTTGGGGCTTTATGACCATGAACTTTGACCTTTTGCCCCCCCCCCCCTCCCAATATAACATGTCCCGTTTCCGTCAGGGTAAATGTACATGCCAAGTTTAAGCACCTGAGGCTGAGATGTTATAGCCCGAACTGTTTTTTTTTATGGTTCTTGTGACCTTGATCTTTGACCTGTTGACTCCCAAAATATATCACGCTCTATTTTCGGCTGGGTGAATGTACATGCCAAGTGTAAGCACCATAGGTGGTCTTGTTTTTGGTGTGAACAAACACACATACATACATACATACATGCACACATACATAGATACACACAGACGGCACTGAATGCCCTACTTGCACTGCCTCTCGGGCACCAGTAATAATTAGCATGTTTTCAGATATTAATTTCAAAATTATGCTATGGTCCTAAAAAAATGTATCCTAGCAGACACTGTTTTTAATACACTAATTACACTCAAAATTGGTGCACAATCTGGGAGATTTAGTGTTATTAGTAAGTTACACACAAAGTTTCTTACACAATTGAAATGAATTTCGGATAGACGAGTTCCATCTTTGTGTCCGTTTGTGCACTCAGAGCCATTTCTTGAACATGCTTTGACCGATCTCATTCAAACTTGACCTAAATATAGTGTATGATGATGTACAGATGCAGAAAGATTTTCGTTGTCATTTGCTCAAAGTTTTAGTCATCAAATTTGCTTATTTATTATGGTTAAACATGTTCGGAACTGTTTCTCGAAGATGAACTGGGTGATTCAAACATTGGATAATGATCATGTTTATTAGGTTACATTTTGAGATTTTACATTTTTCCATGTGCGTGCTGATTCCTCGCTACCAGTATTTTTTTGGTGGATTCAGTTGAAACATTGCACAGAAGTACTATACTGGTGGTGTTGTAGGTATTGCACAGAAATTGTCATGAGGGGGATAGGGATTATGTAATTTAGTAAGACTTGTTTTATCATATTTTTGACTTCCGTGTGCGAAGCACAGAAAGGAGTCTTTGCAATGCGCAGATTCGATTAGGTTTTGGTAATAATCTATGCATATTAATTACCTAATTTGCATTAAAATTAGCAAATTTTTAACTGTTTCATGACTGTTTCACTGATATCTAAAGAGCCAGTCATTGGATTTTAATGAAACTTAGTACATAGATGCTCTGAGCTAATGCGCAGACTTGATTAGTTTTAGGTGAAAATCTGTGCATATTAATTAGCTAATTTGCATAATTAAATCAATTTTAAGCTTTCTCAGTACTAATTATTCAATTGGTACATAAATGCTCGAGGTCAATGTGCAAGCCTGATTAGTTTGGGGTTAAAATCTACTATTTCCATAATTAGCATAACAATTTATAATTTTTTTATTCTAATCACATTTCAATGAAACTTGGTACATAGATGATCTGTTACATTGTCTTTTGTCTCCAATACTCTCAGTACATGAGAGTTCTTTCTAAGCTTTCTTTGATTGTTCATTTGTTTATTGCACTAAATAAATAATTATTATTCAAGTGAGAGAATCACTTGTTTTTCTGTATGGCTCGGTTGATTTGATTTTTGTATCATATTTATTTTATTTCAGATTGATAGTAGTGTTATCAGATTCATGGATGATGAACAACTAGCCATGTATATTAAACAGTATGGTGATAGACTGGCTATATTCCAGTTTTGCAGACAAAGCGCTCCTGAAGCCAAACGCAAACAACTTCTCTTTCAGAAGCTGAGAAAAAAAATGAAACTGAAATCAGCTACATCATCTGAAAAAAGTGATTCTTCTGATGATAACGAAAGTTTATCTTGTCCAACCCGTCAAACAACCGCTAGTAAATTGGTTGGCAACCTAAATGCCAAGAAAAATTACAGGCAAGTTGAAATTGGTTGGATTATGAAAGATGTGAGCTACAGTAAGCATGTACGGACCAAGCAGGGTGGTGGTACAAGGAAACTAAAAGTTCATAAAAAAGCCAACAAAACTGACTTGCTCAAAGAAGGACTAAGTCTGTTTTTCCCACATGGACAATCAACGAAGGGACCAGAAAGTGATTTTGTGTTTGACATCTGTGATTTCACGGAAAATATCGTGGATGAGAACATCACTGTAGGACAGATGTTCATTGAGACAAAACTGACTTCACTGCGTTTTTATTTAGCCAGTACCCGTAAACCACGTACACAAAATAAAGCACAAGTTTGCAACGTTGGGGAATCTCTTGGTTCAAATGACGTCAATGCAGTTGAAGTGAAGCAGTGCATCTCTTGTATGCAATCCAATAGTATAGCTGTTTGTTCGCATGATGTCAGTGTACTCGTAAGTGATGATGTAAATGCTATGGCAGATACAGTACTACCAAGTGGTGATGATGTGGTGAGAGGTGATCTTGGCCTGTCAATCAGTGGTCATGTGATGAATGATGAGCAAGAGCCGTAAACCAGTGATGGTATTAATGCAACAGGATTAGATTTACATGTATATGATAGAGTTCCTGATGAAGATGATAGTGAAATTGAATTTGGCCCTTTGAGTCCTTCAACCACTGACCATAATGCCACTATCCCAGCAGTAACTATAAGAACTATTCGTGTGCACCGTGGAAATGTTTTGAAAGAAATGATAAATGCATTTAATGATGATTCACTGCGAGTTGGAACTGACATAATTACTATTGAAATGGTGTTACCAAATGGTGTTACTGAAGCTGGCGAGGACACGGGTGGTGTTACAAGAGACTGTCCGTCTGAATTCTGGGATTCTTTTTACGAACAATGCACTATGGGTTCTACATATAAGGTTCCATGCATTAGACATGACTATGGCAAGGAACAGTGGATGTCAGTTGCTAGAATAATAGAATTTGGATGGAAACAAGAGTGATATTTCCCAGTTAATCTGGCACCACCATTTCTTGGGCATTGCTTTTATGGTTGTGTTCATAGCAGCATAGCTGAAGCATACGCTTTATTCTTACCAGAGTCAGAGGCCCAAGTGATTCAGCAAGCAGTTAATGATTTCACCAGTGTAGATGAAGATGAATTGACTGATATACTTGATAGCCATCAGTGCAAATCATTACCTACATGCCATAATATAGCTACTATTGTAGATGAGATAGCACACAAAGAAATGATACAGGAACCTATGTATGTTATTGATTGCTGGCAACAAATGTTCAAATGTATGCCATTATCATATGCTGAGTTGTCAGAAATATATGGTAAACTGAAACCTACAGCACGAAAGGGTTTGAAGATTTTGAAATTTCCAGACAACTTATCTTGTACAGAAAATGAAGTTGCCAACCATCTGCAAAGATTTCTACGTGGACTTGATGAATCCATGCTGAAGAAGTTCCTGCGATTTTGTACAGGTGCAGATTTACTAATTAAGGATGAAATATCTGTGCAATTTACTAGTTTAACGGCTTGCACGCAGACCAGTTGGACACACGTGTGGATGTGTTCTTGAACTACCAAGAGTATATGACAACTTTTTGCAGTTCAGATCGGAATTTAAGTCAGTGTTGGATGCAAATGTTTGGGTGATGGACTTTGTTTAGATTGTTGTCCATCTTATATAACATAGTGTTCTCAGGATGCATTAATACAGTATAAAATACGGAAATTAAAACCATTTATGGATCTTTGCCCTTGGTTCTCAAGATATTGCGTATTTTAGTAGTCTTAATTTAGAGTATGGTGATTGGCCATTTTTAGTTCGAAGAGAAATACTCTCTGACATATGTGATGCCTAAAGACGTCTTTCCGATCTTAAGAAATAATATATGAAATTGTCTGAAATTGTATGTGTGATATCGTATGAGCAATTCCAATTGTATTTCTGCTTATAGTATTGTTGCCATGGCAACACTAAGAATTATGGGTCAAAATAGTGGTCATTATGTTAAGTAGGTTTTCACATGTAAAGGTCAGTTGTTTTATCTTTAACTTTTATATGCCAAAAAGTATGTGTCATAATGACCATAATCACAGAAATAAAATGTTGCTTATTGGGTCTCTGTGTGATTAATGTTGGCATTGCAACAATTGTATAGGCAGAAATGCTGTAGTTATTACTCAACACACAATTTCCATCAATTTGATTTATTATTAGCTATGGTTATTAACATTTATTTCAATTTTGGCATTATATGAGATGATGTCCGACCTCCTTATAGCATACTCTAAATTAAGCCTACTAAATATATGATATCTTGAGAACCAGGAATGATATCAAAGATCTGTAAACAGTCTTTATGTCCTTAGTTCATCATTTATTACATGCAGTTAGTAAATAACCACATTTACCTTTCTTTTATTATTGGAAGTGTACTGTTGACAGTGTTTATGTAGTATTGTAAGATAACACTAGTGATAGAATACATAGATTATGTGTATGTCAGTTGGCATGAATTGAATCTGAATTTGTCAACAAATTATTTTGTTTCAAATTCAAATCAAAAGTGCATCTGCTTAATTTGCGTAACGTCTGCCACATTTGGTTATGTTTAAAAAAAACATATTTTCTAATGTTCTGAGTTATTTTAGCAAAATAATGCGCTTTTAAGGAACATAATCAGTGTATACTAGTAGGTATTTGGCTCCTGTGTGTGCGAAGCACAAAACACGAGAGCTTTTGCAGTTACCCTATCTGTGCGTCACACTTGCCTTTGTCTAATGCTATCTTTAAAATGCTTTGGTCAATGTTTACCAACTTAGCCTGAAGAAGCTATACATTCATTTGAAGAGTTGAAAAAAAGTTTTGTGCAATTCAGTACTTACTAGGTATTTTTTTGAAGTTTTTTATTTTAACTGTATGGCTTGTTCGGGTAAATTTTGTGGCTGCCTCTTTTGAAGAAACCTCCACAATTTGGCCTACTTTTATATATCTTGGCATCCACAACACTAACAAACATTATGTTTACATGGTGGGCGGCTATAGTAGGACCAGATGTTTTTTCCTAAATTTGGGGTGACCTTGGATGACCTTTGACCTGTTTTTACATATCTTCAAATCTAATCTTCAAACAATTACTTGCAGGTTTGGGGACAACTATTTGGCAAAAAATGTTGTGATGGTAATTTGATGACCTTTGACCTTTTACATATCTACTCATCTGCAACACTTGCGTGCATAGTAAAGAGTTTGGAGGATTGGGGACTATTTGGCATAACATTTTTTCCACAAATTGACCTTAGGTGACCTTTGACCACTTTGCTACTACACATTCAAAGTTTTCTTTGATGATATATTGATATAGATGACAGTATATTGTTTTGGTCTATACAGTTGTAGTGTAACTGCAATTGGCTATGCATAAAAGCAAGCCTTGATTCAACTTCAGAGCGAGTTAGCCAACCTACTATACTATCATGTGTTTTCAATTACTGTAGAATACTTTATTTTCGCTTGGAATTAATTTTCGCTGAAGGAATGATTCAGTGAAAATAAAATCCGGCGAATATACCTTTTTTCCTATATTTTACATTCAACTTGTCAAAAATCAGTGAAAATAAATTCCATAAAAAACATCCAAAATGTCTTTTCAGCGAAAATTAATTCCAGCTAAAATAAAGTATTTTACAGTAGTTACATTATTATCCCACAGCATGTAGGTGCTGCAGGGGATATTATGGATCCAAGTCCGTATAGAGTAATATTTGTGACTTCAAACTTAGTGTAGTTATTGAACTTATGGGTCCAGTGCTGTCAGCATGTAGTGTGTGTGATATTTTGCATATTTGCATATGTTTGCATATTTTAATGCTTGTTGACTAAGTCATATCTTTCATTTCTCTGTCGATCTTCACTTGGTGCTATCATGGGTGCGGTGGTGACAACATATATTGTTGGTGCTTATTTGCATATTTGCATATATTATTCCATAATTAGCGTCTTTACCAAGTTTTTACCATATAACTTCCTGGTTTATGCACCGATGAAACCTGTTGTGCTTGGTGTAATTGTGACTACCATGGCAATGACGTAGAAAATGTATGCTAATATACGTCTATGCACATATTAATAGCAACAATCCTCCCTCCAAAAAGCCGGTGGATTTCTGATCGCTTTCTTATTCGACATTGTTGATATTATATTATACCATTGTTAGGATTTTTTCAAAGTACGTTATATGTCTGTGTAGTATCAACATCAAGTGTTTATGGTTAGACAAATATATCTTTATATCACGTTTTATAAACATTCTTCTGTTCATGTTGTTATTATGAGTGTTATCATTAAATCAAAGTTTGGAATCTTGTTTTTAGTTCACCTCTGTTCGTGTCATGTATATTTAGTGAATCCAATGAATGAAAACGACATAGATTCGTGCACTGAATAATGCAAGCAAAAGTCAGTGTGAGATAATTACTTGTGTTGTTGAAGATTATACCATGCATTAATAAGTAATGTTTGTGAATGGCACTACGTTAATTGAGAGTTGTTTATTGCCCATGATGATCCCTTCACTACAGAAATCCAACATTGAATCTCAATTGAGTACTTCGTTATCTAGCATATTCACCAATGGTCAGAAATTACATGGCAGTCCTTAAAGTATGGTTTTATCTTTATTGTATTAATATCTACGAACTGAAATGCATTCAAATACATTTAAACGAATTTTAAAAAACTGGTTGCACTGTTTTCACTAGTGCAAATGTATATTGGCCAGTAAAGACACAACTAACTTTGCCTCTGGTCTGATTGTATTTGATACAAAGAAAAAGGCAAATAAAGCTTACAAATTGAAGTGCTCCGATATGTAGGGGCACTATTAGGAAATAATTTGCAGTGCTCAGGAAACCTGATATAGAAACACACGGCAAAAGCTTTATCTTGCGGAAAAAAACAGGTTTTTGAAAATGATGCTCAAATCTTCAATCCTGATATTACATGCATCTATATGAAATGTGCTTAAAATGTGCTTTGTGACGACAAAAGGAGTTCATACAAGTAGTTAAGTAATACAGTTAAAGTGTTTGTAGGTTATAGAAATGTGAAATTCATCAAAATCCAATAATGATATTTGTCGATACAGCACATTCTGGAAAACTGCTAATTGGTATGCAAATTATTTAATTAGCATAGATACATGCTGAAGTCCACTTTGTGGTACAGGATTCAGATCATTAACCCTGGTTACATTGCCTTTGCACCAAATGATAATTAGCCTCAAAGCATCCATTCATATTTTATTCAAATCATAGCAGTCGCATATATTTCAGGGTCCCAATGTTTACTTCGAACACAGGAGCCTATGATCTTAGTAGTCTGCGCTACTGTATCAAAGTTTCACAAAACGGCATTGAATGCACCTCTCAGCGATGTGTAAAGTTGTGCTGCGGCAAACGGATCTGAGGGTTTAAACCAACCGTTTTCTTCCATAATTATGCAGCTAAGCTCAAATATAGTCTCGTCACATGGATATTCCGATTTGGGAGTGCATTCCCCTTCACATACGCAAATTTCCTCTACATCGACATCACGTATCTGATGACTAGTTTCATACAACTCTGGAACTGAATACATCATTAATGGGCGGCCGCTTGGTGCTGTTTGATTTCTAGAAGATCGAATCCTGTGGCTGTTCCAAATTCTGGCAACTTTGTCCAATTCCGCCTTAAAAGAAATGAAAAGAAGTGTCAATGTGAAAGTATAAAAGTATTTTATTTTATTGGACGTCGACAGGCAATGGCCACTTCGGCACATTTTGTCACGATTCGATGCGACTGGAATTTACAAAGACGCACCACACACTATTATGTGATAACTGAATAAACGAAAATAAACGCATATAAGTACTTCTTCATGGGATGTAATGTCTACATCCAAATTTAATTTAGAATCTAAACTAGGCGGATACCTATTAGCGATTGAGGGAGTGTATAAATTCCACACACCCATCAGAACGAGATGTGACGAGGTGGGATTAGTAATGGATTGCTCTGTGGTGAGGTAATTCGTGTAGTTTTACGGAATGGATCATGATTAAACTACAATACGGGTTACGTTAAATGTAATAGATAATATACCTGAATTACAAATCAGTGTCTATAGGTTTGTCATGCAATTTAGTGCAAACGAGTCTAATACATCTGTAAGATTTAGTCATTTCAGAACGATTGAAATGTCAAATCGTCGAAACCTGAAAAGCTGCCTAGGATAGACGAAGCGTTGCGAAAGAATCAATGAAATACCATTTCACACAACAATGGTAGTGATAAATCACGAGACATTACATACATATCAGGACCATATGGGTGACGATACGACAGTGTGCATGGGAAACGTTTCAATGAGCATTACCTGTATCAAATTCATAAAGCAGAACTGGATGAGATTTACATCAAGAAAACTTCCAGAAAACAAACCATCATCTCTAATATTTGCAAACAGATTTATCCAAAACTGGGAATTCTGCTTCCTCATCGTACTCCACCAACACTCTATTCTTTGATTTGAAGTACTCCGCCCATATAAGAAGCTTTTAGATCCAGCGAATGAATCAGTGTGATTTCTCCGCAGAAATATTTGCATTTGTTCAATATAGCCATTTTCAGTGCCCCTGTCTGCGCGTATTATTCGTGGGCACCCTTGTCTAGCCTTTACAGCTTCTACATAGTAGCTTGCAATGACTTTAGGGTCATTGTTCGTTATATATGCTTCAAGCCATATGAATGATCTGGAAAATCCATCAATGCACCCACTGATACATATTCCATATGGCTTGAGTTTATCATACCCATCTAGATGCCACAAAAAATCCGGACCTTTACTATAATATCGTCTTCGTCGCAGCCTACGACGGCTTCTAAGAAGAACACCGACAGGATCCAACAACTTCAGCAGGAGTCTCACTGTTTCCTGGGTCACAACAAGTCCA
The DNA here is from genome assembly GCF_978046115.1 of Saccoglossus kowalevskii. Lineage (NCBI taxonomy): Eukaryota > Metazoa > Hemichordata > Enteropneusta > Harrimaniidae > Saccoglossus > Saccoglossus kowalevskii. Next base: position 21,135,230 of record NC_140641.1, read on the forward strand.
TTTTGTATACACTTTAAATGTATCCATCGGTAGCCTGGCAATTGGTTAGATCCCTGAATTTGTCTCTGAATAAAACTGACCACGTCGTCGATATTGGTGAATTTTTTTCTCCTGAAGAGTCCTAGCTTCCGCAACCATCTTTTGAGAGACCGGATACTTAAAATTACATTGTGCCTGTGAGCTAGGTTGACCAATATTTCGTTGTAGTTGAAACCAAGGCGGAAGTAAAATGTAATGAGTTCATCTCTATCCGCCATTGCACAGCATATGACACCAGCTGGGACAACTATAAAATAAACTCGTTATAACGAGAAAAATAAACTCGTTATAACGAGAAAAATAAACTCGTTATAACGAGAAAAAACTCGTTATAACGAGAAATAAACTCGTTATAACGAGAAAAAACTCGTTATAACGAGAAAAATAAACTCGTTATAACGAGAAAAATAAACTCGTTATAACGAGAAAAATCTCATTATAACGAGAAAAATAAACTCGTTACAACGAGAAAAATCTCATTATAACGAGAAATGAACTCGTTATAACGAGAAAAAACTCGTTATAACGAGAAAAATAAACTCGTTATAACGAGATTTTTTTATTATTTTGTTAAGAGTATGGCACTAATACGCTTCCGTATCATTTTAACTACTAGTAGGTCAATATTATTTAGTATCTTTTTTTTAACATTTCACCGCTAATAATGCTATTGATCTTGTGCTATCGATCTTTATCGCAATCAGGTCGCCTTCAAGTTGTGCAGTTCTTGTGCAAATAATATGTACAACTTAAAACACAAACACTTTCAAGTTGGAGTTCATTTACATGCGTACGCCCTCAGTCGGCAAGCTAGCGACATGACAGTAAGTAATTATAGTATAAATTTCTGTCAATATCAGGATTATAAATAAAATAATAATATCAATAATTTTATTTATTTATTTATCATTTATTTAAAATACAATACAAATGCACAAACAAAAACAAAAAATATTATTAGAAAAATAAATTAAATACAATATCACTCAAAAACAACAACAAACATCCAGATTTTTAATATTTATTACTCTTCTTGAAATGTGGTCGTGAAAAAATAAATAAAATGAAATTGCAATGAATTTAACTTGTGTGACAAATTTACAATCTGTGTAAGATTTGTACCACATTGTCATTTATCATAACCTCAGACTAGTAATACAATTTTATACAATACTAGTCTGAGTATACAATACTCAACGACCAGCGTGTGAATTTCGATCTACATATTCCGGGGTAAAACTGAAGCTGTTATTTATAGTAAAATATATGTCTAGAACTCCATAAAGTCGATCGACTCCGGCCCCCAAGAAACCATGCATTCGTCTGTTCATTGAATAAAACGTTAACATAACTGGTCCCGAAAATAAATATAAAATGTCGTATAACTTATCAAGCAAATGAACCGTATTGTAACACTCACTATCAACTTGCTGTTTGGTCTCTATGGAAAGCCGTACGGGACCTTGCTGCGTCAATATAAATTGCATGGTAAAACATATAGCTTCAAAATTATGCTGCTTCTTCAACAAAAGTGCGATTTCCGATGTCTACATTTACTAATTGTAGTAGTAGCAATCAGCGCAAAACTTATTCACTATCGTCGCTAATTAATTAGTAGTTGTCGCAAAGCGAGTTGTAGTAGTCGCGATTTAACGGGTGATGATATATGTTTTACCATGCAATTTATATTGACGCAGCAGGGTCCCGTACGGCTTTCCATAGGTCTCTAACGTTCTGCTGTGTCGCAGTTCGTATGGTTGGTCGACCACTAACTACTCGCCGTCGCTGTAGTAGCGAGACCAAACAGCAACTTGATAGCGAGTGTTACAATACAGTGAAACCTGTCCAAATCGACCCCTGAATGAACAGACTCCCTTTGAAAACCGATCAAAAACATTGGCCCCAATGGAGGTCGATTTGGACATGTTTCATCGTATTGTAACACTAGCAACTTGCTGTTGGTGTCGCTACTACGGCGACTAGTTAGTGGGCGACCAGCCATACGAACTAAAACACAGAACGTAAGACTATTTGACAAACGTAGCAGCTTTTATTTATTTTGCAAGGGGACGAGAATTAGAATAGTTATATACATACATCTCTCTTTGCAAGTATTTATTATTTTATACGAGTTATCTGGATCGGTCTGTGTCCCTTTCACATGAAATAAAACTCGCATTCGGCACAGTCCCCCCCCCCACAAAGGGACTGTGCATTTGGTAAAGGAATTTGTATTTTATAAAACGTCGTCTGGTAAAATCAGACGGAGCCTCGCAGAGACACTAACAAAGAAAGAGTTTACATTTTAGAAATGGTGGAAACAATATATAGAAAAAAACAAATACTCATTTAAACTTCTTGACGTATTCTTTACAATGGTATGGTTTTTGACAGCGAGCATTACAGTGGATATGTAATTAACGTATTTTAATTTATTCACGATACCCATTTATATCATCTGTTTATTTTTAGAGTAATTTAACCCTAAATCAAAAACAGTCTACACAAAAAAGTGCTTTTCGAAATTTGATAGGTTTTGCCCATTATTGTTCTGGTTACAGCCATTAAAATTTTTCTAGTAGAACGACTATCTCAGATTTTCTTCTTCTATTTCGTGAATATATTTCTTATTTATTTCCTAACGATGTTCATGGACCTTAAAATACATTTAAAATGCAAGGTCATATGCAAACAAAATATGGACATGGGATAATCGCGGCGGTGTGAGTGACGCCCTCCGCCGACGACTCCAAATGGTAGTTGGAGCTGTTGGCAGAGGGCGACACTCACGCCACAGTGTTAAAGTCTTTATTGAATGACTTTTTATTATTATTGAGTTAATGGATGGTTGTAAATAGATTAATTATAAACATTGAAAAAACTAAATCAATGATTTTTGGAACACACCAACGTCTTAGATCACATGCTCAACTGAATATTCAAAATATTAATTTTAAAATTGATGTAGTTAATAATTTTAAATATTTGACGTTATTTTAAACAGTATTTGAATTTGAATGATCATGGAAATATGATTTCTGTTTTAAGACGACTTGGAGTCATTTGGAAAATTTGTAAATTTCTATCATACGAGTTAATGGTTGAGGCACTAGTATTTCCCCTCATCACATACCGTGATGTCGTATGGATGACCTGTGGTAGTAAGATGCAAACTCAAATCCAACGTTTACATAACAGAGCTGCCAAGTTAGTCCTTGGTAGGGGAAAGTTTACATCGACATCTGAAACACTGTCGATACTAAACTGGCACCCCATAAACCAGCAATGGTAAATGCACTCAGCGATAATAATGTTCAAATGCATGCATAATATTGTACCATTGTATTTGTCATCAAAATTCCGAGAATCATATATTCGTAAACAATCCATTCGCTTTACTAGAGCTGTGGCAGATAATAATTTGATGTTACCTTTTGTCCGATTAGAAAAAAAAAATACATTTTTCTATAGAGGCATCTCATTATGAAATAGTTTGCCTGTTGAAATAAAATTACTAGATATTTGTATTTTTAAAATAGCTGTAAGAAAATGATTTTAAAAGGAAGTATGTTTGTATTTTATTGTAGGTAATTATTTTATTAATTTTAATCTTGTTAATGTATATATTTCATGCAGGACTCCATTGGAAATCATAGAACTCATAGAGTCCCTTTATACAGAGTCTCTACACGGTGTCAGGCTATCATGTTATGCTGATTAACGTGCAAAACATGTCTATTCAGAGAAAACGCATACTAGTATACTATATGATTAATTATGACACTTTTACTAAGCCAACTCGGCTCTAAAATAATGTATCGTCTAGTACATGTATTCAACTTTGAGCATTAGTAGTCCCTGATGTCGGAAATGGGGCTTACCGGTACTAATAAGAGTCGGTCTCAGTGTACGAGTTTCCACGCGTGGAGACATTCCTGGAAAATGCATTGACTAACCTTTATTTCAAACACTGCACTGCACTGCTTCATGATGTTATAGCACATGTATATGCACATTATTTTTTTTTTATTTGAACAAAAAACGACTGACTGATGGTAATTTTAGACGAGATAAAATCATTAACATACTTGAAACGTATACTGGTACACGTACAGTAAAAAGGAGCCAGGAATTGAAATCAACAGTGTGGTGTTCGCAGGTTATGTGTGTTGATTTATTTTTATTTGTGATACCCAAAATCCTGACATGCAACGCTGTTTCAAATAGATCTTTGGGACACACTCAACACAGGACAACTAGCCCAAGAAGCAGGGGATGTATAAATTTAGAGTGGAAAAAGGGGGAAATTTTGAGAATTAGCTTTTTATCGAATGCGCAGGCAGCATTAGACAGACGTCAGATTCATGTGTGACTTATTGCTTCCCCAAGCTACTGAACATTAAAATCATCACAGAATTTACATAAATGTTTGGCAATTTGCCAACAATTTCTGATCCAGATATCTGTAATTGTTATATTTGATATACAGCATATACGTCAAAATCTACAAACAATATACGTCTAGTGATACAGCTTTAAGCGCCCTCTTGCAATTTAAGACAAATCAATATTGAACACAAGGATTTTTTTTTTCAAACTTCAAGTCTGACAATGTCATACTTGAAAATATTTAATAAAATGTTCATCTCACAAACAAATAATCTCATTTCAAATTACTTTTCTAAAAGAAATGTAAAAACATGCAAAGACATCTTCGTTGGCAGTAAGTGAAAATATTTAGGTTTTTTTTTTAAAAAATGGTAATTTGAGGGTTTTGATATCTAAAAATATTGGTAAGAAAAATTTTGGCTCACACATTCTAGCACAGTAAAATCAGTCTAAACCCTACATCTGAAAACATGCCTGACACAGGTTATCGCACATGTTAACCAGCAATATGCCAGATTAATTTAATTTGATCAGTCAGTACACACTCTTGGGTTCCCCCATCTTGACTGGACGCGATCCACACATGACCCACTGTTTTTCACGATGCTTGGAATTTTAACACAATCTACATTAAAAAAACACTGACTACAACTATAAAGACAAGAGAACATAAAATAAATACACAATTAGTACCCAACTCAGGTCGTAAGATGGGAGTCTTATACTATGCAATGAACTGCCTGAGCGAGGACAACAAGTCAAGAAAAAGTGCTATTTTTTTTCAACAGATCAGGTGTTGCTTCAGTTGTGTGACGTATATTTCAAACTCGACATGACAGAATCCTAGAAAACCCAGGACAGCCCGAAATGTGACAACAGTTTGATCTAGATTTGAATGACCTTAAAGATTTTGACCTAAAAAATCAGCTGACTAATCAGAGACAATTTTTTTTTCGATGTTTAAAATACTGCCTCGCATATATATCAATATACAGCAAAAAGGTGACAGCAAAGAAAAGAAATAAAAAAAAATCGGACTAGCAAAAAGTTCATGATGGCTGCTTTTCAAATAAGAGTTCATTTTACATGAATGCCAACTGAATAATTCATGGCAGTTTTTAGGCTAATAAATACAAAAATGTAGTATCTAAAAAGAACTACTTGGTCTTCTTTTGCGCTGTGCCGATGTTACATTGATTCACCTGAAATTGACAAAAAAAGAATACTGTATAAAATGAGAAAAAAAAAAACTCCCACAGATTTCAGAATATATCTAACAATTATAATTTCAAACATACATCTGTACAGCTAGGATACAAAGCCCAGTAGATAATGTAATGGGTGCAGAAGCCTGCCCGAGTGATTTTCTATTATGATTTTGTGAAATAAGTCTTGAGAGTTGTAGACTTTGGTAGGTAATAGAGTTACCGGTAGTCATGATTACAAGCTCTTATTGAAAAAGAGGACTAACATAACCATTCATTGTTTTATTTTTCTTTAACGCATTAAACACGAGCAAGAGATAAAGATGTGTTCAACCTCAACTGAGTTAGTGTGATTCGTCACAACTCCCAGGGAAATTTACCCCCTCAAACAAAGCAATTGCAAAATTATTTTAACACCCGTTTATAAATGCTGATTCCATGCTGTAGCCGTATTGGATTTCAAGACTGGAAAATACCGTAGTAAAAATATATGAAATAGAACATGTTATATTATTACACAAGACAAACATACCTTTGTGGCAAATCGCAATGATGATAACGTTTCAGAAAGGCTCTCTTCTCTTGGAGAAATATTCACAAACATCAACCTATAGAAGAAAGAATGTTCACATGTTTAGATACAGTACACCTTTCCAACTCATGCCCTTCAAGTAATGGAAGAAATGTCACGGTAAAACTCTTACTCTAAGGGTACAAAGCTTGTGTGTTGTCAAGTAATTTTAGAAGAGATTCTGAAACACATTTGTGATTTAAGGCTCAGATAATTAAACATTTATCATCCATTTTCATACACCACAACTCTTCCTCATTAAAAACATCAATAGATGTAGTAGTGATGACGACCTGTAAACAATGTTCGCCTTCATCACAAGATTAACTCTTTGATATGTATACACTGTTTACACCAAATCGCTTCAAAGCTAACAACATCTGAATACACCCAAACTAAACCACTTTATATAAACATCATCTGCATATAATTAGAGTAGTTCAATGTAAGCATATTTCACATCAATTCATCAGTGTATAGTTAGACTAAAACGCCAGCAGTCTTAACATCATCGCCCTCAGTGGCGCTGGTTTGTCAACAACTAAAGAATGAAATGATGAACATTTTGCACCCCTCTACGGGTTTTCAGTCTAATTAAGAAAAACCCTTGCTCTCTAAATTTGGAAATTTTCATTTCTGAAACAATGTCCCCCACCTACCCAAATAACAGCCAAATTTTCATTTCTGAAACAATGTCCCCCACCTACCCAAATAACGGCCAAATTTTCATTTCTGAAACAATGTCCCCCACCTACCCAAATAACGGCCAAATTTTCATTTCTGAAACAATGTCCCCCACCTACCCAAATAACGGCCAAATTTTCATTTCTGAAACAATGTCCCCCACCTACCCATATAACGGCCAAATTTTCATGGGTGGTCACAACCCTGCAAGTTTGACAGTACTTTGGCAAGTATCGCATTTACCAATTAGTAACTTGTACACTTATTAATAAAATTACCAAATACTGTAAAATGATTTATTTTAGCTGAAATTAATTTTCGCTGAAAAGTTTTTTTGGGTGTTTTATATATAGAATTTAATTTCACTGATTTTTAATGAGTTGAATGGGAAGTATTGGAAAAAATTCGCCATATTTTATTTTCACTGAATCATCCTTTCAGCGAAAATAGCGAAAACAAATTCCAAGTGAAATTAATGTAACATTGCAACTTACGTTTTGGAATTCCCTCCGAGCGAGTTCTGCAAAAGATGTGTAAGCTTGCTATTCCGGTACGGGATGTGAGGTTCCTTATTGGCCAATGCCATGATGACATTACCAAGTTCGGCAAGACTCCTGTTGATATTCTGAGTCTCCTTCAATCTTTCCCCTTTCGAGCCGCTCTGCGAAAGCCGTTCACTGCCGGCCAAATCAACCAGATTCAAGGTACCTACAACAACAAAGGTGCTTTGGGTTAAGGGTAGTTGCATTTACGCTTTGCTTTAATACTAATATTCAATAAATTTTAACTTGATGAATTCAATTAGTGAAAACAATAAAAATTCTACATGATAAATTTAATTATGAATAGAAAAGTTTTGTTTCTGAAATCATCCATTGACAGTCAAATAATCCTACAAAAAGACCTTGGCTGATGAAGCTTCTAAACAATATTTTGTACACAATTTCATTACTGCAGAAGAGCATCTCAGATAAAAGCACATAAACAGTTTGTTGTGTACTGATTCACTAAAATATCTTCTTATTTTTATGCAAATTCTGCACTACTACCGGTAATACACAGTCAGCTGGCATACAGGTGATAATCAAATAAATGCAATAGACCATTTTCCGTTCACTGCGAGAATCGCGCGTTATGCGTGAAATTGAACGTAAAAACAGGACAAACGAAGGTCATAGTGTCGTAGTCGCGTCAAACATCGCGTGGGATTCGACAAACGAGAAAGTATTTCGGGGACATTTCCATGCTTAATAATGTGCTGTCCACATTTGATGATAGGCAATTTCGATTAAGTAAGGGTATTCGGAAGCAATATTCCTCTGTCGAAGATTGGCCGGTCAATGTAAGCTACGAAATAAAGAAATTCTAGTTCAAAATCAAATCGTTCGATTTTTGCGGCAGACGTTCGAGATCTCGCAATTGTACGGAAAATCACCTATTAATCTACTGATATTTACTATATGGGGGCAGTCATCTTAAATATGGCTTGAAACTAAAGAAAGGGACAAGTTGAGAAACTGGTTTTTGAGTTTCCTATAAACCAGAGGAATGATAGCAAACTTTCACAGGCATCCGTTTGGGAAAACATCTGTTTGGACAACATAAGATAACATAACATAACTGCTAATATAATTTGGTCTAAAGAAATTCCATGCAAAAAACACCTAATTACACTTTCCACGGGTATTTGAAACCAAATACATCATCTAACAGGAACGCCGTCGCTGATTGGCTCCTGAGTGGGATGACGATCTTGGTTTCAAAAATCTTACAAATTAGGTTTTTGTATGTAAGAGATTTTTCCACACAAAAACAATTAATTCGGTCAACTTTGTTAGCAGTTGGCCTAAAGTGAACATTTAGCATTATTCCTTTGAATTGTAGGAAACTGAAAAAAACATATCTCAACTTTTCTTTTTTCAGTTTCAAGCCGCATTTAAGACTGCCTCCATATAAAATAAATATCTGTAATTAAATCGCATTTATTTGATTATCACTTGTACGCCCCAGCTGACTGTACTAATAGAACAAATATGGTATACAACTTTATAGAGTTAAAGCAGGAGGGTCATCACCTGGGCACACACGGGAATTGAGTCCCTAGTCACAAGGCTCATGGGTAGACGCTTATTTGTAAACAATGACACGCTACGGCCATCTGACGCATGTGCAGGTGACGACTCCCTCGCTTTAAAGGTGAAAGAACAAAAAACAAGCCTGCAGTGTAACTCACCCTCACAGCTGTTTCCAGTAAGTTCGTTAAACCCCTTCAACCTGATGATAAATACAGAGTGGCTGCGAGACGACCTCTCGTTACATTTAGTGGCTGCTACTGCTCGGTTTTGTGCTGCTGTCTGTAGCAGGTCGTTAATCTGTAATGATACGTGCATATTAAATATAGTTGCACGAGAGTTAAAGTTCCAATAGTTATATTTCACTTTTTCTTCGGACAGTGTCAATTCTCGGTATACCTGTATTACACTTAAAAAAAAGTCAGAAGTTGTGCGCTCAAAGTACCCATTTTGTATGTTTTCATACTAGGTTTAAATAGAAAATTCAGAAAAATCAATTTTGTTGCAAAACTGACATTCCGACTTCAATGAATGAGACAATTTTAACTAACATGCGCCTATATATACATAAACACAAACAAACCATGCATGAATAAGAAACTAGTAAAACAATTTGGAGTCAAAATGTGTTGATACAAAGAAAAATTGTGCAAAATATTGATAACGTTAACACTACTAACCAGCTTAGCTGTGCAAATTAAAGACAATGGTCGGACGATATGTGCATGATAAATTACGTATTAGCATAATTGTACTAAACAAAATTACGAGTTAGAATTGTGAGAAAATCAACTTATGTCGTTCTAAATTTAAAGAGAATAGTGCCAAAAGTCATGATTTACATTTTTAGTCAACCAAAATAGATTGAGTTTACCATCTTGGATAGATCAAACGAAAATTAACATGCAATGCCAATTTTGAGTTGAAGAATCAAAAATGAATGTGTAATATAGTTACCGGTAGGTGACTGAATAATAGAGTTTTTTTAATAATTTCTTTTTTCATGAACAGAACATTCCACTAATAATGCTGCATTATATACCTGTCTTTCATTGCTAAGTGAGACAACGGTCAGATTAGTCACTTCTACTTCAGAGCTTTTACTTCCGGATAACTTTATCTCGTGTTTCTCTTTGCTATTGGCAGGTCCCAGCAAATCACGGATTGTTTCATTGTAGATTTCAAGGAAACAGGCTTCCATTTCATACTATTATAGAACAAAAACATAAAGTCAAATGTACAACCTCAATACAGGGTGACTAGAAAAAGGCACAGTTTAAAGTGCGGTGGTGGTCGTCGCGCAGCGCGTGTTCGAATTTCATGTAAATAAACAATGTATTGTACATGTTTTGTATACGACGCTATGAGTCCCATATCGAACAGGACGCGGCACGACGACTGCCGCCCTTTAATTTGTTACAAGGCTGGTATGAAAAGAATAATGAGTAAATAAGAGCTGCATTGCCAGCAAAGTTCTACAAACACTTAGTATTATTGCTTAAAAAAAAAAAGGCGTCAATTGAATGAAATAAATTGGGGTATCAAACTATACTGATAGCAGTATAACCTTACCCTAAGCAACAATTCTGAATTGAATGTTGATCAAAAGGCATAAAACTTGCGTTCATAATTCATGATGTAATGATACTACTAAAATTGTATCTTCAGACTTTCAAACAACCAGGAAACAACTTCCAAAAGCAGATTCTTAAGGTATACTGTACCTTCCATCCCATGTCTTTCAAACTTTCACAACTGTCAAATATCTGCGACGCTGCCCGAGGAATCATACCACGCGTTTCAGTAGTACAGTTTTCCGGACCTTCCATAGTGAAAGTTTTACCTGAGCCAGTCTGTCCATAAGCAAAAATGCACACATTGTAGCCATCGAGGGCACTCTGAGAAGAAAATGTATAAATGGCATAGAAGATTATAACAAGCAAATCTATAATATTTAAAGTGGAGTGAAAATATCTAACGGCACTTCAGATGGCCAGCTGCAATCTACAGTTATACCACTATTTGCCTCAAGTCCATCGTTTTAAATGTGATGCAGACAATTTTCGTTTACAGAGTTTACTAGACAGGGACTCTTTACTATACTAAGAAAATATTTCGTTGCATTTACTATTAAGGTAGAAGCCTAGTCATAATTTTTCACAAAATTGGTCATAAATTTCATGACAATGTTCATTAGTTTATTATGTACAATCATGAAGCTAATGTTCCATGGTATAATGAAATAGCATTATTTTGTGTGTTACAGTTAAGCTTTTTGAGAAACCTGTCCTAATATTTTTTTAAAATTGCTATTTTTAGGACAATTCAATAAAACACAATGTTAAAGAAAAATTGCATTTTTTCACACTTTTTAAAACCCACATTTTTTAAATAGTTCAGAACAAAAAGTACTCCAGTATTAACAATATATGATTTTTTCAGTCTACGCCACCAGGCTAGATTTTGAGATATTGCATAATATCTCTGCCATAGGAACCTATGGTAAAAGTGTTATAATAGTGTCAAAATGGCGATTTTCCATTGAAATACAACCATTATTTTCTTGAAAAAAAGGCTGGTGACCCCAATATTTTTTTCGGTCAATATCTTTATATTGCCTTGGAGTACAGTTCATTGTAAAATGAATAAATTCTGGGTATTTTACTTCATGAGTAGGCTTCTACCTTAAGTGAACAGTTTTTTTTTTTTTAGAAAGATTATGTTCTTGCATGATCCATGTGGATAGTACAACTTTCCACTCGCTATATATATGGATTTGAACAATTTCCAAATCGACAAGCAGTTCCGATGCATGATCACTACTGAATGAGCCAAGCAGGTTACAGGTGGGTTGAATGAGTCCACTACAATAGGTATGCGAATCATGTGTGAATTCAACAGGTCATTGGCCTATTGCCCTAGACAAAAGAATTTATGTAACACCGGTACATTGCGACCCTAATGGGACTGCATAAACCACCCAAAACTTGCAGTATATTGTGGAGTACTTTATTTTCGCTGGAATAAATTTTCGCTGAAAAGGCTTTTTGGGCGTTTTGCTTGGAATTTATTTTCACTGATCTTTGATGAGTTTAATGTGAAATATAGGAAAAAAAAGTATATTCGCTGGATTTTATTTTCACGGAATCATCCCTTCAGCGAAAATAACGAAAATAAATTCCAAGCGAAAATAAAGTATTCTACAGTACCTTTGTTACTTCCTACTCAACCACTATTGTTTATTACCTGATTAACTTCCGATGAAGTTCTTCATGTAAAAAAAAATTAATAAAACCTGCAACTGACTTCTTACCTGCACAAGCTGCGATATCTCATCAAATACGTCATTCTGTGACGTTTCAGGACTGAAAACTCTGTCAAAGGCAAACTCGTATTTTGAAGCTTTTTTTTTCTGGCCTCCAACAGCACTCTATCAGGGAAAAGATAAATATATACCAGTTAGTTCAGTTCTAACTATTAACATGCAATAGCTCCGCTGTTAGCAATGCACATTTCAATTAAAGAACTGAAGACATAATCAGAAAATGAGTAAATCTGAGAGAGGTCTACCCAAGGTACCTATATGTATCGGAAAATATCGCCTTTTATAAAAACTGCAACAAAATACTCATCAAAATTAGATAATTGGAAATATGACGAAATGAACAAATCTGAGTAAGGTCTACCTGTACTACCTCATATGTATATTATCAAAGCAATTGGACGAAAATATCACTTTTTACCGAAAATGACAAAATTGTACGTCAAAATTAGATAATTGAAAATATCATCACGAAATGAACAAATCTAAGAGGTCTGCCATAGGTAATTTTTAAGAAGTCGAAAAAGAAAAAAGCTGACATGGACGACAAAATGTCAACAGAATACATTCTTAAGTCGAGTCAACTCGTGGCGGATCATTCTGCAATGTTCAAAATGACACGTGTGGACAGCATTGTCATCCAGATTGACAAGTAACACATTTGGATGTGTCAGTGATGGATGACATTGATGGATGACATTGATGGATGACATTGATGGATGACTGCAGATCAATATCCTCGCTTTTAACAGCCTTAGTGTCAATCATTCAACGTGCTTCATCACTAGATACTTACAGTATGCAAAATAGAAGCAGTATATAGACACTGGAGGGGGGTTAAATGTCACGTCATGACTTGATTTGAAATAAATATTATGCATTATTATGCGATATATGCACAGAGTTGAATTTCTTCAGTTCTATAGATTCACAGAGCACTTACACGTTTTATTGGCAACTGTGCACTGGTTCAGACATCAGTAAAAGTAACTAATTAGCAAATTACTTAGGAATAGAAACAGGTACAAGTGGATTTCAAACCCCAAAACTAACTACACACAAATCCAAAACTAAGGCACGCAAAATGTTACTGTGGTCGTCAATTCGTGTCGTACACCTAACCAGCCATAGTCAGCTGATTTGCCGACTATACAGCTGTGTTGCAAGTAATGTCGTCTCCAAAACTGACAACAATTTACTGGCTGTATCATGTGCCAATACAAAAGATCTAGGTGTACATATTTTGCGACCACAGTAATAAACAGTTGTTCAGTTATTGGTGCCATCATTAACATTAATATTTGCTATCTGGTGCCTACAACTAAATACCGATACACGCACTTGGGTTTACTATAACAAATAAAAAAAGATATACCTCTTCAGCTGGTTTTTCTAGTTCGATTGCTTTTTGTTCTCTGTCTGGGAAAGACATTGGGGCTGCCAAGGCCTGGCCACTTATTTCTTCATCAAGGAGAGGTCTGACACGACAGAAGACTCTGATATTACCCTGCAACAGAATTCACACAACAGCAATTACAATTATGGCTTATAGATCTAGGCTCTATGATAATATATGTTATATAATTCAACAGTGTACAACCAGTCATTAATACAAGTGTTACCTACTTTCAATTCTAGAATAGTGTTATGAAGTATTTTCCTTTGTGCTTCATCATCCATGATCTGTGCATCGCGCTCTTCAATCTTGGTTTCCAAAGATTTTATAGTTTCCAAACGTGTTAGGGACTCTTCTTCTTTCTCCCTCAATTTAGTCTCTAATAGTTCTTTGTTACGCTGTAACAGTCAACGATAAAAGAATTAGAACAATTTCCACGTTTCAGAATGACTGAAAGGTCTGGTTGAACGAGCGACCAATAAGAACTTTTGGTGCAGATTGTGTTCTGACTGGTAAAGAAAAAAAAAATCACAGAGAGCTGTTTATAATTAGACCAGTTTAAACTAGGTCGCAGTTTTACAATGGTCAAATTGCACATTTACCCAATAATGACAAAGAACTGATGGTTGGGCCAAGTGTGTGATAAAAGAGAAGCTATGAAAATCAAGCCATGGAATTATAGCCATGCAGTAATCGACCAGCATGGCATACTACATGTAACATGGTAATTGAAATTTGAAATTGAGAGCATACTTTAAGTTATCTACATTGTAAGCCAAAGGATCGTCACCTGCGCACGCACGGGAATAGAGTTCCAAGCGACGATAACACGCACTAAAAATGCAAAGGCTCATGGGTAGACGCTTGTTTGTAAACAATGACATGCTATAGCCAACTGACGCATGCGCAGGTGACGACTCCCCCACTATAATGTAATATTCACCTTCAAACTGCTCAGCTCAGATTCTAGTCCAACTTTCTCAGAGCTCATTTTTGAAATGGAACATCTCAAGCCAGTATTTTCTTCTTTAGCCACTCTCAGCTTAGCATGTAAATCATCGTGAACCATCTCTAACCGAGAGTTTTTGCGCTCAAGAAGATAAATCTTATCCTCGCTATCACTATAGAGTAAAATATGAAGACGTTATAATAAAGCTGTACATTGACCCTCGGTTGCAGTCAGGGAGCACTGCAATTCAGGGACGCCACGAAGTAAGGGAGATAGGGTTCTCCCTTACCAGGGTGCGAGTTTTTGATGATTCCAAGTTAAAATGGAGTTTTCTATGGCTTCCTTGGGGCCAAAAATTACTGAACACAAAATTTCTGGTGAAATTGACGGCAATTGTTAGGGAATGCAGCAATTGGAGTGACATGATATCACATTATTTTGTAGTAAAACTAACTGTTTTATTTTCGTAAATTTGAAGCCACTTACCGAAGATTTTGCTCCAATGAACGAACCTTTTCTTCAGTTTCAGTGGTCAGGCGTTCTTTAACCTGTACAGTGCCCTCCAGCTGTTGCCTCTCTTGCTCTAAGTGCAAGACTCTTTCTTGAGTTTCAAGCATCACTTGCTGCATTTCAGCATTACTGTTCTTCATTGAGTCCACGACTGACGTCATATCCTGAAGACGTCCCTTGTAATCCCACGCTGCTCTTTTGCTGGTTTTACTAATAGCACCTATGATGCATAGAGAAGCAAATTATTTTACCATTTTATTTAAAATCTTGTTGTTTGAACATAAAATCTCGTCGTTTTTTTCAGATGTTTAAAATCCTGTTTTTTTAACCTTTTCACCACCAGTCACAAAATTTCACAAAATAGTCTTGTTTATAGTCTGCATAAAAATTGACAATTTTTAGAGTAAAAACTGAAAATTTACTCAAATTTTTTTTATTGGCTTTACAATTAGGGTTCATTTCCAGAAATATTGAAGAACATAAGAAAAAAGTACAGAAAAATTTGGGCGAGAAAGTCTGGTGGCGAAAAGGTTTACCCTAATATTGTCAGTTTCATTAACTGTTACATTGACTTTACCACATATGGGTTACTTCCGCAATTATGTTATCACTGACTTGAAAGCATTCTAATAATAGAACCACTCATTTAAGGCACAACAAGGTAAAAGTTTAATCCAGTTGGTTCAACCCGGGACAGGTTTTCCACATTTTTCGACTACATTGTAACTTTCCATGTTGGAATAAATATGGTAACCGTACACCATATTGAACTGACACTAGAAATTAACATACCAGAAGCTGATGGAGCATTTGCAGCTTTGCTGGCTTGCGGGCGTCCCACCGCAGACTTAGAGGTAGCAGCAGCAGTTCTTGTAAGTGATCTTGCAGCTGCAGGAGGCGCTTTTGTTTTAGCTGCATGGAGGACATTAATGTAAGATTTAAGACTCATCCATTTGACAAAGTTTAAAAGATTAAAAGAACTGACATAGCTAACTAGACAAGAAATTTTAAAAGCTCTACAAATGTGCTATAATACGATTGATAGATTACAAGCAAAAATGAAAATAAAGGGTATCCAAAATTGTCACCATGGAAACAATGACTGTACCTTTCCGGAAGCATTAAAGTACCTGTGAAATGCCCACCAACATGTTTCCTAATTTAGCACTGTGTCCCACTGAAATGGGCAGCCCATGTTCACCGAGGCGGATTTCAGAAGGGTGAATGACGTCGGGTAAGTGTTTCAAATGATTTGACTTTTATTGTGATCCTGAATATAGCTTTATAGAAACCATTTAGTTGTTACGTAAGACGTAGCAATAATGTTGATAGTGACACGAAAGCGAAGCATTGGACAAACAGGAAATTACGCAGCACTTGCACACTACTAATTGTTTTCATTTTCGCAGGCCGAATTTGTTTAGTGATTGGTGTTCAATGTCGAATTCTCAGCCGTTACCTTTACTTGCAGCTTGATTTGCGTAATAATTTATGGAACAAGAATCTGGGCTTTGGCTGTCAATGTGTTTCAACCAAGTAAATTTTTAATGTGTCATAATTATGACATTCGGAATTTGTATATGTGTTGCTCTCCATTATTTTTGTTATCCAACCAAATTGCCACCATTCACACACTTGTCCTCGTCGTGACCCAAAGCGTTCACCCATTTCAACAGAATATCAATTCATTTCCACGTAGCTGTCGTTTATTTAGTAACTGATTTGATGGTTTTTTAAAAAATTATTTCTTTATTTTAAATGTTATAGTAAAACTCTATAGTTAAATGTTTAGAATGTCAAAATATGTTCTCGTTTTATTTTAATTTTGAATGTTTTTTTCTACTCAGACGATAGATGTGCAGCAACCTGCTAAATAACGAGACAATTCAGGCGTTCAATACAATTTTGATAACCCCGGCGATGATCGACATAGGCGACATAGAGAGTTCTGAGGAAATACAAGTTAACATTTCCACTGACTACCATATAAGTAATTGTGTAGTCCAGACCAATCCTGTTGTAGTGCTTTCTAACTTGTTACCAACTCAAATGTTGTTCAGTGACAGTGTACAAACGTGAGCCAGTGATGGTGACTATCACCGTGACCAGCTAGGCCAGAAAGGACGCAACTCTAACTCAACCCTATGCGTCAAACTTGATATTATGTGTTCACTAAGGTCCATTCTTCCTCAACGAACAAGTACATAGGTGGCAATTTAGTGAAAGATAAGAAAACTGTACAAGAAATGGGCCTCATATACACGTATCGACAATGCCAACTGCCCAGCAAGCCCCCCCCCCCCTCCTTACCAAGGGGTATTTTATGCTTAGAAACATAAAAAATATTAATATTGATGTCGCAAGGAATGATTTCAGACGAGAAAATAGCAGCCATCTCACGAACACTTTAAATTCTACTTTTGGCCACCACATTTGATTTAAAAATTACCGAGATGTATACAAAAACACCAATTCCTATAAAAAGTATGCTCTAGTGAAAGTCTGAAAAAATTGTCTAGATATTGTTTTAATTTGTAATCGTCTAACTATTAATACTCCAGAAAAACGACTAGGCAACCAATCATAGTGGTCGATTTGAACGCCACATTTTTAACCCATGTACATCATTTTGAAACTTTAAGAGGACATGAATGATGTTTCATGATTGAAAATTTAACGACTAGATAATTCTCAGAGCCGTTATAAAAGCAAGTGAATTATTGTGTTACAGCTGAAATAGTAAAAAAAAATCCATTGACAAAAATTGTTCAAGACTATGGGTAAGACACTTTACCTGGTGGTGGGGGAGTGGGCTGCCTCTTTCTAATACTGGTAGAAGCTGGGGGTGTTGCAGCTCGCTTCCGCAGAGAGGTTGTAGGTCCTGGTCTCTTGCCTCTAAGACCAGACCCACTGGTTGACCTTTTAATAGGCCTACCTCCACCAATGGATTTTGGTTCAGGTTCACCGTGATTTGTTCTTGGACGCTTGGCATCCTGCATTTGTGACTAGTAAAGTAAAGCACAAGTAATTGATTGATTACAAATCTAAAAAAACAATTCTTTCAGTAATACACATGACTACATACAGAAATAAGTATCGACAATGCACAGTTTCTCATGTTTTTACTAGTAGGCAACCTTTGTAAATGCTACATATACACACTAAAAAAAATTAATAATTCATTCACAATGTAGTACATACCTCGTTCAAATCATCACTTGGAGCCCTCATTCTTTTTTTGTCAAATGAAGGGATCGGTAGACGACTTGTCGATTTGGGCACCACTGGCACTACTGCAGTACCATTGTTCACCGCCATTGGAGTTCTTGGTCCCTGATGAGAAAAAAATAAATCATTGCAAAACGCAAGAATCACGGTGTATTTTAATTAAAACAGACTAGAACCATGCGACTTACACGGCAGGGTGGATATAATAGTACAAGAGAGATATAAAAATTCAATGTTTGAAGGAGTTTAGTCACATGACTGGCTGAAAATATGATGTACACAAAAGGCCCAAGTTCTGGCTGCTTGACTACAGCTTCATGTCTGAAACATTGCAGTCTATGACAGATAGAGAGCTCCTCAGAGAGCCGATAGAACAGACAAATAAGGAAACAGAAATATGAATGCTATTGTTTCAAGAGTCCAGACATAAACAATGACCACTGGAAGTCTGCAAGCAGTTATCAAGTGTATTCATGGCAATGTGTCAATCGCCTGAATTCATTGTCGCCTGACATTGTTGCCACTTATTGCTCACAATACGCAACTACAGTGGTTTCAATTTACAGCTGTATTTTTAATAATCGTCTTCCGATCACGAAAGAAAGAAGTAAATACGAACGAAATGTATATGCACAGAAAATAAACAAATATATTAGCAGATTGCATGTAAACTCGAACAAAAATTAAAATTCTAGCCGTATTTACAACGTTCGCTCGATTTTCATCGTGAAAACAGCATGGAGAAGGCAAACTGCTGACCTTTTGGCCTACCCCATTCAACGACCGTCGGCCACCCACCGCTGTTGGCGCTGTAACGATTTAGTATCTAAGTTGCATAGGGGAACAGCGCATTTTGGGTGTTCGTGTACTGAATTCGGAAAGCGGTAATAAACATTAAATATGGCTGCCGGATTAGTTTACCGCGAGTATTTGTAATTGATTAATATTTTAGTTATCTTTTCCACATACTTTTTTCAATTTATCCATTTTTTATGTCTAATCTTTCGAGAACATAGCAGATTCTTTTATTTTGCCGATGGCTAGCATTTTTTCTTGAATTCCAAAACAACGTGTGAAAACGCAACGTATCGTGACCGTACATACGTAAATGCATCTTACCGTCCGTCGGCACGGGTGAGTACTGAAGCCACAAATAAAAATGTTATGGGTTTTGTTTTGACAAATCGTCCGTTTTGGCTTTGGGGACAAATCACCTAGTATATTTTCTACATTATAACTCAATTATGTTTTGTACTTGCTCTTCGTTACTCGAATTGCATTTCATGAACGCAGAATAATTTGCGAACGTATAAATCACCGATTTCAAACTTTTTGCATTTCGTAAATATTGATATTGACCAATCTGTTTGTATTTCAAAAAATTGTAACATGTTTCAATTAAATTAAAAAGAGAATAGTAAATAACTTAGTGTGTATTGCAGGTTCATGACATAAATGCTAGAATGCTGTATGTAAATGATATGCAAATTAATATGCAAATTTATGCTAATTAGGGCCGCCCACCAGCTAATTTGGATTGTGGAGAACACTGTTTATAGATTAAAATGTTGTTTGTTTTAACATTTGATACCCATACTGATTACACTGATAACCAACAAATTAATCATGATTGGTTCATGATAAAAAAACATGTAAAATTTATGCCAATCATCAACATAATGGACTTTTTTAGTGAAAGTTGCTATTATTGATGAACAAATTGAATTTTTTTTATTGTACACTGAACTTTTCATGATGTCCCTAAAAGATTCTGGGTACATAGATTGCATTTGTTTACAATCATACCTACTGCTAAAATTGACTAAGTGTTCAAAACGTCATAAAAAGACGCCGCCAAAGGTGCGCGACGCACAATATTTCGGCTAGCTGTCAAACAACTTGTCAATTCAAAACATCGACACGCCAAAGTGAAAAAGTTGACACACGAAAAATAAAAGTTAACTTGCCAACCATATTTTCTCTAAACCACGTCATAATTTGAGCAGTAACTATGATCATTTACTTATACTAGGGCCTTTGAGAGTAGTCACGTTCAGCCAAACTGTTCCATAGTATTATGGGTAATTGAGGGGCAGTATTGAATATTGCTTGTGTAACTTTGCACCGAAAATGATAGAAAGCCTTGGCGATGCTATTCTCAAAAGGGTTTTTAATTGGTAAATGGATTATTGATCGAACAGGTTTGAAAGATTAAAATAGTGACATTTGTACAACAGCTAAGGACGGTAGTAGTCATGGAGTGTGTACCCTGGAATACTGTAATTAATAGTGAACAATTACTCACCTCTGCCATTCTGTTCCCAAAGTTAATCTATAAATTATCAGAACAAAAAAAAAGTCATAAGTATTCCAGTATAGTATCAAACTTTCTCACCAATGCTTAAAATCACTATGGGTGACCCAGTCATTCCAGTTTTTATCCACACCCCATACATGGATGGTAATATATTAAAAAATGTAACATTCGGATTAGTTTTCGATAACTCCTCCCTGGAAATACACAATGGTGTTTCAGCAACCCGGAAAACATTTTTTTGTTAATATCTCCCTGAATGATTATTCCCCACGGAATTAAAAGTCCAAAATTTACCCCTTGGATTTAACATAACTAAATGAATCTAATACAGTGACCCCTAAGGGAGGCCCGTAACAGAAAAAAAGTTGCTGATACAAACTGCAATAACCCAACCCTTCGGAAGCCCATCATCACCCTGTGGAATTTATTTTCGGTGACCCATGGAACTATAAACTATAGTTTATATATAGTTCCATGGGTGACCCCTCCGCCCGGAACAGAAAAAGTTCATTATTTTATATCGATCTATAGTTTATTATTTAAAAGTTCTAATAACTACAAAAAATCAGAAAGTAATAAAAATACAGTAAATAAAGTGAAGGTAAAGGTTCTCCCTACCCAGGGGTTTACACAGGCAGTGCTTTGTATATGGTATTTTTAAGATATAGAGACAGAGCAATGCTATTTTCCATAATTTTTAAGAATATTATGTCTATGTTTTTTTCACTTGAGGTAATTTTGCAGTTTTTCAGGCGGATTTTTCTTTCATTTTCAAAATGTGTACCTATCGGCGCCGTCTGGGCACCTGCCCAGGGGTCCTGGGAATTGTTTAGTAGTGCCCTAAAATTACAGCTTATTAAATTACCCCCCCCCCCCCGGTATGTGTAGGAAAAAACCTAAGACTTCGAGGTCAACCAAAACAATGCAGTTGCTGCAAAAATTACAGTGGGCCCCTCGACTAGCTAAATATAAATAATCAAATTAACCTTCAAAAAAATCAAAATAAGGACTGTAGTTGAAGCATTGAAACTATATAGCGGACATAACTTCTCCAACGCGATCAAAACTTATCTAGATTTTTTGCATGATTCGACAGCATGGTACATAGTTATATTTTGATGGGGACGCTTTCCCGGGAACCTATATAGGTTCGAGTCATAGCTACAGAACGAGCGAGTGCGATTCAATGGAGAAAATAACCTCATCGACCAACCAACGAAACCAAGAGCTACAGAACTGCAGCTAAGGTACAAAGTACCAAGGAAATTACCTTGGATCTATAATGGGCTAAGAATCAACGGATAAACAATAGTGAATACACACCTCACATCATTCTCGCGGCAATATCTAACATCGCTATCTATATCAAACTAGCTTACTCACCTACAAGTAAAATAATGTACAGGATAGTACGGAATCGCAGCCAGTCAAAAACAATACATGGATTAAACACTGAAAATAAAGCGCTGAAATTTCAAATGAATCCAAGCTTCCTGCGATACTTCCTATTCAAAAATGACGTACGATAAGCTGATTGGTTGCGTTGACACAATGACGACAGAGTGTTTGGCGTATATGATTGGCTTCCATATGCCACGCTCAAATAAGGTCGGGGGATTGGCACGAGAGGGCGCTGTCCTATCTGGATGGCACGTTTTTGAAGTCAGTCGTCCGTGGTAAATTATACTGGCAAAGTCTAGGCGACTAGGCGACTTATTTCTATTTAAAGTTTAAATTGAGTAAAAATGTAAAAATTAACTGCGACATAAAAAAAACACCTAAGAGGTGGACCATTAGAAACTTAGAGGGCGATGGCTGAAAAAATGTTTTCCTTCAATTTGTGCTATTATTTTCAATGACCTGTGACGAATTCGTTTTTTATTCCCCGGTATGTAATATTTTCCCCTAAGAAATAGGCGTATTGTTAGTGTAAGACATTTATTTTGGAGATGAATGTAAGCTCTTTCCCACCAATTGAAAATGTTGGTCAAACTGGATTCGAACCATGACCTTTGTATTGGTGCATCCATGAGTGATTTGGTTGGAATGACTGATGCCGATCATATGTATAAGACTGTTACTTGTAACTACTCGTGTGATCGATTAATTATGCACATCTCAAATTGGTGCCTCGTGATACGGGTTGAAACAATTATATACCGTGACTAATAGGATATTGTTTGTTATATTATTATTGTATTATTTCACAAATCTAGACTTCGAAAAGAGACATTTTTTATTTAACATTGTGATTTACGGACAAATGATAAGAAAATTGTCTCAAACACATAAAACAATGTTGTTACATGTTGTCAAGGATCTATAGCTTCATGATTGTACATAATAAACCAATACACATTGTCACATGATTTGTGAGTAACTTTACCAAAGAATATGAGGAGGCTTGTTTAACTTTAATTGAAATCGCTTAACAATAATTTATTTTTTATATGTTTGTGTCTCTACGTAACAGTGACAGTAATTGGAACAGTGGGGTTGTGAGATTATAATGTGGCCCACGGGAGTGTGAACGTGAATGTGAACGGCCATGTAGTGTATATAATTGAATGAGCCGATATAGTTTTAACAAATTGAGAACTGTATTTAATATATTATTGAAAACGACAACAAAATACACACATGGTACAACGAACTCTGTCGGAGTATTTGAATTACGATCACGATGTTTTCCGATATTATTACATGTTAGTGACCGATTTAGGACTTTTCTTCTCTTTGCGAGTTGTTGACTTTGTTTTAGAAAACCTTCTTTTAACTTTCTTGAACCAACTGTCACTTTTGTTGGGTGTTTCGTCACTCAGTTCTTGATCCCCTAACTCTGTCACTTTTATCTTCTCATTGTCCACGGTTAATCCTTCACATGCGCCCTCTGTGGCGGCGTTTTTCAAAGTATCGATGTGTTTCCCATCCCCAGCACTTTGCTTCTTAGATTTTCTTCTGAATAATTTCAAGAATGACCTGACCCTAGACTTAGAAACCTTCTTATTCCTTCTCTGTTCGATATCGGAGTGCAACACCTCGATGTACTCCATATCGTTACCGCCACGTATTTGCTGAGTAGAAAGTGTTACGTTTTTCAGACGACTATCCTTTTCGTCAATTTCCCGGATAATGTTGACAATAGATGTGGCCTCACAATATTCCAGAGACTCTTCATTATTACCATGATCTGCCATATTATCCACATTTGACGAGATTGTTGACCGCACCTGACATTGAGCGTCACTCACAGTGTGTCTTGTTACATCAACTGACTCAGAGAGCGGTATACTTCGAGGCAAAGTCGACATGTGAAGTGGACTATTGTTTATTTCATACCTGTCTTCTTTTTCAACACTCTTATTAACACAGTCTACTCTAAAATAAGCCAATGTAGCCCCTGCAATTATTTCCTGAACATAGTCTTTAACAAGCAGGTCAGTATTTAGGTTGTTTTTGTCATTCTTTGTGAGATTCGTCACGAGTTCTTCTCTGGCGAATTGTTGTTTTGCACGTGATACGGACATATTGACAACAGCAAGACTGACTATCGCCTCGTCTTCGGTCATCTCTATTTTCTGATTATTTAGACTCCCTAATCTCACAGATGAAGTCAAAAGTTTGTCAGTTTCCAATGAACAACAACAACTTACGAATACATCATTCTGGGACAAGCCACTCTCAGATTCACTGACCGGACTACTGACTACGCCGACATCGTTGCTTGCTCTCTGCGTGGCTTTCTTGACTTCTTCTAGAAATTTCAGTTGCGCGTCACTCGTGACTTTTTGCACGATAACACCGCTCCAAAACAACTCATTTTCCGTTGCTTCATCACTAAAAGAAGACGAGAATGAAGAACCAATTAAAATACAATCAGAATGACAAACAGGAACCGTAAAATTCGTCAACACACAGAAACAGTGACAAAGTGTAATCGTAGTACGATCCGTAACACAACTCATCGGTAAATACAAGACGGGTGTAACTGGTCATCCTGAAATCGATACAAAGAGCGTTTGTTGGATGATGTATGCATAAAATCCACAATAATCACTAATGCAGTAAATTAATTGACCTATTACGTTTCGAGTGTAACATCATCAATAGACGCAGTGGCTTGGAAATACCATAACGCAAATAAATGACAAATTTACTCACAGGGTCACCATAGTTACTGATGTCTCAGTAGAAGGGATACCACGAGGTGTGATGAAGTTATCTGAAATGAACAAAAACAACAATTAATCACAGAAAACAATGAATCATACTTGACAAAGTATCATTTTTACTACCCTCCCCCCCAACATAGTTATCCATGATAACACAGCACAGTTTAAATAGCAGACATGAAACGACGAAGACATCTTCGCATCTCGTTGTTTTCCCACCATCTTATTCTATGTCAACTTATATCGCAGCACGTGCTATTCAAAGTCAAGACAACAGGTGACATGTACATGACTTACCTGCCATTTTCCAATCTATTCCTTGACTTTACCGAATAATATAATGAATATTTACTATAACACTGAAACGTGTATGCTTGCTGTGTGGTGTGTCAGCGTGGAATGACAGTGATCGAATATCTGCATTGTCGTCAACATTAGACGCGTTCCATCCGTTCCAATCTGGCGCGTCGCTGTCGTAACTTGGTTATGGAAAGACGCCGGAGAGGGCGCCCGCATTTAACTCGTTGTATCTGGTTCAGTCGCAGATCGAGGTATAATTTGGGCGCAATGTGATTAAAATTAGATCTAATTGGGCCTTTTTATGAACGCATGAAAGCCATGAACAAAACCAGCAAAATAATTGTAACGTCAAAAAATAAAAAAATAAATAATAATTAGAGTAATTATATAAAAAAAAATTAAGCCAACTAGGATCTAATTTTGCAGCCGTTCTGAGAATTATTCGGACATTTAGTTAGCAATATAACTTGGAACTTTGCAAAACACTTTGGTCTTTTTCAATCTTGACTTGATGGCGCCGTTATATTGGTATGCCCACAATTGGGATCATTCCATTATCTTGCTAGATGAGGGTAAAACGCTGTTTTCAAAAAGACACGCTTTGGTTACAATACAATAACAGATTATATGTTGTATATGCATTCAAAGTGTTATTTTAAATTTGTATAACCATCTGAGTCCACCTGACATAGCGCAATTTACAAAACAACTCCCGAGTGTTGAGTTACTCCAGGTATTACAGTAATGAACTTGTCGTTGGCGGGAAGGCTCAAAGTACAGTTACGTAGCATTGGACGCGCTGCAGTTTCGCAAGTTTTGAGCCACGCTAAAAGTTTTTTTTTTTTTTTACATTACTGGTGCTTTGTGTATCAAATTAAGATTTTATACCGAGGTGGGGGAGGGGTTGGCAATTTTTCGACAAATTTAATTAACACCTAACTTGTGATTTTTAAAATTACTGAAAATAATTACAATATAAATATAAACAATAAGGAATGGTTGCTGCATGCGCACGCTAGATAATACTCAGATAACACAATTCACCATGCCGACAAACCCTATAAAATAGTAATCCCAAACAACGCGCCCGTCAATCAAGTGGCGCCGACAAGTCTAGATTGGGCAAGTCATTATGCTATCTTGCTGTCCAAATAATTCTCAGATCGGCTGTAATCAGATTGGGAAGTATCCAACAAGTTATCGAGAATACCTTCTCCAGCGAAGTAATATTGTCCTCGTTCGACCTGGAGGAAAATGGTTGCCACCGGAGTTACGTCATTCTCTATCATCAGTTTCAGGCAACAGGGACGCAGAATGGCGCGTGACCCTTGTTGACCCAGAATGGAGTAAGACGCGGTCGGGGGCACTAATCTTTTTTCTTATATTGTTCAATATTCCTGGCAATGAACCCAAATTTTGGAGCCAACGGACAAAATTTCAATCAATTTTTACTAAAAAAATATTGTTGTCCCAATCTTCGGAAGGAAAGTGCAAACTACTGTACAAACAAGGCTATTTTGTGAATTTACCATAGCTCTTCTCGATAAAAATCGTAACTGAAATACCATCACGACAACCAAAAACCGACACAAGAAGAGCTATGGCCCACAGCTACACGAACATAAACAATATATAATACGGTAGTTCTCTTTCTGGAGGATGTGGTGGCCCTGAAAAGGGCCGTTTGGTTTATGTGTGCCGGGCACACGGAGTTTACTTTTTACCGCTCTTCTTGGGCAAAAGTACCGCCTGAATATTTGGCAGTACACCACCCTGTGCAATGGTAACACCAGCCATCAGTCTGTTCAGTTCTTCGTCATTTCGTACTGCAAGTTGAACATGGCGAGGATTGATTCTCGTCTTCTTATTGTCACGGGCGGCATTTCCAGCCAACTCGAGGATTTCAGCAGCTAAATATTCGAGCACAGCTGCCATGTAGACAGGGGCACCAGCGCCAATACGATTGGCGTAGTTACCTTTACGCAAGTAGCGATGACAACGGCCGACAGGGAACTGCAAACCAGCACGGGCGGAACGAGTCTTAGCCTTGCCGCCCTTCTTGCCTTTTCCACCTTTACCACGACCAGACATTGTAGAATTATTCTAATACAACGAATATTAAGAATCAAGCACAACAATGATAATGACGCGGAAAATGCACTATTTATAGGTGCTGTGCGGATTCGCAAGCAGAATACTATTCACCAATCAGAAAAAGTAAATTACTTTGCCCAATAACACGGCACTGTTTTGCATATTTGCGCAGTGGAAATTTATATGCGATGCTTTCTTTCACGTTCGCAATTATCGAAACATCTCAGCAGAATCCGTCAATTGCAACAAAGTGTCATAAATAATCGCCGAAAAATGTTTTACTATTGGTTGATGTTCTTTGCGCCCAGAATTCCTCATTTGCATGTTTGCTGATATAAATACTGCATCATTGCTCTTCACTCGGTATTCGTTATTGAGTATTTTATTCGTAATGCCACCAAAAACTCCAGGTAAAGGTGCGAAGAAAGGCGGCAAGGCCAAGAAGGCCCGTGGAGGTCCGAAGAACAGAAGACGACGCAGAAGAGAATCCTATGGTATTTATATATACAAGGTCTTGAAACAAGTTCACCCAGATACTGGTATTTCTTCAAAAGCAATGTCCATCATGAACAGCTTCGTCAACGACGTATTTGAACGTATTGCCTCCGAAGCTTCCCGACTGGCCCTATATAACAAGCGTAGTACAATCTCCAGTAGAGAGGTTCAGACCGCTGTTCGTCTCTTGTTGCCCGGTGAGCTTGCCAAGCATGCTGTCAGCGAAGGCACCAAGGCAGTCACCAAATATACAAGCTCTAGATAAAATCTGTGTAGTGCACGGCACACACAAACCAAACGGCCCTTTTCAGGGCCACCACATCCTTCCAAAAGAGAACTACCGTACAATTTACATTTGCATGCACTAGCTCGTTATTGAACCTATCAATACATCAACTCAACTTGATCTTATTTTAATCAGATTGACTGCATGGTAAAGTAGTGTTAAATTTCAGTAAACTGTGTCATTCAAAACGACGCTTAGTAACTGATATATATATATAGAAGATAATATTTGGTAATCGTAGTCCTAAATAACTTTGAATTTAGTGGTGCTCGTTCATGTATATATGAAATATACAAAAAATGACTTAGAATCCATGTGAAACAATATAAACTTTAAAATACACTAGTATTTTCTATAAATCGCACCCTCTAGTGACGGAGTGTTTTATGACGTAAGTAGGTTACGCAAATATCGAGATATTTCACTATATATGTACTATTGGACAATTTGAATGACGTTGCCTTCAACATGTACATAAGCGTACCACCACAAGAGGGCGCGGTTCATAATAATGGTGGACACGACGGTTTATGTAAAGGTCTCATGCCACGAATCAACCAATGGCTGCTCAATTTAAATGCCTTGCAAGAACCAATGAAATGTTTTAAATATTTTAAATATTTGTTTTCTCAGGTGCGTAATCACCTGGGTTAAAGGTGAGACCAACATGTGGTCTTTTGTTTACTACTTAGCGGCTGTGTACCTGTGGGTTTATTCTGTGTGTATTTGGATGTTCTAATCTTGGTGTTTTTCCAGTGATTTCTCTAGGTGCAATCCAAATACAGTAGGTGTGTCTTGTTTACCTGAGATTTGTAAGAGTTTGAGCTGGCCAACATGTTAGTTTTTTCATGTGGTTGATTAATGGCATGTTGATTTCCCATTTTTGAGCCATGTTTTCACCTTCATCATTTTCGAGTTTCATAAAGCAATTTCGCCATATGTTAACATTGTCGTCTATGGAAATTCAATTAGTGGCATGAGCCCTATACCGGTATATATAACATGTACAGAATATGAACTTTGAATCCTCAGGCACGAGAAAATTAAATGTAATATTATATTCATATGGTTGTATTAAAACAATTCCATAGATTAGAATTACTAAAGTATTACATACTGATAGTAAATTAATGATAATATTGAATGAATTCACTGTATAAGAAAATTATTTCTACGGTAATAATTAGAGTTAACAAATGTTTTAGCCATTTTTATATTCTTTGTCTTGATCAATTAATTAAATTCATTCAAAAGCCTGTTATATATCTAGTTTTGTCATCATGATTAGCCGGTTTCGTAATAAATGAAATAGGTATTTAAATAAAAAAAAACACTTTTAAAATTAGAAAGTAAATGATCGCAGATCAGCCAGGCAAGTTTGTAGGTGAATGTAATCAGAATCAGTTAGAGTCATACGACTAAATACTAGAGTGACACGAAACTCACAACTTTTGCAAAAAATGTGTGTTCTAACTCGAATACGCATTATGTATACAAATACATGTATACAGTTATTTCTATACGAGTTCACGCAAACTTTATATGAAGTTTCGGGGTGACTACCTTGGAAAAATTATAAGGATGTTTCGCCAGTATCTTCAGATTCCTCTTTTTAAGAGTCAGTCAAAATGCGAAAAATGTACACAACTCCCCAAACTATGAATCGTTTTTTTTTAAATGCTACCGGAAAACAACGCTTTATACCGATTTTTAAGGTGCAGATGCATATTTATAATTTCAGTAATGAATGCTGAAGTTGTACACCCCTCCACAGTCACCCCTCCCCGGAAAAAGACACCATTCCAAACAATTCGCATACAGTGTATATGTAACTTCGAGCATGTATCTTTTTTGTGATGTGGCGCCATCTAGCGGCAAATAAAATATAAAAACAAAAGTCAAATTTGAGCACTGTGACACGTGTTTCAAGGCTCGCTTACGTAGATTGGAATTCCAGTACAAATGCGAAAAAAATACAGTTTCGATGTTTCAACGGTGAAAAATTGAAAGTGTTTTGCAGTCTACATTTTTTTCATACTGCCTGCAGTAAACTTCAACACGCTTTTTCCTTCAACTTTGACCGAATTGTGTGTCCAGAAATATTGAATAAAAATGTCGGTGTTGAAATATGACTGAAAAATACTAATTACGATGAGTTACACTATGATTCGCCACCCGACGGCACTTTTTTCTAACGTGGTCGAACGTGTAGGCAATAAATTATTATTATGAACTTTCGTTCATAGTAGGTCAAAACTCGTGTATCTTATACTGTGTTTTCATTTGGTCTCGGTAATTCGCATAATTGTAAATTATCATGGTTGTCGATAGGGGGCTCTTCAATAGGGCTTTAATTACAATAACATTGAATTTCGCGCTTATTCGAAATGCGAACAATTGATCAAAAAATTAGCATAAAAAAATCCCTAACGTCACACACTGCTTGCTTTTTCATCGCCGCTGATGAGGGCGCATTTTTTGGGGGAAAAGCCTGTGACCGATATCGTAGCTGGCGCTGTGATGATAGAACGTCCGCGCGAGTGTGAGGAGCCAGCCGGCTAGTAGTACTAGTCTTCTTGTCTTCCTTGTGTCCCGTTTCAAGGTAGTATTCGATATGTATATTGTAATTGTTACTTGCGCGTGTATGTTTCCTTTGGTAAATACCTACATTCGATGATTTTACACAGTGCGTTAATAGTGCTGCGCAAAACAACGCGTACCAACACTGTAGGATCAAACTTGGACAGCTAAACATGGCGAAAGAAATATTAGCTTTGCTGTAAGTGGAAGAGTCGTGCGTGCGTGGAGAGAAACGTAATATTTATGTCAATATAATTAATATTTCAAATGAAAAAAATATATATATATTTGCGAAGATAACCCTACCAACCAATACCGCTAACGAAGCATAATACGTATTTGATGTCAAACACAATCACTGAACACGGCCGGGGAAGCCTCGCTTGAACGGTAGCGTGTATAACCCGAGTAATCTAACAACGAGAAGCAATATGTACCGACGATGTTACAACTTGCATTCAGGTCAGGAAAGCAGCGACATTAAATAAGCGAACGGCAGATTTATGATTGACGGCAGCGAGAACAAACAAATAAAGTAATTACATACAAAAGGCGAGACACGGACACAAACAAAAATTGGGCAATCTCGTGGGCGTCAATCGGTAGAATATGATAGAACTCGTTATGTCGGGGCACTGTGTACGTACACGCTATTATCAATCAGCGCTATTCAACGTAAACATTATAGCCGACATATAGCCTGATTTTTCATATAGAAAAGACCAAATACTATAAAGATCCGGTTATTGGTGGACAACACATAGTGACAATCTTAATAGGCCTTCTTTTATGCGGTCCATATTTAGTTCAATTAGCAAGACTTGCACGGTACAAAGGAATCGTCTGCTCCGCTTATTCTTGTAACACCGTTGGACAAAAGCGTTCCCCCCACAAGCTGATTAGAACTACCGACTTTCACTCGATATAATGCTAGTAATTGTGCTAGTCAATGACGATTAATGTCACGGAGATTAAGGCCAGTACATCCCGCCTGTACCACGTCATCATCTGGATTGTATCTCCGGGTGAAGAAAGCAGTCACGGTAACAAGGTTTCCTGTATCCCACATCATCTCATAGTAAAGGCGAGAGCAATTGCATTAGAAAGTAATAGACAACAAAGAAAGGGAAAAACGCTAAAACTAGAAGTATGGAAGTTTTTTTTTTTTTTTAAAGAATACGCGTGCATGTTCTCCTCCTTACAGACATCGTAATTAAATGGGAATTCGTCTGACATGGAAAGGTTTCAAAAGACCGGCATTGTTCCTATTATTTCGACAAGGTTTTTTTTCGGCTATATAGAAAATCGTTTTGCCATCTTCTTCCATCAATCAAAACAGTGTCTGTGTTGAATAAAAATATGTCACGGTGTTAACGGGTGCGTATATTTTCACCTTCGAACCGGAGAGCGGGTGTATCATTCCGCACTTTCCTGGAGAAGCTCACGGGCGTATCATTCCGCATACTTTGAGGACCGCGCCATGTAGATGAATACATCTCTAATAATGTAGAACACGAGAACCTAGATGGACGCCTATTACACATCGCGTTGCGTGTTTCTTTACTTGCGGTGTTTTCTCCGACTTTATCAACGACACCGTATACTCAACAAAAAAACAGTTTAAATATGAAGAATGTATTAAAATTAAACGAATTTACGTTCCGTTTACCGTTATATGATTTGAATAAATGACACATCAAAACTCCTAAAAGTCTTTTTTAGCAAAACTACGAGAATTGAAAATACATACTAATATTTAGCTCTCCATACATTTCTATTGTATCAATGACACGAAAGAAAGATATACACATGGTCGGACCACACAAATATGCATGCGTATATTGTTATTACGATATACCATAGTTTTATCTCCACAAAGCATATATATATGACATTTGTTTGTCACTGAATTCGATTTATGCCCGTGTTGTGTATTCACAGACACCAGACAACACAAATAAGCAAGTTAACAATAACATCACATACGGCGTCCGAGCTGAAAGATACACACGCAGCCGTAGCAAGAACGCCACCTTGTTAATGATGCCACAGTAGATAATGCATCTAATAAGGGAAAAGGCGCTAGTAAAAATCAATAATAAACATATTTCATATATGGCCGTTAATTTTAATCATCTCTTGATGAATGTATCATTTCCTCAGTTTTATACAGTCATTCTACAAGTTTTCGCACGAACTAAGAATGAGCAGGTGAAAAAAGACGAAAAACAGATTTTAATGTTTCCCGCCACTATCACGATATGCTAAGATTCGGAGCTATACCTTACTGAGCTGTAAAATGTTTTTTAGGGGGAGGGTAGAGCGCCTTCCCCGTTGCATGGAAGGGGTGGACATCCTGAAGTACAGACGTCTCTAACGCTGTAAAAGATATGTATGCCGGTGATCTGAACCAGTGCCATCAATACCGCACAGAACGTACAGGAAATTCAAGCTGCTCCGTCATTAGAACGGAGCAGCGTTAGAGATGGCACACGGCGATGACAAGCGTCGAGTTAAATTGCCAATGACACCATACATCTGGCTACAACAACTCAATGCAGGCAATCACTTAAACGAATATTGAAATTAACTTGTATAATCAGCTGATTTCGACATCTCCCGGCGATCTCAATCAATTAATAAGACGTGACAACATCGGTAATAAATAACAGTGACGATGGTGCGCGTAGCCCTCGGCTATTTATACAACGATCGTTTCACGTGTTTATTTTTCTTTTCCCCGCGCACACACACAAAAAAAATACGGTTTAATCTTTGGAAATTATTCATGACGCGGTGATTTTTGATATTATGGCAGCTGATATGTGTGTGTGATTACGGTGACAGTTGATGTTCGACCATTTCAGAAAGCAAAAGGCGACTGGAAGTGGAGAATTGTTTTTGTTACCGATACGACGACGAAAGCTGTCGCCTGAAACAGGTTAGGCACTGCCCCCAAGGGGCAATGTATATAACACCTTGTTAAGAGGTCTATTCGAAACGTTTAAGTGTTTTGTACACTCTAACATTAAGAGCCGCCTAAAAATATTCCGTTGTATTTTGTTTTGTTGCCTTTTACGATTAAAATACGATACCCATTATTAAGTAATTAACAAATAAATTCATCACTCTTTGTAAATTTGAAAACAAAAGATACTGTTAATGATTGAAACAAACGAGTAAAACGCGTATCTCATGATCTATAATTGCAGTCTATTCGCCATCTTTTTGATTATCGTGCCACGCGCCCGCATGTTTCTACCGCGACAGGGATTGTGGGACAGTTTTAATTTAACAACCAATATTACAAATCGTTCGCTTTGTCCCAGAAAAAAACAACATACGCATTTTCTTACGATGTAAACTATTGAATTAACGTGTTCCGTGTGTTAATGTCGTCGATTGAATTACAGCAATACAGCTTTGTGCAAAGAAATCGGTGACAAATGCGTGAAAAGGTTCTGCATTCAGCAAGAAGAAAAAAGACAAAAACTAGTTTCAGTGTACACAGCCATATTAGATTGTTTCCTTTACTGATTTTACCTTTAATTATGAAATATGAACATTATAGACGCGTTGAATGGCGCCCATTGTAGCGTACAGACTTAATAAAATTACTCCATACATCTGCCAGGCAGGCTTCTTTGTTTTTATACAATTCGCTTTCTTTACTTTTATGGATTTGTGTTTCATTATATTCATCCGAAACATATTGAGCTGTTTGTTTTTTTTGTTCCTCTCTAAATATATTTCATGAACATTAAATTTCATTTGAGCCCCGGATTCGATTCAATTGCCGCTCGTGTTGCGCAGGGAGTCAGCGAATGTGTGCGACAGTGTACGGAAGACTTGCAGTGGCAATATTTGAAGCTGTATTAAAAGGTGTTATGATGGCACGGTTGCATCAGAGACCACTCGCTACTTACATTTTAATACCCCCCTTCGAACGTTAATTTGCCCTCACTGTGTCTATATACACATATATTATCGTGACGGGGAGCGCCTCCACGCATTCGTTGCGCGGAGTAGCGATTTGTGTTAAAATGTTTATTTTCTTCATGCGATCTTTGGAAATACATTTTTTTTTATCTATCCCTTAAATGTGTTGAAATTATATCAATTGTATTTCAGGTTTGCTGCATTGCAAAGCGCGATGAAATAAAAGTTCGTTATGACATACATACATACACAGTCAGCAAGGTTACAATATACCGATGATACTAGTATTTGATCACCGTACGGTACGCATCGACTGCGGCAGCACACGGTGTCCACGTCTGCCCCACCCCGTCGATGATGGACAGCGCAAGCACAGGAGGGGGAAACAATAATAACAGAAAACAAAAATACATTTAATAGTTTCAGAAGCAAATGAGAAGGAAACTGTAGTTTATGGTTCACTTTGTACGGGCTTCATACAAAGAAGGAAAATCCAATTTGTTTGAAAGACAGCTGCTTATACCGGAATGGAATCGAGTCCGTTTCATTGTGATGCTTTCATGAAGCTACAGGGATGGCCTGTGTGACGCACATCTTCCAGTGTTCCATCCATTCTTTCATCTCTGCCCTTTTGACAAATGTTACAAGTTTCAAAGGAAGCAAGGCCTGTGAATAATAGCCCCAATTCATCAAGCTTTCAAAAGGAAAAACTGAAAATTTCCGGTGGTTCGCAACAGAAGTAGAAAAAGCCGACATTTGGTGTTGGAGAGAAATACGGCTCGGGAAGTTTTCTAGGTCTTTTTAAATATCCTGTATACCGCAGGGGGGTAGGAAAAAAACAGATAACGCCACGGGCTTTATTATATTGGAGTTTGAATTAATACGCGCACATAAAATCCTGTATTAGCACTGGTTTATTGCTTCGTACCGGGTGTGAGGTAGGTAGATTTGCTGCTGGCGGTATACGCTGTATGTGCATAATATATGTATGTTTGTGTACATATGGTTTTATTGAGATAAATGAAACGCTCTCAATGACCAGGATCTAATAGAAAACAGTGAAAAGATGCGTTGTAACAAAAATATTATGTTTCGGATACTGGATGAACGGGAGAATGTTTTTTTGTTTTTGTTTTTTGTTTTTGAGGGAGTTGTGCTGTTGTTTGACGAAGTCATGTGGTCATTGGACTCATAATTAAATGTTGAAAGGCGTAATTTTTGTGTCCAAGCGTAGGTCCACGGACATCTCATTTCCATCGAATCGTGCTAGTTTCGTTAGCCAGTAATGAACCATAGCTTATCACAGTATCGGTGGTCATTAATCAGCCACGGCTAGGGTCTGATATCACCCCCTCCGCATTTGTAATTGGCCCGTTTTGTTGATTGTGATTACAATTCTCGATCCACTTTTAGACAGAGCATCGGACTTCTTTACAGAATCCCGGAGACGAACTCCATCGCTCATGTGATGGTAAAAACGGTGATACTGTGCCATGCGCGTTCGATTAGTTAATGACGGGGTTAAAGCGACAGGCTAAAGCGCCACATCGCGTTGTGTTCGATTTGGGTCTCATGTGACGCACGAAACACACGTAGAAATATATTGTTTGTTCACAGACAATTCGAACGCGCGCATGTGTGACCTTGCCATCACGACGCGTTTAAGCCTATTCGTTGCTAAAACCATTCACATTCCGCGGATTCATCGAAGATAACTTATTCTGATACACATTGAAACGTACATTGCAATTTATGATACAACGAATTACGTGACAATGTTCGAATATACACACGAGACTCCCACAACCCCACCCCACCCCTCCCACTGTACATTCACCAACTGCCAATAAAAACAGGAAAGTTCAACCCAGAGTTTATATAAGCTAGTCAATGTGATTAATAGCTTATATTATCGTTTATGGTGTGACATGTAAATACTAATACTGTGTCCGATTGAGGGGGGGGGGGGGGTCTGGACGATGAGGGTTTTCTCCCAGAGCGTATCATATTCTCAGAAGGCCCCGGCACTGAACTTCGAAGTAGCTTAAAATCTGGCACTATTTGTGCGTCCTATTAAACGCACTTTCGTTTATTCATCAGTTTCTTGGAAACATCCCGTGACTGTTCATCACTCAAGCTTAACTTAAATTTGTACGCCGGGAAGGTTTTTATGGTCCTCGTCCTGCATTGAATTAACCACATATCGCGGCACGAGCCCCATCCAGCACTGACGTGCCAAAAACTCCGTTTTCGTTTCGCTAAACAGCTATTTCCACTTTTCGTTAGCGATTGACGCCGTGCAGTGACACGAAAACCATCAAATGTAACAATTTTTAATTATATTTTCACCGTGAATTGCAACTGTATTTGTGTTCATACTTTCTTCGTTGTGCTTTTCTTCCAAAGCACTGGTTTGGAAAACATTGCCTCCTCAGACCCATTCAGACGCTAACAATTTTAATGGCAACGTGAAAAATAAATATCATTTCTCCGCGTCCTCTCAAGTAGTTAAAATTCTCTCAAATACATTTGCAATGTTTTGTCAGTGAATACCAAACTGGTATTCACGTGTTTCCAGTAAGTGGGAGTGCAATACAAGAACCACAATGGCCGCAACAATGTGAAAAGAAATATTGCTGGTCACAAAGAAAAAAAGAATTAAGGCAAAAATGCCACTCAGAAAAGATGCTTTTTCAGTCATAAATCAGAGAATGACGAGCAAAATATAAATGTTTAGTTTAAAGAATAGAGAAGCAGAAGTGAGCACAAAAGTCAACTTACAAAGTAAATCCTCTTCACAATGCGAGTGTAAATAATGGCAGAAAATGGAAGTGAACAAATCAATGAATCCGTGTGTAAATGGGACTAGAAAGCGCAATAGAGACATCAATGTCATGGGAATTTGCACAGGAAGTGAGAGTGATGACGCCTGACGTCACATTACTAGGTGTAATTCGGGGTGTCGTTTAGTTGGACCCGATATTCACAAAAAAAAAAAAAAACTTTTCCATGATCGAATTACTAAACCCGAACTTGATTCCAACAAAGACAGTTTTAAAAAGATGAAATAAGAGGAAAATACAGTATCATTACGTCTTCTGAGAAAATTCTGACATTTAAGCACATCATATTTCATTTCAGTTCATTTGAATACAATGTATTCAACAAACACATCGATCCATCAATACATTGAGTTGTCGATCGATCACTGGATTGATCATTCATTCATTCATTCATTCATTCATTTAGTCGATCAGTCAATCAAACCAACCAACCTGTACGTATCTACCCATTGCAATGGTATCTACCTAAGTATCAATCAATCAATGAATCAATCAATCAACAAACCAATCAATCACGTTATTATTTCATCAATTTATCGTTTAACGTAATTGAGGTGTTCATGATGTATATTCTTCGTTTCGTACAATTGCCGCCTCCAGGGTTGGATTGTCGTCGCCGTTTCCGTTACAATGCGCAGTTAGGATTGATTTCCTTTTCAGCTGTTAAAGATGAAAATAGAACGGAACCACTTCTCGGGTTACAACTAAGATTTGCCCCAAAACATGTCGACCCGGAGAAATAACACATAACGTGAAATCCAGGTGTATTAGCCAATTGTCGAGTGGAGATTTTTGTTCCTCCCTCGTCATCACTGGAAAGTTGTCTTTATGGTAATGATAACAATCTCATTGGGAAGTCTCGCCCGCATTCAGTTCACGCTGAACAAAAAAAAAATGACGCAACAGCTGAATCGGATGTTATATTTTAGCAAGAAAAATCAGAAAACGTGGAGGGTATATATTGCGGCACAATGCATTATGGGATACCCCTTCCTCCGTACACATTCTCAACCACGACCGCGGCTGTCGTAAGCGTAGACTCGAATAGATCGCATACAAACAGGTGTGTCGTACACTGATTTGTATTCATTAAAATGACCCCCATCCTCTTTTTTTCCTCGCATCGTAAGCACGCACACTCACACTGGAAAATAAAGACGTTTTTTTTTTTCACTCTCTCTCTCTCTCTTTCATACACTGGACCCAGTCCTCCGTTATAAGAAACTCGCAACACTGTATGCCTTTTTTTCTTTTCTATTTCAATTATGATCGCTTGGACAAACATGAGAAATATTGAAGTTATGATTTGCGGATAATAAACGGAGAAAATCAAAAGAAAGTCCCATCAATACTGCATATCACAGATAGCTCTTTAATAATTGGCGTCTCTTTGTTCCGTGTTTGTTGAACTATTGGTGCTTGATGGAAAATATACTAATAATTATACACGCGTGCTGTGTGTTTTTTCGCTGAAAGTGGCTGGTGTGGGTTTTACATCTTCTATGCATTTTTCTAAAGAATGTTATGAAAAAAGACACTTTTAAAGTGAAAAACCGATACTTCAGAAGATGCAATCAACCGTTAGAATATGTATACACATACGATGATTTGTATTATGGATAAATGGACTCGGCGTATCAATAGGAAAAATTAAGCACATTTTTGGAGATCGTTCAGCCATCGTAGAGAAATACTACACACTCTTTCATTCTTATTCGGTGCGTCTTTTTGAGAAAGTGAAGTAGTCGTTACTTTTCTTATAACATTTCGGCAGGGTGTATAAACCTATACACAGCTGATTTGGTTGCAGTGGATTATGACAGTTTTCATTGTGATTCTCGTTAAAAGAAAACAAATTATTCGAAAGTATGAATCAGTTTTTGATAATTTGATTTTCTGCCGAGCGGTCTGAAACTGAATCATTCTATAATAGCAGCGCAGAGAACTCAAAACAGAAATTTCCTTCAGAAAGTAGCAACAATAACCCCGCTGCAATAATTGAGCACAATGATAATTCCCAATCACCGCCTCTATTAATTTTAATAATCCTTAAATTCAGATTAGAGATTGAAATCCGGATTATCGACAAATTACTTTAAACTTACGCCCTGTTAGACTAAGTCAAGGTCTAGATGAATATTATATAGGCGGCTATGTCGGTGGACGAACTTCTGTCCTGCGTAATACTTAGTCATTCAAACCAGAGTTAGCGTCGTTACGCTGGTTTGGCAACTGCGATCGTTGTGCTGTAGAACATTTATTAGATTGATATGCTTTCGCAAGAATCTCAAAACTTAGTAATTGCCAGTATATTGAACGAATTTTGGTTAAAATATAGATTATCCGAGTGATTTTAGTATTTTTGCTCGATATTTAATGTTGCTAAATTCGATGTAATACTAAATCACCCACGAAGAGTTTTTGTCTATTACAACGTACTACTAATTTAAAGCCTGTGGAAATACAGACATTCTCATAATATAAATTCAATCGACAGTACGTTCTTACATCGAGGAGAGACACTTCCTTACAAGACACATATGACGGGAATTTGTTACTTTCCCGCGTAACCAAATCATTGGTCCATAAATTACGAATACACAAGAATCGAACAAATCTGATT
This sequence comes from Saccoglossus kowalevskii, assembly GCF_978046115.1. Classification (NCBI taxonomy): domain Eukaryota; kingdom Metazoa; phylum Hemichordata; class Enteropneusta; family Harrimaniidae; genus Saccoglossus; species Saccoglossus kowalevskii. The sequence goes on from NC_140641.1 coordinate 21,175,244, forward strand.
CCGTATTCGATGTAGTCTAGTAACCGGTAGACATTACTGAAATCATTAATATTTTAGTGAATTCAACTCTGGTCCGTGTATTAAGCTCGAGCTTTCTCGATTACAGTCTCATTTACTTATTTCTTTTTTTAAATCGCTCGAACCCCGTGGATTTGTTTTCACTGAGTCTCACATCCGCGCTAGCGTCACGAGTCACCGTGACGGTGGTCGCTGTTGTGTATTGTCTGTCCATGGTTGAATTTTGGACGCCCCTGCCTCGCAGCCGCCACGCAGCACGTGTTCTGAAATCGTGTATATTACATTTTACATGTATACGCCGCAAGGAACCAGAATCGAACACGGCGCGGTGCGACGAATGCGACGCTAAAAGCCTGAGGACTGTGGTTTGACGACGCATCTCTTTCGATATGGACACTATAGCGACTTATACGACGTGTGTAAAAATACATTGTTTACACTAAGTATAACTATTACTTTACTGGAAATCAACAACATCTTCAAATAAAACCTTCACACTTTCAGTCAGTATCGACAATTATACTTTTATAACTTGACGGAAAATCACACTGTGGTTTACCGTATGGGTTGCATAGCTAAACACGTTAGTTGTTGACGTAACAGGCTGTCACGTGTGGTGCACGTGATCACCATACACACGAAGTAGTAACCCAGCGATAGTTTCAAAAAGTGAGTTTTGTAAACGACACAGTTTAAAAAAAATGTAACTTTGAATTCTTGTAATTTAAGTGTTCATGTCAACTCCCAATGGCATTCCCGAGAAATCAGGGCAGGGAATCAAGACATTCAATTCGTGGTAGGGGAATGATCACAGAACAAAACTATTGTCGATGTGATCACATTACATCACTAAGTAACTGTGTTGTGAGAAACACCAGGACTGTCCCATATTGTTAACATTGCGCATAATTTCACGAGGTATACACGTAAGCCACGAAACATCCTCGGCCACGAATGCCATACACAACACTTGGTTACTCGACAGCTTTTTAGCTCATTAATATTATAAGCATTATATAAGGCAGCGAGAAATGGAAACACAATTTCCGTCTGGTCCCACCGAACAATACTATTTTGCAGACGGAACACGTACTGAAATTTGGACGATGTTTGGTTCAACAACAGAAAACAAGTCTTTTAAAATTTGATGGATATATCACGGTAACTAATTAAACAAACAAAAAAATACGCCTACGTTTTTAGTGCCATGTACAGTAACTAACCATGAACGAACTTAAACATATATCGGGAAATTTGCATAAGCAAAAAAGGTTTTGAAGAAAAAGAAGACAGGCTGACATCGAATGACCTACTTCCAAAACGTCATCACACACTTCTCACGCAACCACAAATTAATTGCGTTTAATTGCAGTAAGCTATGTTTTGAAATTCGGGATTTGCGGACCCCCTCCCCCTTTCTGAAAAAAAAAATCACAATGGCTGGTCCCTATTGCAAATTGTGTGATACCAATTGTAGGTTTCATAAACCCTTAATAAAGTCCTAAGCGGATTACGTCATATTGCCGGTTTTTTTCCTTTTCATCGGTCACGTCATCCAACGGCGAAACAAGGCCTCTGGCAATGAGAAGCGTGAAAACACATTACTTTCAATATTAAGGACGGGACTTAACGAAACAAATCGCGATGACGCCGCCCTCCTCCCGAACTCGCATCGACGCGATCATCCCTCCGCATAGTGCAGTATAATGATGAACCACATACAGATTAGCTATTAACACAAAACGAAAACACGTACAATTCATTTCAATTGCCACAAAATATTTGCCACGGTATTAGTTTTTTTTTTCACTCTCTCTCTTTCGCTATCCCCGGCACTGATTGAAAATTCATACTCGTAATAATAGGCATATACACAGATCCATGTCTGGTATTGAAATAGCCGAAAAGGTCGGAATTGTAAGAGGACGCTTTGATGGGATACGATACCCTATACAGCTGACAGAGTGTCCCTGAATGAAACTAATAAACACAGAGGCGCACGACAAGCAGCTTTATTCACAGTCTTAATACTATTTGAATACAGTAACCATACAAAGATGATACACTCGTAAATGAAAGATTTGTATATGTACATGGATCACGGCGGAATGTGGTCGCGGTACGGTATACCTTTTTTGCGGTCTTAACATCGGGGGTTCTGATTTTCTTTCTATGATTTTTTTTTGCGTCAAGTAGTTATACCTAAATTGGATGTATTATTTTGAAAATTGTAGATATCCCGAGAGTTGAAAAGAAAGGATGGTGAGATGCATGGAAATACGTTGTACACGTCCTCTTAATTAGCCCCCCTTGCCGTCTCCCATACTAGGGCTTCTTTTTTTTGAATAGTAGGATGTTGCTTTTGTACAATACAAAAAAAAACAAAAAACATAGCAATATACCACCATCCGAATCTTTAAACAGGTTTGAATACGTCTCATCTCGAGTGTGCTTCAGTGTAGACGACACCCCGCCCCGCGGTTTGATAGTCGACCACTTAGCTTCAAGTTCTAAACCATTACGTTTACCTATATACAGAAAACGCCCTCAACAACCCAGAGATCTGCATATCTATTCTCTCAGGACCCCCCTCACACGCCCTATTTTCTGTTGTTTCGATCACATTCACACAACCTTCCAGCGGGCAACATAAATGTAGTCAACGTAACCACACTCACATTTAATATCATACACATTTAACAATGGTAAATGTCGCGGTATGCTAATAGTTTTGACAAGTTTATTATTACTTTAAAGGACAAGTAATTTAGTTGTTCATATTGCAGACTGGAAACATTCATGTTTATTAATTCAGGAAGAGCTGAGTCGTTAGAGAATTATTTTTTTTTTGTGAGGGACGTGATTCTGTCAAGGACCACGTAATGTTACACGCTTCTAGGAGGATAGGGGTCAATAGACCGTTTACGAAAATGGCCGCAGAGTTTTCTTTGAGAGCGATGAAGCAACGAGACTTGTCGATATGCACAAATAGTCAGGAATGACCGCGGCATGATAAAAGTGAATTTTTCACCGACATTGCATCCACTGTTCAGCTGACCCATGGTAACATAGTATTTTAAACAGTGAGTGCGATGGTGACAGAGAATGGAACAATATTTGGGAGGGGAAAACAAGTTGAGAACTTTTACTGGTAGGGTGGAAACACAAAGAATGACCGACAGCTGGTCATCTAGCTTGAATCGGAACTGAAAAAAAAAAATAATAATAACGGGCACTGTGTATGGAGATCATACCAAGTCATATCCGAGAACTGATTGCGGACACGTTCGAGATTATGATTTGACTCTATTTGGCTCATCACTTTTATCTCATTTGTCTTACCACCATCACTTCATGTCATCTTATCACATGCCTTACCATCATTACATTTTATCTTATTTGCCTTACCAGCATCCCATGCCTTACCCTATCACATTTGTTCATCTATTTACCTTACCACCATAACATTTTATCCATTTACCTAACCATCACCCCATGTCAACTTATCAAATGCCTTACCATCATCACATTTTATTTCATTTGCCTTACCACCATTCTATGTTACTTATCACATGCCTTACCACTATCAATTTTTTTATTCATTTACTTACCATCACCCCATGTTCCCTTATCACATGCCTTACCACTATCACATTTTTGTATCCATTTACCTTACCATCATCCCATGACATGCCTTACCATTCTCACATTTTATCTCATTTACCTTACCTTCACCCCATGTCATCTTATCACACGCCGTACCATCGTCACATTAAATCTTATTTGCCTTACCATCACCCACCACCAGTGGAGCAGGTTGCCATAACAGTCAACTTATCTGAGATTAATAATCACCAGTGACAGCTACAACCTTGCTCTTTCTCACTTAAAAATGACAGAAACACCAACATTCACAGAGAAAATTGGGGAATCAAAATTGGAATGTCGCAATACTGCGTAATTGAAAAGGAGAGCGAGAATAAGAAGAAAAAAATAATGACAAAGGCGGCCATAATAAACGGCACAGTGTGCATCTCGTAACTATTATGCGAATAATATTACTGAAACGGCAGTACACTCACCTATTCAGAAATCAAATACAGGAGTTGTTTCTAATTGCTAACTGTGAAAGTGTAAAATAACAGAGCGTGTATAGGTGAATACGAGCACCTGGGACAGGTGTGGGGACGCTTTTCATCGAACTGAGAGATAGAGGAAAACTATGACTAAACTAGTAGTTAATGACACTACCCAGAAGGAGAGAGAGAGAGAGAGAGAAAAAACACACACTTCCACGATGACCACTTTCTTGGTTCTTATCGTCATGACAACACTTTGCTGTAATCGACGAGAAAGGCACAAAAGAAGGAAGCATGTGAACACTGAGGCAAAGAGAAAAGCCCTGGACAAAAGCTTGCCGAGATAGCATTGTGGGTGGCAATGAATAGTTTGACAACACAGACACATTTATTCACCTGTTTAAGGCTCGTGTATTGATGAGGAAACATTACCAACGATAAGACGCATTGTTGCAAACAGCTGCTTAAGAATGTTGCCAAACGATAACATTGTGCTTGGATAACGATTGGCGCTGATGAAAGCACAGAATTAAAGCTCCGAAAGTGAAGATAAAGAGATAATAAAAAAAATAGACAAGTAAGAGAGAATGCCCACAAAGCCGGTATGATAAGACAATTAAAAATGCAACACACAATATGAAAACACTGATGAATGACAGGAAAACCGTTGTAAAAAGCAAAGGAGGCAGCAGGACGGAAAAAGTGAAAAATAAAATGATGAGTTATCAAGATAAGGAAGCTTGCTGATATTATTATACGAGTCTTTTTTTTTTAAATACTCATCTTTTGTGTCTGCGGTTTTCGTTGTTGATGACAATGACTGGATGGGAGAGATACGATCCAAATCTGTCGCGCATCAATCGACAAAACTGATCAAGTGTTCTCATCAATATGCAGGAGACAATTCAAGTGATTTGAAAATTAATGATTTCCCAGTAATTAAATTCGTCACTTCAACGGGAGGAAATATTTGTTATTTTTATTATTTCCACTCATAAATATGTCCAATATGTCATTCTTTTTCTGGGAAATTTACAGTTTTGACCGAAATATACAAGAACATATCGTAATTGTAACATTCTTTTTTTTTAGTTTGTGTTTGTAAAGCATGGCAACATCTGCATGCTGATTTTCCCATGAAGCATCTAACTTATGTGCACAACTTTTTGTTGTGAATGCCAAAAGTATGGTGTAATTCTTTTTTCTCAGCGGAGAGAGAGCCCATCCCTTTATCGCACACTTTAAGTCAAAAGAAACACAGTATTGCAGAATAATTCATTCATTTCGTTATTTGATTTTATTTTAAAAGAATAACAATCTGCATAATATACACCACACCCAATAGTCTTGTATTACTTGTAACAGTCACAAAACAAAACAAAACAATGCAAAACTATGAACAGCAAGAGTGAATTAAAAAAAAGTTATGCAACTTTTAATAAGAATTTAATAATATTCCTTTTGTATAAAAGAAATAAAAAACTCGCATATTCCAAAAGAATTTGTTCCCTTTTCAGCAATAACCACCAATAATAATTCATTCATTTCGTTATTTGATTTTATTTTAAAAGAATAACAATCTGCATAATATACACCACACCCAATAGTCTTGTATTACTTGTAACAGTCACAAAACAAAACAAAACAATGCAAAACTATGAACAGCAAGAGTCAATTAAAAAAAAGTTATGCAACTTTTAATAAGAATTTAATAATATTCCTTTGTATAAAAGAAATAAAAAACTCGCATATTCCAAAAGAACTTGTTCCCTTTTCAGCAATAACCACCAATCTTAAGTTTAATTGCATATGAACATATGAAAAGTATTGCAGTTTTTTCAGTTCGTTCACCTACTTCAATCTTTAATAGCCGTGTACATGCTATAGAATCCCCACAAACTTACCATCCTGATACTATCTTTGCATAGTGTGCATGCAGGAAGCTAGCAATGCTGCAAAGCTGTTGATATTTCCATTGTACTAGTAATTTATGCAACGGACCAAATGAATCTTTCTCATTTCCACAGAGGCCTCAACCAATTTTTTGTGCAAAAATGTGGAAAAAAAGAAAATGAGAATTTATTTTGTTAGACTTCAGCTAATTACCAAATTTTTAGAATAACTGAAATTAAAATCATGAATTTGATAGATACTGGCATTTCAAATTGACCTCTAGGGGTCACACATCCTGGAAGCTTGTGGTGAGTGGACAAAATCACTACCTACATCAAGAAGAATTTCTCAATTATTTCCCCCCCAAAATGTTTCCCCCCAACCAGGTTAACCTGGCAATGAGTATAGTATATAGTAAAACAAATGATATTGTTGATAGAAGGGAAGAATACCACCTAAAAAAGTGCTGGGATGTGTGACCTTTAAGGGTCAGAAAGTGCCAGGATGTGTGACCTTTAGGGGTCAGAAAGTGCCAGAATGTGTGACCTTTAATGGTCAGAATGTGCCAGAATGTGTGACCTTTAAGGGTCAGAAAGTGCCAGAATGTGTGACCTTTAAGGGTCAGAATGTGCCAGGATGTGTGACCTTTAGGGGTCAGAAAGTGCCAGAATGTGTGACCTTTAAGGGTCAGAAAGTGCCAGAATGTGTGACCTTTAAGGGTCAGAATGTGCCAGGATGTGTGACCTTTATGGGTCATACATATATACAAGCCCAGCTGTTCCAGCTTAATTGACCCAATAGTTGTTGGGATATAACAATGAATAATTATACACTGACTTACATCCTGAACATCATCACTGACATCATCATCACTGACATCATCATCACTGACATCATCATCATCACTGACATCATCATCACTGACATCATCATACACACATTGGAGGCAACAAAAACAATTGGTAGTGAAAGTCCTAAGAAACTATGAATGGATTAAAGTTCCATAAAGTGATTGAAATTAACACATTTTTGATAATGCAAAATAATAGTTCCGCATAGTTAGTCTATGATATTATCCCATGGCAGCCAAATTGAAACCAATCAGTTAACAAATAATGCATCCCTGGAAAAAAAAGAGAGAAAATAAGATCATTACAATATGAATTAGTCAGAATAGAGATTAGATTTACTTAGGTTTATTTTTTATTATGACATTTGACATTTGTACACCTTTAATGTTTGTAATTTGATATATTTTTGACACATCTTTAACATTTGTCATTGACACATCTTTAACATTTGTCATTGACACATCTTTAACATGTGTCATTAACACATCTTTAACATTTGTCATTGACACATCTTCAGCATTTTCCATTGGCACATCTTCAACACTTGTCACTGATATATCTTTGATATGTCATTGAAACATCTTTATTAGAGCTTGTCATTGCTATATCCTTAACATTTGTCATTGACTCATCTTCAGCATTCGTCATTGACACATCTTTAACATTTGTCATGTGATATATTTTTGACATTCTTCACTTGGTATATTTTAACAATTGCTAGGCTAGATAAAAAAAATTGTGTGGCTGCGATATCCCTACCATGCCTAATATTTATTGCATACCCTAAACTTGTTTTTGGCCAAATGTGAAAAAATTATAACACAAGTTTTCAAGGAGATGAATGAATCTGAATTTAAAGACCAGAATTTCAGACAAATAGGAATATTTACTGTAAACATCATAAAACTCAAGTTTTGCAAAGTACTGTAAAATACTTTATTTTAGCTGGAATTAATTTTCGCTGAAAAGACATTTTGGGTGTTTTGTATGGAATTTATTTTAACTGATTTTTGACAAGTTGAATGTAAAATATAGAAAAAAAAGATATATTCACTGGATTTTATTTTTACTGAATCATTCCTTCAGCAAAAATAGCGAAAATTAATTCCAAGCGAAAACAAAGTATTCCACAGTAATCTGCAAGCTAGCACTAAGTATTGACAAATAAAGGAAAACATAAAAAAAAAAATATTTGCCCCGCCCTGCCTTACTTGTACAGTACATGTTTTTGGAACCTTTTTAATTTATTTTTGTCTGCCTTTAAAATCGATTATATCCTGCTGGTGATAACTGTACCCCGGTAGTCACCTAATGAAATTAACATAATTCCAAAGCTTAGATTATCCGTCTTTGTCTCGCATATCAGATAAAAATGAACATAAACAAATAAATTACCTTTATAAAATCAAATAGATCAAGTCATGATAAAGTCAAGGTTGACGCCACATTTCGTAAAATACCAACGTTGCTCGCCAATCATATTATAATTAATGAAAAGGTTATCAAGGTAACGAGTCATAACCAGATTATGTTTTGTTGTTACCATTGTTAATTTCACCTAACAGCAATTTCAAGGATGTATTTTTATCGAAAAATCAAGCATTTTTTTGTACAAGATCGATTTTATGTGCCAAACACACGTATAGGAATGACAAAACACCTCGATAATTAATAGAAACATTTAATAGTATATTAAACCAGCAATGCCGAATGATCTTTCTTACTTTGAACAATACCAAAATATATGTCTCAATTACCCTGCCAAATGCATGGAAAATTAACCACTTCATGTTGACAAGGTAAGTAATTCCCTCCTCCCACCCCAAAAAAATTACACTATTAAAGGGGGGGGGGGGGTAGTCACAATGATTGCGACTTTGATTGTTGCACAGTGCAACTATCAAAATTTAACTGGGTCATTTCTGGATGGAATGGAATGCATCAAAGACCACGATTAGGAGTCAAAGTCAGTATTTAGCGATTATGGTGAAGAGATCCAGACCCCCATTCATGCCTGCCACTGTGAGTGTGCGTTGGATTGTCAGAAAACCAACACAAAACTTGTGCATGCATAGCACTACGGCCATCACAGATTCTACATGTTTTAATAATATTTGAGACTGGACATTGCATTTTAATTTGCGCTCACTGCAAATCATCCCAGTCCGCTTTGTGTCCAACTCTGTAACATGTCGATTTCCATTTTATGATCCCTTTTATGACAATTAATACAATATTTGCATCGCCCATATACAGAGCAGAGGACACTTACATATTTATTTCTTTTCCATTTACTGCAAGATCTTGCATACTACGTGAAAGATCTGAATCTAACAACTGCTTTAAAAATCAAATAATTTGATTTTGAACATGAATTTGTTTTATAGTTGTTCAATGCCAAACATTTAATATTGACATAAATAAATAATTTCTGTTTAGGATTTTTAAAAGATCATACAGAACGATAAATCTCTACAAGCAGCTGACTGTAGTGTAATACACCTCTCTATATTAAATATCGTTACTGATAAATAATAGTTATAATGTTATAAATAAGTTAACGAATAAATAATTAGTGCCACATATAGTGTTCCATATGTCAAACTGTCGGAAGATACTAGAAATACTTTACGGTAACTCAATATTGAGAGAAAAAATCTGTCTATGCACATTGACTTATTTTAAATTATTTATTTAAAATAATATAATATTTTAGTTATGTGTTAATTTATAATGAAAAGACCTGAAAGAAATTCACAAGACAAATCGGGTTGTCCATCGCCCTAAAGAATATTTGCGATAAGACTGTGATTTCCGTCATAACGTGAAAAATTCATGACTGGTTAATGTTCTCTCTAAAGTCGCGCGTTTGTGACATGCAATACAGACGGGTATTTACTACCTTATGAAATCTTTTCGGTCAATGCAGATTGGAGGGAGTATGTGTACTTAGCGTCAGGTATTTATTTATTTTTTCTTCAGAAACAACATTCCATGATTTTAATTAAAATTAAAGCCTAGTTCAATGCCAAAACAAAAGAATAATGTAGTAGTAGTAGCGTATATGTTTACGTAAATGACATGTTTGTGTGTGGGCAAAAATAAGTCATATTTTCAATGATTTAGTATGCAATACATACATGCAACTATTGGATTATACTCGCTTCTATTGGAGATATGCTTTTAATAGAGAAAATACATGTATATGGAGTTGTGTGTTGCATTTAAGAGCAAATTTGGTTTCATTTTTTGAAGGCGCAGTAATTTCATTATTTGATCACAAAATACCAAATAATACGTCACACCTACAATAAAACTAGGTAGATAATAAACACCAATCTTTTTTTGATTAAAAAATGTTAATTATGCAAATTTGACAAATCAAACCTACAATAGTGCCAATTATTGATGTAATTCAGAGAAAATTGTAATAGTTAATTTAATTTTTGTATTAATTAAGATCCTGGCTTTTCAAAAAATAAACATATAATCACTTCTGAACAGTGCATACAAGTGCAAAGTATGATAGATAATAGTGTGAACTCTGATACTGGATCAAAAACACCGCAAATCGAGCCATATCATTCAACACAAAGCATCATGGGTAATCCAACCAGAGGGGAGGGGGCAGACCGACAGACAGACAGACAGACACACACGACTCAATGTATAGAAAGCAAATTTCAAATAGTTCTACTTCTCACGTTCTTGTCAAATGCAGCGGAGAATAAACAAAGGGTTGCCTGCTTTGTGATATATTTTCGGTATAATTCCAGTGGTAAAAATGACCATTAAGGGTGCCCATCTGCCGTGAAGGGTTGCGATAAGTGCGCCACAAGAAGGATACTTCTTTCTCTATTAAAGCAGGTCAGACTCAGCTGTCTAGTATATTGGTTTCACTCCCTCTGGTAATAGCTATTCGGATTACTTATAAGATATACGTCAACACAACAGAAAACAAACAAAAAAGTATCAACTATGGTATATATGCCCGAAAAAAACAAAAAAAACATAACATTGTATGATGAATCAAATAAAAAGCACCAATTTAACTATTTCAGCATATAGCCGGGGACTACCATGTAGCTGCATTGGCAGTGAATTAAACAGCCAGGCCAGGAGTGAGGTTTTCATTTTCGTAGGTGCTTGTCGGATAAGCACTCAAGTGAGACAAAAACGAGGAAGACGATGACGATAAGCCGATTAAGATTATCTGAAATGTGAAACTACTGTCAGACAGTGCAAGTTACATGTGACAGTGAATTACATACTCGCGGATTTGAATAATGGACGTATACATTATATGGTGTTTGGGAAAGCTCGCATAAATCCCTCTGTGTTACTTCTGTTTTAAATTGTAATCCACTGCGATAATCTTATTCTCATTTTCTCAACTTTCTGATAATCATTAATTAATTAATTGTATCAGGAGATTGAAAAAAAATTCAAACAAACTTACACACCCCACTCTTCTAAAAAAACACAATAACAACAAAAATTGGATTTTAATCTCTAGAAAAATATAGATATCAATTAATACCCAATGAAAGAGGTCAAGTTTATATATCAAACTCAAATTAAAGTTAGAAAAAAAAAAAAATGAGGGTACATCTGGGAAAAAGAGAAAAGGTTGCTAGGCAGAAATTATCTACTATTTCAATAAATCTGACAACAAATGCTGAGGACAAATTAACACATGACCAACAGTGGTTCCAAGCCAGTAATGCCGCATATAATGTTGAGAGGTCAGACACAAGACTTACTGTATCCTGCCTGATAAAACCATCATTGCACGTGAACCCCAAAGCTCTGAGGTGTTTCCAGAATATATAGTCCCCAGAAATATCAATTCAACTTTGAAAACTTGAGACAAATTATGTCTGTGCAAGTTTGAAAACTGTTATTAGAATCATAGGGAAACAATTTGAAAATCTATTTGTATGTAACTTCAGGGAAATATTTGGTATAAAAGGTGTCATTATACGTTATACGGCACAATGAGTATGTTATAAGGCACAATGCATGCCTTTTCACTTTATGGGAGAGTATCATACGAGTGCGCCTTCAAGGAATAGTGAAAACACTTGTTACAGCAGAATAATTACTCAGATTAAATGTTACCATGACTACAACAACATTCTCAAAAAACTGTTTACAGTAGCATCATTTTTTTTTTTTTTTATTTATTTGATGCCTACTCACATCCACCTGACTCACCACCCCCCCCCCCCCCAATTAAAATGACATAAACTGAAAACTTGCCAAATTTGATTTTTCAAAAATGAGAAGTACAAATAGTCGGAAGAGCAGGGATAAATTACCCTGCAAAAAAATCATACTTTTTCTTTCAAGTCATCAACAATCAATGATGACTATGAATAGGCTGATTTGAGTACCTAATTATCAAATTGTCCCCGATTACTCATTTTTTTCTTTTCCCCGCCATCTTACCAAATCAATAGGTATTGTTATAAAATGCCGTTGGGGAAATTATCGTCTACAATTTCAACCGTTTTTCTTTAATATAACGATAATGTTTTCAATTTTCCTCAATATCATCTTCATTCTGCATCGACACCATCAGCAATTTGTTGACATTTCTATAGCAGACGTTCTGAGTCTCAACTTCGCCAACGGCTATTATGTCATTATGAATTACCCGCTGTATAGCTGGAACAAATAAACAGAACACAATGCCTGTCAGCATCGCATGAAAGAAGCCTCTCCATTGGCTGATGTAATCAACTCTTCCTATCACAGTAACACTGATACTGACAGCTTAACCAATCAAAATCCTTCTTCAAAAAACAAAATAGATATACACTATCTAGTTTACTAGTATCAAGAAATTAAAGAGAAACAGGTTTTAAAAAAAAAATATTAATTGTAAAAAAATAAAAACCACACAATTTCAGACTGTAATACAACAAAAACCATCTTAACAACAAATGTCTCAAAATTTTGTCGACATTTTTTGCAAATTTGTAAGTATTTCTTCTGTAATTTTGGATTGAATGTAGCATAATTGTGCAAATATCGGTCAATATCCAAAATAGTGGTGGCATACACACCTTTGGAATAGCGGTACCCTGACAAGTTGTTCTTTGTGACTGTATGGCTGTTAAAAATTTTGATGAAAAAACCTGGGTTACTCAAACAAGTTTTTTAATTACAGCCACTATTATTCATATGGAAACGAGTTTGGGAATTTTTATTTTCTCTCTACTTTCAATCTAGTTAGCTGCGGTTTATTTCAAAACCGTTGTGGAGCTGATGAATCAAAGTTTGAAATATTTTTGGGTCAAAAAGATCAGAGAATACATGATTCGCGATTAAAAACAATTTTTACGAATATTTCACCGTCAATTGCATGCGTGAAATTATAAATTATCGCGGTAATTTTGTTTAAAGTTAGAAAGAAATAAAATACTGGAAAAACACAATGTACCATGAATATTGACTGAACACAGAGATTTGACAGAGCAAACTTCAGCAATACTGGTATCTTATTGCTACTTGCATCGGCAATTCTGTATTTAAAATTAATTATTAAACTATTCCAGTTTCATTGTACATCTGCAAAAGAAGAAGAAAAAATCAAAACAATCCGTGGGTTCATCCGCATGACTTACACAGTATTTATCTTCTATCAATAATACATTCAGAGATAAATTGTTTGGAATAAAGTCTGACAATCAATTGTTAATGTCCCCGCGGAAACCCTAAGTTTTAAAGCATAATCGCTTTCACGGGATATAACATCGATATCTTAAAAGCTCAAATTTCAAATTTTCGCTTTACAAATTCTCTCTCTCCTATTTATGCATAAGAGACACAAATACTGGCCTCCAGTCACGGCTTTTCTTTGAAACAACATTGTCGCCGATCTTGGAACAAATAAATGTATGCAGTAATCTGGAGGGGATATTGTCCGGATTACACGGTAAATGAAAATATGGCTCAATGACAGCAATCGCCAAGTCAAAAGCAGACGTGTAAAAATGCGTTCAGAGGAATAATGTTTCAATTCAATGTTTTTTCTCTTTTTGGCTAAAGTGACAAGCAATAATTAGATATTATTGTTGTATTGATAAAGGGATGAAGGCACACGGATACATATCATCAGAGACTCAATAGCATGAAGAGTTTATCAAAGCAAGAGCAATTAAGCAAATACAGAAATGAGCGCATGTATCTAAATTAAACGATAATTGAAGCACAATGATCTTATAACTCTTAGCCTAACTAATTATTTACAAAACAGTCGTGTGTGAAACTGACTCGCAATCAGTCGTTATTGTCTACCCGGTTCAATTGTCCATCAGCGGAAGAAAACGAGCCGCACAATACACTTAATTAGCTGCGAATGTAACGTTCATTAACTGATGCCTTTCAATGGTAATCTTTGGGCATTAATATTGAACGTGTATCATTTGAAGTTTAATAATAGTATTATCAACGTTATATGATATCAGTGACTTAGCTTACGATGCCTAATTAGATATAACTGCACAGATGCGCCAACAGTCAAAGGCAGTTAACCGAAATACAACCCAATATAAAACAAAGTTTTAATAAATGTATTTGTTTTGTATGTTATACTGCCACACCACTGTTGTCGTATTGATAAATGTGCTAGGTATCTGAAGCAATTGACAGTAAAAAAAAAAATGGGAATATTAAGTTTTGATAAATCCAAATACTCTTTTACACGATTGTTTTCATCCACTTGACTGGTTTGGTCACTTTTACGGCATTTCGTACAAGGGTATCATCTGTCGTTAATATATGATTTGTAACCTGACAGGTTTGGTCACTTTTACGGCATTTTCGTACAATGGTATCATCTATCATAAGTATATGATTTGTAACCTGACAGGTTTAGACAATTTTTACGCCATTTTCGTACAATGGTATCATCTATTAATAACATGAGGATGGGATCAGTACAAATTTTCGGGGGTTTTCTCAATACCAACGATAACGTAAATATGATTTGTTAAAAATGATTACATCTTTTTGCATTGCGTCATTGCACTATTATCGTGTTTATTTCCTGTTAGAAAAAACTGTGAAAACTACAATTAAAAAACAAAACAATAAAAAGGTTTACTTAAGGCCCCTAAATGTCACTCATCCTGATACTTTCGGGAGGGGGGGGGGTCCCCTATAACAGCAGAAATTTCCATTATTATTATTCAATATTTGTCATGTTTAACTGTTGAACTTCAATAAATTCAAACTTCAAAAATTAATATTATTGACAGTGAATATGTACCATCAGAGAGTACCAGGATGTATGACCCAAAGGTCAAGTATAGTGCCAATAAGCTGTTACATCTGCAATGATGAGTGAACAAATAACAACTTTCATTATCTCGTTAAATTCAGCAGCTGTTCTCTATTGTTATGCGAGTGCATTATGTAATTGTAATCTTTATTTATTTTTATTTTTTTAAAAAACAGTAGTTACATAATAGTATGTACATCAGTTAAAAAATTCAAAATCTAAAAGCACCTATATTAAACTATTATTTAAAATTAAAAAAAAAAAATATTTGAAAACAAATTGAACAAAAAATATTTTCTTTTTCTAGGGTTAAAAAGGTAACAAATGGAATTGGATAGAGAAACTATTACCATACTAGTATTTGTGTTATTATGATTATTATTTTTAATTATTAAAAGGCAGTCTTCTTTTTTCATGGAACTATATATATATATATAAAGCATTGAATATATCTGTCACTGCTTCCCGTTATTTAACCAACTATTAAAAGCTCAAAAAAAAATGAAATGCCCCAGGTACTCCAGGCTGACAGAAATATAATTGCTGGATAACTATTCATAATAAGAAAGCCACATCAAAAAATGCCAAAATACATCACAACATGGCCCTCGGGGGGGGGGGAAACATCACTGTTTAGCAGGGTTTTTGAAATAAGAATGACACTTTGTTATCAATATTTATAATTACTCCTCTAAAAATGGGTAACGCAAAAATAAAATGATTATAACATTTGTTTTGCCACAAAAAAAAACAAAACATTGCAGCATCATGGCGACTGAATCTCACATGGCAGCGCAAAGTAAACACACGTCCTCCTCATCACTGGCTGCGTGAAAAACCCTAAGTATTATTTACCCTAGTTATTACCACACACCTACCATCCTATTAACCACCACACCCGACTGCGGTAAAGACTTCCCTAATAATATTGTAAACTCCTAAGTTGTCGCTGAATCCTCTCCTCTGTTACAATTCACCTCCCATACCAGCGAGCTATTGTTGTGCTCCCCAATTATTTTCTACCCGTGAGGAATGAAGAATACGCATAAGAACGAATAAAAGACTTTCGGGCTATTCATCGCAAGCCTTCCTTGTCATTTAGTTCTTTTCGCGCTCCTTTTCCCTTTCATCAATTTTTCTTAGAGATTTCCTCGTGTTTTGTTGCGTCTACTATAACCACTGTGGCTAACTCCTTTGTGTACTTTTTTACAATAGCATGTCCCCCAGCAAGGGGATGGCCCATTCAGCCTCAATAATGTGTTATCCTTGCAGGCATGGTTATTATGGGTCTATATCCCATCTTATCTTGGGGATGGGGAAGCTCGTCAAAAATAAAAAATAATAAGCTAAACATTTTGGAAATACTAGTGCCATAATATTGAGGATCTCTCGAGTATGCTTGGATGGATGGATGGAAAGGGGATAGAGGGGTTGACTCAGATGATTATAAAATGAATGAATGAATGAATGAATGAATGAATGAATGAATGAATGAATGAATGAATGAATGAATGAATGAATGAATGAATGAATGAATGAATGAATGAATGAATGAATGAATGAATGAATGAATGAATGAATGAATGAATGAATGAATGAATGAATGAATGAATGAATGAATGAATGAATGAATAAATAGATGAAATAACCATAAATAAAGAATAAATATTTTTTTTTACAAGCGGGAAATGGAATATTTGTCATTAAAGTCTCAGAGTAATGAAATTATGGTTGAATCAACAGATTTGGCAATTGACACCACATTAAAGTGGAAAATCACTGTCAGTGCCAAAAGAGTCCTAAATACCAAGTAAAGTCATGGATGTGAGCTTGCAAGGATGAGAGAGGACAGTGGCAGTGAAATGATTAGTCAATGTAATGGGGGGATGATATCGCCCCCCCCCCTCCCTTCTCCCCACTCAAGTCATAACTCTAAGTCTTAAATGTGATCTCTCTGTGTTGATTGGCAGCTACAATGAATGAGTCATTAACTAATGAAGGTACAGTCTTGAAAATTTTCAATACAACGTAGTGAAGCTAATCTTTTCAAAATCAATTTACCAGGCTACTTGTAGAAGACATCATCTATTTGGGAAATTGACATGACTGATAATGACGCACGAGTCCACCCGGATTTTCGTTAACACTAGTCATATTTTTGTTAATGTAACAGACATTCTCCACACCCACAGCTCAATGGGATGAGACATTTCCAATTATACCAGGAAAGCAACAACAAGGGTCATGTGACCATCTCATTTTGGCGGACGTATGTAACATATTTCACGCTAAAGCTATCACTTTCAGTGGTATTCATCGTGATATTTTTCAGAACGTCTGACCATATTTGCATCAATTGCATTCTATTGTCGGTGTCTGCAAGTTGGAAACTTTAATAGATAGTTAGTGCTTATTTACGTCTATTAGCACAGCTCGTTCTTTTGTGTGCCCGGCGATTGAAACTGATTGGGTGCATCTGGTCGAAATGCTTGCTGAATCTGTCGGTCATGAAATCAAAGCATAGAGGGCTTTCGTGTTGATCAAAGCGTGAATGGCGACAATGCTCACAGGGAGAAAAGACTACATATATACGGCATTGACAGACAAGCAGAACATGTATAAAAGACAAGATGGTTCAATTCATGGGCCCGACAATAGGATGCGGAATCGTGAATACGAAGTTCACGCAGTCATCTACCTAGTATTTGAGCTCATTAGAACATATACGACAGGTCAGCGTACAGGCGTCAGCTTCGGTGCATGAATACACCGAGATGAATTAACGCGCTACTCCTTGCACAATGGACACAGCAGATTAGGAATCCGCTCACAATCCCACCTTTCTGCTTACCACAATATGCTACTCTTATTTCTACTCGTCGGAATAATAGAGAAATATGAAAAGGAGAAATTGTGATTGGCAGGTACTTCAATCAACCAAAATGGTCACTTTGTTGTGTGTTTGTCACTTGGCTAACATGTGTCACTGACAACTTTTGTGCACTGAATGAAGTCTCTCATAACCCGGCGTAATATCGTTCGCTGCTTGAGCAGACACTGACAGACTAGAACATGTTTTCCCATGAAAGGTCCTTTTCTTTCCTTTCTGCTTTGAATTCATTTAAAAATAATAAGATTTATCTTGCTATGGTCAAGTGGCAAATTATCCCTCATCATATTCTAGAAATTCAAAAGGAGCTTCCTTTTCATGACAGCTGCCAACATTTTCTTGCTTTTATAGAGTAAATTTCATTTTTTTTTTTTTTTTGCTCTTCAAAATGTTTTTGTCAGCAAGCTGGAATATAGTATTGTTTTCACTCAGGTTTGGGATCATGTGTGGTGAAAACAAGATGCAGTTATCAGTTCCTAGCCCTACACGATTCTTCCTGCCAAGTAAGGATGATATGTGATGTAGAGTTATAAACGGAAATTTTAAATAGATACCATATCCATGGCAACATAAATAAAACTAAAAGTGACAGTCAGAAGAGAGAATATACAGAGGCCATCCACAATCTATAACATTTAAGTCAGTGAGAGTGACTAATCTACTGTTTGTTGGTTTTTTTTTGTATTTAATCGTTTTTCTATTTTGCCTCAATTTGAGCTTCCTGAATTTGTATACAAATATTGATGTTATAGATTATCCCTTTGACTCTTTGAACGACAATTTATATCACCTAACAGCAAATAAACATATAGGAGTTTTTTACTATAAGTTTTGATTACCAGTAACACCAGTAGCCAATGGGAAATGAAGTGTTGCTGGCATAATAACAAAGTATATAAACACTCAAAATATTAGTAGAAAAACTTGTGGTTTTTTTAAAAGACGAATCTAATGAGTCTGACTGATATAGTTAGTGAATGTCATTTCTTATTTAACACTGCTTATTGAGTGTTATTTTATAGTCTGTTTTAAAGATGCAACAGCTGGCCCAAACTAATTCTTTGGTTAATTACACATTTCCGGATATTTTTTTTCTTTTTTTTTTTTAAATTGTATTTATATAACTAATAAATTTAAATAAAACAAAATGGCGCTGATTAATGTTCTTCGGAACGTGGTAAGCTAGCGGTGATAGTAGTCAGCATTAAAATGATATCAAACAATATAAAAAATATCAAAGACATTCAAATTAGTATTGGTATCAAATAAGTGAACTAGTGAATAAAATAACTCCACTGTCTTCGTAGAGTTTCTTCCACAAAACAAAGTTAATAATGTAATGTAAATTGAGATTAATTATTTGCCATAGTTATTAGTGCTCCCACAAAATTCTTGCTATAACACAACCATGGTAGTTTATTTGGTTGTTGCCATAGCAATTACCATTGTTATCAACTTGTTACAAATCTCATAGAGGTTCACCCAAGGTACATACATACCAAGTACCAAAGTAATTGAGCTGGTAGTTTTCATGAAAAAGTCAAAATTTAAATTAATTTTTTTTTTACCAAAAATGAGAATTTAAGATATTGTCAAAATACATATTATTCATACAACTGACAAGCTAGTATCAAAAATAACTAATTAGTATTCACAGCTTAAATCAAAACAAACCTAACGTTGAACCAGTCTGTTCCACAAAGTTGGCCATCCAGTATGCAAATTAGATCATTACTATGCACAGATAAAATAGATTGAATGAACTAAAAGCAGATTCACTCTGCCATTACATATTTATCATACAATTAGGCAGCCAATATGCAAATTATCTCATTACTATGCATCGATAAAATCTATCAAAGAACCCAACTCTTGTATATTATGCATATTAAAGCAGGTTCGCTCAGTTCATTACATATTAATAAGTTTAGCTAGCTAGTATGCAAATTATCTCATCACTATACATAGATAGAATCTATGAAAAAACCTATAATATGCATAATAAAGCAGGTTCACTCAGTTCATTACATATTAATAAGATTAGCTAGCTAGTATGCAAATTATC
This sequence comes from Saccoglossus kowalevskii, assembly GCF_978046115.1. NCBI lineage: Eukaryota > Metazoa > Hemichordata > Enteropneusta > Harrimaniidae > Saccoglossus > Saccoglossus kowalevskii. The sequence continues at coordinate 21,195,330 of NC_140641.1, forward strand.
TCATTACTATACATAGATAAAATCTATTAAATAACCTATAATATGCATATTAAAGCTGGTTAACTCAGTTCATTACATATTAAGTTTAGTAAGCATGCAAATTATCTCATTACTATGCATATATAAAATCTATTAAATAACCTAACTCACTTAGTTCATTACATAGCGGTATTTATCACTCAGTTTACCTAGCTAGTATGCAAATTAGATCATTACTATGCACAGCTTAAACATAAAACAAGCCTAACTATTGTACTCACCTAACAAAAGCATCACATTCATGTAGTTCATTACAAGTCATTCAATTGTACAGCTAGAATAAGTATTTGAAATTTCTCAAAATTACTAAACACTGCTTAAATTGGTTAAATCAACCCAACTCGAAAAAAAACCCTACTAAATGCAGGTATAAAATATTCATCTTGTTTTCATATTTGCTGCTGATTGTCAATGACATTTTAGGCCAAAACATGATACAACCAGGCCACTTACAAATTACGATGATTTCTGCCAAAATATTGTTATAAGTTAGTCAAGAAATGTTTTTATTTATGTTACAGGCTAGTCAAAAAATGTTATTATCAAGTAACATGTTACTGTACTAGAAATGTTCTCATTAGGTAACAAGTTAGTCAATAAATGCTCTTATCGTATAACAAGTTATAGTCAAGAAATGTTTTCTTCATGTTACAAGTTAGTTAAAAATGTTATTACCAGTTACGTTCAAGAAAGTTTCTCTTTATAGTACGTGTTACTGTTAGGAAATGTTTTCACCAGGTTACAAACAAGTCAAGAAATGTTCTCATTACTTTAATGTATAGTACTTTAAAGGAATTGCTCATTACGTTACAATTTTATCAAATTTCTGACAATTGGAGCTTCCTTAAGTGTCCCAGTTGGCACATAGCTTGTGTTCAAATTTCAAGGGAAAAAAAAAAATTATTTTTCATGTGTTGCATACACCGAATAAATCCCATATTGAACACGTTGTGGTGCCGCAAATGATGCTTTTGTAGAATTAAATTTGGCGCACTCCTTCATGTAAATATTGAGAAATGAATCTATGTGTCGAGAAAGTTTTTAACTAGGTGATTCGGAACATTCTGGCAGATGAATATATTTTGTCATTATAGACATCATTCAACAACAACAACAAAAAAATGGCTATTCAAATTAGAGTTGCAAACTAAATGTTGACATTCACTATAAATTTCAATGATGAGGTGAAAAAAGACTTTTGGACAAAGAAACAACCTTAAATAAGCCCTATCTGTGTCACCATTGTGACGACAACTTTTCAAGTGAAAAACGCTCGTTATATATATCTATGTAAACACCCCCGCAAAGTCTGCGACTCACTCGCACAGAAACAGCACTTGTGTGTGTGTCTTTTTTGTGTGCACACTGAAAACCACAGTAATCAGCCGGCTTTCCCACATTCCTTATTAAAGCCCTATGGTCAGCCATTCATTTTGGTAACAATGTTTTCAAAGCATTGGCAACATTCATGACTACAACGCTAACAAAAGCATGCCACACAATCATAAACACAGCGGGACAAAAAGACAACTTTTTTCTTTTCCATTCCAATTTTCGCTCCGCTGTGCGATTGAACAATAGGAAAGAACCGAGCACCTGGTAGGAGGCAGGTAATCTTTGTACCCATTTATTATCTTTCGAGGTCATTTTATCGTCAATGCTTCGCATCATTTAGTATTATTTTCCAACACCCTGGCAGCTCATATTCATACTATCTTGTATTTATACCGAACTATGGGGGCCATCCAACCATTATTGTCAGTTTCTCAATAACGCTGCACAGGAGAGCTGTTTGTCTACGACTTCCCACTGTGTGTCCTATTATCCAACACTCTATTAAATGCTATATTACTACGACTAGGAGGGACACTCGTACTGATGCCATTGTCAATGTGACAGGTAGACGCATTTAGCGTCGCCGAATGATTCCCGCTAATTGAAGCATGCATTAGGACGAGGTGGAAAAAGCTTTGCAAAGCGGCTAAATATGGTATTAAGTCGCTCTTCTTCACAACTTTTGTTCGTCAGATATTTATTTTTTTTCGTTAGCCATCGGTTTAATTGGAGTAGCGCTGTTACGCGTGTATTGACACTGCCAGTGATAGCTATCGATGGCGTCTCACAGAGTCCTGCTACTGTATTTGTCGTTCATTTTAATAGATATGTGTGTACGAAATGTGTGAATGACAATGTGCTTCACAAGACGAAATAAAGGAGTTTTTTTGAATATCATTCATATCTTCAAATCATCTCTAGTTTCACACTGATAACCAATCTTCCATCGGTTATTGCCGTGGTAACACTTTAATAAGTCTTTTCTTCATCGTTTCTCATTGCTGAAAAAAATGCATTTTCTGTCTGTCTGTTTCTCTCTCTCTTACTTTTATGTTTAAAGTGTCAACGTGATAATTCCACCCTCATTTTCATTATCTTATGATATATTCACATGCCTGACACAAAAGCAATTTGAGAAAAAATTATTGAAAATATAAAATCCAGGAACTGAATTTGCTCAGTTTTTATACTGATAGAATCCTTTAGAATGAATTGTCAATATTTCAAATTGTCAGGTTTCCAAATTTTAACTCCATTTGCAAATCATATAAAAAACAGGTTGTTACCAATATTTGTCCAAGCAATGGCGCCATTTAAGATTACAATCAACTGATATATTTGTCGGAGATGGAATACTACTATGACTCTCTGCAGAAATAAACTCACTCAGATAAAAAATGCTCTTGAAATTATAAATTAAGTGGATAATAGAAAAAATTTGAGAAATTTCTTTTACAGTAAATGAAATATATTCCATCTTTTTCAAAATAGTGTTTGTCTTTGTTTTTGTCAGAATACACATACGGATATACAATACTATTTTAAACCCCTGCCCATTGAAAATCTCTTCCCCGACCCACAGCTCAATGTACAAGACAATATTTCCCTACCATGAGCCTCCCACCACTTTCATCATCTACACGGCAGCCACCCTTCCCTCCCCTCTCTTATTCAACCGACTAGATCCCCTCATGTACAGTCATGCATTCTCTCAATTCATTGTGCCCGCTACAAAGCACAGTACTCTATTGGTAAGCCACTAATAACTCTGAACTAATATAAACATGATGCAAACAAAGCCACCACTCGCCGAGTGTTTTACTTACGATAAAAAGCACTGCGTCATCAAAGGCCATCAATGGACACGATTTTTAGCGAGATAATTGGCGAAACTCTGCCATAATATATTGAAGACGCGGTTCTGTATCATCCTGAAATTCATTATATTTATATTGAAATCTCCCTCGCAGAGCACAAAGGAAAATGGGCGATAATTTGATGAGCTCATATCTACCTTCTGAGCGTAGTCAATGAACAGGAAAACGTTGTTGTCCGTTGATAACGCAAGACAATTCAAGATACGTTTTTTGATTATTCTCGATCCCCGATTCTTTCCCGGATTATCTTTCAATTTTATACAATATATAGATTGCAGATTGCAGATTGTAGTCGATAATAATATTATCCTTTACAAAATTATGTTACCATCCTCCTCATTTCATATTTTAGCGGATGATATCACTAAATCTATTTTTATCAAGAGACATTCAGATGGCAATGCTAAAAAAAAAAATGGTCAAAATAAATTTAGTGTCTCTGAAAGAAGCAAACTAGATATTCCACTCATATTTAGGGAACACATGCTGTAACCCAGTAATAATTTCTATCATTTTCAACAATTGATCAATCAAGACATCCACTCGGCAAAAGTATTTTTTGCTTATCAAAAATCTAACTCATCGTTTATTTATAAATGTGTATATGGTAAAATAAAAATTCTATTCAACAACATATAACACAACAGAATTCTTTTTAAAAATTGAATATTTATATTTCTGAATTGTATGGTAGACTGGGGTCTAAAACAAACCATATGTAAGCAACACACCCAACTCAAATGCATGAATCTGTGTAACCCGGAAATAAAACAGCACTAACCCCTGTGTAAACCAGAAACCTGTGCAAATTTCAAAATTTATCTGACTTGAAAACCTGTGTCAACCAAGAACCAATCTGAATCTCAAAGCAAATCCATCTGAACAGAACCCTGTGTAAATCGGAAACCCATAAAACCCAAACGTTGTGTAAAACGGGACACCTGAACCTATGTAAACTAAACCCTGCATAAAAAAGAAAACATCAAATATAAACTTAACACTATGTAAAATAGAAACCCATCTGAAACGAACACCGTCAACCAGAAACCCATCTACGGTAATTAGCATATGTTCCACATTCACATTTGAATTCTGAGCCAAAAAAAAATTCTCTTCTTTATCCATTATCGGTCTAGTTGAAAGGAAATTTTTTTATTCCTGTTTTTCAGGAAAAAGTGCGAAATGACCACTCAAAAAAGATGAAGAATGATCAGGAAATGTACACATGGTTGAATCACGCTGGTTGTGGGTAGTAGGCAGACAGTAGTGAATTTCTGACAACCGAAAATATACCACAACTTACAAAACAATAAATAATCACCTCGGCAAAGCGGAAATGTCACGTTACGGCATGTAATGCAATGTGCCAACAAACAAACAAACAGTCAAATCACTCGTAATCTGGTGCACTTTTCACTAATGTTAATTTAACATTTACTTTCGTGCGTCTCTTTCAACAATGTTGATTTAGTAACCTGCCTTTGTTCCTTTTTTTTCTTTTCCCCCCCACTTAACCTCATTATAAAACGAATAAAGATAAGCGCACCGTGAATAGCCGCAAATTGCGATTTATAGTATGAGCAATGGAGCGGCATTGTTTCTGACAATCTGTCGGGACAATGCCACAGGAAATGATACATGTTCTGACAGGATCGTTATTCATTCTCTGTCAAAGAGAATAATCAAAAAAATAAAAGAGGTTTTTTTTTCCAAAATGTGTTTTTTGTTAGTTTTACAACTGCCTCCTAAATTAAGAATGACGAAATCAAATTGTATGAATGTGCTTTTCAATTACGGCTATTCGTTCGTCTTTTAGCCCATTGGTGAAAAAATCACATAATAAAGCTTATATTCAGTTTAAAATGCACATCGCTTTTTTTTTTTTTTTTCCGAACAACAGGCAGAATTGAGTTAAAACATGTTTTAATTTTTAATTAACATTTATTTTTTTATTCTCGTATGAATTGCACATTTTCACTACACAATGGATTTCTCTTGATTTATGGTTGTCAGAATTCAATGAACATTTAATTTAACTACAAACATTTAAAATATACATAAATAACAAACAAATAAATAATGGTTTGAAATGAATACTGTTGGATACATTTAAAATTTCACAAATGTATTGATATCTTGAAAAATATAACCAAGAAATTCCCCTAATTTTATCAATATTAAAAATGCTTATGAAACACTGATGAATTTTTTGAATGACTTTTTGTTTGGAATACTCATCATTGAATTCATTTTTCTAGTACTAGTACTTTTAACCAAATGTTGACATAATTTATAGAATTTTTTTTTTACCATGAAACATGTATGACACGTTTATTTTTACAGTGAATTTTCAACAATCTTTTCTGATTTAACAAATTATTTGCGCATCAAATCACAGTGTCTGCAACCTTAGTTACTGTATTACGACACGGCTGACCATTTGGTAGCTTTGACATTTTAAGCAGACAGCTTAATTTTCATTTTATAAGAATGAGATGAGAAAACAGCATCATTTTTTATTTTAAACGAATGACTGACAGCATGATTTTCATTATATGCAAATGAGAAGACAGTCTCGTCTGAACTTTATTTCATGCAACCAGAGAGCCTCATTATCATTTTATGTGAATCATCATCAAGCAGGGCATATTTATTATATGCTAATGAGCAAAGAGCCTCACTTTCATATTATGCAAATGAGCAGAGCCTCATTTTCATTTTATGAGAATGAGATGAGAAAACAGCATCATTTTTTATTTTAAACGAATGACTGACAGCATGATTTTCATTATATGCAAATGAGAAGACAGTCTCGTCTGAACTTTATTTCATGCAACCAGAGAGCCTCATTATCATTTTATGTGAATCATCATCAAGCAGGGCATATTTATTATATGCTAATGAGCGAAGAGCCTCACTTTCATATTATGCAAATGAGCAGAGCCTCATTTTCATTTTATGCAAATACCATACTGGACCGCATTAGCGCCCATGGCCGGTCAAGCACCCACCCCCCACTTTTGCACAATTTTTATATTCAAGGTCACATTTGGCAAAGCGCCCACCCCTTCAAAATGCAACTAATTTAAAAATTGCTTAATGAATACTGGTAATAGTTTTTATATGATACAGCGTGGATATCGACCGCCGAGAATATGTTGTGAATGCGTAGACCACGATAACCGTGCATAAACTATGCTTTGACAATGACCTGTTAATAAAAGTAAAAGGCGCTAAACATTTCATGCCATATTACCAGTTTTTAAAAAAAAACCTTGTTTTTTATTCGCCGAAATCAATTCCAAAAAATCATACTTCAACAGGGACAATTCACTTCTGCATTGCGTTACCGGAAAGACTTCGGGAATCTCCGAAGAATTGCATTGGTACAACACAGCATTCTGATTGGTTAATAACACAATTGACCCATTAGGTCAAAGCCGAGGAGAGTTCATAGTCTGAATTATTAGATGTTGCCCATTTGTTGTTTCGTTAACATGAAACATACATGTATATTTATAAAAAACATCAGTAAACAACAACAAGTGCATGTAAACAAGTGCGACAGCCTAAATAAATCAAAGTGGTAATTTTCGACAACAAGACAATAGCTTCTTGTAACCACTCATAATATTGTTTAACTTTTTAATTATTTTTGTTTGTAAAATGAAATTTTGCATACAACCTGGTACCATGAAAACATACTGTGAACGGCTCAAATTTTCAGAGTGAATGAAAACCGCAAAATTTCTGAGCAGTAAAACCGCAAAATTTCGGAGCACTGTGGTCATTACAGCACCAAGTGTCAATGACTTTTCCAAGTTTTGTATTCATGAATGCCATAAAATCATGACATTTCCTAGCAGTGAAAATTAAATGGTTTACAATATATTGGGAATCATATGGCACGGAGAAATATATTTGAATGCTTGTGTATTAGCTCTTCCCACCAATTTACTCAACTAAAATCTTCTCTACTTCAATATAAAAAGAATCCATTTTTTTTTTTTGTACAGCTTTCCTGAAAATGATTCACAAATCTCCATAATTCAATTGCATCACTCAAAAAAAAAAGAAAAAGAAAAAAAAGAAAGAAATGTACAAGACAGTTTCAAAAGATTATCCACTTGTCCCTATTCTCCACAAAAAAAATGTAACTTTTTCCCCTCGTAAATCTGACAAATTGCCATTAAAGTAAAAAGAGTGGATGAGGATAAGCACATTCTTATGGTTTGTTTGCCAATACCATCATCTTTACAGCAATTTGCGAATTACCGTAAAATTAAAAGATGTCTTCCTCACGCTTTCCACAGATAATTTGTGGTTGATCCTAATGTGGGAATCGTGTCCGTTACAGACATCTGTAATAGCAGTAATGTAACATAGCGGGAACATTCAATGTATCCACGGCTAACACTCTATGGATTATAGGATTAGGTCTCTTAAAAATTTAATTCTCATTCACAATTCCAGTTTCCTACTTCTTTTTAGTGGTAAATCAAAGCCCAATTTTAATGGAAAAGATTTTGAGTTCTTTTTTTTGTCTCTCTAGTCTACCCACTCTCAAATAAAATCTCAAATACTTTTAATATGTTATTGGGAGATTTTGGAACTAAATCTTTCAGAATTTATGCAGATAATAAGTTGCCATGGAAATGAAACTCAAAGGAATTTTATTTCTCCCTCTCTTTAGGCTAACTGTGGATGAAAGACGTGGAATACAACGCCAGTTATTTTTTGCCGTGCTTGAAACTAATGGTGGACAACAATGCGTGATGAGAAATGGTACGGGCACAGACGTTGGCTGGACATAGGTCACCGCTGTCACATAGCTCAAGTGGAGGCATTTGGATGACAAGGATTAATTTTGCTAGCCGACGGAACAAAAGGCCGCAACATTCCAAATGATCCAAAAGTACTCTTTATAGCGATTTACACAATATGAACATAGCTGGGGGGAAGGGTTTTAATAGGCCAACATCGTAAAAGGACACGAAGCAGCCCTTGTTACCGATTCTGTTGACAGCAATTGATAACTGCATAGTAGCAATAGAACGCCGCTTACAGGGAGGTTGAGCAATTGTTTTCAGCCAAGCTGATCCCAGCTTTTCAGGCAGTTTTTACGACGTGGCAAAACGCTCAGAGACACGAGTTGAGACCGTGAAAGAGTGCAGTCAAGGATTACGGAACCATTGAATGTGCGCTATTGACGGTATTGTCAGTTGCAAACAGCAAACAAAACCGTGGCAACAACAAAATAAAGAAAAGAAAAACCAAGCTATTATAGAAGTTATTTGACCAAGACAAAGAGCAAGGTCTAGGGGTCCCTACTTCACTCACATACAGTGATAAATCTGAACAATTTGTATTGAAAACGAAAGAAAGGAGACGAATGACTGCTGGAAGGGAGATTGGTCGGCCTTTGTTTAGTATAAACTGGAATACAATGTCGGTGTTTTGATGCATGTAAAAACAATTCAGCCATGCCAATGATGTGTTAGTCCTCAATTCTTTATTACAGTATTTAGCAGTTTATGCTTGGATTCACAAGAACAATTATCGCTTTCATTCCAACATACTTCAAGCAAAAGAAGTAATTGGTCTAAAAAATCAAACAAAACAAAACTAAACAAAACAAAACTAAAAGCCCCATGCAGGCATAATAAATAATAAAAAATAAAAAAAATTGAAAGAAATATAAGTTACGAGAAATAAATAGATGGCAAATAAAGTCTGTGAATGAAAAAGTCTGATCACAACTAGAAAAATATGAAAAATATTCATACGAGTTTTCACATAAAAAACCCAAAAAACTTCATTTCAAATATACAAAGTTTTATCAAGTAGTTGAACTTGTGTGTACAAATTATTAGCTATTAATATGCCGTGAAAAAAACAAGAAAACTGTCGAATATTTTTGAGCAAAATAATGAGTCTGTGGAGCCATAGAAGACTGAAAGGATAGATATATGTCACAGTTTGGACGTAACTCAATTCTCCAGCAATTAATCCTCCTGGGAAGTGTCGGCACCGAACAAATAATTATAGTCAGACTAGCACACTACTAAGGTAATGAGACGGGATGATCTGATTTTATTATAAACTTTCTGTTGAACCCCCCACCCACCCCCCCCTCTCCCGCCATTTGGTAGAAAAAAAAAAGTAATCTTCACAAATTATCTTTTTAATCTAGAAAGCGCAAGTGGACAAAGGTGCGATAATTAGTCGGTTTTTCAAGTCATCGGATGAAGCCTCAAAACACTGAGCACAAGGTGACCATCAATTGAGAACTCTGGCCATGGAATCTATGTACACCGCTATGTATATCTCCCAATATTGCATTTCAAAGTTTTCAGCTACTTTTGGACACAAATTAAGCAATTTTTAGATCCCATGCAAAGCCCGACAAGTGAGGTGTCGATGATGACAATAATACGTGCAGACCATATAAAGTATTAAACTAGTAAAAAACTGTTGAAAATATTAAATGAAAAATTCATTCGTAATTTCGTAAGTAAATTTGTGCTACTCCAACATTCAACGTTCGAATAAATAAATTCTGAATAACTTGTGTACCACTGAAAAACTAAAAACTGATTCAACCTTTTAAGCGCCGTCATTTTTGCAACGAATGTAATATCCCATAATATTTGTTACTATTTTGGAATAGACATAGATATAGACATAGCTACTGGTCTAAATCAAAATTTCAGAAACAAATTGTTCTTATTTTTGGGGTAATTTTGAACCAAACTGACATGGTTTTCCATTGGCTACATGGCTTGATCAAAATTAATGAAAAAATCTGTGACAAATTCAGCATATTTTATTTTGTGAATGGTGATGAAAATTTACTTTGGCGCTCAAATGGGTTAATGATATGCAAAGTACCTGATTAATATGCACAGACGGTATAGAACTATTTGTGAATGGTGACAAAAGTTGACTTTGGTGCTCAAATGGTTAATGATATGCAAAGTACCTAATTAATATGCACAGACGGTATATAGAACTATTTTGTGACAGGTGACAAAAGTTGACTTTGGAGCTCAAAGGGTTAATGATATGCAAAGTGCCTAATTAATATGCACATACTGTATATAGAACTATATTGTGAATGGTGACAAAAGTTGACTTTTGCACTCAAATGGATAATGATATGCAAATTACCTAATTAATATGCACATACGGTATATACAACTATTTTGTGAATGGTGACAAAAGTTGACTTTGGAGCTCAAATGGGTCAATTTTGTGTAAGACAAATGTCTGTGAATTTGCAATCATTTTTTTTTTTGTAGCAGTAAAATTTTTACTGGAGTCACGGTGACTTTTTCATAATGTTGTCTCCACGAATCCTGTAAATCAGTGAAATCACCTAAAAGTTACAAGCATGAAATCAGTTTATAGTCCAGAACCAAAAATTCAAAATTGTCTCAGGAGAATATGAAGAGTGAAGACTTTGTTAAAAGGTATTCGGGGAAGACATCCAAAGCTCTGATGCCACTGTACGTTTCAAGCCCTGCTGGTGTTGACTCAAGCATTGAGAATACAGTATCAAACTGAATATGAAACCGCAAGCACTGACACTGAAAACAGATGACATCAAAGTCAAGTGTTACAAACCTCCCGATTTACTCACCTGTTGCTGAATTCTCTCCTCCAGAGCGATGCAATTTGACAGCAACGATAGAGACCAATCGCTATGGTAATGCCATTTAAATTTTCAAACCTTCGAATGAATGACTGACCAAGAGCAAGGTTAATCTCGTTGACACTTGTCATATAGATTGTAGTTTAATAAGACAGGTAAACATCGTTTTTTAGTCCACTGAAAAACAAAATTTTTAATAAAATATGGCTAATTCTGAAGGAAATCATAAAAACAATGCTAAAAGAGGTCAGATTCATGAGAAAACTTGTCAAGCCAAGTTCCGAGGCAATAGTAACAGTTACATGTAACGCCGGAGCTTAATCTGATGTAATTAATACATTAAGACAGTCTGGAGCAAATTCAAATTTTACACTACTGAGCATGTTACTGCACATATATGAAATGCATTATGGGAGATAACCTCCCTCTGGAAACTCAACAAATTATATGTTAAATTTTTTTTAATGATTTCACAACGTTAGATTTTTCTCAATAAATGACTTGATCAACCGGACTGTGGTTCAACCCAGTCATCAAGGAAAATTTTGAGATATGAGTGAAAAATCTCACTATAGAAACCCCAAAGATGAACATGACATTTGTTCAATTTGGCATGAAACTCCTTAAATACTGTAAAATATTTAATTATTCATCAGGACTTAATTTTATCTTTACAGTTTACATTCACCCTCAACCATAAAACAGGATGTTTCATTTAAAAAATGAGTGAATTTGTAACTTATAGAATTCTTAAGCAACATCAGACCCAGTTACCACTCACCCCCCCCCCCCCCCCCCACACACACACAAGAATTCAATATGCAGATTGGTTGATTTGAAGATTGAAAGACATGGTGGGTTAAAATTTATCATAGTCAGTCTATTACATGACAAGGAGATATCGACGAGATGACATCCACAAAGATATTGACGAGATGACATCCTCAAAGATATCAACGAGTTGACATCCACAAAGTTACGAACATTAATCCAAAGATGTTTTGGGGAAAACAGAAACTATCGTCTGTAAAATTCTAAAATTTAATAATTTTGAAAATGGTTACTTTTTTTTTTAAATCACGAGGCTTGGCAGTTTGAGCAAAATTAGAATGAGATGTATGCAATGCACTATGGGATGGAGATGACAAAATCATTAAATTTCGTTTTTTTTTGTAATGTTTCAAGAATAATATATGACTTTTCCCTCCCATGTCACAGAGTCAAATTTTAAGTTATCAAGAAATAATTTGACCATAAAATATGGTATGTAACGTTTTTTTTTTTCACTAATAGGGAGTGGAGGGTTTGGGGGCTTTCTTATCCGAAGCCAACTGTCAATAGTTTAATAATAACAACTTATTTTAAAAGTACAGCAAGGCAGTTCAATTTTGTCAGCAAAATTGCTGTCTTCCTTCCAAAAACACCGCCAGGGTGTATGGAAACAAATTTACAGGCCAGTTTAGAAAGTAGAATAGACAGTTGTCTGCAGAATAACAGAACTAGAAGATGTTCTGAATAGCTTTAATAGACGGCGACATTGTGAAATAGGTGACAAACGTTTAAACAGCAGCAGAGTGGAAAGCAGTCTGCAATGAGAGGACAGTTGAGTAGCATCTATTATGTTTTGAAAATACTCTTTTTTATTGGGTGGCTTGACAGGGGTTGTTTCTCTACAATAGGATCACATCATTTAATATTGGTTCCACACAAATGTACTGAGAACTGAAATTATCGACGTGAGCTGAACTGCCTAGAAATCGTGAAAAACAGCGGGTCTATTGATCAGTCTCAGCTGGAGAAATTTAGTAAAGATACCCCCACCCAGTTGGAGGAAAGTAATTAGGCAAATTTCCAGCAAGCGCTCTCAGTTTGGAGGCTGTTCTGAGAAATCAGGCACATCCCACTTCTGTGATCGCATCACGCTGCATTTGGAAGAGAATATCCAGCAACCTACTTTGCTTACTATTCCACATCAATCGAGGCAAATTGAGATGAAGCTACTATGACGAAAATCGGTGGGGTGCTATTAGTGGGCGGTTGTCGTAAATCATAACAGCCAATATTGGAGAACTACAGATGTTCGTTCGATATTGATACACTGTATTCATATACTTCGTGATCATAGTTGAGTTGGACACTTGCAACTGTGGTCCAACACTAAAGATACATTATGAACTTCAATACAGTGCCTGTCAATCGCTCACCATCAATACTACAGACACTAAAACGCAATAAAAGACGGGGAAAAAAAATCGGTTATTTTCACTAAAACGTTTTTCAGTGCAATACAAGCTATCAATATTCTGCGTTATCAGGTAAATAACACACCAATGTAATTTAAAGGAAAACCAAAGGAATGATATTTTCAGCTAAAAAAAAAAAACTCTTATTAGACGATGACAAAGGCACATAAAGAAATCCTTTTTTACATCCCATGTCTATGTGGCAACAAATATCCATCAAACAAGAATGTCAATATTATTTTTTTATCATAAGAAATAGATAATTTTTTTCGCCCATTTGAAATGAGCTCATTTTCCAACTTCCCGGGATACTGTGCGAGGAATCAAAAGATGGAAAGACTTCATTAATTTCTTATTTGGGAGTTTTGTCGTGAGTTGCATTCACGAGGAAAAAAAGTTTCATTTCATCATGAATTCAATGATCAAAAATGTCATTTCCGACTACAGAAAAGAGCGAAATCTTTTCATCCACAAATGAATTTAAAATTGGAGAGGAAGAGAATTTGCCAGAACTTATGACCATTAATTTTCGACACCGCAAAATGAAGAATATTTCTCAATTTGTGGCGGACAGTGCAATAAAAAATAGTCATATATTTCATCATGATATGGTTATGACAAATTTGGATGTTTGGGTAAAATTAGATAAACTTTCAATCAATTGCAATTGTAAATTCTAGGTGTCACGATGTTAATACGAATCATAAACGGTGAGCCAATTTGAGACCATTGAGCGGCGGCCTTTTTTCGCAATATCCCCCTTATCGCAACAGAGACAAGCTTTTTTTCTTCTTATTTCGGTTTAATTGCAGTATGCATTGACAGGTCTTTATCTAACCAACTTAGCCGATGAGAAAAATTGACAAATAAAATCACTCTTCAGTTAATATCAATTGATTTGCATCGTTTATATGCATTAAATTTAGCCGCCATCAGCTTCTCCCTGTCCGTGTTAACAATTGCGCCCAATTAACACAGAACATTTGGACATCATTTTATGCAAATATCTTGATTAGCTAGCAAGGGGTAGTAAATCTTGTTGAAGCACTTAATCATCCCCAATTTACATAATAATAAGCCCAGGAATTTAGTCTACAAAAATCAAATTTGCAAAATGAAAAAAAAAACTTTTTTTTTTACCGCTCCTTCTTGCGAGCTGATTGTGCTGTTGATCATTGAGTAGCGCTATTGTTATTCGCCATTGCGCGCCTTGTCTCTGTATAACAACTGTAAACTATCTGATTACTGTCTCTGAGTATTTTATAAAGTTGCATATTAACACAATCGTGTCCCCAAAGAGTGCTTTGCTTAATAATCGTCAAGAGACCAGATTGGCGTCACGTCTAAATTACAGTACCACCACAGACTGCACATGATAAGACACATTCAATTTTAAACAATTTCTATCAGTCCCTAGACGAAAACGATAAACTCACCAAGTTTGTCTTTATCAATTAATAGTTGTGACCTCGGCTTATAGTGCCATACAGAACTTATTTTGTTACTATATACACACTATTCATTGAAATATATTAGAAGTAATTTAAAACTTAAATTTGATATCTACCAGTTTATGGTTTGGATAATAGATTCCCGTAGTCTTTCATAGCTTTGGTCACACGTTTTTTGTTCTGTCGTTTTTTTAATTTGTCAGTTTCATATTGCACGGGCATAGAAGAAGACGGGGCACAAAGATTCATATTTAATACTGTCTGAGGTTGTTGTTGCTCGTTGTTCATTCTTTTTCGTAAATACTTTTTATCATGTATGTTACTGAGCGTTAATGCAATCCTAAAATTGTATGGAAATGAATTATTTGGTTCATCTTTTATCAATATCTCTCAGAAATTCGTTCATTTCAAGGTGGTAATTTTATATTTTAGCAACTCATTTTTGTGTTTTGACATTTTTTGGATCAGATAAAACTTTGAACCAAAGGATTGAAAATACAGGTTTATCCATTTTAATGTTTTGTACATGTTTTATTAATATTAAATTTCGGATAATGGTTACCATTAAAATAATTGCTACTTGACATACCGGTAATTGAAGAAAACATGCTGTGTGTGAATCACAACCAGTGTAAACCAGTAATGACATCTGGATATTAACCCTACCACAACCCACACTCCAATCACATTCTCAATATTATTCATAGTATTGTAACCCCCCATCCTCCAAAACCAAAACTACCCTTACTCCACTGGCACACAGATAACCAACTGAATATTTTTCAAAAAAAAATGGCCAAAATAAAAACGATGGTATTTTTTTTTTTAGCTTGCTAGAAATGAGAAATATTATTTAAAAAATGAAAGAAAAGGAAAATTATTAATAACAGTTTGGATAATTTCTCAGAAAATTTATATTGTGACAATATTTTGTCCGAGGGGAAAAAAATCATTAATTAACACAAATTTATGAAGTACAATAAACAGTTAGTGTCTGATTCCAAGAGATGAAAAAAAATGAGTAATGAGAAACAGTCCCTGATGTCTCCTTGTGTGATTAAGAGGATCTATACTGTGAGGTATTGATATTGCTACTATAAATTGTCAATTTCAATTACACATGGCTGTCCTTCATTTTCACACTTTCAAATTTCATCGGTTTATGAAATAAACAGGGGGAAACTGATTCATCCAGATTTAAAAGTAAGAAAAAAAAGATATACTTGGTTTCAGATTGGCCAGAAAAATTGATTTTCTTTCACTAAGCGACTCAAAGTGAACCCAGATAAACCAAATAGAATTTCATATTTTTTTTATTATCATTCACTTTGCAGCACTCGATTTGTTTGCATATGTCATCAATTTTATGGTGTAATCATATTTACGTTGTTTTTTTTTTAAATCATCAATAATTTTTCATTAAAGGACATCTTGTTTACCTTAAAATAGTAACTGGAATAAAATTGTAAATTTTAATCACAGAACAAACTAAAGGTGAAAACGCCATTTAAGATTATCAGACAGGGTTTAAGATTCTCAGAGGCAATTGCCTAGGTGCCCTACTGGAATGACTTGGTGCCAGTCAAAAAATTGTATATGTACAATTTCAATCAGTCTGTGGCTTTGAAATTGGCTCAGAAAAATGAAATAAAGTATGATTCTTTGATGGCGCAATGAAATCCCAGGAATTCAACTTCTATTCTAAAAGTTAGAACTGAGACAATGTTGCTTCTCAGAGTTAAACCTGCGAACATCCTATTCTGAACCCCCCTCTCCTATCTCAAAGAGAAATACGCTAAGGTAAAACTACCGGTAATTTTTTTTTTTTGACATTGGAATTATAATTGAATGTGATTTGTAATTCATTAAAAAAAATTAGACAACTGACTCGCAACAACCAACATTCACTCAGTTCGAAGTCTTTAGAAGACTTACACAATGTCACTGATAATAGTCACTACTGTATCACCTCCGTTTCCATTGCTCCTACGGTAACGCATCAGCAGTCATCACAAAGATGAAACTTTTAATTGGCTTTCATGTTCAGGAGAAATATCATCTATCCTTTCACACATGTTCACAAGGAGTGAAAAAGCCGTGACCAATTAATTTTTCCCGTCCAATGGATACAATCTGTAAATATTCACTCGCTATCAACGAGCTCGTTTATCAGACTTGATCAGGGGTCCCAGTGGGATGTTACAATTCACACTACTCCGCTAATATAACAAACCTGTCATCAAACCATACAGCGCATAAAAGTCTTTGTAAAGTTTTAGATTTATGCCTCGCTAGTTTCCGAAAAAGGAGATCTTCATCATTTCCACCTTGCCAATTTATCCTTGCTGCATCTCTAGTGTTAATGAACACTGATTAAATGAATCACTCCTCGAGGAAAAAAAAAAAGACAGAAAATCATTTTACCTGCAAAGCCTTTATGATTTACAGTGTAACCATTTAATTGTCGCTGCACGAAATTTTCAAAGATTTGATGATTAAATATTATTCGAGAGGACAAAACTCTTTCGAAAGTTATCGTGATTCTTTAGTGGTCTTTAAGACCCCAGTAAAATGTTATCTACTACAAAATTTTAAGATTTTCATTGAATGGCATAATTAGCAAACTTTTGTCTCTCTCCAGAAAAAAAAAGTGTACACGTTATTCTTTACTTCACTCGATTTTTTTTAATTCTCATATTTACACATTTTTTTTATTCACATGCTTCAGGCAGTTACAATGAAAATTTCATGAAAGTTGCTGTGACTCCCTGTCAAGAGAATTCCACAAAATTGAACAGTTTGTCTTGTGGGAAGTCTTTTCATTGTGAACTTGAAATGGTTAACAGTAACTCTATCTATATGTCTCTGTACATTCAGTCAAAGTGTGCATTGTGATAAAACTATGCATACAGCTGGTTAATCTTATCGTTACAATGCTGTAAAAGCCTTGTCAACATCTGAATCATCTGTAAATATCAACATACAACACGAACAATATTAAACTTAAAGATACTTAAAGAGGTAAATTAGTCGAGGCTAACCTCACTTTTACTACCCTGGATTTAAAATACAATAGAAAATAAGACAATAGATTAATAGTGTAAACAACTTCCCCATTATGATATTCATTATTTTTTTGTTGATAGTTTAAAAAAGAAAACTAATTTTTTTTATTTACACAAATTCAAAACTAAATCATCATACAAATACGTCCTGGTCATATGTTTTTTGGGTACGACCAAATGTGAATGAAAACTGGTTTGCACTCAGAGGATGATTTTATTGGTTATAAGCAAACTACTGGTATTCAACAAACATGCAGTGAAGATGAACTAATTTGTAAGAATTATAGCAACCATTTAAAGAAATATCGATGTCATAGAACCAAATTATGTCATAACTCTAATTTACAAGCAATAATTGCATCATACTTCTAATTTACATGCAACAATGATGTCATAGCCCTAATTTACATGCAACAATAATTTCATAGCCCTAATTTGCATGCAACAATGATTTCATAGCCCTAAATTGCATGCAACAATGATGTCATAGCCCTAATTTACATGCAACGATGATTTCATAGCCCTAATTTGCATGCAACAATCATTGCATAGCCCTAATTTGCATGCAACAATGATGTCATAGCCCTGATTTGCATGCAACAATGATGTCATAGCCCTGATTTGCATGCAACAATGATTTCATAGCCCTAATTTGCATGCAACAATGATTTCATAGCCCTAATTTGCATGCAACAATGATGTCATAGCCCTAATTTACAAGCAACAATGATGATGTCAATATTTTGTTCATGATTACACTAATTATTCATAGAAACCCTTTCATCCTCATTTGCAAGATTTAAAGTGATGAAGCAATGATGGCTAAAAGCAAAAAAAAAAAAAAACTCGGTGCTCTTTGAAACAACTTGAACACAATGAACCGAGATCTCCCCGGGAGCTTGACATCCACTGGGTGTTGCGATTCGTCTTTAATTCTATCATAGTGCTAACAAAATTATCCCAAGTCATTTCCATCGTTATTGCGCTTTACCCATTCCATTTGATGCCATCATAACGTTTTCCTTTTTATCGCCAATATTCAGGGAAAATCTAATAAAGCAGGCATATTGGCATAGTGATTAAGTCTAACCGAGGGGAGATATGTTTGTAGATGAAGTTATCGTTTTTCACTACAAAACTATTACATTTACCGCAGTCGTTTAAAGGCAAACCACTTGCCACTGTTAGAGTTTTTGCCTGACACATTATTACCTAATAACGACACAATCAGAACAAAGGTAATAGTGAAAACAAAAATAAATCTAGCTTGCGGGCATGTTGAGATTGGCATATTTCTATCGTCAACGCTAGCTGAATGTAACTAAGTAAAAACCATACAAGGAATGGGTAAATTTAAAACACAAAAATGCACACATTTTTTTTTTCTTTTCGGGTTTTTTTTTTTACATAGGGAAAGCAATATAAAACAAGTTTGGAAAATTGATTTTGAAAATATATTTTTTCAGGGAAAAAATCCAATTATGAACTGTAATTAATGGACAGAAGTAAACTGGGAAAAAATGCTGTTCCAGCAGTCTGAAAATAACGAAACCACATTAATTTGGAAAGGGTACCGGTATATGATCTTAACATAGTCTGCAGGATGGATACAATTTTCTGGTTACTAGGCATAATATGCATGACCCCTAAAGGTCACACATCCTGGGCCTTTCTAGGGGTGTGTTATTTTCTTATAACCAGTAATTTCCAACATTATACATCAATTTTTGCCAAATAAAACTGTGTTTGAATTTGAATGGCAACTGTGTGTAATTATGGGGGGAAATAATTGAGAGATTTTTACAGATAGTGAATTTGTATTGCCAGAAAGTACCATGTGCATCTTTCAGGGGGATCATGTAAAAATTATTTTCCAAAAGAAAACATACCGGTAGCTCACCCCATCTTTGTTTTTGAAAAGCCACTCCTTTTGTCTGCGGACATGGTGCTTCTATTTACTGTATGTGGGGGTGACAGCTATCTATAATCTGAAAAGAAAGAAGAAATAAAATTTTTCACATTATTTTAAGTCAATTAAATTGACTATAAATAGTACAGTCTAAGGTTTCAACTACAACAATTAAAAATAATTTATTGATAATAATAAATAATAATAATATGTTGCTAAATTTTGAAAAACTGGATTTTACTGTAGTTAGGCTTGGAGCTGTTTACTACAGCAAGACTTGGAAGGAAATAATTCCTGATGTTTAAAAGTATATATATAATCTACTTGGGCCTTTAACCAACTGACTGTCAACATAGCGGTAGGTAGTGTACCTTTAAAGGTCCAATTCAGTCGCCCCGGGCATCGTTTGTTTACAGAACCCCTTGTCGTTTATTTACCAGCTGATAACACTAATCCCTGAAAGCATCAATGCGTCATATAGCAATCGAGCGGCCCAGTCAGGCTTGCTTCCGTAGTCCGTTGACCTACGCTGCATAGACATTCTGTGTTACAATGTGATAGAATTAAATCATGTTTACGTACTACGACAAGTATATGCACACACGCTTCTGGTGCTGTGTTCATCGCCTGCTATGTGAATTCACGTCTGTGATTGGATAAATTTATAGTGAGAACCCAAGCCCAGTTGATAAGTTGCATAGTTTTATTTTTCGATGGATTGTTTTCTGCGTATGGCTATGAGATAGATTCTTTCCGATCTATGGTTGTTGGGTGTCTATTAACTACCGTATATGCTTCATGTTTCTGTGACAGACCATATACTATGCGTATATATACACTGTGACACAAAACCAGAACAAGAAACAGGAAAAGTCGCACCTTGTTTTATTTAAAATAAATATTTTTTGTTATTTGTTTACCTACATTTAGCATGACAGTGAAGGCTAGATTTTGAAGTCATGCTAAAAATGTTGATTTCAGAGAAAACATAACAAAAAATTAGCATCAAATGCTGAACTTTTTTCAGAATACGCTCAATATCACATGCACTGAACAATACTATTAAATGAACAAAACTATTAAACACAGCACTATTATTAAATTTCATTTAAAACAATTTTTTATTTATTTGTGGCTTATACCCTCTGAATTAAGTTACATTTTAAATTGACGAACATGTTTTCACTGTCTTCGTTGAATCCCCTACGTGATAATGAGCAACACATTAGGAACTGTGTAAATGACGATTAGGCTGACCGTACTGTTTCAGCGTATTTATGTCACGTGATATTGATTGACAGCAGTTAATTATTCAAGCTTAGTAGGGCGTCTGTCTACCGGTTCATTTTTTTTACTTTTTCGTCGTCAAAATCTCAACTCATACGCAATTTTTTGTCATAAATGAAACATACAATCACTGCTTTGATATTCATAGTTACATACATCCACTTTGGTTATAACATTATCGATCTATAAATTACTGAAAACATGATTTTACTGGAGCTCGGCTGCATCCGTTTAACTACAGAAAGACTCACAAGGAAATAATCCCTACTGTTTAGAAGTATTTATAAACTCTACTTGGGCCTTTAACTAAATGACAGTTAACTTAGTGGTAGGTAATGTACCTTTAACCAACTGACTGTCAATTAACATAGCGGTTTATTCGTGAAAGAAGGGAAAATATCATAAAAAGAGGCAGTACTTTTTATTTCCATGGAAACAAATACTTTGCTATTTCCCTAATAAGCAGGCCATTTTGAATCGCATATTGGTCACAACTGCATGTGGTTAATAATTTAAAAAAAAAAAACATTTTTTTTTCTACCCCAAGATTTTTCTTGAGACGTTCCAAAACAGTTTAATTTTCACTGTTAAATTTTTTTTTTGCGATTCCAGGAATTAAAGGCACTAATGACAAGCCATGCATGGCACAGTCCCCGTTAGTTATCAAATTTAAGATGTATAGTTTTGTTTATAGTAATATAGCTGGAATATAATTTTTTAACATTAAAATGATTCACATTTGTATCTGATTGTCAAACAAGTACTTGTCCATATTGAGAGATATTGCTCTGGAACAGCATTCAAAATCAGCCATTTTGAATACATGTTTAAATATAACATGATGTATAACGAATATATAAAATTTGAATATAATTAGTCCAAACATTTATGGGATATGGCTCTAGAACCCCAATCATTAAAACAAAATGGCTGCCAGTCAGCCATTTTGAATCCAATCTGAAAAATAAAATGACGTGCATCAGGAACCCGTCTAATGTATGTACCAAGTTTGAACGAAATCCATCCATAAATGCTTGATATATGATGATTTGTTAGCACAAAAATGACCACCATTCAGGCATTTTGAATAGGATCGTCAAACCAATATATCTGTTTATCTATGACATGATGTATAATGAATATTTAATATTTGAATATAATCAGTCAAAACAAGTCGGAGATATGGGTCTAGAAGCCCATTCATTAAAACAAAATGGCCACCAGATAGCCATTTTGAATCCGATCTGAAAAATAAATGATGTGCATCAGGAACCTGTAATGTCTAATATGTACCAAGTTTGAACGAAATCCATTCATAAATGCCAGAATTGCTTGATATTTGATGATTTTTTAGCACAAAAATGGCCACCATTTGGCCATTTTGAATAGGATCGTCAAACCAATATATCTGTTTACCTATGACATCATGTATAATGAATATTTAAAATTTGAATATAATCAGTGAAAGCAAGTCAGAGATATGACACAAGAGCCACATTCATTAAAACAAAATGGCCGACTGACTGTTATCTGAAAAACAAAATTATTTGCATCAAGGTCCCATAACGTCGAATGTATATACCAAGTTTGAACAAAATCTATCTGTAAACAGCCGAGAAATGCTTGATTTTTAGGATTTTTTAGCACAAAAATGGCCGCCATTCGGCCATCTTGAATCAGATCGTGCAACAAAATGAAGTGCATCAAGGTCCTATAATGTCTAATGTATATACCAAGTTTGAACAAAATCCATCTGTAAACAGCCGAGAAATGCTTGATTTTGATGATTTTTAGCACAAAAATGGCCACCATTCGGCCATCTTGAATCAGATCGTGAAACAAATTGATGTGCATATGTATAATATCATGTATGATGTATGTGTGAAGTTTGATTGTGATTGGTACATGCATGTCTAAGATACAGGTCCGGACGCACGCACAGACGCACACACGGACACACGGAGGTCAAAACATAAGTCCCCGTTTTCGGACTGTGTCCGATCGGGGACTAAAAAAAATTTTTTGCAAAAGTCACTGACAGTTGTAAGACCCAAGAAACATTGTCACAACTACAAAATTCACAGTATTCTGTCACAGAGATTACCATTGCAAAGTTAAAAAGTGTTTTACCAGTATCGTAAAATACTTTAACTGGAATTAATTTTCACAAAAAAAACTTTTTGGGTGTTTTGTATGGAATTTATTTTCGCTGATTTTTGACAAATTACATTTAAAATCTAGGGAAAAAAAGTATATTCACTGGATTTTATTTTCACTGAATCATAAAAAAGCGAAAAGTGTTTTACAGTAGTTAAAACCAATATTTTAAACTTCTTCAACCAGCATAAATGTTTACTATAATTATACTATAATAGTTACCAAAATCTGCCCCTTTTTGGTGGCTTTTTTATCATTTGCCTCTAATTGTTCCAAGTTCAAGGCCCTTTGGTGAGAATCTATTACTGACCAACTTTTTAGCTCCGCTGTCGACTTTGTCGAGCGGAGCTTATCATATGAGTGATTGCCCGTCGTCGTCCGTCGTCCGTGTCAATGTTTTACTTTTTCGACTTCTTCTTGAAAACTACAAGCCTGAATGCTTTGATACTTGGTGTATATGTACCTTGGGTAGACCTCTCTTAGATTTGTTCATTTCATGATGATATCTTCAATTCTCTAATTTTGGTGAATATTTTTGTCATTTTGATAAAAAGTGATATTTTCAACTTCTTGTCCAATTGCTTTGATATTACATATATAGCTAATACATGTGGACCTCTCTCAGATTTGTTCGTTTTGTAATGATATCTTTAATTCTCTAATTTTGGTGAATATTTTTGTCATTTTTGGTAAAAAGTGATATTTTCGACTTCTTGTTGAAAACCGCAAGTCCAATTGTTTTGATATTACATGTATAGGTACTACATGTGGACCTCTCTCAGATTTGTTCATTTTGTAATGATATCTTTAATTTTCTAATTTTGGTGAATATTTTTAACATTTTTAGAAAAAAGTGATATTTTCGACTTCTTGTTAAAAACCGCAAGTGCAATTGCATTGATATTAAATATATAGGTACTACATGTGGACCTCTCTCAGATTTGTTCATTTTGTAATGATATCTTTAATTCTCTAATTTTGGTGAATATTTTTGTCAATTTTGGTAAAAAGTGATATTTTCGACTTCTTGTTGAAAACCGCAAGTCCAATTGCTTTGATATTACATATATAGGTACTACATGTGGACCTCTCTCAGATTTGTTCATTTTGTAATGATATCTTTAATTTTCTAATTTTGGTGAATATTTTTAACATTTTTGGAAAAAAGTGATATTTTCGACTTCTTGTTAAAAACCACAAGTCCAATTGCTTTGATATTACATATATAGGTACTACATGTGGACCTCTCCCAGATTTGTTCATTTTGTAATGATATCTTTAATTCTCTAATTTTGGTGAATATTTTTGTCATTTTGGGTAAAAAGTGATATTTTCAATTTCTTGTTGAAAACCGCAAGTCCAATTGCTTTGATATTACATATATAAGGTAATACATGTGGACCTCTCTCAGATTTGTTCGTTTTGTAATGATATCTTTAATTCTCTAATTTTGGTGAATATTTTTGTCATTTTTGGTAAAAAGTGATATTTTCCACTTCTTGTTGAAAACCGCAAGTCCAATTGTTTTGATATTACATGTATAGGTACTACATGTGGACCTCTCTCAGATTTGTTCATTTTGTAATGATATCTTTAATTCTCTAATTTTGGTGAATATTTTTGTCATTTTGGGTAAAAAGTGATATTTTCAACTTCTTGTTGAAAACCGCAAGTCCAATTGCTTTGATATTACATATATAGGTAATACATGTGGACCTCTCTCAGATTTGTTCGTTTTGTAATGATATCTTTAATTCTCTAATTTTGGTGAATATTTTTGTCATTTTTGGTAAAAAGTGATATTTTCCACTTCTTGTTGAAAACCGCAAGTCCAATTGTTTTGATATTACATATATAGGTACTACATGTGGACCTCTCTCAGATTTGTTCATTTTGTAATGATATCTTTAATTTTCTAATTTTGGTGAATATTTTTAACATTTTTGGAAAAAAGTGATATTTTCGACTTCTTGTTAAAAACCGCAAGTCCAATTGCATTGATATTACATATACATGTATTACATATATAGGTACTACATGTGGACCTCTCTCAGATTTGTTCATTTTGTAATGATATCTTTAATTTTCTAATTTTGGTGAATATTTTTAACATTTTTGGAAAAAAGTGATATTTTCGACTTCTTGTTAAAAACCGCAAGTGCAATTGCTTTGATATTACATATATAGGTACTACATGTGGTTCTAACTCAGATTTGTTCATTTCATGATGATATCTTCAATTCTCTAATTTTGATGAATATTTTTGTAATTTTTGGTAAAAAGTGATATTTTCGACTTCTTGTTGAAAACCGCAAGTCCAATTGTTTTGATATTACATGTATAGGTACTACATGTGGACCTCTCTCAGATTTGTTCATTTTGTAATGATATCTTTAATTTTCTAATTTTGGTGAATATTTTTAAAATTTTTAGAAAAAAGTGATATTTTCGACTTCTTGTTAAAAACCGCAAGTGCAATTGCATTGATATTAAATATATAGGTACTACATGTGGACCTCTCTCAGATTTGTTCATTTTGTAATGATATCTTTAATTCTCTAATTTTGATGAATATTTTTGTCAATTTTGGTAAAAAGTGATATTTTCGACTTCTTGTTGAAAACCGCAAGTCCAATTGCTTTGATATTACATATATAGGTACTACATGTGGACCTCTCTCAGATTTGTTCATTTTGTAATGATATCTTTAATTTTCTAATTTTGGTGAATATTTTTAACATTTTTGGAAAAAAGTGATATTTTCGACTTCTTGTTAAAAACCGCAAGTCCAATTGCTTTGATATTACATATATAGGTACTACATGTGGACCTCTCCCAGATTTGTTCATTTTGTAATGATATCTTTAATTCTCTAATTTTGGTGAATATTTTTGTCATTTTGGGTAAAAAGTGATATTTTCAACTTCTTGTTGAAAACCGCAAGTCCAATTGCTTTGATATTACATATATAGGTAATACATGTGGACCTCTCTCAGATTTGTTCGTTTTGTAATGATATCTTTAATTCTCTAATTTTAGTGAATATTTTTGTCATTTTTGGTAAAAAGTGATATTTTCCACTTCTTGTTGAAAACCGCAAGTCCAATTGTTTTGATATTACATATATAGGTACTACATGTGGACCTCTCTCAGATTTGTTCATTTTGTAATGATATCTTTAATTTTCTAATTTTGGTGAATATTTTTAACATTTTTGGAAAAAAGTGATATTTTCGACTTCTTGTTAAAAACCGCAAGTCCAATTGCATTGATATTACATATACATGTATTACATATATAGGTACTACATGTGGACCTCTCTCAGATTTGTTCATTTTGTAATGATATCTTTAATTTTCTAATTTTGGTGAATATTTTTAACATTTTTGGAAAAAAGTGATATTTTCGACTTCTTGTTAAAAACCGCAAGTGCAATTGCTTTGATATTACATATATAGGTACTACATGTGGTTCTAACTCAGATTTGTTCATTTCATGATGATATCTTCAATTCTCTAATTTTGATGAATATTTTTGTAATTTTTGGTAAAAAGTGATATTTTCGACTTCTTGTTGAAAACCGCAAGTCCAATTGCTTTGATATTACATATATAGGTACTACATGTGGACCTCTCTCAGATTTGTTCATTTTGTAATGATATCTTTAATTTTCTAATTTTGGTGAATATTTTTAACATTTTTGGAAAAAAGTGATATTTTCGACTTCTTGTTAAAAACCACAAGTCCAATTGCTTTGATATTACATATATAGGTACTACATGTGGACCTCTCCCAGATTTGTTCATTTTGTAATGATATCTTTAATTCTCTAATTTTGGTGAATATTTTTGTCATTTTGGGTAAAAAGTGATATTTTCAACTTCTTGTTGAAAACCGCAAGTCCAATTGCTTTGATATTACATATATAGGTAATACATGTGGACCTCTCTCAGATTTGTTCGTTTTGTAATGATATCTTTAATTCTCTAATTTTGGTGAATATTTTTGTCATTTTTGGTAAAAAGTGATATTTTCCACTTCTTGTTGAAAACCGCAAGTCCAATTGTTTTGATATTACATATATAGGTACTACATGTGGACCTCTCTCAGATTTGTTCATTTTGTAATGATATCTTTAATTTTCTAATTTTGGTGAATATTTTTAACATTTTTGGAAAAAAGTGATATTTTCGACTTCTTGTTAAAAACCGCAAGTCCAATTGCATTGATATTACATATACATGTATTACATATATAGGTACTACATGTGGACCTCTCTCAGATTTGTTCATTTTGTAATGATATCTTTAATTTTCTAATTTTGGTGAATATTTTTAACATTTTTGGAAAAAAGTGATATTTTCGACTTCTTGTTAAAAACCGCAAGTGCAATTGCTTTGATATTACATATATAGGTACTACATGTGGTTCTAACTCAGATTTGTTCATTTCATGATGATATCTTCAATTCTCTAATTTTGATGAATATTTTTGTAATTTTTGGTAAAAAGTGATATTTTCGACTTCTTGTTGAAAACCGCAAGTCCAATTGTTTTGATATTACATGTATAGGTACTACATGTGGACCTCTCTCAGATTTGTTCATTTTGTAATGATATCTTTAATTTTCTAATTTTGGTGAATATTTTTAAAATTTTTAGAAAAAAGTGATATTTTCGACTTCTTGTTAAAAACCGCAAGTGCAATTGCATTGATATTAAATATATAGGTACTACATGTGGACCTCTCTCAGATTTGTTCATTTTGTAATGATATCTTTAATTCTCTAATTTTGGTGAATATTTTTGTCAATTTTGGTAAAAAGTGATATTTTCGACTTCTTGTTGAAAACCGCAAGTCCAATTGCTTTGATATTACATATATAGGTACTACATGTGGACCTCTCTCAGATTTGTTCATTTTGTAATGATATCTTTAATTTTCTAATTTTGGTGAATATTTTTAACATTTTTGGAAAAAAGTGATATTTTCGACTTCTTGTTAAAAACCACAAGTCCAATTGCTTTGATATTACATATATAGGTACTACATGTGGACCTCTCCCAGATTTGTTCATTTTGTAATGATATCTTTAATTCTCTAATTTTGGTGAATATTTTTGTCATTTTGGGTAAAAAGTGATATTTTCAACTTCTTGTTGAAAACCGCAAGTCCAATTGCTTTGATATTACATATATAGGTAATACATGTGGACCTCTCTCAGATTTGTTCGTTTTGTAATGATATCTTTAATTCTCTAATTTTGGTGAATATTTTTGTCATTTTTGGTAAAAAGTGATATTTTCCACTTCTTGTTGAAAACCGCAAGTCCAATTGTTTTGATATTACATATATAGGTACTACATGTGGACCTCTCTCAGATTTGTTCATTTTGTAATGATATCTTTAATTTTCTAATTTTGGTGAATATTTTTAACATTTTTGGAAAAAAGTGATATTTTCGACTTCTTGTTAAAAACCGCAAGTCCAATTGCATTGATATTACATATACATGTATTACATATATAGGTACTACATGTGGACCTCTCTCAGATTTGTTCATTTTGTAATGATATCTTTAATTTTCTAATTTTGGTGAATATTTTTAACATTTTTGGAAAAAAGTGATATTTTCGACTTCTTGTTAAAAACCGCAAGTGCAATTGCTTTGATATTACATATATAGGTACTACATGTGGTTCTAACTCAGATTTGTTCATTTCATGATGATATCTTCAATTCTCTAATTTTGATGAATATTTTTGTAATTTTTGGTAAAAAAGTGATATTTTCCACTTCTTGTTGAAAACCGCAAGTCTGATTGTTTTGATACTATACATATTGTTCATTTTCTAATGATATCTTCTGTTCTTTAATTGAAATGTGCATTGCTAACAGCGGAGCTGTCTCAGCCGAGAGGCTGCTTGTTTTATTTATACCCTCTCTGTATTACCGATATGTGGATACGACAGCAACTTCTAAAGTCACGAATAAAAAAAAAATCATAGATAATAGAAATCAAATCTCCAAACATGATGTTCTACAAATTATTTCTTGTCACTCAATTCAATGAGGACTACTCAGTATACCATACAGGTGTATAATCAGTGGTGTGTGGATTTGTAGTTGTCAGTGTTACAGTTGAGGGGGCGATTAATACCTTAAATTGTTGCCAACAAAATTTTGCATACTGTTTTGTATTTTTCCATAATTTCATTATTTTTAGACCAATAAGGACATAATTTCATAATTTTTGACCAAATTTTTGTGACTTTTATGTGTGCTTAGGCCCTAAAAACAATTTTTTTGGAACATCTTCGGACCAGAATTAATTTTTTTTTTTAGCCTTTTGTTGATAGCGACATACCTATATTAATTGACTTCAATACAAAACATTATTTTTATTTGACAATCTTTTGAAAAATAAATATATATAATCAAAACCTCCATCTTGAAACAAACCTTCCCCAACGGACAACAAAAGAAGAACGCAAAGAAAACTAAATATAAAAATCACAAAAAAAGGGAAAAGAAAGAAAGAAAGAATTTCCCTACATGTAGGCCTCTTTAACTTATTCACTATTCTAGGAAATAAAAAAAGAACAGAGGTTATAGAAAGATGCGAAAATCGCATTTGCAAAGTTAGTTTACAGCGTGCGCCATGCATTCAGAAACGTCAAATGTAATTAGAAGGTTGGAAATTCAACACTAGTTAGCCGGTATGAAAATCAACGATTGATGAGCGGGTTCAGATATTTATTCACGCCATTACCAATACGTTGTCCCTAATGATTTCTCTTTAGAGCGCTTACTTTCGGATGAATTCATACTTAAACTTTCACAATGAGTGAACTCGCTCCATCCCCGGAGTCCTCTGATGACAATATTTTTTTCTTCTCCATCGCTGATTTTGACAACGTTTCACTGCATTTTGAAAAAAATACTATACAAATCAAGATGGTCTGTCGGCCTCTCTATATTTGAATCATATTTCTTTTTCCTGAAAATTGTCATGAAATCATCCTCATCAGAAATATACAAAAAAAAAAGTGGGGGGGGGGGGGGGGGGGAGAAAAATGCAACAAGATTGTTTTGACATGGAAATATCTTGTTAGTTTAAATTGTCTGACATGTAAGCCAAATGAGCGATCCATTCATAACTGACCCGTTTTTGGTGAAAGATGAAATAAAAGGAATTTCAAGTGCTGAAAAGTGTCTTTTGTGGAAATGTACACCACAGATGACTTTTTGATGAGTCGTATTTTGAAGGAATTTGCTCTCCTCTTCAAGTCTTTCTTCTCTTTCAATGTGTCACATCTGATGAGTATCCAAGTAATTGTGAATGCCAGATTGAACAATATTCCCGGATAAGACGAATGAAACGAATGAATTCCTCATTGTGGGCCTTCCATACAATTTTTTTTTTGTTCGCTAACAACTCCTTGCCTGAATCACCTCTTTTGAGATGTTTTGTGCTCTTCTTTTGAGACTGTCATGAAAGCTTGTGACCTGTCAAAAGCGTGGTGTGCATGTGTGTTGCTCTTCAGTACGGTAATTGTGTAAGCAACGAGCCGCTGATTGTGTGGCGAAAAACTCCCGACTTCATTCTGAGAGCTTGAATTAAATTAAGCCCACTTCGCTTGCAGATTCCACCCTTTGTTCCGCACAATTGTGCCATCGTGTACATGATAAGTGGGGGTGAAATCAAACACCCAGACATCATAGTAGGATTCATTTCTTTTGCCTAGCGTAATGTCTGTCGATGACACTTTCGTAAATACAAAATCAAGGCGGGTGCATTGGTATACTCCTTATAAGTCAGACAATGAGCGCGGCCTCAATGGCTATACGACACCTCAAGTGAGCGAGGAAACAAAGCGAGATACGGATAAGCTAACTTAACAAAACATAGTCACCCGACCATTCGCCTGGCTAGAATGCAGGAAGCTGAAGCAAACAATACGACTTGCACACTCTACTGCTCTTCAATGCATAGTCTTTGATGACTTGGAATTATCTCGCCTTTGTGCAGGAACATTAATTCGTGCCCACAGAGTGAGAGCTGTTTTGAAAATAAATTACCTGCATTATTCTTGTATGATAGCACGGATGGGTGCTGTATTCTGCTTAAGACATAGTGCACAAAGACAAATCAAGGCAGGAAAGAAAGGCAACAAAGGCCGTATTGAATCGCTGCGATAGGCTCGTATTTGTGACACGTCTTGCAAACAACAGGGAAAATTGGAAATAATGATCATTACGAAAGAAGTGCTGAATAGCAAAACCAAACACTCTTTGTCGTTCATGTATTATACATAGACCTGAGTGTGAATGGCAAACCAAATACACTCGGTTGCCAATGTATTATATCCGCAACAAAAACCAGGAAAGTGGCAGAAAATGAAAACGACAAACACTAACTGGAGTGAGCTAACTTTGTCAGGATTCAATCTTGCATCTGAATTGCGGACTTAGATCAATACGTAAAATAACGCAGCTATAGATCGGTGAATCACCGCTGAGATTTCTGTTCCGTGTTCAGAGCAAGAGAAAGCGCCACTCTGTCAATCTATATAAAAAAAAAAAATCAACACTCCACGCTCATGAATTCATCAAATACAT
Organism: Saccoglossus kowalevskii; assembly: GCF_978046115.1. Classification (NCBI taxonomy): domain Eukaryota; kingdom Metazoa; phylum Hemichordata; class Enteropneusta; family Harrimaniidae; genus Saccoglossus; species Saccoglossus kowalevskii. The sequence goes on from NC_140641.1 coordinate 21,226,969, forward strand.
GGGGGCCAATTGATTTCCATTCTCAGCTTACAAGACATTAAAATCAATGTTCTTCGATTTGTTTTTATTGTAGTACAACATACAACGATTTATACTAATTGAAACATACTGACTCTCTTCTGCTTTACATCATGTCATTGTGTTCATAGGGGAGGAAAAAAAAAGCCACTTCAATTTTCTCAATATACTGATGTTCTATTTGGATTTCAATTTCTCATGTTTTTTATCTATAATTAAGCCTTATGTATTCACTTATAAAGTTGCATTCTATTTTTTTTGTTTGGCCCTAAATACAAACTATACTATAATTTATTTGTTTAAATATACAGATAAACATTTCTAAAAGCAGGAATTTGAGTTGTGGCTGAGCGTTTATGTGTGGGGTGGGGAAGTTTATGTGGGGGGAGGTAAGTTCACGTGGGGGGGGGGGAATTTAAGTGTGGGGCAGGGATGTTTAAGTATGGGGTGGGGTCTTCAAGTGTAAGGTGGGGTAAGGTGGGTTTTTTATTTACATTCTGAAGCGTGTCTGATTTTTTCTTTGTCTGGAAATGAGTTTCAAAAACAATCTTCAACAAAGGCAGTCAGCATACAACAAAGTCAGCATACACAAGTACAGTAAAACCTCTATTAGAAACCGCGGCTTCTATTAAAATGGTACAACACAACAGAGGGGATGCGGCTTCTATTAAAACATCTACACATATGAGAAATGGTGAATTTTTGGTTCTCAATTGTTCAAAAAGAATGGGTGATGCGACTTCTATTAGGGATGCAGCTTCTAATACAAATTTTACGGTACTTCTCATACCAGTTCACCCAATAACAGTCCAAATGTAAAATAGTTATATATAAAAGTAGAACTTTTCCAAAATAAATTCCAGCTTCCACATCTATCGTGCCACGCCTCCGATAACCTGAACACCTCTCTGAAACCAATGGTGTTGTGTATACACACAGATTACTATGCCTCATAAAAACAGTTTTTGAAAAAACACTAAGATGTGTGCTTACACACTCTCACTCACACACACACACACACACACACACACACACACACACACACTTCCTCCATTTAATTATATCCGCCATTATGTTTCCAAGATTAACCTTCATACACTGCCCGCTTAGAAGTATTTTTAAAAAATAAGTGCACATAAACCAAAAAATATATATTCATTACAATAAATTGATAATTAAAACACGACTTATTTTGGATATAGAAATACCTCTTATTTACATAAGCACATGTGCTGCTAATAGAACAAATACAGTATATATATATATATATATATATATATATGCTGTAATTGTTATAAGAAATGTAACAATACCGAACACTATACACAACTCGACATATTTCAACTTTTATCAAGAAACCTGACAGCCAGGTATCGTCTTACGTTTCTATCAAGCCGCAATTACAAAACGTATGCTTCGAAAGTACACAGATAAGAGAAAGTGGACTACAGAGAGAAGTAGAACCGAGATAAGAAAACCACACAATGTCGTCATTCTTCCCACTCTTTCCCATCTTAGAAAATACCTCAATGGCCACGACATTGATAAGAAATTTTTTTTCTTTATTTACTAACAATCGCCACGGGAATTACAATATGTGCATAATATAGTTATTTTCTCAAGCAGTAAAGTTAATAAAATTTCCATTCCCAGAACTTGCGGCGTAAACTATTATAATGACAGTATTCATTTTTTTTTTCTAATCTTCTTTTCTTGTTCTGACATCTGTATGGAAACCAACCGTTTTTATCAGCATCCCTGCAGCCAACATTTTGAACATGCACAATGTGGATATTTATTTTTTTTTTTTTTGCTATCCAAGACATTTGTTCGAAAAAAATGATTGTTCGACGTACGTGTTTTATTTCTTTATTCTATGGTGCTTTGGTTTCCCCGTGGCTTTCCCTCTATTCATTCATAGATAAAAGCGTACAGTCGTAGAGTGAGAAAAAAAAGATGATCCCTGTCATATTTCACACCACTCTTATCGCTTTTATTATAAAACATTTAATCAAATACTTCTCTCAATCAAACATGAGAGGCGGCATAGTATCTGCACGTTACAGTGGAGATAATAGAACATTACATACGAACAAACACACACACACACAAACAACGCAAATATACGAACAATACGGACAAATATAAAAAAAGACAAATTTTGAAAATGAGATTTTCTGAAATTATCGGCTTTTTTGTATTAAAAATCTTAAAAACACAGAGACGATTTAGACACAGAGTCTGAAAAGGTGGCAGCAGAACATGGTTTAAATATCACAACAATAAAACTACAATCACAACAGTTTTCAGCGAACTTTCAGATAATGATTCATGATGCGACACCTCAACAGATAAGCTCGAACGTGGCCATCATAGTTACAGAGACAGGCTAGTAGCAGTCCTATAAGCATAGATTAAATAAAGTAGTATTATGAATCTAATCTCACTTGTTGGACTTCAGTCGATATTAGAAACGTGGAGAGTCAGCGATGTTTATTATAATTTCAGACTAGGTACACATATGATAGCAGTTCCTTATAAGGGTTCCATTCTCACACTCATTATAACTCCGTGTACAACACTGCGCTCGCACTTTCCCATTATACAACAGTCTTCTCATACCGGGCGTACAACACAAGGGGATGTCAGAAGTGGAAGAAGAGTTTATTACTTTTGCCAGATAAAATTCTCCCCCTGCTTAACTGGATAATGCGAACTGATTGAACACAAAGGCCCCGTCTTTTCATCCACAGCACAAGTGGATATCGGCTGACGCATCAGTGTTGATTACATTCAACGTTAAAAGGCAATCGTATCGAAATTGACGACACGATGTCATTCTCACTCTGACACTTGGCTTTTCATTTCTTCCCTTCTCAGGCATTTTGCCTACTTTAAAATCAGACAATTCCATTTCTTCCTATTCAATATCTCGGATCTACACTCAATCGAGAGGTATCTACACTAGGAATGACGTTATTTGACGGTATTTTGAATGCAAAATAATATCCAAAATAGTTGAAAAAACCAAGTATGATATTTTCTGTTAGACATAAATGTATTCCCTTTGTAGGTTAGAACATACAAAATTGATATGCTCCTGAATATAGAAGAAAAAAAAGGGCATTCAGTAGTCCACACACATATATATTAGATGTGCATCTTACAGAGAACATATGGCACACGGAATAACTGATTTAAACTTTATTGTCAGACCGCCATTCCCCCATTCCAACACAGGCGCACGATGGACAACAGATCATCATTGACTCGGCATCAACGTTAAAGCAGCAACACTATTTAAACACCAGCAATGTTTTCATAGTTACGAATTATTCCGTGACTAGCGCATATAAATACACAGACGCAGACAGTTAGACAAACGCAACACATCTAAAAATTATTCCATATTTAAATATAATTATTCTAACTTAAACTTAAATTAGATAACAATATCAATGATGAATATTTATTATTTTTCTAATGCTGTTAAAAAAAAATTAATAAATAAAACTGAATTTCCTGGTTTGTATAATTTCTAATAATCGAGCTAGGTTACAGAATAAACACATTTAACGTCAGAACAGCAGAAGGACCGATACCCAACTGCAGAATCTATTCATTAAAATATGCTTGACAAAACGATATGGAATTAATACACATATTTCCCCGAGATCACCTGGTGCTCACTAATCCACCCATTGTCCACCGATTCATTTTGATGAAAATTTCATAAAAAACAAACTGGGGTGACAAAACAGGGAGATTAGTTTAGGACAATATACTAAAACCATTGTTGTGTTCTATCGATTCATTGGAGGGTTGTTAACAAAAGCATATTTACAATCAATTTTGCTGAAATTGATTTAATAGAATTTTTTGTTTGACAATTCATACTCAAAATCAGAACCGAGATGTTTTGATTCAAATTCTAATACTTGTACTGAGAGACGATGTTCTACTTTTAGGATAATTTTTATTTATTTAATTATTTGTTAGTTTAGCTGTATGTTTTCTTTTTATTTATTCAAACCGATTGACTGACTGTTGAATGAAATGTAGAGACAACTATAAGACAACTAGATGATTCCCAAAAGTCACATCACAGCGAACTAAGGCGAGCTCACCCAGAAGACATATTTGATGAAATCAATTAACATTAATCTTTTCCAGAAATGAATAATAAACAAGAAATTTGTACGAGTTCTTCCTTAAAGATTGTAAAGTATCCTTAAAAACAAAAGTGAATTATGGCGATCAAAAAAGTGAAGATTCAATAGTAGGTTATCACAATATTCTGATGAAACCATCACAGACAAATGGGGAGCAATCCCACAATGCATTGTCATTCCCCATCCGTTCACAAGAAGTGCAATGTGTTTCAGATTTTTTGATGAGTTCCAGCTCAAATTACACATATGCGTTGACGCACAGCATCATTACGTCATTAGACATAACATCAAACAACCTATACCGGTAATACTTTACACGAATATATATCCGAGCGGTGATTATAATTATAAGTACGTGAAACAATTTTGTCATAAACACTTACAAATGTTTCGGGATGCTATGAGTGCAAACATTAAACATTTTAGATCGCACACCATATAGTTCTACAAAGAGGTACAATAAAAAAAAACATACTTCCAGAGTGGTCACAAAGAGCTTTTGTTGCATCAGTAAAAAACGAATGAATGAATGAATAAATAAATAAACAAATCTGAAGCGATGACAAAGCTGTCGCCATCCATCTAGTATTGTTAACAGGATTCCATATGTTACAGGAGTGCATCACGCATTGTCCCTTATGAGCTGAACGGCATTATTTTACCACCACCTGTTCCCCCAAATGAGCCTATTATTCCGACTTAGGCCATTCACTGCCATTAAATTCCAGTTTTTCATATTCTGTTTTTTATCCTTATTAAATTAGGAGATGAGAACATAATGTGCGAATTAACAAACGTCATTCAAAGAGACCCCGTCCGGAACAATGGAAATGCAAAAAAAGTAAAAAGAAATCTCTCTGCGGCATGCGGACGACATATGACCAGCCGACTGTTTTTTTATGACCCGTTCTTTGATTGTGAATGGTAGGGGGTGGACGTAAAAAATGAGAGAAAAGTATCTCATTGTCGTAAGCAATAATCCACATTATAATGCCGAAACATGCATGTTATATGATGGACAAATGGTGTACAATTACGACAGTAAACAGATAGGGTGAATGTGCGCAAAGAGGTGGTAGGGATGGATTAGGTTGGATTCAAATTTAGTACTTTTAAAAAAAAACAAAAAAAAACACATTGATTTTTGTGTATGTGTATTCTTGATATAAAGGAATGTGTTTCATAACAAAATGAAAACTACAAAAGTGATTTTTTTTGGGGGGGGGGGGATAATCCTTCTTTCATGCGTGCTACTCTGTCGGCATTAAGGAAAAGAGAAACACTATAAAAATTCTTTTGAAATGACCATCATTTCCATAACGCATTTTTGTTCTCGTACCATAAGGACCCAAAGGTTGCACCCCCATATTGGTATCAATACCTTTAATACCTTTTATTGTCCAGATATCGTGTGCTCCCGCCATCCAACATTTCTTTCGCCATTATCTAGTAGAATAAATTTGTTCGATCATGTGTTAAAAATGTTTTCTTTTCAAAAACGTGCAACATAGAGCACGAATCGCTTCTACCATGCGGCATTTCTTTTAGCACGGGAAATGAACAACACTAGCGATCATCATATTTCAGGTTTTTCGCAAATTTATACATTATTAGAGATACAGTTTCTGTGGAAACTAGTGAACTTTTTAGCCCTTATTTTTAACACCTGGTATTTTGGGATACATTAGCCACAGACTATCGAATGACTTTAAATTTTGTGAAGAAACCCATAATTTTGTGACCTAACCTTACTTTCACATGAATATTGTGTTGATGCCTTTATCAACCTTAATTAACATTGTAAAAAAATGAAATATGCAATTTGATAGAATGATTTATAGATAATTTACATGATTCAGATCACACTTGCATCAAAACTGATACACTGAAAAACTGATCATAGCTAATTTGCATGATTCAAATCACACTTGCACCAAAACTGATACATTGACCGATTGATTTATAGCTAATTTACATGATTCAGATCACACTTGCATCAAAACTGATACATTGACACTGATTATAACTGATTTGCATGATTCAGATCATACTTGCATCAAAACTGATACACTGAAAAACTGATCATAGCTAATTTACATGATTCAGATCACACTTGCACCAAAACTGATACATTGACACTGATTATAGCTAATTTGCATGATTCAGATCACACTTGCATCAAAACTGACACATTGACAAAGTGATCATAACTGATTTGCATGATTCAGATCACACTTGCATCAAAACTGATACATTGACAAAGTGATCATAACTGATTTGCATGATTCAGATCACACTTGCATCAAAACTGATACACTGAAAAACTGATCATAGCTAATTTGCATGATTCAAATCACACTTGCACCAAAACTGATACATTGACCGATTGATTTATAGCTAATTTACATGATTCAGATCAGACTTGCACCAAAACTGATACATTGACACTGATTATAACTGATTTGCATGATTCAGATCATACTTGCACCAAAACTGATACATTGACACTGATTATAGCTAATTTGCATGATTCAGATCATACTTGCACCAAAACTGATACATTGACACTGATTATAGCTAATTTGCATGATTCAGATCACACTTGCATCAAAACTGATACACTGACAAAGTGATCATAACTGATTTGCATGATTCAGATCACATTTGCATCAAAAACAATGACAGACTGATTCATAGCTAATGTTCATGATTCAAATTACTTGCATCAAAACTGATACAATGACAGACTGATTATAGCTATTTAGCATAATTCAGATCACAACAAACATATCACATTTTATTTAGATATTATTTTTAACATGCTGCGAAATTTAAATTGAGCAATTAAAATTGTTGTTGCTTACAAACAAGTGTCTACCTTTGTATTTTTAGGGTGTGTTGTTATCAGCGCTTAGGTCTCCTGCACATGCACAGGCAACGACCCCCTTTGCTTAAACTAAAATCGAATGGGATGGAACAGAATGAAGACATGTGACCACGTTTTATACAAGTATAATATTTATATTTTTTATTACCAATATGGTTGCAAGTCGGCATAAAACAAAACAATGTGGTAGGTTAGGGAGGAATTCAAGTTATATTGCATTTCCAGTTCAGCTCAGTATTATTGTAAAAAAAATGGCCATCAAGCGGCCACCTTTGATCAGATTGGAGTACAAAATGTCAAGGTTCCTAGGGAGAGAATATGGATAGATGGACAGACTGAACCCAATCTGTTGCAGACCTCTGTGTGAGAAACGAAAAGCAGGCAGTGGAAAGCAGTACATTTAGATGGCAATGCGCCTTCAATAAAGCTTGTGTGGAGAGCTGGGATTTGATATTTTCAGAGTGTTTTGTTTATCTTATTTAATTACCACGACTGGGTAATATAAAAATAAAATCAAAGAAAGCTTAGAAAGAACTCCCATGTGCTGAGAGTATTGGAGACACATTAAATATAATTTGAAATTACTTGAACTTGAGATATTGATGGAATGCAGAAAACTAATTATGCAAATAAGGTAACTAATATGAACACATTTAAGTGTAAAACTAATAAGGTCTGCGCAATGTAAAAGTAATAAGATCTGCGTAATGTAATATCTATGTACCAAGTTTCATTGAAATGTGATTAGAACCAAAAAATTATTAATTATTGTGCTAATTAAGAGAATTAATATGAACAGATTTTAACCCAAAATTAATCAGGCTGTCTATTGTCCTAGAGCATTTATGTACCAAGTTTTATTCAAATGTGATGATCAATACTTGAGATATCAGTATTAATTAATTAATTATGTTAATTAGGTGATTAAGAAGCATAAATATTTACCAAAACTAATATGGTGTATAGTCCTACACATGTAGGTTCATTGAAATGTGATGAGTACTCTTTAAAAGTTTCATTAAAATTCAATGAGTGGTTCTTAGGACAAATTAACTAATTAAGCAAATTAGTAGTTAATATGCACAATAATTTATCCTAAAATTAATCAGGTCTCTGCATAGTCCTAGAAGATCTATGTCGCAAGTCTCATTGAAATGTGATTATTAGTACTTGAGATATCAGGTGAAGGGCTGAAAATTAACTAATTATGCTAATAAGGTGATTAATATGCACAAATATTTCTCCAAAAACTAATTAGGTCTCTGCACAGTCCTCAAGTAACTATGTACCAGTTTCATTGAAATGTGTTCATTACTACTTGAAATATCAATAGCTCAAAATTAATTAATTATGCAAATTAGGTAATTAATATGTACTGATATTACCCTAAAAACTATCAAGTCTGTGCAGTCTCATATGACATCTATGTACCAAGTTTTATTGAAATGTTATGATTAGTACTTGAGATATCAGTGGAAAAGCCGAAAATTGATTAATCATTATGCAAATTAGGTAATTAATATAAACAGATTTTTACCCAAAACTAATGAAATCTGCGCATTAGATCAGAGCATCCATGTGCCAAGTTTCATCAAAATCCAATGAGTGGTTCTTCAAATATCAGTGGAACAGTCATGGAACAGCTTAAAATCAGTTAATTATCATGCAAATTAGGTATTTAATATTCATAGATTTTTACCCAAAACAAATCTAATCTGCGCATTAGTTCAGAGCATCCATGTGCCAAGTTTCATCAAAATCCAATGAGTGGTTCTTCATATATCAATGGAACAGTCATGGAACAGCTAATTATCATGCAAATTAGGTAATTAATATTCATAGATTTTTACCAAAACCTAATCAACTCTGCGAATTATCCCAGAGCATCTATGTACCAAGTTTCACCAAAATTTGATTAATGGTTCTTGTGATAACGGTGGAACAAAAAAAGTGACAGACATACATACATACATACAGATATAGAGACAGGGTAACTGCAAAGACTCCCTTTTGTGCTTCGCACACATGAGTCAAAAATGGTTCCACAAATAAGATGACAAATGGGAATACTGATCCATACATGTGTTATATTATCTATAACAAAAATCACCCTGCCCCCGCCTCATTGATGAACTCCCCAAAGACACAACACCATACAAATTAAGGTACTGTAGAATACTTTATTTTTGCTTGGAATTTATTTTCGCTATTTTCGCTGAAGGGGTGATTCCGTGAAAATAAAATCCAGCCAATGTAGTTTTTTTTCTATATTTCACATTAAACTCATCAAAAATCAGTGAAAATAAATTCCAAGCAAAACGCCCAAAAAGCCTTTTCAGTGAAAATTAATTCCAGCGAAAATATTAGAAAATATATGAAAGTATTCCACAGTAGATGAAAATGCATTTTCCTGTCGTCTTGAAAACATATCAATGTGATCACCATTAGTTATATAAGATTTCTGATAGGGTGTATATAAGAGAATACTTGTAATATAACAAATACAGTAGTTTTATAGCTTCACTTAAAATCTTGTTATATTTCATTTTGACTCCACATCCCAGCATCCTCTGCTCCATAACTGCCCGCTTATGTGAGCCGAACACTCCTCATCTCACACCCGATCACTGAGTCGTTCTTAGTCCACATACTATTAAAACCGACCATTTAGTGCACTATTAAATCATTATGGAATTAAATGCAAATACATTTATTAAATTATTATTGAATGTAAAAAACAAAGACAACTCAAGAAAATTTTTCCCATAAGAGCAACTTCACAATTCTCAACAGCTCGTACCACCTGCTTTTCTGTAGGTTTACTGAAATATTATATAACCCTCTCCCTATTCAATCAATATATTATTTTATAAAAATATATATACATAAATAACAAATTCATATAAACATTTTTTCCACCATGCAAATTTACACAAGCAGCAACTGTTGTTGACTTAGAATCAGTTTCTTTTCATGAAACAGTAACAACTAACAATATCATTCCAGAGTATGTTTCCAACATAAAGTCACATGACATGTTTGAAAGCTGAAATATATGCCATCGATATACGCCGGTTATAAAATTGCAAACTTTTCAAAGCCAGAGATTTTAATTAACTAGTAGCTTCTGGGCGTTTTCCTTCAAGAAAAAAAAGGAAAATAATTCACAAAAGAAACAAAAGAACATCGAGTACGAATGCACTAACAATTCTTATAGCTTGTGTACAGTGCAACGAGCAGTATGGAACAACTGCCAGCACGGATATGCTAATATACATGTCAAAATAATGAGCATACTTCTGGAGGCACAATTGACAAGTAATTGGAAGGGGGAGTTTTCCCCCTAAAACCACCTTATCAATACTAGTACATATAAATATTGAGATTGACTTCTAGCTGTATTCAAAGAAGACATTACCAGTATTTTTCGTTACATTAAGAATGCATGCTGACTAACGATGAAGAGCTGTGGGCAGTCAAATCAACCGAAAAAACGAGGAACAATATTATCGTTGAAGACACAACAACAAATTTGACAGTGAAGCAAAAAAAAAGAAGAAGAAAAAAACGCGGGAAATATAGCAATAAAGGAAGAGAGGGTAAACGTCTGGAAGGGGAAGAAAAAAAAAAATGTCTGAGACTTAATGAGGCATATGGAAAAAGAGTCTGTGTAAATTTAGCGGGAGAACTAGGCAGCTGATTATCACCCGCCGAACAATTTCACGGTAAGAAAAATATTGTAAATAATGAAAAATAAAGAGGTGGGATCGAGAAAGAAGCAAGAATGAATTGAAGATAATACGCTGGTTTAGGGTAACGGTAAACTGAGAAAGCAGAATGGAGACCAGTCAGGAAGAACAAAGTAGTAAGCGCGATGGGCTGAATGTAGCTACAATTTCAATTTTCGTAACATTCATCGAGTAATTTTGGAAGTGAAAGGTCAGCTCATTTACACCTTCATTCTCTGCATTCATAGCCTACAATAATTTCAATGGTCCTTTCATCTGACACATTACAAGGTATTTCTCTCATTTATTTGAGAAATGAAAACAGTATTTAGTCACAGCCTGGGTTACTGGTGAAATCACAGTGCGTGGCCTTTGTCGACAGAGAAACACATTTGCGTTTGTTTGACAACTGAAATGGAACTACAAACAAAATGACTCGATAAAAGGAAATGCATAAAAGATTGACTGGGACAAAAGGTGTGCATGAAATGACAAATATTGGGACAAAATAAAAAATATTGCGACCGTCATCATTTCGAAAATTGTTAATTTTCATGGGGGGGGGGGGGCTACAATTTATTGGGGGGGCTGTTAAAATTTATATAGGTTTATTTTGGCCGAGGCAATTGCAATTTCAAAGACTAGTTTTATAAAAATTAATAATTTTCAGCCCTATATTTTCAAATTCCGCAAAAATGTCATCAAAATCAGCATCATCTCTTTTCATCATAAATCATGTAAAGCTCCACTAATGTTTCCCGCCAATTTTCTATGAACAAACTGAATTAAATTTGTCCAATTTAAGCCTGGCGACTTCAGCAGGCAAGATGAAAAAAATATTGGTGGCTATTTCTTTTAAAATTATTTTATTTCTTAATTGTTTTTTTTTTGGATTTTCCTCCGATGAATGCAATGGAATATTTCCAACAAGACAGAAAAGAAGGAAGATTATTTGGTTGGAAATGTAGCTGGATGAATCAACCTTTTGCAAATTAAGTCATTTCAGTCATTATATTGTCACCGCTAGAAATGTACGTAATTTATAATTTCATGAGAACAAAAATTAAAGCAGAGACTGTTTTTTAGAACAATTAAGGTTTCAAAGGACAGAAAATGAAGCCCTATCTAGGTACACATGGCCTTGGTTCTTAGATTAATAAGTTACACAGGGTCAGTTTTGGCCCTGGTCAGTCACAGTCTATTTATCCTCACTAAACATACACATAAGATTAGCCATCAACTTAAATATGCCATGTTAACAGTGTGTTTACGAGTAATTTTAGGACCCAACCATAAATAAACTAACTATTTAAATGTTGGTATAATTTTAAATTAATGTCAACAAAGCCTAGCTAGCTAAGTACATAAAAATGAGTCTGTTGAGATAAAAAAAAAAAAAAAAATATTAAATTGGTACATATATTTTTTTTTTTATACCATGAACATAGCAAATAACAAACAGCAGCAAACTAGTGAAAAAACTGCATGATAGGATCACAGGAGAGGGCTTCATTAGATGCAGCTTGGGTGGGGGCGGGGTCTCTATTTGTTATAATATCAATGGTAGAAAACTGGAATTCACTTCTTAAAAAAGAAAAAACTAATTTTTTTTTTTAAATATTGAGCGTAATGATTGTAGTGCATTAAGAAATTCTGCAAATCTATGGCACCCCTCCCCCCAGTGGATTTAGTTGAAAAAAATTAACATCCAAACTATCACATATCTGGAAATCAATGTAGGCACTCAATAGCATCATGCTTGACAAGGGAATAAGTACTTCAGCCTCCTTCATTGTCAAACTACAAAGTATATAGTGACGGAGTCGTGTTAAATATACCTTGTCTTTGTAAAACCCACGACATTATTATCTAAATAAAAAAAAAAACATGATCAGATAACAATAAAAAAATATATATATTTTTTATAGTTATTCTTTTAATCTTTAAATAATTAATACATGTGATAGTAAATTTACGTCTTTTTTCAAACTGACATAAAAAAAACATGATTGCATTTCAAATATTGAATGTGATGATTTTTTTTTTTTTTTCAGCAAAATTGTTGATGGAATGTGGATTGACAAGATAAAACACTGAATATTCAAATGTATCATAATAAATCTGAATAATTATGTTTAGCGATTGTGACATTGGGCCCTTTTTATTCAGAGCTTAGAACCGATGATTTCAATTATCCTCCCCACTATGCCAATATTTCTACTATATTATATGGATTGACTGAAGAGTTGATATATCTATATACAGTACTTATTAAACCAATATAGTTTTTCACACACAATGAAGTTACATCGAAGGTTTAGACACAATTTTATCTCGGCGTACAGTCTCGACAAAAGCGAGGCGAAGAATGATTTCATCTTCTTTCTGCTTCCTGTTAATGTAAATAATTGATTTCTGAAAAACGTATGTTTGAATATTAGTAGTTGTTGGCACACATGTTTTAATCTTTTTTCCCTCTGGTATCGTTTTGGATTATACTGATTTATATCTGCCTTTAAACAGTTTGTTTTGTTAATGCAGGATTTACTTCTATTCAGGTGATCTGTCCCACCTAAATGCGTTGGGGAGATTTCACAAAAAAACGCTTTATCAACGAGAGAAGAAGAGAAAACACCCTTGTGGGTTCTCGTCGTCGGAGAATAGTACAACTCTTGCTGTTGAGATGAAAATCCAGGACAATGACGCAAACTTCTAAAGATTGTACAGATTTGTCATATTTGTCTTCAAGCATATTCGGGGCTTGATTATTTCTCTTTCAGTCCATCCCTGTAAATAATTAGTATACTTTTGAAATTTAATGTAAAATATACTAATACTGGGTCTAATATTCTAAGCTCCACCCTCGGCTATGTCCTCTAACACAAAGCATCTTTAATTTTGATTCCATTTCTAATGGCAATGCCTTCAGCCGAGTTGTGATTTCTTAGCAGGGTGAAGGGCTTTCATTTATTTCCAAATTGACAAATTAGTATGGAATCCGCAGGAACCCTTGTCATATTAAAAAAAAAATACATATATGTATATATGAACATAATGAAAACTTGTAAAACTTCACTCTGACCAAACTATATTAATGTATTATAACCTAGTAATATTTTCATCTCGGTTCTTTTGAAAACATCGTTCTAAGGCGTCCAACCACAATAACTTGATAATAGCAGCCGAATCACAACGATACATTGTATACATATACTTTTGTGTTTTATCACGACGTAAACTTTCTGGCTTCAATTAGATTGTTTGTGTCCAATTGTGCATCTGGATTTAATATTAAAAAAAGAAGAAGCTAAATCTGACGATTATATTAAAATGAAGCAAAAAAAAAGGGGGGGGTTAAAAAATAAAATGAAATACAAGAGAAAACATGGGAAGATAAAACCCTGCCAATATAATGATGCTGTCAGATTATCACATCACTAACAAAAGATGGGGAAATTATTATTAATACAAAATGTCTATAGAGCCTATTGAAAGCAAATTAAAGAGTTGCTAAACAATAGTCCGTAATAGATTATGCGTCTTTTCATAAAAGCCTGACTTTTCATCACTGTTTACTGTGCGGGTAAAAGCTTTTGTTGCCAGTAATCTCGGCAAATACGCTTGATAAATGAAAATAGGCTGTATTTGTTGGTACATTCGGGATTTCTATAGAAAAGAGACCATTCTTTCAATATGCTTTCCGACAATGCTATTCAAAGCCATATCTCGTTGATGAATAGCCAGTGCACTGACGGACAAAATGAATTTGCAAATTGAAAAACGTTACAGAGAATAGCGAACAGTGAAAAATTCATCAGTAATATAATAGACCACGGTGTGTTTGTGCGTGTGTTCCTCGTGCGTGTTGTATGTCCTATTTGACACCTCCAACAATGTCGCGTTTTACTATTGACACGGGTCACACGGTGAAAGGCAGGAAGCCTAGTACGGTTCCCCATATCAACATCAGATAATAACGCCGACAGGCTAACTGATACAAAACAAAGGGTAAAGTTGTCGGTCTGAAAGACCGAGCTACCTTCAAAACTTAGCAACGGTGTATTATATCGTATTTTGTTCACATGTGACTGACGTGGGTTAATGATCGCATCCAAACAACGTTATCGCAGCGATATATGACACGGGATGGGTTGAACCTTAATTTGGCCATTGTTCTTTTGTTGTGCACTGATAACCCGTTGATATTTGTCTATTCATGCAATCTGTTAAGTAAACATGCACCTTGGAGTGGAACAATGAGCACACAAAGACGAGAGATATTTACGGGAATCACTGACAAAAAGATGCGGCGAAATCTACTAGCATTCGTTATCGCGCCTGATAACCGTGAACCGGTAAGATGTGACCCTTTGGATTATGCCCAGCGCCATCATTCGATCGGTTAAAATATACCGCAGCAGACCACTAAAAACACAATCGTTACACTGTGCCAAGAGGCTGGATTATACAAATGTGCTTACCAATCTGGTCTGTGAAATAAACGATGGTAAAAAAACTCATTGTACTTTGAGTGATATTTCACGTCCAAAAGTTACTCATCAAAACATGTCAAAATACCGCCATCTTTATCTGATAAATATTAATCAATTGTTCAAGCCAATCACTGATGATTATCACGTCACGTGTCTACAATGACCCTAACAGCCTTACAAAATTTGCATATGAAATCAACTTTCATTCACAAATTTAACCCAATCCAAACCGTCGACACGGAGAGCCTTAGCTCCTTTTGAGCGGGAGATCACTCCCACGCCCACCGATTGGACAACGTAGTCATATTGCTTGCCGCTTGTTCAAGTAAAACTTAGTGTTGTATCGAATCGCTTCATTACGGAAACACGCTGATGACGACGGTTATTCGCTGTATACCGGAATAGTGTATATATTCTATGTACGGACTCTTGACAAGACTGTATACCTACGGAAGTCATCCTTGCTGACTTGACACGTGTGCTTGGACAAACTGTTCTGCGTCATACAGTGAACATTTTTTCACCCGAGGTGTCATAAACACAGATCTACAAGATGGCCAAACCAGCAGATCACGTCAAACGTCCGATGAACGCGTTCATGGTGTGGTCCCGTGGACAGCGACGTAAGATGGCACAGGAGAACCCCAAAATGCATAACTCTGAGATTAGTAAACGACTCGGCGGTGAGTGGAAGTTGCTGTCAGAGGCCGAGAAGCGACCATTTATTGACGAGGCCAAGCGACTCCGCGCTTTACACATGAAAGAACACCCCGATTACAAATACAGACCAAGACGCAAACCGAAGTCGATCATGAAAAAGGATAGGTATGCGTTTCCTATACCATGTTTGCCGACGACAAACCATCTTGCCGTCACGTCCACCGCCAGTGACATGTTTCATGCGGTGGAGAAAGCCCGATCGTTCTTACCAACCTCGTCGCCGTATTCTATGTTAGAAAGCGTTGTTGCCAACAGTAAATTGGACGCGGGCAATTCACTATCAGCGGCGAACCACCACCAACTTTACTCATCGTTATACCCAACGTTACCTGGAAGTGCTTTCGGAGCGGCGTCGATACCAAATCCCCACACGCATACACATACACATACCGCGCCTGGTATGCATGGACAACAGTATATGGTGCCTTGCAATTGTTGGCAACCAGCTCAGGACCCACTCCGACGCCCTGTTGCATATATTTTGGTTAAACCCGAGGAACACTACGCGGCGACACACCCAAGTCACCCAACGCATCCACCACCTCCACCGCCGACGGCACACATGTAAAATGTGCGTGTTATTAAAACGAAAAACTTTCTCCAAAGACTTTAAAACAATATTTCTTTTCAACTTTTTGCTATTTTGCCATTCTGATATTTCTATCGGCTGGGCATTTTCGTCACTTCTAGCGTTTGTATATATAGACGTGGGACAGACTCGTTGCGAGATCCCCCAAAAATGTTGTTTATTGCAGAAAACCCGTCAACAATTCGTTGGCTGATGTTAGTTGTACATTAAGGTAGCGTTGAAATACTTCTATATATCTTAAAGATAATGTTATTGTTGAATTGTGTAACCCTGCCCTTCACCGAGGAACTGAGACACCTTTTGTCCAATATGTTGGCATATTGTGTATTTTTTGTTGCGTTTCATTTGACCAGACAGGCTGAGGGGTAAAGTCGATCGATTTAATAAGATTTTTTTTCGCTGTGTTTATAATAACGCAACATTGACTATAATGCTGCCTTGTGTTGAAACGACAAATATTGAAATAAATTCTAACATTTATGTGTTTCAATAATTAATTGTAAAATTAAGACTTATTTTTGTTAAAAAAAATATAATGTAATTGACGTGAACTAGTGTTCAAAAACGAGAACTGTTTTTGTTTGTATTTTAGTTCTATTTAAGAAAAAAGGCTATTATTTCCGTTTTATGTCAAATGTTTATGATACTGTTCAGTTCTTGAACACAGTGAAGTAAAACTAATGCAAAATGAGACGAAAGACCATTGACAATGTTTTATTTTTATGTTACCTTATACTAACGACATACAGCAATCTAATGTTTAGTGTTGGCACTCGGTCTTGTCTTTTGTGGATGCCCCTTATTTATCACTAAGTTTACAAACGATCTATTGTGTTGACAGGGGCGGACCAGCGTCAGCTTTATACGTGGACAGGTGTAATTCACAAACAATGTCAGTATTTTAGTTGTTTTACAAGTAACCTCTCCTTTAGGGGAGCGCCCATCTACCCAGTCCTTCCTGTGGAATTGGTTGCCCATGTATGTATCGCTGTGCCGATCGGTCATGCTTCCAGTTTTCCCTCGTTGCCCGAAGTTACTTGAAAAGCCCGATTATTGTGTATTTTGAGACTTCCTTATTAGCAGCGTCAACTGCCAATAACTCGTTTAATCTGTGCCAGTGGCGAGGCTGGAGCGACTCGTACGTACGCGTTTTAGATTCTTAGCTCGGCAAAAACGCCGGCGTGGGGTGCGCAATTCGGTAGTCATTGACAGGTTCGAGAACGTTTATGACTACAACTGCGAACTTGTCTTTTTACAGTGCCACTGAAGTGTTTTCTCGATTGTGTGCTTGTGTCCTTTCTTGCTAATGCAGCTGGGCGTAGTGAATGGACCGGTTACTCTATGCGGCCATTGTTCCGCCTTGTTCGGGCATTAATGTTATAAAAGAGTTTGCTGTGGCACAAGAGGCAAAAATAACAACATAATAAAAAATACATGGGCCTGTGAATAGCTGATATGACATAAATAAATAAATGAGCAATTCACACAAAGGGTGTTGAATAGACTAGTTTGAATGACATACAATAGGTGTAACGCTGCTAATTTGCATGACAATAGGGCATACAACTTAGTACAAAGGCGTGAAGGGATCGAGGGGGAGAGTAAATAAATAGAGGCAAACAGCATTGAATTGGTGGCTTTGAATAGAGAGGTGTGGCCATGTTGAATTGCTTGCCATTATAGACTTGGGAAGAGATGTGCCAGTGAATGAACAACTGCCGCAGTCAACAAACCAAATATTTATTTGAATAAATGCGAGAAGCCTCCCCAAATATTTATATACACTAAAAAATGTATTTTGATTAATGCCGCATCAAACTGTTTATGGAATCTCCGTATAAATGTAACTGGAACGTTTGAAAACAGGTCTTTTCAATAATTTCCTGTGTTTTTTTTTCTACGTATAACAGATGCACTCGTACTTGACTCGAATTATGTGGCGCGTTTTGCCGATAAATGTTTTTTTTGTAAAAACAATTCTCCAAGTTGCCCCGTATCAAATTATTTCAAGGGATAAATGTGTTTACTGGTATGTTTCTGAGTTGAAACGATATATGTGAACGTGTCCCTGTCTCGCCATATTGGTGCAACAACAGGTTAATTTCATATACGAATACAACAATGACTTTGTTTAATATTTCCACAAATTAGTAGTTTATGTTGAATTTTTAGTTTTCAATCATTTTTTTTTTTTTTGGAATATTCCAAAATTCACAACATATTAAAACTCTGTTGCAATTTACGGCGTTACTTTCAAATTGCGCGAAAAACCGCGCAGGCAGATTTATGGTGGAGCGCTAGAACCCATGGTCTTGAAACGGGTTTATGCTACATTTTAAAACATTGCACGATAGTCAATAAACAACTGGTCACTATTTGTTCATCACACGAGTGCCATTTCTCTAAGTCGATGGGACAAAACGGGGATATGATTCAGTTGTTAAAATAGTGAGTTGCGATTCATTATTGATTCACTCGGTCCAGGAGATATATTGATATGTTGCTAGCTTCGCGACGACCGTAACACACCGTAAGAATGGCGATTTTTGATGATGTCGTGTTATCTTCAATTCATTTAGTGTTTTTTTTTTATTCTGCTGATATGACAAACGCTCGATACTATCTAAATCACGAGAACCACATAATGCGCTTAATTCCGCTATCGCAGTTTTGCAATTGTCCGATAAACGATCATACCATGTAGATCGTTATCACAGACTTCTACTTGTTGTGCATTGTAATATTATAGCTTGCTTCAACTTGGGCTTCGTTAATAGGAAATCTACGTTCACTTGGTTGTTTGTATTCGCGCGTTTGTATGCTTGCTCGTCGTAAGTATCGTTTAATGGGCGTTCTCCGATTTCAAATCATTTCCCCACTGCATTCACACCTGTGGGCACGCGGTGGATTCCACGTTTTAGATGTTGAAATTCAACGACCGCCATTGATTTCAATAATATTGTATGTAAACAACAGGCAAACAAATCACTTGTAACAACAATGCGAGGTCGTAAATGCATTATACGGATGTCGTAAAATTAGATCGAGAGGACAACACACATTTTTCAATAATGGTTTTCTCACTCAATTCGCGGTTTTCTTTAAGGTGTTTAGCGCCGCGGTCTTCGCCAATAACCGATACTATATACAATTGATCGCCCCTTAGCAGTGTGTGTGTGTATGTATTTTTTTTCTCACACTCATTGTCGTAGAGTTGATACGTTGTAAAATAGTGTGATGTTGGTGTAGTCGACCCAATGGACAGGAAAGAATGTGTGCGGCTCATTGAATAACCCCACCGAGTATGTACGTAATGGCATGCGACAGTCCGTTGGTTCCGTACAATATGGCAATTTGAGCAAAAAAACACACACACAAATACCCGTGACCTTTTTATATGCTGAGCAGTTGTTCTTTCTTCCACCAATTTCTACGCTCCGACTTCCCCCGAGTTGCGCTAGAACTTGGAGAATACGTAGCTATGGTAACCCTAAAAGCGATAAAACCGCTCTTTTATCCGGCTCTCACCGAAGCACACGTCTTTAACTGTCACATGGGAAGAAAATGATGTATTGGTTTGGTACTATTGTTTTTATGACCTGTGATAGGGTTTAATTTTCACTTTGACTAAAAACAAAAATAAGTTAAAGTAGCCCTTTATATTGTGGGTTTAAGTTAATCGCGGGCAATTTGATTAAGTCCCGTTAATTCTATGGATAAACAAAGAAGTGTTTTTACAAGTATTGGGTCCCACTGGGTTAGTGGAGCGTCTGAAATAGTGCCTCCATCCCCAAGTCAGGTGCAAACCTCAATTTATCAGAGTTCCCCCGATTACCGGCATACACAGATTAACAGTAGCCCGAAGACAGGAGCAGTAGTAGTAGTACAACCAAGATGCCGGTAAATGGTTTGTGTACCCAGACCACAAACGTTCCCAGTCACTTCTTTTTGCCCTAATGTTGGTTTAACCCGATCGCTATTGACTCTGAAGAGGGGACACACACAAAATGCAGTTTTAATTCATTATAGTCGCATGGCTGAGAGCGAAGACTATCACACGTGGTGGTTGGAGATCGGGCATCGGTGGGTCTTTCCTGATTTCCAGCTTTTTCTCCCGAAGTCTCGATGTATAATCGTGTACGTATTGTCCGCTCATATAAAGGACTTACACATACCCTTTGAGTGAACGCATTTGGTATGTTAATTGCTTTTCAGCATTTTCTTAATCTTCACACAAGTACGCTGTTGATTTCATTTCAAACCATTCTGTTGCGGAAACCAAAGAAATAAAAGGCGATGGCTAGTTGTATGTCGGCACTCAATAGCCCTATATTTACGGCTATTCATTGGTGAAAAGATCGTATAGAAAACAGAGTGTTCACTGCCATTCAGCCGTGTTCACTATTGTCAGCATGGGCATTATTAGAATTATTTTCAATTTTCCCTGGGACAATAGTTGACTGCCTCTGAATAGGTGTATGGTGATTTCATTACACCAACACATAATATATGTCGATGTTGATTTCTATGCCTTGTGTTCGTTTCTTTTCACGTCCTTTCACGGAGATGAATGCAACCTCTCGTACTTTACCAACCCAGTCCATTGTCCCATTTGTCGTTGCCACTACGGCGAGTCCGTACCACCAAATTGGAGGTATAGGAGGTGAATCCATCGCGGGACCTTCCCCCCCCCCGAAAAAAACTTGTTTCTCTCTTTTATTATTAGTTCACGGCGGGCATTTTATGCTCACCCGTTTGTCTCTTCAGACCCCTCCCCTAATATTAACAACGCTGATCCCGTGGTTGGTTTGTGGGATGCAAGATGGAGAAAACGTGATGGTAGCCATGGTAACACCGTGCGTTGGGATAGCAGTTTTGTCTATAACATCTCGCTGATTTTCTCTTGACCTTTTACCATCATTGCACTCGAGCGACCGAGAGCAAGCGCCCGAACACTGCACGCCGGAGTTCTTATTTTTGATGCTGCACTCGACGTGTCGAATGTGCAAAAAACACCCCTATATTCAAGTTAAAATACCATGAAATCTAAACTTTACTAAATGCCTTACTGATGGAGCGAACGACCATTAATGAACTTTGTATTCGTAGTTCATAGCACGATTTGGTATCACGTGTATACAGATATATACACAGTGGTTTTACTGTGTATGAAAAACAACCCCACTAGCAGTATTACAATACCGCTCACTGTTTTGCTAACAAAGTAGCAATATTGATATTAGCTTGCCATTGCGAACTGTTACATTTGATCTAACAATATTACTATTTAGCTTGCAAAACAGTGACACTGCAACTGATAAATATTGCGTTTCGATTGCTACTGACACGATAAATATACAATGTAAGAACATTATGTATGTACAATTGTCCTGCATCAACTTGCTTTATAAATTGACTCATCCTAACATAGTCTGTCATTTTTTTCACCCAACTGACATTGTACTCGAAAATCGAAACGCAATATTTACTGTGTGTAAAAACACCTCATATTGAATTGCCGTGGATGGTGTCTGTCCCTTCAGACTTGAACTAGAGAATAATATTATGATACAGTTCAGTTCTTGAATGTCATTTTGTTGAGAACCATCCGTTGAAGATTTAACAAACACGTGACGCCAAATTGTATGTTTTCATCGTTTATATGAAAGTGGACAGACGAAATTTTATGATAATAGGTGCCAAGTCATCTACACCCCCTGGGACTTTCAGGGATCCTGAGCTTCAGAGCGAGATCGAGTTGAAGAGCATTTTATGTCGTTTGCGTCATACCAGATAATAATAATAATAATAATAATAATAATAAAGGGCTTCACCGAAATTGTTTTGAGAAACAACTCCGAAATTTCATAGAAAATGGTTGGTTTCTTTGGGATCTTGCTTTAGAACATGGGCTAAAATTATTATATATTCTTTTTGGTATGAAGTTGTTTTTTTTAAATGAAATTTTATTTAGTTGCGAGTACGATACTATGTTCCCATTATATTCAATGTAAATCCTTCTCCCATAATGCATTACTAATAGTATTTTTGGGATTATAACGCGCACTATTGCAAAATTTGAATTCTTCACTGGTTGTTCAACCCATCTCGAAGTATACCGCATATATATGTAATATATATATGCATGCGTGCTTATAAAAAAATAAATTATATATCCCGAACTGCGTGGATCGTTAATAAATGTCACAAAAACCATTTCTCAATAAACAATCATCGTTGCCCCATTATGTGATCATATATCGTATATTCAATGTATAATTTATGTGGCCATTGTTTGTCGCTAGTCATCCACAAATTTAACATTCTCTAGTTTTGACGGGAATCTTTTGTTCTTCTTTATCATATATTTATTAGATATATAAGTTTCTATCTTATTCCCCAAAAGACCAGTTTAGCGCGACAACCGTGACGCAAGTAGTGTTTCGATATGAATGAAAACAACTTAGAGTGTTTTTTTTTATAGAGTGACGCTTTAAAATAAACAATTGCAATTATTAAATTAAACAATGGTTTCAGATAAGGGTATAGTTAAAACAACAGCCTAGAGATACAGAAACAGGCTATGCAATATATAAGTCACAGAAAAAGGGAAATAGCATTCATAATCATCATTAACCATAGTCATTTGACCGCTGGTGTATAATTTCACACTTTTCCTCAACTCCGTGCGGGAAACACCTTCTTTCAAGGAAATCAAGATGAGGCCTTCCTCGTGGTTTTACATCTTCAACTTTGACTTAGATTAAGGTCTTCGCTCTGATATGGTGCCCATTGAAGAAACTTCTCGTGGTGGTCTGCATTGTGTTCGCTCTCCTTACGTTTGTCTACACACACTCTGATTTGGGTTGTCTCTCCTTCCACGAGATGTTAAGCAATCTTCTTTACGATTTAGTCTCAAAAGCTGCAATTCACTTTGCAACTTCTGTTCCGCCATTCGTGTCATTTGAGAAGGTAGATTCAAGGTGTTTAAAGCTGGTAACTTTCTCAGAAATGTATTCATCTACCCCAGTCTCCGTAAATAGCATTACACTTGTTAACTTTTACACTTTTTTACATGATTTTGCATGATGTTCACGGTTTACCGAGTATGCGTTATCTCACGTGTCGACCGAGAGTTTGAGTTCATTATTGCCAATATGTTATACCATCTACATGCGTAAAAAATGTCGTGCAGATTCCGGGCTGATGCAAGAACACACATTTGTACTATTTCATGTGATGGGGTTTAGGCAATATGACGTAATGTAATGTCCAAATATGGATAACGATTTTTTATATGTTTTATGTGACGTGTGCAGTGTGCTGGAATCACTTAAATGTGTTTCATATAATTTTAAAGACATTTGTTTTTATGCTATAATAGCGTTTACATGTTTATTTGGCTTGTTTTCACAATGACACGCAGTGCCTTGTGGGTGACATGCCATACCGTGTATCAGTGCAGTGCAGTGCAGTGCAGTGCAGTGCAGTGTAGTGTAGTGTAGTGTAGTGTAGTGTAGTGTAGTGTAGTGTAGTGTAGTGTAGTGTAGTGTAGAGCAGTGCAGTGTAGTGTAGTGTAGTGCAGTGTAGTGTAGTGTAGTGCAGTGTAGTGCAGTGTAGTGTAGTGTAGTGTAGTGTAGTGTAGTGTAGTGTAGTGTAGTGTAGTGTAGTGTAGTGTAGTGCAGTGTAGTGTAGTGTCGTGTAGTGTAGAGCAGTGTAGTGTAGTGTAGTGCAGTGCAGTGCAGTGCAGTGCAGTGCAGTGTAGTGCAGTGTAGTGTAGTCTAATGTAGCGTAGGTGTACATATTTTCGGGGACGCACCTTACATCATCAACATATATATAATCATGATGCCGTGTGCGTGACATGAATTCTATAAAAGCCATCTGGTTTACTGTCAATCTGATTCTCTATTCAAAAATTCAAACAAAATTTGTGTTTATTATATGGTATGACAAACAAGTGCTGGCACAGACCGTACAACTTGCGAATCCCATATAGATTACCTTGATGTTGAGGGAAATTATTTTCCGACTTTACTTTATTCTAGTTTGTGCCAATCGTCCCCATCACCCCAGTCATCTTAAATTGAGTTTTTTTCTCTCCTTGAAAAATAAATTATACCATTTCATCATGGCTGTTAAGTTAAATGGTCTTTTTGGCAACTACTTATATAGTAATCATAACATCAATGAAATTGTCGGGTGTAATATCTGATTCCGTATGCAGAATAGAAGAAAAATCAAAACCAACCATTCTCAACCGAGATTAATACAATTAATTATAACGAACAAACTATAGCATAGTCCGCCACTATGTTCAGTGATCAGCCCATGGGATCGGTGGTCGCCTGGAGCTAAAACTAACTTCTGGGGTGGTGATTCTCGCTGAAATCTGTTGTATAATTTGTTGGCTTAATAGGCTCTGTCAACTCGCTCTCCGATCGGTTAATATGATGCAGGGAATGATCGCTTCTCTTCATGCCTGAGTTCATCTGCCAGATAGCCGTACGCGCCCAGTCCCAGAGTGATCAGAGCAATTTAATTTATCGCTCGTACAATAACATTATCTCGAATTTGAATTCGTGTAATTATTATTTGTATCTACGCTCACTTGCATCCACATCCCACCTCTGTCGTGTTTTCATTCACTTATTTGTTCCCCATCTTTTCTGTTTTGAAATGTAACGGTGCATTGCTTTGTTTCCCGTGTCGATTTCGGACGTGGTATCCATTAAAAACGCTGTAGGGATAAATTCACGCGTACGTCGCAAATCTCGCTTTAATATGCAAATTTGATTAAGTTCAGCTATTTCATGCCAAGTGTCTTTTAAATCAAAAATCTAATAGGTTTTTTGATAACCACTGTAAGTAATTGAGGAAGACAAATAGGCAATTGTAACGGATAATATAGTAGAAACATACAACCCTCGACGCAATTCCGTCGTCAGCGGATCAAAGGGTTTTACATACAATTGAATTTGTCGACTGTATCATCATGTCGTTTGTTGTGATTAGACTAACAAGGAAACGATAATCATCATCAAAGTTTGCCCGTAATTCAATACTCTACTCTAACTAAGTGTGGCTAATAGCCAGTTTGCACCAGCAGACTGTCAATGCGAATACATGGCAACGTCATCTACATGCGATGAATTCAGGAGTATGTCGCTCCGCTCCCAGTGCCCGGGAGTGTTTTTGTTTTCTCTGTACAGATTTGTATCAAAGACGTACAGGTTTTTGCCTTTTATTTGTTTCAAGGAATATTTCGCCAAAAAAAAAAAACACAAAAAACACAAAAAACATTTCAACAAACAAAACGAACGTATTTTAAATTGTATTGCAGTTGAGTACATAACAGATTGTTGCTGCCTAAAACCGTAATCAAAATTTCGATTTCAAATAGAGTTTTTGAAAGTATTTTGGCGTTATACTCTATTGCCATTAACTTACAAAAAGAAAACAAATCGTGTTTAGGCCTAGAAAAAATATTTTTTTTAATTTTTTTTATGAAAAAAAACAACGAAAGAAACATGAATTGTTCATGGTAAAAGAAAATACATATTTTATGATGATTTTAAAATGAAAAATGAGCAGCGCTTCGATTTTGAAAACAACTTACCTAGAAACTTTTTCTAATTTGTTGGTCATTAGATTGATTTGAATGCATAGTGCAGTCGGGGCGCCGACCAAACGATACCACCGGAAACAATACAGTTAAATATTGTTCGCGGTCCGTAACAGTTAACAATTGAACACTAACAAAAACACGTTTGTTTCTGTTCAGCTTTTGACAGTTCCCAAAAAGACGGGCAGATGTTTCAAGTGCGTATCAATCCATCTCGCTAATTACAAAAAACAGAAGTGCTACCAAACTTATTACCCATCACCCACCCCTTCACACGTACCAAGCGCCGTCAGCAGCGGGTATGTGCAATATGTACTCTATAATAATAATAATAACACACACTGATTAAGCACGCACGATTTACAGGGGAAAAGCGAAAGTTCAAATGTAAGTACACAAGTTCAGGATGTTATGAACGCACTTGTGAACGCGTCATTGAGTCATCGGCCCGCCGTGTTTGTAACCCGGGGTATTAAGTGTCTGTGGGCGATTCATGTTTTATTCATATGTGAAATGAGACATGGGCCTTGGGAATTATTAATAATAAATATGAAAGGGGTAACAAAAATTGGGATGCAAATACAGTGTCACAGCGGGCGGCGTATAGATTTAGCGGGTCAAATGAGTTTGTTTTGTTACAATGGTTGACTTCTTCGCATCGATGATGTCATCTTATAGCGTCGAGCGGGATTGTTCGCTTTGAGTCTCAAGTTTTTGCGAACTTTTTTCGATGACAGGCGGTCACTGCGAGTGGCCATAGTCTTTTCAGTAGATGGCCGCGCGATGGAGGAAATATAATTTGTATCCGTTAAATCAGAGTGTTAACCCATTTTTTTCGAGAATGAAAACAAAAACAAAACAAAATAAAAATAAACAGGCTCGATGGATAATTCACATTATTACTCGTAATCGTGTTTTTTTTCATACTGAAATGAATCACGACCGTAAAAGCTTACATTCAAGGGGTGAGACAAAGGGGGAAAATATAGTCACATGGGTTATTGGTAACTTATAATTTGCACTGTATCTCACCCTCGCTCTCTATCCGATATGAAATAAGTTTCGTGGATACGAGTCGTTTCTCTCGCCAGAACAGGCAGCGAACAAAACACTCGGCGATTCGGCTTCCGTCGCCGTGGCAAAGTGTGTAAAAAAATGTGATTGTCTAATCCCAAAACAAATTGCAAGCCGGGGTTATTTGTTATTCGATTTCACGCTGATCGCTTGTTTTGGGTTATTTTACGAGTTTTGACCGTTACAGGCGTCTAGTTTGGCCATACTGTATTCATAGTGTGTGTCATACTGCGTCGCCGCCATACAATTCAACAATTCCGCTGGAACAAAGACGCACAAAGGACGAAAACTATTTAACGAATACCCATTGTTGGCGACGACGCGGCGAACAATTCGGGCGCAGCAATCGTCTTTAGTTCCAATACAATGCAATTATCATCCTGTACTGATACCATTGTCCGAAGGCCCATTTTGTTAGCTAGTATGAGGAACGAACAAAGCAAGCACTGGTAGGTGACGGTGAAAGAGCATAAAAGCCAAAAAACAATACAACAATGGCTGAAAGGCGGATTGAAAGGGAAACTACCTTCCTTGGATGAATAGAAAGCTACTACAATTGCCTGCGAAATGTATTAAATTTGACTTGGAAACACGGCGGGAGAACTCGGGGAAAAAGTGGGAAAATGGACCGAATTTAATGGCTACCCGTTGCGTCAGTGCTACATCGATTAGGTAGATTTGCCACTTAGTCACCTTTACCGTATGTTCCCGCGTTCTTCATAATTCCATCCCCTTTTGTTATCTGCCAATCTCACTCCTTTTAATGACTTCGTCGGACAATACGGGGAGAGAAAGCATCCTTTCACGTTTATCATAAAGCCCCTTTTATTCGCCCACTCGTGGCAATCATTTAGTCGCCGTGGTTTGTTTGTTTTCAACTTACCTCATAAATCCCCTCTCAGCTACAGTACGCCACCAACCTTTGAAACTTTTGCCGATGAAAACATAATTCGTTACTCCATGACTCGATGGGGTTCGTCACGTGTTACAGACCCGATTTATCGTATCTTCGCAGTTATACAGTATTTCTATGACAGTCAGAGTAATGTCAATATAAATAATAGATAAAATAAATAAACTGGGAAAATTCGTCTTCACATACGCGAATACATGATACGGAGCATAAACACTTTGAAAGCGAACAAAATACTACCAATAACAGTAAGAATAAGAGCAAGAGTGTTGATTTATTATTGGTGTGAATTTAACACACCGGTGATAATGACTTAATCGTTGTTTTTCAGTTAAGCTGCTTAGGAAGCCAAATAACTTGTGAATTGAATGCCGAGACACACGTATTGTTTTAGGTGTTGAAAGAGAGTTAGTAAACAAGTTGTCGGAGTTCTTAACACAGGTGACAGCCCAACCTCCTTTAGTTCCAGGATTCTCTGCATTCTTCTCGGACAAGAGACCCTCTTCGTTTTTAATAGGCGTTTTACCGAAGTCATTACAAAAAAAGAGAGTCATGCTTCTTCAGACAAGAAAAGCACTATCGGGAAATGTGTATTGTTGGAAGATTTCGGGCCGCCACGCTTGGTGACCTCTTCAACCATGGAGCATTTTACGTTATAATGATTGATTTTATGGTACCCCACCCTGTCACCTCCCACAATACACCCAAAATGTTTTCGCTTTCTTATATTTGACTCTGTTCAAATTATGATTACCAAAAAAATCACGGGTTAGTCGTCAACAATCATGTTACTTTAAATTGGCAACATACAACATTTTTATTCATGATAAAACACACACATTTCTTCCCAGTTGTACATTTCTTCTCGACTAGTCACGATCTTCATATATGCTAGAGATAGGCGCGTGATCTGGATGAATTCTTTAAGATCTAAAAGGACTTAAACCATTAGGGGTACGTGGTCGCTTTTATTCTCCCTATTCTTGCGCGTAGAATGGAGGAAATTCACACAGCGTTGTTGCATTCTTGTCGCTTTGTGAGACGTACAGTGCTCAGGTAATTCATACTCGTATTAAGAAAGAAAGGCGACTACGTCGAAACATGACAAATAGTGTGTATATATAGAACCGCGGAACATGCTGTGTATTCTTTGCATTTGATCTGAACCGAGGCGGTCTATACTCATACTGCCCCTTACAATGGAGAAATCGAGAAAGGGCTTTACACACACACACATATATATATATACGCGCACACACAGACACCTTTTCATCGGAAACTTAACAAAAGTAACTAAGTTGTGTAAGCATGGGGGGTTTAACGTATGCCAACGCCATGGAAATAGGCTGAATTGTCGTCACAGTATTCAGTGACATGCGACGTTAAAATAAACTCATTGGTAAGACTACACTCCAATATAAAACAAGCACACCCCGTATATAAAAGCGTTTCCGATCCGCTTTTTTTTCGGTTATAACACGAAAGTATGCAACGTGACCTGAATGACCTCCTATCCTCAGTCACGTGGTAGAGGGTGACCGCGAGTGGCGCTGTGGAGGAGGAACTTGTGCGTCCAGGCACCAATATCTATACATGTGCAAATTAAAATTCTGTCTCACAGCACATGTCACGATCCATTGGTACTATTTGAATTTCTGCAAGACGCGCCCTGGTTCGTGTCTGGAAAGGAGCTTCGAAAGACAACTTAGATGGATAGGAACATCCGATATGCCATTTACTGCTTATTTGCGACGCAGAAAGTCCTACCCAGACCAACGTTACGAATGGTTTTACGGCTTTGTGTTCTGGAAATAATATAAATTAATATCTCATATCATAAAGGTAACTCGGAAAAGTAACCCGACGCCAAGATCGCCCCCGACAAAGAGATGGTGTACCTGACGAAAAAAGACAAAGGTACAATGTTATTGTCAAGTATCATTGTTCGTTCTCATCACACACATACCTGCACTGAGAATCATGCCATACTGCAAACACTTTTTTCATAACCAAGACTGAATTAAATTAAGTGGAGTGAAGTGAAGTGCAAGAGCTCAACTCTTTCTGCGATTGCCTAAATTGGTAAGAAGCTATTGTCTACGCATGTCACTATACTAGTATTGTGAAAACTTCGCTGAACTGTGCGTCAGATCACGTGACCCGGCTGGGCGTGATTGACTGCCTCTTTGAGCTTGCGCGTAGAGGCGGGGACCAGCCAATGTGAAAACTTACTACAAGTACTCATGGTGACTTGGTGATTTTAATACTATAGAGGGCGTGTTTTATGTTCTAACCTATCACGACAGTTACCGATGTGCTAGTAATGTATTCTCTCACCGTGGTTGTATTTTTTGTTCATCAGTTTTTATATGTGTATGTATATGAATAATAATATCAACGCATTGGCTTCATTTACAATATAAGACCGCTGGTCTACAACTCATTTCAGACAGATACGCCCATGTACTAAATGCGTACTCGTGTTGACTGAATACATATGAAGGACAGTGATGTGTTCATGAGTTTTTTTTTTTGCTTTTATAGGCTCACTTCAAGTAGTAACTTCATTATAGAGGGCGTATGACTGAATGAGCGGAGCCCAGTCAGCCGTTTTCGTTCCAATATATGCTATGGAGGCAATTTAGAGACACACGTTAATCAAAACGCATGGTCGATTTTTGTTATGTTCATTGAAAGCAAGGGGTCAGTACTCTAGGTATAATTATCCGTAAACAAACACACACATACCTGACGAAGTTATGCGAGGTGTGCCCTCTACCGAGGAATTAAAACTCGCGTTGAGTGGGTATCCGCCACAAGAGGGCGGACCTCATGCGATTCTGTACGACGTTGTTGAGAAATATTGAGAAACAAATTAAAAAAATGTGTGCTGGCTTGTTTATCATTCGCACTGACTCATCAATGATGACAGATCCCAGGCGGATATACATAAATGAATCATTTTTGGAATGTTTATTTAACGGCAAAAGATTTTCTAATTCATTTTACTCAATCATTTTTTTTTTTGTTTATCAAAATTATAAGTAGTTAGTTTTCTTTTCTGGCAGACGATTTCATTTGATAGCGAACTTGAAAGCACTTGATGCCAGACAAGAGAATTCTTAAGTTGTTCAATCTGTGGAGGCACATTATTGGGTTTTTAAAGCAAAATATTCATACATCAAGTTGACCCGACTCAAAGGTCGAAATTCATTCGCTTAATAAACTTACAATTGGCACGTGAGCACGTTATGGGCGTATTTCCCAATCAAAATAAAGTGATTTAAATTTTGGGGAAGTCAAAGATAAAATGGAAAAGATGACAAATTAATTCAACGGGGTAAGCATTCTGAGGTTATGTAAAACAAGTGGACAGGGTGTTACACTAATATAAAGTGACAAACGTTACGTGTTTAGAGTCATAAAATGAATTAGTAAGTAAAATATAATGAATTAGTAATTTTATCTGTCAGACGGTTATTACAATGACTTTTGAACCATGGAATGAAAATGGAAAGTGTATCACACAAAAAATGGGATTCCTAACCACAAGCTTAGCCCCATTTCCAAAATCCAGTAAAACAAAAGCTATGCCTCCCAGGGTTAGTATTTGAAAAATTGTTTTTTTGGAGAAAACAAATCCGTCTCTCACAATGTTCACCCTAAAAGGTTGTTAGAATGAAAGAGTAGAAAATTTGAACGTGATTAATTTTTGTTCCTAATTCCTGATAACTGCAGTTGTGCACATAATTTGAATACATTGTTTAAATGACATTTATCCTAATCCTTGATTTGAATTTATTACATTCGTTCTATTATCAAGTTCGTAGCTCTCTATTACTCTCTGTTTTTCCAATCGTATTACTGTTCATAATATTAATAATCTTGTGTATTATTCATGGCCTGCTACATATTCTTAGCACCAATCTCATGGAAGCACCCAGGAAACATGTCGTTGCTAGTGACAAAATTGTGATTATATTGCAGATTATATGTGTATCAATATGCTTGCATAATGGCTCACTTATAATGCTTAATTAATTAAATTAATTCCTGCAGCTTTACTTTCACTTCAGACACATTTACAGACTATTCGCATTGACTGATGATTTGTGATTTCAGTTTTTGGTATAATAGTTTCCAAAATGTTTGGTTTTATGAGCACTTTACTGACCTATTATGTTACATATAAACGCATATATATATATATATATATATATATATATATATATATATATATATATATATATATATATATCGACATCATGTATGACAGAAAATTACCTACTAGTATGTCTAATAAGCGCCCTCTATGACAGTGGGTTGCGGGGTTGCGTTCCGGCTGTACAAACTTCACCAATTCCACTTCACGTATGCATTTTTATTTTAAAAGTGAGAGGTTTTCCCAAAGCCCCCATTCTTTAACAAAACGTGTGTGGTTGCAGTCTATTCGAGTAAGCCAAGGTATGCTACCATGGTAAAAAACATTGAATGTGCTTTGACCGGCCATGACTGGACGTTTTGAGGGGCCTGATACCTTTACACTTTATTTTGTGGGCCCTTAGGGTTGATGATAACTAGGCTAAGTTGAGAGTTGTTCGGGCGAGTTCATTCCTGGGGTGTGCGCAGGGTTGTCGATCATGGGGGGGGGGGAGGACACGTCCCCCAACTTCCTGAGGGGTGGGGAACACAATATCAACTGCCCCCTCACTTTCCAGACTTACCCAAGTATCAATAATAGGCTTATACCATAGCCTGCGTTTGTGTAAGGCCTTTGGTTCTGTGTACATTTACTGTATTCTTAATGATCAAGAATGAAAATCCCCAGGTGAAAATTGATTAACAATAGGCCTATTAAAGTCTTCCTTTACGATAATGGTAGTTTCTTCGCAGCATCGCACGATGGTGTGCAAAACTTTCCTGCACTTCATCGAATAAAAATAGCCCGCATCCCGCAATATTACTGCTAGTCTTTCCCCAGTCTTTAAGGAGTGTAATGCGGGAGTCGCAAGACCGAGTAGGCGAATTGTAGCAAGTTATGGATACGAGCTGTCTACGTTAACCCCGCGAAAAGTAAATTCAGTCCCCCATTCAATCTGAGTTTACCTGGGGAATTATATACTCACAGTGAGTATATAACTTCAATTCAGTACTTTCTGCTAACGTAAAATAGGCGTTTTTGTGTGGAAAAATTCCTTGCATACCTAATTATACGTAGAACATAGAACACTTTCATGGGGTATTTGAAATCAAAAATTGTCATTTCAACTCAGCGGCCAATCAGCAACCGGCTTACAGTTGGATGAAATTTCGGTTTCAAATACCCCGGAAAAGTGTTCTATGTTTTTAATGTAATCAGGTGTTTGTGTGCAAGGGATTTTTCCACACGAAAACTATGAATTTGGTCGAATTTTGTTAGCGGTTGGCTTAATATAACCCCAACGGATCGTTTGGCTGTGAAAGATTTGTATTTTTTCTCATATTTGTAGGAATCTGAAAAACGCGTTTCACAACTTGTCGCTTTTATATAGCATTCAAAATGGTGGTCCCCATATAGTAAATATCATAATTATTTTATACTTACGTGTGCGCTGTGACTATACATAGGGCCAAAATTGAGTTAGTTCTGAGGTAAATACATTATATTAGGCTGAGCCGAAAAAGCTATAGGTATAAACTCTAACTAGGGGGTGGAGGGGTACTCTTCATATAATAGGGCTATTGCTTTGCTGCAAATGCCGTTTATAGTTTCAATAGGCCTGTGAATATTTAGATATAATAGCATACAATATTACTAGTATTTCTAGCTATGACGCTTGTTTCACAAAATCGTCACGAATAACTAATTATGCAAATTAGGTGATTAATATGCACAAATATTTATCCCCAAACAATCAATCTCTGCATAGTCCTTGAGTATCTATGTACCAAGTTTCATTGAAATGTAATGCTTACTACTTGAAACATCAAAAGCTAAAAATTAATTAATTATACAAATTAGGTAATTAATAAGCACTGATATAACCCTAAAAACTATCAGGTCTGTGCAGTGTCCTATGGCATCTATGTACCAAGTTTCATTGAAAGGTGATGATTAGTACTTGAGATATCAGTGGAAAAACCGAAAATTGATTAATTATTATGCAAATTAGGTAATTAGGTAAAAAAAACTAATCAAAACCTAGCATTAATTCCGAGCATCTATGTAATAAGTTTCATCAAAATCCAATGAGTGGTTGTTTAGATATCAGTGGAACAGTCATGGAACAGCTAAAAATTAGTTTATTATCATGCAATTTAGGTAATTAATATGTATGGAATTTTACCAAAACCTAATCAAATCTGCGCATTGGCCCAGAGCATCTATGCACCAAGTTTCATCAAAAACTGATGTATGGTTCTTGAGATATCAGTGGGACAGACGGGCACACATACATACACATACATACACACACAGACACACTAACTGCAAAGACTCCCATTTTGTGCTTCGCACATGGGAGTCAATATGGGAAAACAGAGCATTCCGGAACATTCTATTGAACATGTTGTAAACGAGTCCTAATATGGAAATCCCCAAAATGGAAGTCATGGATGGATGGATAGACCATGTGATTGGTCAATGTGGAATCAAATCCATCGAAAGTTATCTGAAAAGTATGCACCCAATGACTTCATTTTGGTTGCATTTAAAAAAAATTTCTACCTTCTGTGGGGGGCACAGACACACACACCCCCTGTCCGCGGACATTGGCCGCTTACGCGGCCACAAAAGTGTCCCCCCCCCCACCTTTCAGATTGGATCGACGCCCCTGTGTGTTTGCGGCGGGCTTCGCGAACGCGGCAATTGTGGGAAATTTTCCACAAGCTTTAAAAAGCTTTCATGATTGGGGCTTGAGGATTTGCGTAAACAGCAAAAAGGATAACAATTCCAGAAACTCGAATACCAAGTCATGAATGACACTACCTTCGCTAGTTGTCATTCTAAAGTTGCATGGACATAAATTGGCAAACGTGATTTCTATGGCATTTTCAAGTTTATAGCACTCTCCATCCAGGTCAGCATTATTCTCAGCAAGGAAACCAGATAGCACCAAACCAGTACAACAGGTAAAATGACAAGGAAGTATACAAATCAGATCTGCAAATATGTAGAGTCAGTGTTGTGTCTGTTTGGATAAACTAGTTTGTGGCCCTGGATTAGTTTCAATATCTCTAATAAGGACAAGATTACTTCTCATACGACAATGATACAAATAAAGTGCAAAAATCCAGAAGAATATTATCAAGTTTTTATTATCATACATTAATATTAACAAATCGTGTGAAATTTTATGTACAGAGAAAATACATTTATGCTTTGGTTGACAGAACTTCTCAAAGTAAAAAAAAAGAGGACCTGCGAAACTTTATACAAAATACATTTAATATAACATAGTTGAACTCTGGTGACCTTGCCCTTTGTTATGTAATATAATTCCTTTTAACATAGTTTGTTTCAATATAAATATGCATTGTCATAATTAATTTTGAATACAAACAAGTTTTGGTGTTGAACCAACAGTGGGGTCTCAGTCTACCGAATACCCTATAAAGATGTAAATATCTTACAAAAACATTGGTGCCTTATTTGTTTAATTATTTTAAGGGACATACTTTCCAGCTTTATTCAAAATAATTCAGATATTTTAGTATAAAAACAAATGCCTCATCGCAAAAAAAAGTGCTGCATTTAGACGTGAATAGATTCATAAAACATGCAAGATAATAGAAAATCTTAGCTGGCTTTTATACAAGTATTTTGTACAGGTGTCTGTCAATTATTAATAATTCACTGAGACAAATATGAACTGCCTCATTGTGTGACTACTGTATTATATGAAAAGTAAAAAAAAAAACACCCTTTATGAATAGCTATCATGTTGCAAGCTCTGCTTTGTATGCAAATCAACTTAAATAGTTAGTTGGTGTCCAGTGGAAGAAGAAGTCAACAGTACTGTTGCCTCCTGAAAATCTACATCTTCAAACACTGCAATCTTTGAAGTGCGTTTTTAAACCAGTATTATAAAAACTCTATCATTCTGTTCTAATAGCTGAAACATATTCCTGTGAGTTTTCATTTGTCGAATGAACTATTTGTCAAATACAGAATACATATATTTTAGAACAATTCTCTTTTTAAAATGTGAATGAAATGTTTTGCTTTTTATGTATTTTTTATGTATTGTTTTTGATTTGATAACTTTGAACTAAACAGATTTTCTATTAGCTTCAGATCTTGATCAAAGTTTGGCACCCAGTTCATAGGAGTACTTATATTGATTTTCTGACATTTTGTTTTCTGTAAAGATTTTATTGGTAGGTTTGCAAATGTGTATCAGACTGTGCAATCTCTCCATGAGTTGGTTTTGAAACGCAGTATGGGATTCTGAGATACATTACCAAGGATATTATTACAAGATAAATCATTTGCTTCATTGAACACATACAACAATTCATATTTCCACTGAGATCAGTGACTTTTGATGTGTATCACCAGTGATCAGTCAAGTAGAAACAGTCAAAATATTTTATCAGAGTTTCTCAATTTTTGCATGATATTTTCATACAGGACATCTGTTGTTCAAACTCAAAGAAGACTTTATACTGATGAATAAGGTGACCAAGTTTGATGAAGTTTGGAATAGAATTAGTAAAGTTATTGTGCACACAATAACAATTATTAACGACGACAACGACGACGTCGACAACAACGACAACGCCGGACAACATTTTTCCCTTAATATACCTTTCCCTTCCATCTTTGATGGTACGGGCAAGGTAAAAAGCAGATAGAAGTGCATAAAAAACTAATCAGCAGAGATAGTGATCATGTAACCTAAGTGTAAGTCAAATTTCCTTTGAACTGGATTGCATTGTTTCAGATTGGCTGCTAATTTGCATACTAATTAACATATTGTAGTTGTATTAAAATATTATATAAAATAATATCCGGAGTTTTGAAAAAAAAAATTATGACTATTAAGTAACATCATTAAAATTGAGGATTACGTGAATTTGACCCCTAATATTATTTCACATATCCCTTAAAAACATGGCCGCCGTTAAATCCATCATAATTTATTTTCCTGCTCATAATGGAGATAAATTATGGTAGCTAAACATTGAAATTGCCACCCTGACTTCAGTATCGAAATAAATAGCTGATTGGGAAAATGTGTCTCTGTTGACAGAGGTTCGATTTACCGATAAACTTCAACACCGCATGGAGCATGGAGGTCCCGAGTGCAATAACGCACACGGGTATCATATTTACTTCAAAGGTAATTTAAAAGTGATGATAGATTCATTGATACAAGTTGTACTTTTCAATTTCATCATTGCTTTCAAGCAGTCACGGTTGGCCGAACTTGACTTGTGTTTTCTCGATAATTCTAGTCTAATATGTCGTCACGAAACCAAGTTTCAATCTGCTAGCAGTTGCCAATGAACAACGGAAATAGCAATCGTACATAACAGAATCACGATCAGCGTGTTCTAAACTTTTACGTTTTTATTATTCCAGTATTTTTTGATATGCCAAACGTTATTCCCAAGCCTCCTAAATGACGAGATAAACTTCTTTCGATTTACACGTTTCATAACCAGTTCTTGAACTAATAGCAGGACTGTTTTTCTGGCAAAGTGTGACACTGTGCGATCGATTAAATTCTATCTCAAAGGTAAGAAACTGTGAGATAGAATTTAATCTATATAAGCCTTGCGCAAAAAAAGATACAGTCCCGAAATCGCCGCAGATTTCCTCTGCGGTTGGACTGGTGCATGCGCAATACGGTATGCCAGTTCTCTTGTGAGATGTCGTTAAAACTCGGATTTTTCCGGCACATTTCGGCATTTGTACTAGTAAAATGTTGAAAATCACAGAAAAACACAATGAAACTTTGGCGAATCAAAAAAATACTTGGCGTGCATATGTATGGCATTGAGAATTACATTAGCACCAATTTAGAAAAAAATTGGACAGAGCATATCAAAGTTATAAGAGGTAAAAGACGGACGAACTAACGGACGGACAGAACCCAATCTATAAGCCTTCAGCAGCGTTGTGTCGTCACCGGAAGCGCTGTCCCAGCACAAACCTGTGTCATATGACGCCTTACTAGCCGATTTTGGCTAAAATTCCGCTCCGCCGCCTTTTCACAACAGTGTTTATACGCGGAACTTGATATTGCTTTTTACAATTTGGGTTGCCTTTTAATCACATATTTTAGTGAAATATTGTTTATTGAGTGAAATATTATTGTCATACATAATTCAATTTTTGAAACAACAGAAACTAACACATAATAACGATAATCAAATTTGTGTTTGAAGTTCGAAAGTAGTTGCGTTATTTCCGGTTTCAACTAGTTCGAAAAAAGAACGTCCTTGAGTGCAATAAAATCACGCGTAGAACTCCATTCGAACCAGACTCTAGTAGCGTAAACTTATTGCAATTTGCGCAATTTGGGCCCAGTTTGTTCTTACAAGTTTTCTAAGTTTCATTTATCATTATTTAGTAAACAGGTTTCTGAAACGATTTAATATATCCGTAAAATACGTGGCAATCGACGATTGACTTCGAAACGTTCGAAATTTCGAACAAACTCCCGGCACACCTTGCGCGATATGCGTCAGATCGGTGTAGAAGACGCCGAACTGCAGCGTCAATGCCTTCAGCAGACTTCGTCTGCGCATGGAAGGTACTAACGTTAGTACCTTCCATGGTCTGCGAAGGCTAAAAATGGCTGGCATATGTGAATACCCCCCCCCCCCCGCATAAGATCGAAATAATGTAGGAGAAAAAGTGAACCTAACACTGGAAATATATGTGTCGTTTTACAGACTCTATAAACCTAACATTGTATGGTACGGGTACGGCAGTTCTTTTTTGGGAAGATGTGGTGGCGAAAAGGGCCGTTTGGTTTGTACGGTGGCCCATATATACAATCGGCGAAGAATGACCAAATTTCGGCGATCAATGATGCATTGCGACGATCAATAACCAATTACGACGATCAATGACGCATTGCGGCGAACAATAACCAAATTGCGGCGATCAATGACGCATTGCGACGATCAATAACGCATTGCGACGATCAATAACGCATTGCGACGATCAATAACGCTTGCGGCGATCAATAACGCATTGCGACGATCAATAAAGCATTGCGACGATCAGTAACGCATTGCGACGATCAATAACCAATTCCAGCGATCAATAACGCATTGCGACGATCAATAACGCATTGCGACGACCAATAACGCATTGCAACGACCAATGACCAACTTCAGCGATTTAGTTTAAAGGATGGACCCACAATGCTTTGCACACTTCAATGGCGTCCGCCATAGAGTTAACTTCGTTCGTCCACGAACTACAGGTTGTGTAAGTATTCGTTATATGAATAAATCCAAAATACTAGAATCCATTGCTATGGCAAGTCAAGTGTTGCAATATTATTAAAAACAATTTTTTTTTTAAATCCATATTTTATTCCACAAAACGCAATTTATGTTTGTAAATTCTATTTTACATTTCATAAAATATTATTTCGTTTTCTAAAATTCGTATTTGATTGCATCAAACGTATTTTTGTTCAAAGAATTCCTATTTAATTATTCAGACGCCATTTTGTTGTGTACAATTTATATTCCATTCAGTACACAAATTTATGTTTAAATAAAGGTTATTTTGTGTCATTCATTTTACTTCTGTGTTTAGGGTAAATTTATGTTTCAGTTCTGAATCAAAATTATTTCACTCGTGAAATATATTTTACATGCAGAATTCTGTTGGTTTTTTTTCGTTCGACAATTTTCTATTTTGATTCATAAACCGTAACAAACTTAGGGGGCCTACAATTGTATGCCGTGGCGGTGGTGGCGCTGTTGTCATTTTTGGTAAAAAGTAATATTTTCAACTTCTTGTTAAAAACCGCAAGTCTGATTGCTTTGATACTATACATATATGTACCTCAGGTAGACCTTTTTCAGATTTGTTTATTTCGTGATATCTTAATTCTCTAATTTTAATGAATATTTTTGTCATTTTTGGTAAAAAGTGACATTTTTGAATTATTGTTGAAAACAGCAAGCCCGATTGCTTTGATACTATACACATTGTTCATTTTCTAATGATATCTTCAATTCTTGAAATGTGCATTGCTAACAGCGTAGATATCTCATATTATATATTGTTTAGTGGTAATTATGGAAAATGTACAATAAATATTCAAATATTACAAATTTCATTATGTGTGTTGAACTGCTCTATTTGAAAGATTACAGTTGTAGATGTTATTGGCCGAGAATTTTCTGAAAAATGCATTAAATTGGTTTGATACAGTGTATATTGATGGGGGACTACTACATTGCTGTTGCTTATATTACCGGTAGTATGAAAAATGCATGCCACATTTAATAGTCATGATCAGTTGTCATTTCATTCACTTGTGCAACCAATAGGACAAATATGGTATATTTCAGTGATTCAAACTGCACTATTTACTTGTGGGTACAAATTCTATGATACCACATAACACCCAAGTTCTGTATTGAACACATTATTTTTTTAATTATTCTGAAAAATCAACTACATTTCTGTATGTTGCAATAGTGTGATACATTCACTATGGATTCAGTTTAACAATATGCAAGCTGTTTTCATGAGTCTTGCCCATGTTAAAAAAAGAAAACACTACAGTATTTTATAGCAATTCACTATTTGCACAGATCAAAATAATATTAGCGTTGATTTGATGTCACAGACACCTATTTACCACCACAGACAAATTTAAACATAAGACTGGTTAGAAAAATAGGTAATATACTTCATTGATGAAAGCCCTTTCAATGAGTAACTCTAAAGTTACATCATTCTCAAATTATACTGATCAGAACCTGGTACAATGCACCTTTCATTGACTACAATAAACCACATCATGCATTGCTTTCAAATTCTGTGCTTACTTGACATAACTAACCTAGGAAATATGTATTAATGAAAGTTTGCTCGGGTCACTGTGCAATTAACACAATATAAATAGTCTGGCAGTATTGGGCAGCCAATTTGCAAACTTGATTGTGAATTGGCTTACTACTTTGGATTTGACAAACATAACTTATTTCTAATATTGCTTGTGTCGACTTGTGGCCATGCCTACTTTGGATGAATCTATGTTGCGATAGGGACATACATTGTGTAGCTTGACTGTCCTGTAACGTGGTATCACAGACAGTGGACATGCTACACAAAAGCAATTAATGTACCTACTGCAATATAGATTGGCTTGGAATGCGCATGGCCACCCTAAAATGCTGATAAAGAAGTCACAAATTGTGATAATATGACATAGCGAGTTTAATTTTGCCAACAATGTAACTTTAAACTATCTGTACTATTACTACAATTACTGCAGACAATCTTTCTGTACTGGTTAAAAAAAATGACACTCTACATACATAGATCTTAGCTGAGATGTATATGTTAGTAATACGTGTACATATAAGACTAGCCGCCTGTCAGCTGCCATAGCTTTGCTGTATGTACTGCATATTATAAAAATAATCTGATCCATATTTGGAAGCAGACTGAAGATGTTACAAAATGAACAAATCTAATAATGGTCATCCCAATGAATGTACATACACACATTAACACAATCAGCAAAACAGTTTTTGAGAAATTGTTAAAAGTATGTTTTTACTAAAAAGTACCAAAATATTCATCAAAATTAAAGAATTTAGAATGTCACAAAATGGAAAAAAATTATAGAGAGAACCTACAAATATAGCTATCACTGTGTTATACAGTATGCTGTTCATATGTATTTACTATCATATGGTAGTTACAGTGCCGAGCATAGAAGGTTGATTCAACATAATGTACGGTGTGGTAACGCTGACTATAATGTTAATTACTGTCAAGAGAATAATGCATCTTAGAAATCAAGTTTTATTCTGTACTTATACAGCAGTTCTAAGAATTATTCAGACTGTCGGGTAGCAAGATAGATGTCATTGTTGCACAATATTTTTCTAGACTGTGCTATTCATGTACTCGAACGTGTATCATATTACCTTCATCTGAACGAGGGTATGGAACAATCTAAACTCAACGAAAAAACGGTGTTTTGCAAAGTTTTAAGCAACCTTGCTAACTGTCAGAATAGTTCCTAGAACCGTTGTAAGAAACTATTTGGGTGTATGTAAAACTATTTCTTATGCATTCCTATCTTATCAACCATTCTTATCTTAATAAGGAAACTAGCTGCAATTCACAGTTTTATTTCCTGTGAACTACCTAAATAACGCACACCATGATGCGTACAAATTTAAATTGTAGCCTAGTACTTGCTCATAAAAATAAAAGAGAATAAACTACATATCAAAATTGGATATAAATATCAAATGAAAAAAATAGAAATGTTTAAAATTAATTAAAAATGTGAGTGAGTTAAACAATACGCCAGTAAGTTGATGAACTGAGATACACTGTGTTAATATTGTAGGTCATTTAAGAGCACAAGAGCAAAATTAATTTAGTTTGTTGAGTATTAAAGTTGGGGTATAAATTGATGATGTAACCTGATGTACCGCCGAACACCTAGACCTGTCCAAAACCAGGACTGTTAAGGATTCCAAAGTCCATGGATGATTTAAATAGTTCATAACTATTAACAACTGGAATATAAAGGAGATTTGCACACATGTTTCCCAATGGCAACTTTTGCTTCCCTATATCCCCATCATGAATGAAATCTACACTAGGTTTGGGGAAGAATCCCAAAGGAGGAACTTTATCAGCTCCAGTTGCAAATATTAATATATCTGTAAGTGATGCTTCTGATGATGTTTCTTCAGATGATTCTGAAAAAAAGAAAGAAGAATCTTAAACATAGTTGAAGGAAAAATAAGTAGCATACAAGCACATGAACTAATTTAAATTGAACATGCTGTACAGAAATGAAGCAACAAATTGATTCCATTGAAATTGAGCCAAACAATATTCATGACTGTATTGTTCAAGACGTGAAGCACCAAGGACAATACCATAGCATACAAAATGTAAAATATGGTATTTTGTGAATAACCTTATTATCATATACCTTTCATGTGGCCAAAACAAAAATAAAACACAACAGAGAGATCTTAAGTTGCGTTTGCTCATTTGAATATCAAACGCTGCTTTTGCACTGCCCGCCACAGTCAGCTGTTTCGATGAAATGAGACATGGTGGCAGGGCGTAATGGTCAGGATTACTGACACTAAGAACGTTACTGTACTGATATTAGAACTTTGCAAACACCTCACTGTTGTATATATTTGGACAGTGGTGAACAATTAGCCCGTAAGAGTGGCAATACAGACCCTTTGCAGCATCCCAACCTTTGATTTTCAAAGTTGATCGCATCTCTCCAAAGTGGATGGCTACTACAAGCAGTACTATTTTCTGAAGATTTTGTTACAGTACAACTGCATGTGGCTAGAGTGCAAACGAATGCTCAAAATTTGCCAGTGGAGTCAGTGCGTGTAGTGCGTTCAATTATGCCAATTCAGAATATACTACTGCAATTGTCTGCTGTCATGAAAGTGGACCACCCAAAACAAAAACAAAAACTATTGCAGAAGCTAATTTAAAATTGTATACATTTTTTTCTTGCTGGATTAAAAAATAGACCGCCTAAAATTTCATTACAATGTCAATCAGAACATTTTTCTCAAAAAAAATCAAATTAACAAACTTTGTGCGCCAAATACGATTATTTATTAGTAATGAAAGTATATTTTAAAAGGAGTTTCAAATAAAAACGAACACATCTGCATTCCTTAGTAGCAAATGATCGCGGTAGTGCAATCCGGTTATGCTGCGTTTCACAATTGTTGATTATTACCTAGTAATGATTATAATAACGTGCAAAAAATTCGTTGAATTGTTATGAAATGCAAATAAATTTCAACTTATTTCATCGTAAGGCCAGACTTTTTTATTCCTTGTTTCTCGAGTTTTTATAAATCAATTTTTTTGAGGAGGGCGGAAAAAAAATAAAATTAACTCTTTTTTTTTCATTAGATTTGTGTGATTCTCAAAGAATTGTAAGTGAGATCATTGATCGGAGAGAAGAAATGAAATAAAATTTTATTCCATGTATAACGTGGTTGGCAATGTCGCCAATGGTGGCACAATTTTCAGCATTTAATGAGAGATTTCTTGGTTTTTTGGCGACAGAGTTTCAAGGCGTGTCACCACGCCACGCCATGCCATGTTCACCTAGTAGTCTCAAGCAGGCAGTACGCAGAGAGGTCACTGTCAACCAACGCGCATAAAGTATAGATCTGCGCGAGACTTCGGTACTTTGATCATGATACTCCCATGAAAATGCAACTTGGATTTGTTAGGCGGCGGGCCTAAAAAATTAAGATAAAAATAATTTTTTTTAGCAATTTTTTGCACTCACATGTCGGCGAGCGCGAGAAATTATGCAGAAATAAAATTTAATTTTTATTTCATTTTAGGCTCCTGTTCATTCGGTGGGTTCGCGAAACAAGGGATAATAAAAGTCTGGCCTAAGCAAAAGATTACGGTCGAAATTTGATGCACTTTCGGCCTTAAAATGGCCATCATTCCGCTATTGTTAAGCAGATCATGAAACAAATGCACATACATATTTGTGACATGATGTACCTTGTGTGTGTGAAGTTTGAACTCGATCAATCCAAGCATGT
This sequence comes from Saccoglossus kowalevskii, assembly GCF_978046115.1. Lineage (NCBI taxonomy): Eukaryota > Metazoa > Hemichordata > Enteropneusta > Harrimaniidae > Saccoglossus > Saccoglossus kowalevskii. The sequence goes on from NC_140641.1 coordinate 21,271,955, forward strand.
CTCAAATACGGATCCAGAACTGAATTTTTTAAAACAAAATGGCCGCCAGTCGGCCATTTCGAACCCGATCCAAAAAAAAAAAATGACGTGCATCAAGGTCCTATTATGTTTAATGTATGTACCAAATTTGAACAAAATCCGTCCATGCATAACTGAGATCCGGGTCCGGAATGGTGAAAATGTGCGATTTTGATGCATTTTCGGCATTAAAATGGCCGCTATTCGGCTATCGTTAATCGGATCATGAAAAAAATGCATGTGCATATGTCCCATATAATGTGTGATGTATGAGTGAAGTTTGAACTTAATCGGTCCATGCATGTTCGAGATACAGGTGATCACGGACGCACGGACGGACGGACGGACGCACACAGGGCAAAACATAAGTCCCCGTTTTCGGACTGCGTCCGAACGGGGACTAATAAAGATTTTAGCCAGATCAACTCAAAAAACTATACAGGTTATCTATGTACAACAACTACGATGGACATTTTGCCACAACTATAACTTTGCCCTCCACTTCATTACGGTCAAGCCAAATGATCAAAAAGAGGAAATTTTCTGAAAGAATCAATTATTATGGGCGTCCAGGTCATTCTTTTTTGTTTAAATAATATATTATTAGTTACACATGTAGTTTGTCATCCCCACTACCAATGCAATGGAACAACAATTTGTACAAATTATTGGTCTAAATATAAGTAGAATACACAAGTAATCAACCTCACAGAAGAATACACACCTTGATAGTCATCAATGTAACACAAATAAAAATATAGGCGGCTAAATGATGCATGTAAACTTTCACTATACAAATCAAGTCGAAAAGGTTCAGTTGTGCCAGGTATGAATTCCACAGGTGTAGTGTCCCTGAACAGTAGTAGGCATTCTGCATCTTTGTCTAACAAGTTGTTGTTTGTCAAATGTTTATCCAGAATAGTTTTTTTAAGTTCTTCAGCAGTAGCTAAAAGTAAACATACATTAAAATCAAACAACTTAACAATCCTTAGTACCATATAGTTAGCTAATACAATACAGTATTAATATATATGCACATGTATAGAAGTGGATTGCTGCAGGCATGTCCAAGATATATATACGTTTGTCAAAATCAAAATGGCTGTTAGTCGACCATCTTGGGTAAGATTTGTAATTAAAGATGATGTGCATAAACCGATCAGATCAGATCAAACTTTCAATTCTGGTTAATCCCTCCACAAAGTTTGAAGAGGTCAGAGAACATTTATTCAAGATCTTATTCCAGACATGTCAAAATGACTAAATTGAGGGCATTTTTACACTGATAATGACCCCAGTTAACCATCTTTGATCTACTCATGAAATCATTGCATGTACATAAGTCCCAAATATTAGATATGTGTAAAATTTAAGAAGAATCGGTCCAGAGATTTCAGAGATACAGGTCAGGACATATAAACACACATATGTCTATCTGTGTGTGCATTTGTCCACCTAGAGGATGGACAGACGGCTGATTCATCATAACAGGAACTAACAAACTTAGAAAGGGTTCCCATGTTTTGAAAACAAAGGTTAAAATCTTAAAAAATGATATGTCATCAATAAATATGTTCAGAGTTACATGAACGCAACTGTAGTTCATGGTACAGGTTCATGATTATTTCTTGAAAATAATCAGGTATTGCATAAAACATTAGCCAAATTAGCTAAAATAGACAAATTATTTGCAATAGTAATATGGTAAGCTGTTAACATCGAACTTCAAAGGGTCAAATCAAGACAAAGTTGAACATTCAACGTTTTAAGCAATACAAACCTGTTGCTTTGACTTCGACAGTCAACTTAAATCCAGTGTGGTTCTGCCTGGAAGGCATTAATATATTATCACTATTCAGGGTGAAGAAATTTGATTGAATCTAAAATATGAGAAAGATATGTATCTAAATTGAATAAAATAAGTAATTAGCCTGCCCCATAATAGCAATGTACATAAATAAAAAGCTACTTTTAAAGGACATAATAGTTTTAACAATTACAGTGTCACAATGACAGAAAAGTTCAATGTGAGGCATAAACTCACGCATAAACGCTGGTTGTCAGTGCAGTTTCACAATGCAATTGTTAATTGGTTAAGTTAATACAAAAAATTGCAGATGAATTTGTCATTGTCTTTCAAAACAAAAACGATGGTTATAGCACCATCAAGACCTAAATGCAGTCGAAACGCACCCGCAATTTCAACACATCCAAAATACACACACATTGGACTGGATGTAATTAGCATAAATTATTATTATGTTTAGCAACACTTTTTCTCCTGTCAAAGTACCATTTTCAGTAAATTTAACCACACATAATTCTAATTGCTCATTTTATATAGTGCCCAAATCCTACAGACACAGTCTTTTTCAAGAGTGCTGTACATCATTACCCTGGTTGATTGGCCATACGCAAGTCAAAGCTGAAATCATCTTTACTCCAGACAATTGGTTCTTGAGATATCAAAAACACAGAAATTTTTTAATTAATATGCAAATTAAGCTAATTAATTATGCACAGATTGGTACCAACTCCCAATCAGATCTAGCATTTGTCCCATACTATTTGACAGTTAGGTGTCGTCATTGTTAGTAGAGCAAATACTGTCTTAAATGTTGGAAAATACTTACCGCAACCTTTGAACTACTTTTTTTTTTCTTGTGTTTTGCTATTGATTTTGCTCTATTCTGTTTGGCAATATTCCTGAATGCATCAAAGGTAACTAATGTTTAAAAATAAGGATACACAAGATAAGCTAAAATGAATTATGATCACAGACAACTCACATAATGTTAATTGTCAGATGTCACATAATGGCAGATTGTGTGCAATTAGTTTAGTCGAAAGTGTTGTACTGTTTATTGTCAATTCTAACAACAATGACAATCAACTACCATGACCAACCAGGGTTGAGTGTCAATTCTTTCGTATTTCATATATATATAGAATGTGATCAGTAGGACATGTATACAGACATAGCGAGGGGTACAAATTGCCATCCCTGTTTTTGCTTGATATGTTAATTGCTGCAAAATTATTTTACAAAAAGAAATTCTAAAATTTAGGTGCAGCACTTCAGGTTGCAATTGACAATTTACAGAACTGACCACACAGCCAATTCCTGGACTAAAACACAATTGATGCGGTAACTAATTTGAAGCAAAAGAAAATTATGACATGCCTGCACTTATACTTTGTACTTACGTTTCTGTCCTTCCTTCACTGGTAAGGGGGGTGTTGGGGGCCTAGGGGAAGTATTTTGGCCCATAAAGTCCACAAAATTACTAGGGAATGAACCCTCTTCTTTAGAAGTTTGGTTAACCCCAGTTAACCATCCTCTTGGATTCTCTGGCATCCCCCTAAACTTCCATGGAAGCCCTTGAACCTTCACAATGTCACCAACTTCCAATGCCAGCTTATCATCTGCTCTTCGCTGATATTGGTGTCTCACTTTATATAAAAATACCATGTCTGCCAAATAACAGTAAAATGATAAGAAGATGCTAATTTTCATAATTATTGTTTAAATGCATCAAAAAATAAATTAAATATACCGATAGGCAGCCACTCGCCTCTCTGTTCTTCAGACATGCATCATGCAGCATACTCACCACGATATAATACACAGGTTTAACGTTGAATAAGTCAATACACTTATAAATCACCGGGAATGACACCAAATCTGTCACAAAGTATGAGACCCTAATATCACTGTCTTCCTTGAGTCATCACTCAAAATAATTCCAAATTACATATGAAAAATATAGATTCTCATCATCATCTGATAACAGTAGAAGCAAAGCATAATCTCTTCCACTGTCAGGGGCGATTTTTAGTTCAAATAACCTCACACATAGTCATTCGCGAATTAAGGTCACATCATAAAGACGCTGTTTCAGTGCTTACGATAACATATGAATTACTATTAGAAGATAAATCATAATAAAGAATATGGTATGACTGCACTTACCTACAACAATCTTCGATTATCCTGGCGATAAATAGACCAGAATCAAGCATGGATCAATCGTCAAAGTAAAGTCGACGAAATGGCACGGAGAGTACAATTGGCGCATAAACGCCCTCACCACGTGATCACTGTTCGTCGCGTCAATGTCACCATAGACGGCGCTCTTTACTAACATTACTTACACAAGCTGTAGTTCGTCATTGATCGTCGCAATGCGTTATTGATCGCTGAAATTGGTTATTGATCGTCGCAATGCGTTACTGATCGTCGCAATGCTTTATTGATCGTCGCAATGCGTTATTGATCGTCGCAATGCGTCATTGTTCGCCGCAATGCGTTATTGATCGTCGTAATTGGTTATTGATCGTCGCAATGCGTCATTGATCGCCGAAATTTGGTCATTCTTCGCCGATTGTATATATGGGCCACCGTAGGTTTGTGTGTGCTTTACGCTTCAGACACCCCACTGTTCGCTTACGCGGCCACAAAAGTGTCCCCCCACCTTTCAGATTGGATCGACGCCCCTGTGTGTTTGCGGCGGGCTTCGCGAACGCGGCAATTGTGGGAAATTTTCCACAAGCTTTAAAAAGCTTTCATGATTGGGGCTTGAGGATTTGCGTAAACAGCAAAAAGGATAACAATTCCAGAAACTCGAATAAAAATGACTGGCATATGTGAATAGCCCCCCCCCCCCGCATAAGATTGAAATAATGTCGAAGAAAAGGTAAACCTATTAACATTGGAAATATAGAAGTGTCGTTTTACAGATTCTATAAACCTCACACTGTATGGTACGGCAGTTCTCTTTTGGGAGGATGTGGTGGCCCTGAAAAGGGCCGTTTGGTTTGCGTGTGCCTTACGCTACACAGATTTTTTTTTTTTTTTTTATCTAGAGCTTGTATATTTGGTGACTGCCTTGGTGCCTTCGCTGACAGCATGCTTGGCAAGCTCACCGGGCAACAAGAGACGAACAGCGGTCTGAACCTCTCTACTGGAGATTGTACTACGCTTGTTGTATAGGGCCAGTCGGGAAGCTTCGGAGGCAATACGTTCAAAGACGTCGTTGACGAAACTGTTCATGATAGACATTGCTTTTGAAGAAATACCAGTATCTGGGTGAACTTGTTTCAAGACCTTGTATATATAAATACCATAGGATTCTCTTCTACGTCGTCTTCTGTTCTTCGGACCACCACGGGCCTTCTTGGCCTTGCCGCCTTTCTTCGCACCTTTACCTGGAGTTTTCGGTGGCATTACGAATAAAATACTCAATAACGAATACTGATTGAAAGGCAACGAGGCAGTATTTATATCAGCGAACATGCAAATGAGGGATTCTGAGCGCGAAGAACATCAACCAATGGTAACACATTTTCGCCGATAATTTAATATGACACTTTGTTGCAAATGACGGATTCTGCTGAGATGTTTCGATAATTGCGAACGTGAAAGAAAACACCGCATGTCAATTTCCACTGCGCAAATATGCAAAACAGTGCCATATTATTGGGTAAAGTAATGTACTTGCTCTGATTGGTGAATAATATTCTGCTTCTGAATCCGCACAACACCTATAAATAGTGCATTTTCCGCGCCATTACATTGTTGTGCTTGATTCTTCATATCTGTTGTATTAGAAAAATTCTGCAATGTCTGGTCGTGGTAAAGGTGGAAAAGGCAAGAAGGGCGGCAAGGCTAAGACTCGTTCCGCCCGTGCTGGTTTGCAGTTCCCTGTCGGTCGTTGTCATCGCTACTTGCGTAAAGGTAACTACGCCAATCGTATTGGCGCTGGTGCCCCTGTCTACATGGCAGCTGTGCTCGAATATTTAGCTGCTGAAATCCTCGAGTTAGCTGGAAATGCCGCCCGTGACAACAAGAAGACGAGAATCAATCCTCGCCATGTTCAACTTGCCGTACGAAATGACGAAGAACTGAACAGACTGATGGCTGGTGTCACCATCGCACAGGGTGGTGTACTGCCAAATATTCAGGCGGTACTTTTGCCCAAGAAGAGCGGTAAAAAGTAAACCCGTGTGCACGGCACACATAAACCAAACGGCCCTTTTCAGGGCCACCACATCCTCCAGAAAGAGAACTGCCGTATTAAATCTTGTTTTATGGTCGTGAATTTCAGTGCGCAAGTTGTTTTCGTTTATGCTCGTACTGTATGTTTTGTTTTGTATACTTTCTTTTAGGGGTCAAACCTTTGAAGTCAGGATCATTGCATTTTTAATTTTTTGAGTGACATTTTAATCCTGCAATCAATTTTGTTTACTCTATTTTTTTCGCATCTCCAATAACGAGTTTAATGATTAATAAACAAGTTATAATAATAATACATCTTGAAATAGCGAATAATATAACACACTACAATTCAATAAGTTACAATAAAAGCAAAAAAAAAAAAAAAGAATAGATGTCACTGCCTCTACTGTTAGACTGGAAAATTATTAGCCACTTTGACCCAAACCACTCCACACTTTTAATAAATCTACATAAAATTTGGGCATATTAATGTTGAGTGACTGTTTTGAATGGTCAAGGGTGAAAAGTATCGGAGATAATGCTTGACCCACATTACTTTAAAGGCATTTTGCATTGTACAAATATCTAACATACCCAATCCTCCTTGCCCCATGTCACCCTATCATAGTCATGCCCATTCCAAATAGGGGAGTATATTTTAGAATTCCAATATCTTTGTTATGAACATTGATCAAGTTTAACAAATAAAAAAAATTAAACAAATCTTACAGCCACGTCCAGGATTACAAATGGTTATTTGGATTTCGATACAAACGAGTAGATCGACTTCCCGTCCTGCAGTGCATAGTAATTGAATGCGTTATATTAGTATACTAGTATATATTACAAGCAAGCAAAAAAGTGAGATGAAAAACAAGTTTTGGAGCTCTGTATACTAAATTGGTTAAATTTCACCGAGAAATCTGATGTCGGGCGCCCTCTCTGGCGATTCTGTATAACCAGGTTACGACAGTGACGCGCCACGTTGGAACGAATAGAACGCGTCTCATGTTGACGACAATGCAGATGCTCAATCACCGTCATTCCACGCCGACACAGCACATAACAAGCATACACGTTTCAGTGTTATAGTAAATATTCGATATACATTGTATTGCGTAAAATCGAGGAACAGATTTGAAAATGGCAGGTAAGTTATGCACACGTCACCTGTTGTTGAATAATACGTACATGTTTACACTGATATAGTTAGTCAAAACACACCGAAGAGAAGATGTCCGCCACAATATTAAGATAATTTTCGCGAATGATTCACACTGTATTGTGAAATAAATTGACAAATAGATCAGTTTGTCTTAGTTCATCAATATTACCTATAGTAATTGAACACTTTTCTTTGTTATCGTAGATAATTACAGACCATGCCGTAACTCTGCTACAGAGACACCAGTCGCCATAGTAACACTGTGAGTGAATCTTATTCGTCAAGTACTAGCTAGAATTACAGACGGCATGGATGTTCAATCTATTTTTAACTTGTGTATTGTATTTTTTTGGAGGGGGGGGGTCATCGCGTAAACACCATTTAGAAGACGATTTCTTGAACTACAGTAGAACGGATTCTTTCAATCTGGTCTCGTGTACATTTATACCATATGCCCACCTAATTAAAATTAAACCCTCCTGATATTCTAACATTTTCTCGAAATTGTAGCAAACGAAATACATCGCTGTATTATACAATACTCCCTCTAAATAATTACGATATATACCATAAACTACATTTCATTCGATGCACGATGACATACACGTCTCGTATTTACCGACACGTTGTGTTATGTTGATGTATATTTTTAATCGATATTGTTTTCATCCTGTCTGTTTTTTCTAATCATCTCTTTTCTCCCATCTTCTTTTAGTGATGAAGCCACAGAAAACGAGTTGTTTTGGAGTGGTGTTATTGTGCAAAAAGTCACGAGTGACGCGCAACTGCAATTTCTGGAAGAAGTCCAGAGAGGTAGCAATGGCGTTGGCGCAGTCGACAACTCTCCTGTGAATGTGAGTAGTTTACCCCAGGACGAAAACGATATGTTCATTAACTGTCGGCCATCAGAAACAGAGGAATTTACTGAATTCGTTACTTCATCTGTGAGATTAGAGAGTAGAAATAACGAGAAATTGGAGATGACAGAAGAAGAAGCGATTGTCAGCCTTGCTGTTGTCAATATGTCCGTATCACGAGCAAAACAACAATTCGCCAGAGAAGAACTCGCGACGAATCCCACAAAAAATGACAAATACAACCTAAATACTGACCTGCTTGTTAAAGACTATGTTCAGGAAATAATTGCAGGGGCTACATTGGTTTATTTTGGAGTAGACTGTGTTAATAAGAGTGTTGAAAAAGAAGACAGGTATGAAATAAACAATAGTCCACTTCACATGTCGACTTTGCCTCGAAGTATACCGCACTCTGAGACAGTTGATGTAACAAGACACATTGTGAGTGACGCTCAATGTCAAGTACAGTCAATAACCTCGTCAAATGTGGATAATATGGCAGATCATGGTAATAATGAAGAGTCTCTGGAATATTGTGAGGCCACATCTATTGTCAACATTATCCGGGAAATTGACGAAGAGGATAGTCGTCTGAAAGACGTACCACACTCTACTCAGCAAATACGTGGTGGTAACGATATGGAGGATATCGAGGTGTTGCACTCCGATATCGAACAGAGAAAGAAGAAGAAGACGGTTTCCAAGTCTAGGGTCAGGTCCTTCTTGAATTTATTCAGAAGAAAATCTAAGAAGCAAAATGCTGGGGATGGGAAACACGTCGATACTTTGAAAAACGTCGACACAGAGGGCACCTGTGAAGGATTAACCGTGGACAATGCGAAGATAAAAGTGACAGGGTTAGGAGATCAAGAACTGAGTGACAAAACACCCAATAAAAGTGACAGTTGGTTCAAGAAAGTTAAAAGAAGGTTTTCTAAAACAAAGTCGACAACTCGCAAAGAGAAGAAAAGTCCTAAATCGGTGACTAACATGTAATAATATTAGCGCCAAGATCGTGATCGTAATTCCTAATACTCAGACAGAGTTCGTTCTACCATGTGTGTATTTTGTTGTCGTTTCAAATAACATTAAACACAATTGTTAATTTCTTTGAATGATATCGTTTCAGTGAATTTATTCAATTATCTACACTTTCCTGTGACATTGATACATTTCCCGATGGCTGTCTAACCATGTAGAATTTCAACATACCATTGCGTATGGTGCCTGGCTCCGTCCCCACACACTCAGCTTTCCTCGGAAATTGAGTTCAAAACAATATAAAACACCTCAGTTTCAGTGCTTCTACTGTTAAACTAGAAAATTATTCGATTTCTTCCAAAAAAATCTTGTTGTGCTTTTTTCTGATTGAAACACTTTATTTTTTCAAAATGGAATTATTTTATCCATGTTTATTTCATTTATGCACGAAATGTATGATAATATAGTATTGTGTTGAAAATACAGCAGAAAAACGTATTATCGTGGGATACGCCTTCTGAAGTCAAAAAACAAGACGCACCTACGGCGACATTTGGAGAATGGCGTGAAAAGACAAGCGCCGCCGTGGGCTTTACCCTTCACGAAATAGATTTTACAATGAATCAATATTCACGGGACAAATTGAGTCAGAGAGAGAGAAAGAGGTAAGATTATTTACTAGTGAGTCACCAGTGGCACTGGGTAGACCAGCGATTCGATGTATTATCTACACAGGGACACCGGGGTAGACCAGTGAGTCAATGAGATAATATTATCTCCACATAGGCACTGGGTAGACCAGTGAGTCAATGAGATAATATTATCTCCACATAGGCACTGGGTAGACCAGTGAGTCGAAGAGATAATATTATCTCCACATAGACACTGCGAAGACCAGTGAGTCAATGAGATAATATTATCTCCACATAGGCACTGGGTAGACCAGTGAGTCGAAGAGATAATATTATCTCCACATAGACACTGGGTAGACCAGTGAGTCAATGAGATAATATTATCTCCACATAGGCACTGGGTAGACCAGTGAGTCAATGAGATACTATTATCTCCACAGGAACACTGGGTAGACCAGTGAGTCAATGAGATAATATTATCTCCACATAGGCACTGGGTGGACCAGTGAGTCAATGAGATAACATTATCTCCACATAAGCACTGGGTAGACCAGTGAGTCAATGAGATAATATTATCTCTACATAGGCACTGGGTAGACCAGTGAGTCAATGAGATAATATCTCCACATAGGCACTGGGTAGACCAGTGAGTCGAAGAGATAATATTATCTCCACAGGGGCACTGGGTAGACCAGTGAGTCAATGACATAATATTATCTCCACATAGGCACTGGGTAGACCAGTGAGTCAATGACATAATATTATCTCCACATAGGCACTGGGTAGACCAGTGAGTCGATGAGATAATATTATCTCCACATAGGCACTGGGTAGACCAGTGAGTCAATGAGATAATATTATCTCCACATAGGCACTGGGTAGACCAGTGAGTCGAAGAGATAATATTATCTCCACATAGGCACTGGGTAGATCAGTGAGTCGAAGAGATAATATTATCTCCACATAGGCACTGCGGGGTAGACCAGTGAGTCGATGAGATAATATTATCTCCACAGGGACACTCGGCGGACCAGTGAGTCCATGAGTTAATATTATCTCCACATAGGTACTGGGTAGACCAGTGAGTCGATGAGATATAATTATCTCCACATAGGCACTGGGTAGACCAGTGAGTCGATGAGATAATATTAACTCCACAGGGGCACTGGGTAGACCAGTGAGTCGATGAGATAACATTATCTCCACAGGGACACTGGGTAGACCAGTGAGTCAATGAGATAACACTGGGCGGACCAGTGAGTCGATGAGATAATATTATCTCCACAGGAACACTGGGTAGACCAGTGAGTCGATGAGATAATATTATCCTCAAAAGGACACTGGGTAGACCAGTGAGTCGATGAGATAATATTATCTCCACAGGAACACTGGGCGGACCAGTGAGTCGATGAGATAATATTATCCCTAAAAGGACACTGGGTAGACCAGTGAGTCGATGAGATAATATTATCCCCAAAAGGACACTGGGCGGGCCAGTGAGTCGATGAGATAATATTATCTCCACAGGAACACTGGGTAGACCAGTGAGTCGATGAGATAATATTATCCCTAAAAGGACACTGGGCGGGCCAGTGAGTCGATGAGATAATATTATCCCCACAGGAACACTGGGTAGACCAGTGAGTCGATGAGATAATATTATCCCCACAGGAACACTGGGCGGACCAGTGAGTCAATGAGATAATATTATCCCCACAGGGACACTGGGCGGACCAGTGAGTCGATGAGATAATATTATCCCCACAGGGACACTGGGTAGGCCAGTGAGTCGATGAGATAATATTATCTCCACATAGGCACTGGGTAGACCAGTGAGTCAATGAGATAATATTATCTCCACAGGGACACTGGGTGGACCAGTGAGTCGATGAGATAATATTATCTCCACATAGGTACTGGGTAGACCAGTGAGTCGATGAGATATTATTATCCCCACAGGGACACTGGGTAGACCAGTGAGTCAATGAGATAATATTATCTCCACATAGGTACTGAGTAGACCAGTGAGTCGATGAGATAATATTATCCCCACAGGGACACTGGGTAGACCAGTGAGTCGATGAGATAATATTATCTCCACATAGGTACTGGGTAGACCAGTGAGTCGATGAGATATTATTATCCCCACAGGGACACTGGGTAGACCAGTGAGTCAATGAGATAATATTATCTCCACATAGGTACTGGGTAGACCAGTGAGTCGATGAGATATTATTATCCCCACAGGGACACTGGGTAGACCAGTGAGTCAATGAGATAATATTATCTCCACATAGGTACTGGGTAGACCAGTGAGTCAATGAGATAATATTATCTCCACATAGGCACTGGGTAGACCAGTGAGTCAATGAGATACTATTATCTCCACAGGAACACTGGGTAGACCAGTGAGTCAATGAGATAATATTATCTCCACATAGGCACTGGGTGGACCAGTGAGTCAATGAGATAACATTATCTCCACAGGGGCACTGGGTAGACCAGTGAGTCAATGACATAATATTATCTCCACATAGGCACTGGGTAGACCAGTGAGTCAATGAGATAACATTATCTCCACATAAGCACTGGGTAGACCAGTGAGTCAATGAGATAATATTATCTCTACATAGGCACTGGGTAGACTAGTGAGTCAATGAGATAATATCTCCACATAGGCACTGGGTAGACCAGTGAGTCGAAGAGATAATATTATCTCCACAGGGGCACTGGGTAGACCAGTGAGTCAATGACATAATATTATCTCCACATAGGCACTGGGTAGACCAGTGAGTCAATGAGATAATATTATCTCCACATAGGCACTGGGTAGACCAGTGAGTCGATGAGATAATATTATCTCCACATAGGCACTGGGTAGACCAGTGAGTCAATGAGATAATATTATCTCCACATAGGCACTGGGTAGACCAGTGAGTCGAAGAGATAATATTATCTCCACATAGGTACTGGGTAGATCAGTGAGTCGAAGAGATAATATTATCTCCACATAGGCACTGCGGGGTAGACCAGTGAGTCGATGAGATAATATTATCTCCACAGGGACACTCGGCGGACCAGTGAGTCCATGAGTTAATATTATCTCCACATAGGTACTGGGTAGACCAGTGAGTCGATGAGATATAATTATCTCCACATAGGCACTGGGTAGACCAGTGAGTCGATGAGATAATATTAACTCCACAGGGACACTGGGTAGACCAGTGAGTCAATGAGATAACACTGGGCGGACCAGTGAGTCAATGAGATAATATTATCTCCACAGGAACACTGGGTAGACCAGTGAGTCGATGAGATAATATTATCCTCAAAAGGACACTGGGTAGACCAGTGAGTCGATGAGATAATATTATCTCCACAGGAACACTGGGCGGACCAGTGAGTCGATGAGATAATATTATCCCTAAAAGGACACTGGGTAGACCAGTGAGTCGATGAGATAATATTATCCCCAAAAGGACACTGGGCGGGCCAGTGAGTCGATGAGATAATATTATCTCCACAGGAACACTGGGTAGACCAGTGAGTCGATGAGATAATATTATCCCTAAAAGGACACTGGGCGGGCCAGTGAGTCGATGAGATAATATTATCCCCACAGGAACACTGGGTAGACCAGTGAGTCGATGAGATAATATTATCCCCACAGGAACACTGGGCGGACCAGTGAGTCAATGAGATAATATTATCCCCACAGGGACACTGGGCGGACCAGTGAGTCGATGAGATAATATTATCCCCACAGGGACACTGGGTAGGCCAGTGAGTCGATGAGATAATATTATCTCCACATAGGCACTGGGTAGACCAGTGAGTCAATGAGATAATATTATCTCCACAGGGACACTGGGTGGACCAGTGAGTCGATGAGATAATATTATCTCCACATAGGTACTGGGTAGACCAGTGAGTCGATGAGATATTATTATCCCCACAGGGACACTGGGTAGACCAGTGAGTCAATGAGATAATATTATCTCCACATAGGTACTGAGTAGACCAGTGAGTCGATGAGATAATATTATCCCCACAGGGACACTGGGTAGACCAGTGAGTCGATGAGATAATATTATCTCCACATAGGTACTGGGTAGACCAGTGAGTCGATGAGATATTATTATCCCCACAGGGACACTGGGTAGACCAGTGAGTCAATGAGATAATATTATCTCCACATAGGTACTGGGTAGACCAGTGAGTCGATGAGATATTATTATCCCCACAGGGACACTGGGTAGACCAGTGAGTCAATGAGATAATATTATCTCCACATAGGTACTGGGTAGACCAGTGAGTCGGTGACATAATATTATCTCCACAGGGACACTGGGTAGACCAGTGAGTCAATGAAATGCCGGCATAAGGGATCGACCATTTGGTATCATTGAGTTGGCTAGAAGATTTGTTGAAACAAATTGCAAGCTATAAATTGCATGGTGTTGCAAGAATAATTGTTAAAAATTAATGAATTAAAAAAAATTAATTAAAAATTAATCAAAAATAAAATAAAATACACTGGTCAAATTCTTACAGCCCCCCCCCCAATGATTTCAAATACTAGTATTTGACTCGTAGTGCATTACTGTAATAAAGGTAAGGAGCTCAGTATGTTAATAAACCCCCTAAGTTTATAGTAGTTTGTTGCAGGATATGCTTTTATTCGCCATGTTCAATTATGTTGGGCAGTGAGTGTATGTGCAAAGAATAGCATCTACATCTAACTAAGGTAATAATTTCATTGCTAAGGGATTAGCTCCAAATATTAGGAAATCAACAGGTACATATTGAATGAGGTCTTCATTGTAAATTAAATTTAATCTCAATCTGATTAAAATCTGATGTAGTGTACAGGCTTTAATTATTTTGGCTATAAACTTATTTTAATTTTATTTTTTATTACTTTTGTTATTAATGACTTTTTATTTTATTATTTTACTTTGATTTTAATTTTGTGATTTTTTTTTTAACTCTGCCCTACATACATCTGACGTATGTAGGGCGTAATTAAAAAATCAAAGTAAAATAAAAAGGCATTAATAACAAAAGTAATACAAAATAAAATTATAATAAGTTCATAGCCAAAATAATTAAAGCCCGTACACTACATCAGATTTTAATCAGATTGAGGTTAAATTTAATTTACAATGAAGATCTCATTTAATATGTACCTGTTGATTTCCTAACATTTAAAGCTAATCTCATTGCAATGAAATTATTACCTTAGTTAGATCAGATTTTAATCAGATTGATTTAACCTCAGACAGTTTACACATACAATTAAAACTTGTATTCAGTTCCAACTTTATTATATCATCCCAACAATGGCCAGTTGAAAAACTGTTAAATAGTATTGAAAACAAATAAATTTCATTACAAAACTCCCAATATTCCCAAGGATAAATTATTTGAACAACAGTGATACAATTGAATATACAAAAACAATAAAAAGAAAGCAGGAAAGTAAAAACAATGAAGTTGTCATGATTTGTTTAAATGAACAATTATGTAAAAAATTCAATCCAGCTTTAACATTTTTTTAATAATAGCAGTTGACACTATATGTCAAGCAGAAAAGGATAACAACATTTTGGGTTACACATTTTCATTAATTTGCTTAATTTTGTTCAATGTGTCCTATCTTAACTGCGATCCTGCTGTTAGTTTAAATCCAAAGTCAATGATATCTTTCAAATCTACATCTTCTAACCATGGTTTTTTAGTTTTACCTTTTCCAATATACCAAGGCTTTATCTTTGATGTACCGGTATATGTTCTACTTTTATACCAGTGTATTCGGATCATATGACCATTCTCAGATTGAACGCATTATCCCTGATATGTTGATAAACTTGTGGCGACCATATCTCCAAACCTCAACACCAATGCTCTATTTCTTGATTGCTGATTTCATTCGTTTTGTAATAGGTTTTCCAAGGTTTATCTGATAATAAAATAAAGTTCAGAATACCGGGGGGTAGTTATTTAAAATGAAACATGCTACGTAAAAATAAATACAACCACTCACTGGGAATATATGTCATATAAAAACCTGCGCAGTGTGTTGTGTTGTCAAGTCACCTAAATTATATGTTTTTTTAAAGTTTCAAATCATATACCGGTAGAATAGTAATAAAAAGACTTTCTCGCATCTTTTTTGAAAACCATTAGACCATTGGATGAACAATTGTCAAATTGAATTGATTCCTTTCTCTATCAGACTACGGTAATTCATTTAAAATATTCTATTATCTTAAAATAGCTTGACAGATTGATTGATATATTGTTTTCTCGTAATGCATCTGAACAAGCATAAATATGTCAGCTAAATGACTGCTTGATTTATACTTACTCCTTATAGTGGATCATTCTTATCATCATAATCACAATATCTTCAGTTATGTCATTGTCAGCTCTACCTACACATTAACATACATTAATTCATACAGATACCATCTGCCTTCATTGGTATGTTGATTTCCTATAATTAACCTAAAATTGATATGTAATTGAACTGGATATTGAGTTGATGATTTGTTGAAATAATCGTCTCATTTGCATAAATTAATATTCATGAGCAATGAAAAACTTGTCTTTTCAGTAAAATTGTGCCAAAATGCTTTTCGATAGCATACATGATAGTTCTAAATTGACTAATTTTATCGTTATGAGCTGAAAAAATAATTGGAATCAAAGAAAGCTTAGAAAGAACTCCCATGTGCTGAGAGTATTGAAGACACATTAAAAATTAATTCAAAATTACTTGTACTTGAGATATTGATAGAATAGCTGAAAACTAATTATGTAAATCAGGTAACTGATATGAACAGATTTGAGTGTAAAACTAATAAGGCCTGCATAATGTAATATCTATGTACCAAGTTTCATTGAAATGTGATTAGAACAAAACTATGAATTATTATTAGAGAATTAATATGAACAAATTCCAAATTCAAAATTAATCGGGCCTGTCTATTGTCCTAGAGCATTCATGTACCAAATTTTATTCAAATGTGATGATCAGTAATTGAGATATCAGTGTTAATTAACTATTTAATTAGATGATTAATAAGCATAAATATTTACCAAAAACTAATTGGGTCTCTGCATAGTCCTAGGTTCATTGAAATGTAATGATGAATACTCTTTAAAAGTTTCATTAAAATCCAATTAGTGGTTCTTTCTATATCAGTGGAAAATTCATTGAAAAAAATAACTAATTATGCTAATAAGGTGATTAATATGCACAAGTATATACCCCAAAACTAATCAGGTCTCTGCACAGTCCTCAAGTGACTATGTACCAAGTTTCATTGAAATGTGCTGATTACTACTTGAAATATCGAAAAGCTGAAAATTAATTAATTATGCAAATTAGGTAATTAATATGTACTGATATTACCCTAAAAATTATCAGGTCTGTGCAGTGTCCTATGACATCTATGTACCAAGTTTCATTGAAATGTGATGATTCCTACTTGAAATATCAGTGGAAAAGCCAAAAATTGATTAATCATTATGAACATTAGGTAATTAATATTGCACAGATTTTTACCCAAAAATAATCAAATCTGCGTATGAGTTCAGAGCATCTATGTGTCAAGTTTCATCAAAATCCAATGAGTAGTTCTTTAGATATCAGTGGAACAGCCATGGAACAGCTAAAAATCAGCTAATTATCATGCAAATTAGGTTATGAATATGCATGGATTTTTACCAAAACCTAATCAAATCTGCGCATTGGCCCAGAGCATCTATGCATCAAGTTTCATCAAAAACCGATGTATGGTTTTTGAGATAGCGGTGGAACAGACGGACACACATCACACACACATACAGACACACTAACTGCAAAGACTTTCATTGTGTGCTTTGCACACGGGATTCAATTACTTGTACTTGAGATATTGATGGAAAAGCTGAAAACTAAATATGCAAATCAGAAAACTAATGAGGTCTGCGCAATGTAACAAATCATCTATGTGCCAAGTTTTATTGAAATGTGATTAGAACCACAAAATTATGAATTATAATGCTAATTAGGTAATTAATATCAACAGATTTTAACCCCAAACTAATCAGGTTTGTACATTGTCCTAGAGCATCTTTTGTACTAAGTTTCATTGAAGTGGAATAATTTGTACTTTAGATATCAGTGTGATAGCCTAAAATTGGTTAGGTAATTAGTATGTACAGATTTTAACCCACAATTAATTAGGTCTGTCTGTTGTCCTACAACATCCATGTACAATGTCTCATTTGAATGTGATGATTAGTACTTGAGATATCAGTGTGAAAGTTGAAAATTGGTTAATTATGCAAACTAGGTGATTAATATGTACAAATATTTATCTCAAAACAATCAATCTCTTCATAGTTTTTGAGTATCTATGTACCAAGTTTCATTGAAATGTAATGCTTACTACTCAAAATATCAAAAGCTGAAAATTTATTAATTATGCAAATTAGGTAATTTATTATGTTTAGATATTACCCTAAAAACTATCAGGTCTGTGCAGTGTCCTATGACATCTATGTACCAACTTTCATTGAAATGTGATGTTTAGTACTTGAGATATCAGATGAGGTAATTAATAGGCACAGATTTTTATCAAAAACTTATCACATCTGCACATTAGTTCAGAGCATCTATGTACCAAGTTTCATCAAAATCTAATGATTGGTTGTTTAGATATCAATGGAAAAATCATGGAACAGCTAAAAATTGGCTAATTATTAGACAAATTAGGTACCGGGGGGGGGGGGGGTAATTAATATGCACAGATTTTTACTAAAAACTAATAAAATCTGCGCATTGGCCCAGAGCATCTATGCATCAAGTTTCATCAAAAACCGATGTATGGTTCTTGAAAAATCAGTGGAACAGACGGACACACATACACACGCACACACACACACACAGAAACACACACAGACACACTAACTTCAAAGACTCCCATTGTTTGCTTCGCACATGGGAGTAAAAAATGATGTAAAGGTATTTTTTGAGACACGTTTTCGATCAGACTCCAGCAAACTGTTGAAAATAAGCACAGGTTTTCTTTTTACCCTGGTCATAGCAAGTTACGAAATTCATGGAGAATGCATTTATATTTTTCTCTAGTACTTTTGCTCGAAATTGCTCAAAATGTTTTCTGTGACTTTTATCAGTGACAATTTACCAAATTAGTATGCATTTCGAGAAACCACAGTGTGTGTGCATGCGCAGTTTGAAATGGAACAGTTTTGAATGCAATAAAATCACGCGTAGAACACAGGCTCCAGCAATTAATTGTGCCGTCAAACTGGTTGTCGGTTGAATTCTTTTGCAATAGACATAGTTTTGGAGCCTGTATTTTTCGGTGAAATGTATCTAAGTTTTGTTGAGGATTATTCTGTAAAGAAATGCCTGAAATTATTTCATCTGTTCGCAAACGGGACATTGCTGCTTTGATGATGGACTAGGAACGATTAATGTCGAAACGTTCTATTCAGATGGGATGGCGCCCTCTCATAAGGTCTACATCACAGTTGTATTACCTGTTAAACTTATTTAAACATACAGTAGTAAAATGAGCCATAAATTTTATTCAGTATTCATGGCACCTGACTCATTTTTTATTTGGAATACCTAAAATCGTGACATCCATCATAGTTTTAAATCTTGCTTAAAAATACGCTCAACATCACTGCACAAATACAAAATGATTCAAAACATTTGCTTGGACACGGTTACAATTGCTGTAGTGAATATTCATAGGTGATATTAAGTCAGAAAGAACAGAACAGATCAGTACAAATTTCATGACCCTCATTTCTTGGAATTATGTCTTATTTTGATATTTCTTTAATTTTTATTTTTTCAGTTTTACTGTTTGTGTTTATTACATTTGTTAATCTCTTTACCTTACTAAATCCTCTGATTATTTACTTGTGTAATATAGTTACTATTATTATATTATTTAATTAAATACCATTACTACCATCAGTTTCGCAAGCGATTCAATTGACACTAAGGATCTGTAAACTTGATCGGAGAGATAAACCTGCATTTTTTACCCAGATATTTTTGACATACTGTAATAATTGTTGTATTTAATTGGTGTATGATAGAATGCTGTGGCCTTGTCCTGACGTTTGTGACTGGTATAGAACTTATTTTCATGAGTTGTGTGTATGATAACATAACTCACTAATGTCAGTGCACAACCATAGGCTTCTGTTATTATTACATATGTTCGAAGACTTCAAGTAAATTATGTCTTCCACAATTGTCATACAAGTGCGCGCAATGAAAGTCACCTATTTTAAATTCTGTTCAGTGATTGGCTAATTCCATAATTGTTATAATTTGATTTATCTCACACTACTTTTATATGTCAAATGCTACAAACAAAATGTATCTACCGGTAATAATACACCTTCAATAATTACCTTTTTTGCTTGCTTTATCTTTCAATTCCTTTATAAAACGATCGCATCACTCTTGACGACGTCTTGAGATCATTTTCCAAAATAGGAATTTTCATTTCTGTGAAATTTGCATCAATCAAATCAGAATGGTTGAGCAACAAATGAGAATATCATTAATTGAGTCACCAAATAACTTTTAACATCGTATATTTTATCGAACAGATGTGTGGTCACTGGATATTTCTTAAATGATTTGGGCAATCCATCAATCAGAGAGTCTAAGGTGAAGACATAATTATGATTTAACCAAGTAGAATATCTGCTGAATACTTGGTCTATGTCTTCGTGTGTGTGTCCTACCATAAGAAATGATATCTGAAAAAAAAAAAATATTCTGTTACTTAAAATTATCTTACTAACATCAGCTAGGTATGAGATATGTTTTACTTTTTGTAAATGGGTAATTGTGAACTATTGAATAAAGCTATGATAACAGTGAGAAATAACTGACGAAAACCTACGATCAAAGCGAATAAACAGCTCCGGTCCCTGGCATGATACACATTGCTATGCGATTTTACATTGGTGCAGTTTGGGCTGTCCCTACATATACATTTGGTTATGTAATTGTAATTTTCACAAAAACTAGGTACATCTGCATTTCTTCTATACCAAAGAAACAATAAATAGGAAATAAATGTTACACTGAATTATATTAGTAATATAATGGTGCACATACCTTATCAAACACGTACAATTCCACAAGAAGACAGCAAAGAGCCAACAACCACCTATTTTTATTTTCCCTGGAAGTGTTGTCTAACTGCAGGTATAACGTTTTTGGTAAATTACTACCCAACTGCTTCAGTGCTAACATCGAAATACTTTATTTTCGCTGGAATTAATTTTCGCTGAAAAACCTTTTAAGGTGTTCTGTGTGGAATTTATTTTCACTGATTTTTGGCAAGTTGAATGTAAAATATATGAAAAACGTATATTCGTTGGATTTTATTTTCACTTAATCATTCCTTCGGCGGAAATAGCGAAAATGAATTATTTTACAGTATTGCATGTTAGGTTACTCTTATGGGGCCACTGGAATAAGTCAAAATATCCAAGTAGCCAGTGTCCATGTGCAATTATATACTCCTGTCAAGTGGGTCTTTAATTTCCACATTGTTGATGTTGTTTTGGAAATACTTGTGAAATGTGGCATATTTGTTTTATCAGAATCCATTCCATCCATAATAATAATAATTGAGACATATTTGTCTGGATGATTCTTGTCTTTTTGAATATGTTTGTAATACTTGAACTCTTCAGCACTAAAAATGTCAGACACAAGTGTGCAATATTTAATCATTCACATAGCTGAAAATTATTAAAATAAAAGAAAGTGACGAGAAACGATAGTCTTACTTCTGTCTTTTCAAATGCTTCTCCTCCTACAAGCATATCAAATTATGTTTTTGCTTGCTTATATTTCAGATAATAAAATCACTAGAACTAACATTCCAGGTGGCATTATACAGTATCACAAATCACAATATTTAGAGTCTCTGAAAAAGAATTGAAGCAAACTGTGAGTTACCATAATCAATCCCATATATCATAGCAATTCAGATTAAAAGCAGTGTAATAGTGTTACAGGCTCGGAATTAATGAAAATTAAAAGAAATTAATTAATCTGAAACTATACAGTCATTATGTTGATACCTCACACACAGATGGACAAATACGTACACCAATCCACCAGCTAACAAACAACTAATCGACTGACTGACAAAGCAGCCAAAATTGAAGCCAATGAGACTAAAAAGATACAAATATAATTAAAAATATATCTTTCTCAAGATGGCAGATATATATTGTTTGAATCATGTCTTTATAACCAACATTTGCTCATAGTTTATCTGTATTTTGACTAAACTAAATTCATT
Organism: Saccoglossus kowalevskii; assembly: GCF_978046115.1. NCBI lineage: Eukaryota > Metazoa > Hemichordata > Enteropneusta > Harrimaniidae > Saccoglossus > Saccoglossus kowalevskii. Next base: position 21,293,977 of record NC_140641.1, read on the forward strand.
GAACCTAATAAATTTACATAATTATAAATAGTTCAAAGCAATATACAATATACATTTCATTTCTTTCAGCCTTTCTTTAGTCTTCAAGGGCTTGATGAGATACAAAAACAGTTGAATAGAGTAGTAAAACTAGAAATCACTATGAAGGAGGCTGCTAAGGAGACAATTGCATTGAAAACAAGCATTGATAATGCATAGTCCCCCTTAAGTCAACGTAAATGTTCAGTAAAACTAGAAATCACTATGAAGGAGGCTGCTAAGGAGGCAATTGCATTGAAAACAAGCATTGATAATGCATAGTCCCCCCTTAAGTCGACGTAAATGTTCAGTACAAGTAGAAATCACTATGAAGGAGGCTGCTAAAGAGGCAATTGCATTGAAAACAAGCATTGATAATGCATAGTCCCCCTTAAGTCAACGTAAATGTTCAGTACAAGTAGAAATCACTATGAAGGAGGCTGCTAAGGAGGCAATTGCATTGAAAACAAGCATTGATAATGCATAGTCCCCCTTAAGTCGACGTAAATGTTCAGTACAAGTAGAAATCACTATGAAGGAGGCTGCTAAGGAGGCAATTGCATTGAAAACAAGCATTGATAATGCATAGTCCCCCTTAAGTCAACGTAAATGTTCAGTACAAGTAGAAATCACTATGAAGGAGGCTGCTAAGGAGTCAATTGCATTGAAAACAAGCATTGATAATGCATAGTCCCCCTTAAGTCGACGTAAATGTTTAGTACAAGTGACAAGTAGAAATGAAGGATCAATGTTTTTTTAACACATAAGCCAGACTTTTTGTATTCCTTGTTTCTCGAGTTTTTATAAGTCAATTTTTTTGAGGAGGGCGGGATAAAAAATAACATTAATTCTTTTTTTCCATTAAATTTGTGTGATTCTCAAAGAATTATAAGTGAGATCATTGATCGGAGAGAAGAATTGAAATAATGGTGGCACAATTTTCAGCATTAATGAGGGATTTCTCCGTGTTTGACGACAGAGTTTCACGGCGTGTCGCCTAGTAGTCTCAAGCAGCACGCAGAGAGGTCAATACCCAAGATTCACTGTCAACCAACGTGCATAAAGTTTAGATCTATCTGTGCGAGACTATCGTTACTTTCATCATGATACTCCCATGAACATGCAACTTTGATTTGTTAGGCGGCATGCGAAAAAAAAATGTAGATAAAAATATTTTTTGTTGGCAATTTTTTGCACTCACGAGTTGGCGGGCACGAGAAATACGCTGAAATAAAATTTTATTTTTATTTCATTTTCGGCTCCTGTTCATTCGGCGGGTTCGCGAAACAAGGGATAATAAAAGTCTGGCCTTACACAGATTACTGATTGTGTTACTGTCAGTATAGTACCTACATGGAAACTTTGAACTGAATTGGACTATATCTTACAGAAGAAATAGCATGAAAGAAAAACACAGCCAGTCGGGTAATGTCGTTCATGTATCTCCAAAAGAAATATGGCTTGCATCGTAACTTAATATGTAAGGTCATCATACAAAGTCCGATTGAAAATGCCCTATTAAACTTTGAACTGAATCAGGCCATATCGCCTTGTTCATCTTCAAGAAATAGTTCCGGACATGTTACAGAATGATATTTTACGTTTCTTTGACAAAATGACCACCAGTTTGACAAATGTGATCAAATCTCAAATCAAAACATGTTGTTGTGTTATCTTGAAGTATAGTACCTGTGTACAAACTTTGAACTGAGTCAGGCCATATCTTACAGTAGAATTAGCACGAAAACGAAAAAAGAAAAAAAAAAAATAGCCGCCAGTCGGCGATTTTGGTCCAAATTTTGAAAAAACTATGGCGTGCACTTGTAACCCAATATGCATGATGACCATACAAGTTTGGATTGAAATCCCAAGAAACAGTTACAGACTGATATTTTACAGGTTTTTTTGAGAAATTTTCGACAAATTTGATCAAATCTCAAGACAAAACATGTTGTTGTGTTACCTTGCAGTAAACTTCCTATGTACAAACTTCAAAGTGACAGAGCCAGAAGCCAGTGTGACAGAGATAGTAGCCTGTGTGACGGAGACAGTAGCTAGTGTGACAGAGACAGAAGCCAGTGTGACAGAGCCAGAAGCCAGTGTGACAGAGACAGTAGCCAGTGTGACGGAGACAGTAGCCAGCGTGACAGAGACAGAAGCCAGTGTGACAGAGCCAGAAGCCAGTGTGACAGAGACAGAAGCCAGTGTGACAGAGACAGAAGCCAGTGTGACAGAGACAGAAGCCTGTGTGACAGAGCCAGAAGCCAGTGTGACGGAGCCAGAAGCCAGTGTGGCAGAGACAGAAGCCAGTGTGACAGAGACAGAAGCCAGTGTGACAGAGCCAGAAGCCAGTGTGACGGAGCCAGAAGCCAGTGTGGCAGAGACAGAAGCCAGTATGACAGAGACAGTAGCCAGTGTGACAGAGACAGTAGCCAGTGTGACAGAGACAGAAGCCAGTGTGACAGAGACAGAAGCCAGTGTGACAGAGACAGAAGCCAGTGTGACGGAGCCAGAAGCCAGTGTGACGGAGCCAGAAGCCAGTGTGGCAGAGACAGAAGCCAGTATGACAGAGACAGTAGCCAGTGTGACAGAGACAGTAGCCAGTGTGACAGAGACAGAAGCCAGTGTGACAGAGACAGAAGCCAGTGTGACAGAGACAGAAGCCAGTGTGACAGAGACAGAAGCCAGTGTGACAGAGACAGAAGCAGGTGTGACAGAGACAAAAGCCAGTGTCAGAGACAGAAGCCAGTGTGACAGAGACAAAAGCCAGTGTCAGAGACAGAAGCCAGTGTGACAGAGACAGAAGCCAGTGTGACAGAGACAATAGCCAGTGTGACAGAAACAGCTAAGCCAATGTGACAGAGACAGAAGCCAGTGTCAGAGAAAGAAGCCAGTGTGACAGAGACAGAAGCCAGTGTGACAGAGACAGAAGTCAGTGTCAGAGACAGAAGCCAGTGTGTCAGAGACAGAAGCCAGTGTGTCAGAGACAGAAGCCAATGTGACAGAGACAGAAGCCAGTGTGTCAGAGACAGAAGCCAGTGTGACAGAGACAGAAGCCAGTGTGACAGAGACAGAAGCTAACAAAACAGTGAGAGAAGAAAAAAAGTGAAATATACTATTTCTATCATGACAGCGATGATTTATTCACCCAATAAAGTCAATGAAACAAAAATTAGACGAGATGTAGTCTATATTGTGAGACTGGAAGGCTTTAGGTGGGCCTAATGTATGGCTCAGTCTGCACATGTGAGTTACCATAGTCATGTACTTAAGTCATAAGTGATGACACAGAACTCTGGGCTGGCTATGTATTTACTTAGCGATTCAGCAGACCAATGGCTTGAAATGGGTTAATAATTTCATTATATACTTTGATTGTGAATCTCATTTGTTATGTTCTTTTCTACAGATTTCCCTAGTTTTTAATTGATATTTTGCTGTTTCAAGGCTGTTGTCATTGTATAATTGTTTAAACTATCGGTATTTGTTACGAGCCAGGGACTTGGAGCCAGGGACTAGATTAGTTCTGCTAGAACTACCTCCCTGGTCCCCACCAGTAGAAATATATATATTTAATATTTATTCAGATAAAGTTTCTGTACAATTGTCTTTCTATCTATTCTATTCTATTGAGTAATGGATAATTTGGCTTGGTTTCATTTTGGATTGCGGAACTTCTTTAATGCTGACTAATGTTCACTTTGACTTGAATCACTCATTCTTTTAAAATTACTAATAATTTCGGAATTGAATTTTTCAGTTTAGTTAGTTTTTTTATATTGTTTTCTTCAGCTGCTTCATTTATATAATTCTCAATATTTAAATTAGGATAATCATCAGTTTACCAGGACCCCCCCCCCCCCAGATTCGCCACTGTTCTCTCCATCTTTATAAATATTTATATATTCGATGGCAGTTGAATCCAACTGGCAAACTGGCAGCTTCACCAGTGTAAAAAAAATTATTTGTCACTATATGACTTAGGGGAAAATATGGCAATTCTTCCTTCCAAGATAAGAGGACACCGAGTACAAGAAGAAACTAGGTCATATATCAATGGATGTCAATAATTCTGGTTTGTGGATTAATTAATAGCAGAGGGAAAATTAATATCTGCATTTCAATATTAATTTCAAAAACAATTTCACTCTAGTTGCATTTAGATTGTATACCATATGCTCTATTAGAAGAGCATCTCTAATAGAAGCACATGTACAGCAACAATTGCATTGATTGTATACTGATTTATTAAAATATGATGTATTTTGACCATAGAAACACCTCTGTTATTTACATAAGAGCATGCGCTACTAATAGAGCAAATACGGTAGTGCATGCAATATCTCTAACAATTTAGCTGTTTTAGTTTAAATACATTTACATGTACAGACTAAAACAGAAACATTGTTAGAAAAGTTGCTTGCAATATTGCTGACTACTGTAAAATACTTTATTTTCTCTGGAATTTATTTTCGCTGAAAACAGCTTTCTGGCATTGTGTGGATCTAATTTTCACTATGTTGTATTAAGACTCAATGCAACGTATAGAGAAAGCTGCATTTTCACTGGAATTTATTTTGCAGAAATTTGACTACAGGTAAAACAGGGAAAATAAAATGCCAGTGCAAATAAAGCATTCCACCCTATGTTATGTGACCACAATAATAGACAAGATACATTCATGATTGTGTGGAACCATGTCTTATTAAACAAGTAAAAAATAAAATAAATATCAAAGGAAGCTTAGAAAGAACTCTTGAGTGCTGAGAGTATTGGAGACACATTAAAATTAATCAAAATTTAAGATTTGCTTTTCAAACAAGAAGCTTGGCAACTAATTTTTGTCTGCTATTTGAGATGCACAACATGAAAAAATGTGATTCACATTATCACAATTTATAATACATACAGAAAATACATTTGATTTTTCATCCATGGTTTTTATTCTAATTAGTTCCAGAGCGCCTCTGCGATGAATTCAATTTAAATCTGATTTTTGTTTAATATCAGAAATGGGCTAATCATAGATAATCAATATGCATTAAACTAATCATGTATGTGGATTACCTCAATGAACCAAATGAATTATTATAATCAAAGAAAGCTTAGAAAGAACTCCCATGTGCTGAGAGTATTGGAGACACATTAAATATAATTCGAAATTACTTAGCTGAAAACTAATTATGCAAATCAGAAAATTAATATGACCAGATTTGAGTGTAAAACTAATGAGGTCTGCGCAATGTAACAGAAAATCTATGTCTCCAAGTTTAATTGAAATGTGATTAGAACCAAAAAATTATGAATTATTATGCTTATTAGGGAATTAATATGAACAGATTTTTACCCCAAACTAATTAGGTTTGTACATTGTCCTAGAGCATCATTGTACTAAGTTTCATTGAAATGGAATAATTAGTACCGTGAAAACTCCAAAATTTCGACCCCTCTAAAAATTCGACCGCCTATTTATTTGCCGGGTTTCGGTGTTTTATTTACCTCCAAATTTTCGACTCCACTAAAAATTGCCGACTCATTCTTATTCGAAAATTGCGACCAGTTTTAGTTTTCCCCCAAACGAAAAAAAAAACGATGTGAGCGTTCAAACGGGACCTTCCTCAAAGGCATGAATTCGGGTTTCTGATTGACTGAAAGATTTTTATTTTATTGGTAACGAAAATATATTCTAAATAAACGAAGTTTCAAATAAAAACGAACACAAAAATCTCGGCATGCTGCGTTTCTGAATTGTTGATTATTACTGTACTCAGTAGTGATTATAATAATGTACACAAAATAAATTTGTTGAATGGTTATGAAATACAAATAAAAGTCAACTTAGTTTCATCGTAAGCGAATGATTCCGGTCTCGCATAAACGTTTGATGCTGTAGGATATCCGCCATGTTCTCTTAGGTCAAATAGGTCAAATCGCTAATTAACCAATCAAAAAGCTGGATGATGCCAACGTGTTCAAATTACCATAGCTTATTTAAATATGTTAATGTTATTGAACGCAATGCGGAAGAGATTGATGTTGTAGTACGATATTTTGGCTTGGATTTTGATGCGAAAACGGCATGATTTTTTTTAAATAAAAAAATTAGTTGTTTTTAAAAAATAAACTGGTCATCTGAAGAATAATTTAACATTGTTCACAGTGATAACAGCTCATTCTCGAAAGGAAGCTTACCCGCTCACGCTAGTCACGTTAAAAATCATACACGGGTACTCTTGAATAGACAGACGTCAATGACTACGGTAAAACTTAGACTCTATTTTAGCCGGCAGGATTGATTGAAATGTCCGAAAAATGACGCCAAAATACACCTTAAAAGTCCCATTTTATTTTCTTAAATCCCATTTTATTTTTTAATCCAAGGGCGAATTTACGGCAGAATTTGGTCCCTCAAATAAGGGACACGTGAGCTTTGATTCTAACCGGATACATTGCACTGGGTCGGGGAGATCGTTTGCTAAACTTCCATGTATCTTTTGTCCAATGGGTACCTGTACTTCGAACATTCGCAAGTTTTCCTAGGTAGTGCGAGACAGCTTTGTCTTTTGACCTATTAGTTTTGTGCTGACCTCTTCTCCGCGTCTTGATGTTTTGTTTTGCTTGTCATAATACTCACTGATTGATGACTTTGTTTAGATTTTGAGTTACAACTCGGCCACGACCTTTGCTTTTACCGTGAAACCTGAGGAAGTTTACGTCAATTGACGGACATTGCATTTTTTAAAAACTAATGAAGCACACTGTCTATCATCCCCATTTTTTTTTGCTGATTTCTATTCTGAAAAATTCGACCGTCCGAAAATGCACCTTAATTTTGACTCTAAAAACACGTCACATTTCTAACACCAATTATTTAAAACCGGTCGAAATTTTGGAGTTTTTACAGTACTTTAGATATCAGTGTGAAAGCTTAAAATTGGTTAATTATGCAAATTAGGTAATTAATATGTACAGATTTTAACCCACAATTATTCAGGTCTGTCTATTGTCCTACAGCATCCATGTACATTCATTGATATGTGATGTATAGTACCTGAGATATCAGTGTGAAAGTTGGTTAATTATGCAAATTAGGTGATTAATATGCACAAATATTTACCGGAAACTAATTGGGTCTGCATAATTCTAGATTCATTGAAATGTGATGATTAGTACTTTAGATATCAGTAGAAAAGCTGAAAATTAATTATGCAAATTAGGTAATTAATATGCACAATTATTTTAATACCCTAAAACTAATCAGGTCTCTGCATAGTCCTAAAGGATCTATGTACCAAGTTTCATTGAAATGCGATGATTAGTACTTGAGATATCCGTGGAAAAGCTGAAAATTAACTAATTATGCAAATTAGGTGATTAATATGCACAAATATTTATCGAAAACAATCAATCTCTGCATAGTCCTTGAGTATGTAAGTACCAAGTTTCATTGAAATGTAATGCTAACTACTTATATCAAATGCTGAAAATTAATTAATTATGCAAATTAGGTAATTAATATGTACTGATATTACCATAAAAACTATCAGGTCTGTGCAGTGTCGTATGACATCTATGTACCAAGTTTCATTGAAATGTGATGATTAGTACTTGAGATATCAGTGGAAAAACCGAAAATTGACTAATCATTATGCAAATTAGGTAATTAGTATCCACGGATTATTACCAAAAACTAATCAAAACCTAGCATTAGTTCAGAGCATCTATGTACCAAGTTTCATCAAAATCCAATGAGTGGTTGTTTAGATATCAGTGGAACAGTCATGGAACCACTAAAAAATAGCTAATTATCATGCAAATTAGGTAATTAATATGCACGGATTTTTACCAAAAATTAATCAAATCTGCGCATATGTTCAGAGCATCTATGTACCAAGTTTCATCAAAATCCAATGAGCGGTTCTTTAGATATCAGTGGAACAGTCATAGAACAGCTATAAATTAGCTAATTATCATGCAAATTAGGTAATTAACGAGCATGGATTTTTACCAAAACCTAATCAAATCTGCGCATTGGCCCAGAGCATCTATGCACCAAGTTTCATCAAAAACCGATGTATGGTTCTTGAGATAGCAGTGGAACAGTCGGACACACATACACACATACACACACACATACACACATACACACACACACACTAACTGCAAAGACTCCCATTTTGTGCTTCGCACATGGGAGTCAAAAATTGAGAAATTATTATGTATAGATTTAGGTCTGTATATTGTTCCAGGGTGCACATGTACAAAGTTTCATTATAATGTGATGATTAGTCATAACTAAATTAGTTGAAAGCTGAAAAGTAAATTATTATAGATTTATATTATTATAGATATTATATAATTATTATAGATGTATATAAACCTAAAACTAACTTGATCATCACATTGTGTTAGAGTATACATGTATCAAGATTCATTAAATGAAGATAAGTACTGTCACAGACCATCTATGTACGAAGTTTCATTGAAATGTGATTATAACCAAAAAATATGATTTATTATGCAAATTAAGTAATTAATATGATCTGATTTTAACCCAAAACTAATCAGCTCTGTGTATTGTCCTAGAACATCTATGTACCAAGATTCATTGAAAAGTAATGAAGTCATAGTACTTAAAATATCAAAAGCTGAAAATTGATTAATTAAGCAAATTAGGTAATTAATATTTCTCATATTTGTCTGTGCATCGTCCTATGTATCTATGCAAGTTTCATTGAAATGTGATGATTAGTACCTGAGATATCAGTGGAAAAGCTGAAAATTGACTAATCAAAACCTAATCAAATCTGCGTATTAGCCCAGAGCACCTATTCACCAAGTTTCATTAAAAACCAACATACGGTTCTTGAGATATCAGATCACACATACAGACAGGGTAACTGCAAAGACTCCCATTGTGTGCTTCGCACACGGGAGTCAAAAATAAATAAAATGTAATAAAATAAATATTAAAACAAATGAGAAAATTTTTTGTTGTCAGCAAATGTTTTACATCACACTCTTACAGAGCAATCTCGTTCCGACCTACAATCTGACTCTCACCACCCACCTCACTTTCACCACCCATCTCACTCACACCTACTATCTGTTCTCACCACCCGACCCACATTCACCAACCATTCCACTCTCACCACCCTCCTCACTCACACCTACTATCTCATTCTCACCACCCAACCCACATTCACCAACCATTCCACTTTCACCACCCTCCTCACTTTCACCAACCATTCCACTATCACCACCAACCTTACTCACACCTACTATCTCATTCTCACCACCCAACCCACATTCACCAACCATTCCATTCTCACCACCCACCTCACTTTCACCAACCATTCCACAATCACCACCCACCTCACTCACACCTACCATCTCAATCTCACCACCCACCTCACTCACACCTACCATCTCATTCTCACCACCCACCTCACTCACATCTACCATCTCGTTCTCACCACCCAACCCACATTCACCAACCATTCCACTCTCACCACCCACCTCACTCTCACCAACCATTCCACTGTCATGAGCCACTTTAGTACATGTAGCAGTCACCTGCATTTTAGCCCTTTTTGTTACAATGTCAGTGATCTTTTGCTTTGTAACAGGATGTGGAGACGATGCTCACTTTCTCTTCTTTTTTTTCTTTTTGTTTTCGGACTGCCGACGAACCTTTTTAATCCCAGTTCGGATGAGGTTCGAAAACGGGGATTATTAATTTGGGTTCCGTCCGTCCTTCTGGATCCATTTATCGGACAGCCTTTGACCGATCTCGTTCAAACTTGGTATACAGACAATCTATGATGACCTACATAAGCCAATTTTCGTTACGATTCAATTAAATATGGCTGACTGGCAGCCATTTTGTCCCTCAAATTTGCTAAATTCTGATATGTAAACGTGAACAGGGCGATTTCAATCAAACTTTGTATGGTGATCATGCATATTGGGTTATTGGTGCACGTCACTTTTTTTCAAGATTCGGACCAAAATGGCCGACTCACGGCCATTTCATTTTTTTTTTTAATTTTTGTGCTGATTCCTCTGAAAGATATCGCCTGATTCACTTGAAAGTTTTTACATAGGTACTATACTTCAAGACAATACAACACCATGTTTTGTTTAGAGATTTGATCAAATTTGTCGAAATGGCGGCCATTTTGTTTAATATCTTAAATTCACAGTTTGTAACGTGTCTGGAACTATTTCCCGAAGCTGAATAGGGCGATTTCAATCAAACTTTATATGATGATCATGTATATTGGATTACACGTGCACGTCATATTTTTTTTTCAAAATTTGGACCAAAATGGCCGACTGTTTTGTCTTGAGATTTGATCAAATTAGTCGAAATGGAGGCCACTTTGTCAAAAAACGTAAAATAGCAGTAAAATATCAAGTCTTTTCTACCTCCGTTGAAGATAATGAAAAAAAATGTTGGATATGATGAACTTCTAAAAAAAAAATTTGCAAGCAGACCTACTGATAAAAAAAAATTTCCAAACACATAAAAAAAAAAAAAAAAAGAATTGCCTTTCACTGAGCTGACCTCCCCTCCCCTCAAAAATCAAATGGTCCAACAACCCTAATGAAGTCAAACTATGAAGACATACTGTGGATGTGACCTGTTCAAATGATATCTATCAAACATTCAAAACACGGACAATAAATATGAGTTAATAAATGTTGGTTTACTAACCTTATTTCAATGAAATTAATACTTTTGTGGTTTAAAAAACACACGGATCAGACGGATGTGGATGCTGCTCTTTCACCCGGGGTCTCTCACACTAAAGATTGTGACAAACATGGCGACTAAAAGCATGCCCAGTAACAAACCACAGGGAGCCCAGGAACTATAATCAACTGTAATACGCAGTCCTCTATGAGCGGGGGGGGGGGGGTATCGGCTGGTATCTAGTGTAAGAAATAGACAAGGGATGAAGGCTCCAGCCAGCTCACATTTTTTAAACTCGAAAAAACAGACGAAAAGAATGAAAAATAAAATATAAAAAAAATACCAGGTTGAAGAATATTAGTTGCTTCTTCAAATTTCGCCAAAGCCCTACCTACATTTTACCGATATCTGCAGAATAAATCAAGAAAACTACACAAATTTACTCCATTTAGGAATTCCTAACGGTTTGCCCGAACGCATGGCACAGTTGGAGGCGTGGCCTGTTCAGCATTTGTCAACAACCAATCACAAGATGGTTACGAACCACATCGAGGTCACGACTCGGTTAGCCTTGCTCAACTGGTTCGTAACCAGTCTTGTGATTGGTTGTTGACAAATGCTGAACAGGCCACGCCTCCAACGGTGTCGTGCGGTCGGACTAACCGTTAGGAATTCCTAAATGGAGCCAATTTGTGTAGTTTTCTTGATTTTTTCTGCAGATATGGGTAAAATGTAGGTAAGGCTTTGGCGAAATACGAAGGAGCAACTAATATTCTTCAACCTGGTATTTTTTTTAGATTTTATTTTTTTATGTTTTTCGTCTATTTTTTCGAGTTTAAAAAATGTGAGCTGACTGGAGCCTTCATCCCTTGTCTATTTCTTACACTAGATACTAGCCGATACCCCCCCCCCCCGCTCATAGGGAGTGCGTACAGTTGATCATAGTTCCTGGGCTCCCTTGGCCCTGAGTACAGTCCTGTAGGTTGGCCTCCTTCCGCTGATCATTCGGCCCCCACAGTCCTGAGAAGTCGCATAGAGCAGGGATTCGACACTATTGTGAAGGAATGTATTGGGCGATTTAAGAGGCATTCAGCTTTGCAGTTAAAAAATAAGCAGGTCGTCACGTCTAACTATTCTGAATGCCTTAACTGGAAGTGAAATTACATAAGATTTCCCACTCTAGTCGATCAAATCGACATTTTCCAACGTCAACCGAAAGTATACGCCGCCATCTTGTTCTTGACGTATTTATAAACAAAACGTTGTTTCGTTGCGTAAAACTAGTTTTTGCCAATGTTCCAGTGCTGTAGGTTCGTTTTTCGGCCACAAAAAGGGTATTTGTGATCGCTGGATTTGATCGATAGATGTTTTAGCTGGTTACAATCATGTAAACTGCAGAACGGTTCTCCGCCATAAATTTGTAGGCGGGTGTCGAATCCCCGGTCTATGCGACTTCTCAGGACTGTGGGGGCCGAATGATCAGCGGAAGGAGGCCAACCTACAGGACTGTACTCAGGGCTAGGGCTCCCTGTGAACAAACTACTATTAAAGCGAAAGGGTCGTCACCTGCACACACGACGATGACAACACACGCCACAAACGCGAAGGCTCATGGGTAGACGCTTGTTTGTAAACAATTATGACGCTTGTGCAGGTGGCGACTCCCCGCTTTAACTTAGGGGGTTTATCTACATATTATTATTATTATAAACTCGCTGGTCCGCCCAGTCCCACTGTGGAGATAATATTATCTCATCGACTCACTGGTCTACCCCATGGCCCCATGGAGGTAGAAAGAGAGCGCTGTATTCTCGGGGCGGAGCTACGTCACAAGACGTTTCACGTTGCTAAGACGCGCACCACTGTACATGCATTTCTATGGGCTCTGTGCGCGCTGCTGTGGAACGCCGGTCGAGCCGGTGAAAATTCGAGAAAACAACATAAACTCAACTTTGAAGTAATCCTAAACAACCAAATGTACATATGTTACACACCCAGGGCTAATCTTGTAACACTGTTTAGGGGAGTCTCAACAACAATCCCAAAGTACCGTTTTCTGTGAGTTGTTGGCCTTTGTTTTCACTGCGATGGTTGCCAGGCGGTGAAAATGCCCGGATGTCCGCCCCGAGGTTGAGTTAATGTCGGGCGCCCTCTCTGGCGATTCTGTATAACCAAGTTACGACAGCGACACACCAGATTGGAACGAATAGAACGCGTCTAATGTTGACGGACAATGCAGATGCTCGATCACTGTCATTCCACGCCGACACAGCACACAGCAAGCATACGTTTCAGTGTTATTGTAAATACTATTATATTGCGTAAAATCGAAGAACAGATTTGAAAAATGGCAGGTAAGTCATGTACATGTCACCTGTTGTCTTGGTGTTGAATAATAATGGCTGCGATACAAGCAGAAATTGGTGTACTTTGTCAAAAAGACGACGAAGAGAAGATGTCCGCCACATTATGATAATTTCCGCCAAAAATTCATTCACGCTGTATTGTAAAATAATTTGATAGAAAACTACTGCAGTTTGTCTTAGTTCATCAATACTACCTGTAGTAATTGAACAACGCTTTTCTTTGTTATCGTAGATAATTTCAGACCATGTTGTAACCCTGCTACAGAGACACCGGTCACCATAGTAACACTGTGAGTAAATCTTATTCGTCAAGTACTAGCTAGAATTACAGGCTGCATGGATGTTCAATCTATTTTTAACTTCTGTAATTTATTTGGAGGTGGGAGGGGGTCATTGCGTAAACACCACTTAAAAGATGATTTCTTGAACTACAGCAGAATTGCTTTTTTTCAATCTGGTCTCGTGATACTGTGTACATTTATACCATAAGCCCGCCTTATTCAAATTAAATTTTCTCGAAATTGTAGCAAACGAATTACATCACTGTATTATACAATACTCCCTCTAAATAATTTCGCCTTACACCATTAACTACATTCATTCGATGCACGATGGCATATATGTCTCGTATTTACTGACACGATGTGTTATGTTGTATATTTTTCAATCGATATTGTTTTCATTCTGTCTGTTTGTTTTTTTAATCATCTCGTTTCTTCCATCTTCTTTTAGTGATGAAGCCACCGAAAACGAGTTATTTTGGAGTAGTGTTATTGTGCAAAAAGTCACGAGTGACGCGCAACTGCAATTTCTGGAAGAAGTCCAGAGAGGTAGCAATAGGGTCGGCGCAGTCGACAATTCTCCGGTAAATGTGAGTAGTTTACCCCAAGACGAAAACGATATATTCGTTAGCTGTCGGTCATCAGAAACAGATGAATTTACTGAATTCGTGACTTCATCTGTATGATTAGAAAGACGAATCCCACAAAGAATGACAAAAACAACCTAAATACTGACCTGCTTGTTAATGATTATGTTCAGGAAATAATTGCAGGGGCTACATTGGTTTATTTTGGAGTAGACTGTGTTAATAAAAGTGTTGAAAAAGAAGACAGGTATGAAATAAACAATAGTCCACTTCACATGTCGACTTTGCCTCGAAGTATACCGCTCTCTGAGTCAGTTGATGTAACAAGACACATTGTGAGTGACGCCCAATGTCAAGTACAATCAATAACCTCGTCAAATGTGGATAATATGGCAGATCATGGTAATAATGAAGAGTCCCTGGAATATTGTGAGGCCTTATCTATTGCCAACATTTCCCGGGAAATTGACGAAGAGGATAGTCGTCTGAAAGACGTACCACACTCTACTCAGAAAATACGTGGTGGTAACGATATGGAGGATATCGAGGTTTTGCACTCCGATATCGAACAGAGAAAGAAGAAGAAGACGGTTTCCAAGTCTAGGGTCAGATCCCTCTTGAAATTATTCAGAAGAAAATCTAAGAAGCAAAATGCTGGGGATGGGAAACACATCGATGCTTTGGAAAACGTCGACACAGAGGGCGCCTGTGAAGGATTAACCGTGGACAATAAGAAGATAAAAGTGACAGAGCTAGGGGATAAAGAACTGAGTGACAAAACGCCCAATAAAAGTGACAGTTGGTTCAAGAAAGTTAAAAGAAGGTTTTCTAAAACAAAGTCAACCACTCGCAAAGAGAAGAAAATTCCTAAATTGGTGACTAGCATGTAACATTATTAGCGCCAAGATCGTGATCGTAATTACCAATACTCCGACAAAGTTCGTTGTACTATGTGTGCATTTTGTTGTCGTTTTCAAAAACATTAAACACAATTGTTAATTTCTTTAAATGATATCGTTTCAGTGAATTTATTCAATTATCTACACTTTCCAGTGATATTGATACATTTCCTGATGGCTGTCTAACCATGTACAATTTCAACATACCATTGCGTAATGGTGCCTGGCTCCGTCCCGACACACTCAGCTTTCCTCGGAAATTGAGTTCAAAAAGCGCGGTAGTCGTCGCGCTGCGCATGTGCGACATTTGTGTTGATAAACATTGATTTTCCCACAATCCAATGCGTTCTTCAAATGGAAATCACAAGTATGAGGTTTGACCTGGGCGCGACTTGCGCTGATTACCGACGGTGACTCCTTCGATACCTTCCAATCACATGAAAATTGCCTAATTAAAGCTTGGAAACGTCTCAGTTCGTACTCGTTGATCTGCGCAACAGTTAAAGTCGCTATCTTTGTTTATACTCAGACTAGTAATACAACAGACTCGCAACGGCTATTGTTTAAGGTGTTAATCGGCTTAATTGTATATGCTATGCGTGCCACGCTCTGTAGCATTGGCATAGACACCATCGAAGTTTACCGAACACTGGATATTCTGCACACTTCGCGCTTCTTCGGAAATTGCGTACTGTATTTCTTTGTAAAACGGATCCGGATATTTTTTAAAAAACGGGAGATGCGTTCTTGACATTTTGACCTTTGCAGCTGTGTAAGAATTTTAAGAATCGACCAAGAATCAGGGGAGTTACAAGTAACTGATTGTGTTAGTGTTTACCTCAAATAGTTTTTGAATATATAATGAGCAACTTTGAAACGATATTTCTCGCTGTTGCGGATTTTGCGGAAGGTTTCCAATATTTTTTCGGAGAGAGCATATCGCTGCGTTTTGAACGATCATACTTCTTTGTGTGTTACCCGTTTTGTTTTCGTGTTCCGGGATGCCGAAACATCAGATAGCTAGTGTCATGTACATACTAATTCTCTCAGCGTATCAGCGTGATCCGGTAACGGTAAAAACTGGAGGTGTGTTATTTTTGTCGCGTTCGACTTCATAGTACGCGATCTACGCGTTGTTCAGTGACTGTTTCAATTTTCTATTGTGTGTCAGTATTGTTGCTATTTCGAGTTTCACTGATTTTGTTTGACTTCCGTCATAGTTTTGTATAAAAATAGCCCAGTATATTTCTTCTTATTCTTAATTTCAGGAAATAAAAAACACGAGATCGATCAAGGGTTGCAAAGTTCTACAGAAAAATTGTCATTATCTTCGTCAAAATGTTCTCCTAAAATAGCTTCCCACTCGTAATTATCGTCCTCAGATTCGCCAAATTGTTCCGTAAATGCCATTTTCGAAGTTCACTGTCAACTACTGTCGTCTATGCCACTTCCTGTCTTTATGTCTCGCGATGCATCGCGATAGTTGATTGTAATATGAATAGATCTCGCGTTATTTTGTGAAATATAATGAAAATGTTGTTGCTCAGCAACGTTTACTCGGTACGATAAGAACTGATAACCTAAACAAACGTGGCACGCATTACTTCAAAAGAAAACGCCGCGTTGCGAGTCTGTTGTATTACTAGTCTGAGGTTTATATGAGACCCATATACATTGTATCTCGCACAAGCGCAGCGCGGCGACTATCGCGCTAAAACAATATAAAACAAAATAACAATTATTTACATTACAACTTAAAATTAGTTGCAGACAGATGTTTATGATTATTTCAAACTCATATAGTACGTAGCTGCTGAAACAGGGAGTACCTCAATTCAGTGCCTCTACCCATGCATGCATGGAGCCTCTACTGTTACACTAGAAAATTATTCAATTTCTTCCAAAAATATCTTGTTGTGCTTTTTCTGGTTGAAACACTTTATTCTTTCAAAATGGAATTATTTTGTCCATGTTTATTTCATTTATGCACGAAATGCATGATAATATAGTATTGTGTTGAAAATACAGCAGACAAACTTATTATCGTGGGATACGCCTTCTGAAGTCAAAAACAAGACGCCACCTACGGTGACATTTGGAGAATGGCGTGAAAAGACAAGCGGCGCGGTGGGCTTTACCCTTCACGAAAAGGATTTTACAATGAATCAATATTCACGGGACAGATTGAGTCAGATAGAGAGAGAGAGGTAAGATTATTTACTAGTGAGTCACCAGTGGCACTGGGTAGACCAGCGATTCGATGTATTATCTTCACAGAGACACCGGGGTAGACCAGTGAGTCAATGAGATAATATTACCTCCACAGGGGAACTGCGGGATAGACCAGTGAGTCAATGAGATAATATTACCTCCACAGGGACACTGGGTAGACCAGTGAGTCAATGAGATAATATTACCTCCACAGGGGCACTGTGGGATAGACCAGTGAGTCAATGAGATAATATTATCTCCACATAGGCACTGGGTAGACCAGTGAGTCGATGAGATAATATTATCTCCACAGGGACACTAGGGAGACCAGTGTGTCAATGAGATAATATTATCTCCACATAGGCACTGGGTAGACCAGTGAGTCAATGAAATAATATTATCTCCACAGGAACACTGGGTAGACCAGTGAG
The DNA here is from genome assembly GCF_978046115.1 of Saccoglossus kowalevskii. NCBI lineage: Eukaryota > Metazoa > Hemichordata > Enteropneusta > Harrimaniidae > Saccoglossus > Saccoglossus kowalevskii. Next base: position 21,311,469 of record NC_140641.1, read on the forward strand.
TCAATGAGATAATATTATCTCCACATAGGCACTGGGTAGTCCAGTGAGTCAATGAGATAATATTATCTCCACATAGGCACTGAGTAGACCAGTGAGTCAATGAGATAATATTATCTCCACATAGGCACTGGGTAGACCAGTGAGTCGATGAGGTAATATTATCTCCACATAGGCACTGGGTAGACCAGTGAGTCAATGAGATAATATTATCTCCACATAGGCACTGGGTAGACCAGTGAGTCAGTCTAATGGGAGTCAAAAAGAGAAAAAAAAAGCATTCTATTGAACATGTTGTAAACGACTCCTAATATGGAAATCCCCAAAATGCAAGTCATGGATGGATGGATAGACCATGTGATTGGTCAATGTGTAATACAGCCAAAACAAAGTCAGCTTGGACGTTCAGTTGCGAGACATAACAAAAAAAAAACGCAGCCAGTGATACATTTTGAAAATAAAAATACAAAATAAACGCAATCAGGCGCCGACCACGCGCGTTGGTAATAAATAGAACGCATTGTGACACAGTTTCACCAGCCTCTTTCACTGACGCAATATAATTATGCTATTTCCCAACGCACTTATATTTAATACATTGACAAAAAACACCACAAGAAAGATGTAAATCAAGCTTGTAATTACAAGTAACTCAACTCGAACGCAATATTCATCACTGTAAAAGTGGATAAATTCGAACCAGCCAGCTCATGATCGGAGACGTTCCGTCGTCTTCGTTGATAACTCGCCAATTCACCATAATCGTGGTGGTGAACTGTTTAGCTGATTTTTATAAGATGGACATTCAATTCATATTCATCCCAACTTATTTGAATATTCTTTCGGAAATTTGAGTCATTGTTAAAAAATCCTGTACAGGGTTATGTCTGATGTAAACTAATAATACGCAATTATCCAGGCAGTACTAGAAATTATTGCTGATACTAAAAACAATTTGTATTGGGAAGTTGGATACTTGAACGTGTAGTCCCGGGGCATGTAGTAGACGAGAATAATCGTACTGTCACATGTTTTTCGTCTTAGCCTTGTCTTTTCGTCTTAACCGTCGCAGTCCGCTTCATTGAATGTTTAGTTTGATAATTTATAAACATATATTCAGTGTGAGACTGTTGCTTTCAAGTTGTGTTAATACAAAGATGATTTAAACTTGTCCCTTCCGTTGCCAACGTAGTTACGTATTCAATATACGGAAATAGCATGCATGTGTGCATTTGCGTGAGTGAAAGATGCAGGTGAGATCACAGGGAGCCCAGGAACTATAATCAACTGTAATACGCAGTCTCTATGAGCGGGGGGGGGGGGGTATCGGCTGGTATCTAGTGTAAGAAATAGACAAGGGATGAAGGCTCCAGCCAGCTCACATTTTTTAAACTCGAAAAAACAGACGAAAAAAATAAAAAATAAAATCTAAAAAAAATACCAGGTTGAAGAATATTAGGTTCTCCTTCGAATTTCGCGAAAGCCTTACCTACATTTTACCGATATCTGAAGAATAAATCAAGAAAACTACACAAATTGACTCCATTTAGGAATTCCAAACGGTTAGTCCGAACGCACGACACCGTTGGAGGCGTGGCCTGTTCAGCATTTGTCAACAACCAATCACAAGACTGGTTACGAACCAGTTGAGCAAGGCTAACCGAGTCGTGACCTCGATGTGGTTCGTAACCAGTCTTGTGATTGGTTGTTGACAAATGCTGAACAGGCCACGCCTCCAACTGTGCCATGCGTTCGGGCAAACCGTTAGGAATTCCTAAATGGAGTAAATTTGTGTAGTTTTTACCTTGCCCGTACCATCAAAGATGGAAGGGAAAGGTATATTAAGGGATAAATTTTGTCCGGCGATGTCGTCGTCGTCGTCGTCGTCGTTGTTGTTGTTGTCGTCGTCGTCGTTAATAATTGTTATTGTGTGCATGATAACTTTACTAATTCTATTCCAAACTTCATCAAACTTGGTCACCTTGTTCATCAGTATAAAGTCTTCCCTGAGTTTGAACAACAGATGTCCTGTATGAAAATATCATGCAAAAATTGAGAAAAACTGATAAAATAGTTTGACTGTTTCTACTTGACTGATCACTGGTGATACACATCAAAGGTCACTGATCTCAGTGGAAATATGCATTGTTGTATGTGTTCAATGAAGCAAATGATTTATCTTGTAATAATATCCTTGGTAATGTATCTCAGAATCCCTTACTGGGTTTCGAAACCAACTCATGGAGAGATTGCACAGTCTGATACACATTTGCAAACCTACCAATAAATCTTTACAGAAAACAAGATGTCAGAAAATCAATATAAGCACTCCTATGAACTGGGTGCCAAACTTTGATCAAGATCTGAAGCTAATAGAAAATCTGTTTAGTTCAAAGTTATCAAATCAAAAACAATACATAAAAAATACATAAAAAGCAAAACATTTCATCCACATTTTAAAAAGAAAATTGTTCTAAAATATATGTATTCTGTATTTGACAAACAGTTCATTCGACAAATGAAAACTCACAGGAATATGTTTCAGCTATTAGAACAGAATGATAGAGTTTTTATAATACTAGTTTAAAAACTCACTTCAAACAAAGATTGCAGTGTTTGAAGATGTAGGTTCTCAGGAGGCAACAGTACTGTTGACTTCTCCCTCCACTGGACACCAACTAACTATTTAAGTTGATTTGCATACAAAGCAGAGCTTGCAACATGATAGCTATTCATAAAGGGTTTTTTTTTTTTTACTTTTCATATAATACAGTAGTCACACAATGAGGCAGTTCATATTTGTCTCAGTGAATCATTAATTTTTGACAGACACCTGTACAAAATACTTGGACAAAAGCCAGCTAAGATTTTCTGTTATCTTGCATGTTTTATGAATATATTCACGTCTAAATGCAGCACTTTTTTTTTGCAATGAGGCATTTGTTTTTATACTAAAATATCTGAATTACTTTGAATAAAGCTGGAAATTATGTCCCTTAAAATAATTAAACAAATAAGGCACAAATGTTTTTGTAAGATATTTACATCTTTAAAGGACATTCGGTAGACTGATTCCCCACTGTTAGTTCAACCGCAAAACTTTTTTTGTATTCAAAATTAATTATGACAATGTATATTTATATTGAAACAAACTATGTTAAAGGGAATTATATTCTTGATTTATTCTGTAGATATCGGTAAAATGGAGGTAGGGCTTTGGCGAAATTTGAAGAAGCAACTAATATTCTACAACCTGGTATTTTTTTTATATTTTATTTTTCATTCTTTTCGTCTGTTTTTTCCAGTTTAAAAAATGTGAGCTGGCTGGAGCCTTCATCCCTTGTCTATTTCTTACACTAGATACCAGCCGATACCCCCCCCCCCGCTCATAGAGACTGCCTGCGTATTACGGGGGGGGGGGGGGGATATCCGGGCATTTTCACCGCCTGGCAACCGGAGGCGGTGAAAACAATGGCCCAAAACTCGCAGAAAACGGTATTTTGGGATGATTGTTGAGACTCCTCTGAACAGTGGAACAAGATTAGCCCTACGTGTGTAACATATATAAATTTGGTTGTTCGGGATTACTTCAAAGTCGAGTTTGTGTTGTTTTCTCGAATTTTCACCGGCTCGACCGGCGTTCCACAGCAGCGCGCACAGAGCCCATAGAAATGCATGTACAGTGGTGCGCGTCGTAGCAACGTGGAACGTCTTGTGACGTAGCTCCGCCCCTGAGGATAGTTCCTGGGCTCCCTGTGGTGAGATTTCACGACGCAACGTGTTCTATTTATTTCCAACGTGCGTGGTCGGCGCCTTTTATTGCGTTTATTTTGTTCTTTCATACTCGAAATCTATCGCTGGCACCGTTTATTTTGTCATGTCTCACAAATGACTGAACGTCCAAGCTGACTTTGTTTTGGCTGTAAAATCCCTCGAAAGTTATCTGAAAAGTATGCACCCAATTTTTTTAAAAAGTTGCACAAGCTCTAAAAAGCTGTCATTGGGGCTCGAAGATTTGCGTAAGCAGCAAAAAGGATAACAATTTCAGAAACTCGAATAATCAAAGAAAGCTTAGAAAGAACTCCCATGTGCTGAGAGTATTGGAGACACATTAAATATAATTCGAAATTACTTAGCTGAAAACTAATTATGCAAATCAGGAAATTAATATGACCAGATTTGAGTGTAAAACTAATGAGGTCTGCGCAATGTAACAGAAAATCTATGTCTCCAAGTTTAATTGAAATGTGATTAGAACCAAAAAATTATGAATTATTATGCTTATTAGGGAATTAATATTAACAGATTTTTACCCCAAACTAATTGTCCTAGAGCATCTTTGTACTAAGTTTCATTGAAATGGAATAATTAGTACCATGAAAACCCCAAAATTTCGACCCCTCTAAAAATTCGGCCGCCTATTTATTTGCCGGGTTTCGGTGTTTTATTTACCTCCAAATTTTCGACTCCACTAAAAATTGCCGACTCATTCTTATTCGAAAATTGCGACCAGTTTTAGTTTTCCCCCAAACGAAAAAAAAAAACGATGTGAGCGTTCAAACGGGACCTTCCTCGAAGGCATGAATCCGGGTTTCTGATTGACTGAGAGATTTTTATTTTATTGGTAACGAAAATATATTCTAAATAAACGAAGTTTCAAATAAAAACGAACACAAAAATCTCGGCATGCTGCGTTTCTGAATTGTTGATTATTACTGTACTCAGTAGTGATTATAATAATGTACACAAAATAAATTTGTTGAATGGTTATGAAATACAAATAAAAGTCAACTTAGTTTCATCGTAAGCGAATGATTCCGGTCTCGTATAAACGTTTGATGCTGTAGGATATCCGCCATGTTCTCTTAGGTCAAATAGGTCAAATCGCTAATTAACCAATCAAAAAGCTGGATGATGCCAACGTGTTCAAATTACCATAGCTTATTTAAATATGTTAATGTTATTGAACGCAATGCGGAAGAGATTGATGTTGTAGTACGATATTTTGGCTTGGATTTTGATGCGAAAATGGCATGATTTTTTTTAAATAAAAAAATTAGTTGTTTTTAAAAAATAAACTGGTCATCTGAAGAATAATTTAACATTGTTCACAGTGATAACAGCTCATTCTCGAAAGGAAGCTTACCCGCTCACGCTAGTCACGATAAAAATCATACACGTGTACTCTTGAATAGACAGACGTCAATGACTACGGTAAAACTTAGACTCTATTTTAGCCGGCAGGATTGATTGAAATGTCCGAAAAATGACGCCAAAATACACCTTAAAAGTCCCATTTTATTTTCTTAAATCCCATTTTATTTTTTAATCCAAGGGCGAATTTACGGCAGAATTTGGTCCCTCAAATAAGGGACACGTGAGCTTTGATTCTAACCGGATACATTGCACTGGGTCGGGGAGATAGTTTGCTAAACTTCCATGTATCTTTTGTCCAATGGGTACCTGTACTTCGAACATTCGCAAGTTTTCCTAGGTAGTGCGAGACAGCTTTGTCTTTTGACCTATTAGTTTTGTGCTGACCTCTTCTCCGCGTCTTGATGTTTTGTTTTGCTTGTCATAATACTCACTGATTGATGACTTTGTTTAGATTTTGAGTTACAACTCGGCCACGACCTTTGCTTTTACCGTGAAACATGAGGAAGTTTACGTTAATTGACGGACATTGCATTTTTTAAAAACTAATGAAGCACACTGTCTATCATCCCCATTTTTTCATTTGCTGATTTCTATTCTGAAAAATTCGACCGTCCGAAAATGCACCTTAATTTTGACTCTAAAAACACGTCACATTTCTAACACCAATTATTTAAAACCGGTCGAAATTTTGGAGTTTTTACGGTACTTTAGATATCAGTGTGAAAGCTTAAAATTGGTTAATTATGCAAATTAGGTAATTAATATGTACAGATTTTAACCCACAATTATTCAGGTCTGTCTATTGTCCTACAGCATCCATGTACATTCATTGATATGTGATGTATAGTACCTGAGATATCAGTGTGAAAGTTGGTTAATTATGCAAATTAGGTGATTAATATGCACAAATATTTACCGGAAACTAATTGGGTCTGCATAATTCTAGATTCATTGAAATGTGATGATTAGTACTTTAGATATCAGTAGAAAAGCTGAAAATTAATTATGCAAATTAGGTAATTAATATGCACAATTATTTACCCTAAAACTAATCAGGTCTCTGCATAGTCCTAAAGGATCTATGTACCAAGTTTCATTGAAATGCGATGATTAGTACTTGAGATACCCGTGGAAAAGCTGAAAATTAACTAATTATGCAAATTAGGTGATTAATATGCACAAATATTTATCGAAAACAATCAATCTCTGCATAGTCCTTGAGTATGTAAGTACCAAGTTTCATTGAAATGTAATGCTAACTACTTATATCAAATGCTGAAAATTAATTAATTATGCAAATTAGGTAATTAATATGTACTGATATTACCATAAAAACTATCAGGTCTGTGCAGTGTCGTATGACATCTATGTACCAAGTTTCATTGAAATGTGATGATTAGTACTTGAGATATCAGTGGAAAAACCGAAAATTGACTAATCATTATGCAAATTAGGTAATTAGTATCCACGGATTATTACCAAAAACTAATCAAAACCTAGCATTAGTTCAGAGCATCTATGTACCAAGTTTCATCAAAATCCAATGAGTGGTTGTTTAGATATCAGTGGAACAGTCATGGAACCACTAAAAAATAGCTAATTAATGACTGGCATATGTGAATACACCCCCCCCCCCGCATAAGATCGAAATAATGTCGGAGAAAAGGTGAACATAACATTGGAAATATAGAAGTGTCGTTTTACAGACTATAAACCTCACATTGTATGGTACGGGTACGGCAGTTCTCTTTTGGGAGGATGTGGTGGCCCTGAAAAGGGCCGTTTGGTTTGCGTGTGGCTTACGCTACACAGATTTTTTTTTATCTAGAGCTTGTATATTTAGTGACTGCCTTGGTGCCTTCGCTGACAGCATGCTTGGCAAGCTCACCGGGCAACAAGAGACGAACAGCGGTCTGAACCTCTCTACTGGAGATTGTACTACGCTTGTTGTATAGGGCCAGTCGGGAAGCCTCGGAGGCAATACGTTCAAAGACGTCGTTGACGAAGCTGTTCATGATAGACATGGCTTTTGAAGAAATACCAGTATCTGGGTGCACTTGTTTCAAGACCTTGTATATATAAATACCATAGGATTCTCTTCTACGTCGTCTTCTGTTCTTCGGACCACCACGGGCCTTCTTGGCCTTGCCGCCTTTCTTCGCGCCTTTACCTGGAGTTTTTGGTGGCATTACGAATAAAATACTCAATAACGAATACCGATTGAAAGGCAACGAGGCAGTATTTATATCAGCGAACATGCAAATGAGGGATTCTGAGCGCGGAGAACATCAACCAATGGTAACACATTTTTCGCCGATAATTTAATATGACACTTTGTTGCAAATGACGGATTCTGCTGAGATGTTTCGATAATTGCGAACGTGAAAGAAAACACCGCATGTCAATTTCCACTACGCAAATATGCAAAACAGTGCCATATTATTGGGTAAAGTAATGTACTTGTTCTGATTGGTGAATAATATTCTACTTCCGAATCCGCACAGCACCTATAAATAGTGCATTTTCCGCGCTATTATCATTGTTGTGCTTGATTTTTCATATTCGTTGTATTAGAATAATTCTACAATGTCTGGTCGTGGTAAAGGTGGAAAAGGCAAGAAGGGCGGCAAGGCTAAGACTCGTTCCGCCCGTGCTGGTTTGCAGTTCCCTGTCGGCCGTTGTCATCGCTACTTGCGTAAAGGTAACTACGCCAATCGTATTGGCGCTGGTGCCCCTGTCTACATGGCAGCTGTACTCGAATATTTAGCTGCTGAAATCCTCGAGTTAGCTGGAAATGCCGCCCGTGACAACAAGAAGACGAGAATCAATCCTCGCCATGTTCAACTTGCCGTACGAAATGACGAAGAACTGAACAGACTGATGGCTGGTGTCACCATCGCACAGGGTGGTGTACTGCCAAATATTCAGGCGGTACTTTTGCCCAAGAAGAGCGGTAAAAAGTAAACCCGTGTGCCCCGGCACACATAAACCAAACGGCCCTTTTCAGGGCCACCACATCCTCCAGAAAGAGAACTACCGTATTCAATCTTGTTTATGTTCGTGAATTTCAGTGCGCAAGTTGTTTTCGTCTATGCTCGTACTGTATGTATTGTTTTGTATACTTTCTTTTAAGGGTCAAACGTTTGAAATCACGACCATTGAATTTTTAATTTTTTGAGTGACATTTTAATCCTGCAAGCAATTTTGTTTTTTCTAATTTTTTCGCATCTCCAACAAAGAATTAATAAACAAGTTATAGTAATAATAAAAATAAATGTTGAAATTGCCAAATAATATAATACACTACAATTCAATAAGTTACAATAAAAGCTAAAAAAAAGGATTGCCGATTTAGATGGGGGCCGCGGCCCCCCTATTTTTTAACAACCAACATGGCTTCGCGGCATCGGCGCTCGCGAACTTGGCCTTAGGCCAACTTATCGCCCCCCCCCCCCCCATTCCAGAATCCTAGATCCGCCCCTGAAGATGTCACTGCCCCTACTGTTACACTTGAAAATTATTAGCCACTTTACCTTACTTTGACCCAAACCACTCCACACTTTTAATAAATCTGCATAAATTTTGGGCATATTAATGTTGAGTGACTCCACAGAAAAATCACACTTGAAGATAAGGGTGCCCTCGCTGTTTTGAATGGTCAAGGGTGAAAAGTATCAGAGATAATACTTGACCCACATTACTTTAAAGGCATTTTGCATTATACAAATATCTAACATACCCAACCCTCCTTGCCCCATGTCACCCTATCATGGTGTTGCGTGCTATTCTGTCATGCCCATTCCAAATAAAGGAGTATATTTTGAATTCGAATATCTTTGTTATGAACATTGATCAAGTTTAACAAATATAAAAAAAATTAAACAAATCTTACAGCCACGTCCAGGATTACAATTGGTTATTTGGATTTCGATACAAACGAGTAGATCGACTTCACCTCCTGCAGTGCATAGTAATTGAATGTGTTATATTAGTATACTAGTATATATTACAAGCAAGCAAAAAAGTGAGATGAAAAACAAGTTTTGGAGCTCTGTATACTAAATTGGTTAAATTTCACCGAGAAATCTGATGTCGGGCGCCCTCTCTGGCGATTCTGTATAACCAGGTTACGACAGTGACGCGCCACGTTGGAACGAATAGAACGCGTCTCATGTTGACGACAATGCAGATGCTCAATCACCGTCATTTCACGCCGACACAGCACACAGCAAGCATACACGTTTCAGTGTTATAGTAAATATTCATTATATTCATTGCGTAAAATCGAGGAACAGATTTGAAAATGGCAGGTAAGTTATGCACACGTCACCTGTTGTTGAATAATACGTACATGTTTACACTGGTATAGTTAGTCAAAAAACACCGAAGAGAAGATGTCCGCCACAATATTAAGATAATTTTCGCGAATGATTCACACTATATTGTGAAATAAATTGACAAATAGATCAGTTTGTCTTAGTTCATCATTATTACCTATAGTAATTGAACACTTTTCTTTGTTATCGTAGATTATTACAGACCATGCCGTAACTCTGCTACAGAGACACCAGTCACCATAGTAACACTGTGAGTAAATCTTATTCGTCAAGTACTAGCTAGAATTACAGACGGCATGGATGTTCAATGTATTTTTAACTTGTGTATTGTATTTTTCTGGAGGGGGGGGGGGTCATCGCGTAAACATCGTTTAGAAGGCGATTTCTTGAACTACAGCAGAACGGCTTTTTTCAATCTGGTCTCGTGATACTGTGTACATTTATACCATAAGCCCGTCTTATTCAAATTAAATTTTCTCGAAATTGTAGCAAACGAATTACATCACTGTATTATACAATACTCCCTCTAAATAATTTCGCTTTACACCATTAACTACATTTCATTCGATGCACGATGACATATATGTCTCGTATTTACCGACACGTTGTGTTATGTTGATATATTTTTTAATCGATATTGTTTTCATCCTGTCTGTTTTTTCTAATCATCTCTTTTCTCCCATCTTCTTTTAGTGATGAAGCCACAGAAAACGAGTTGTTTTGGAGTGGTGTTATTGTGCAAAAAGTCACGAGTAACGCGCAACTGCAATTTCTGGAAGAAGTCCAGAGAGGTAGCAATGGCGTCGGCGCAGTCGACAATTCTCTTGTAAATGTGAGTGGTTTCCCCCAGGACGAAAACGATATGTTCATTAGCTGTCGGCCATCAGAAACAGAGGAATTTACTGAATTCGTGACTTCATCTGTAAGATTAGAAAGACGAAATAACCAGAATATAGAGATGACAGAAGGAGAAGCGATTGTCAGCCTTGCTGTTGTCAATATGTCCGTATCATGTGCAAAACAACAATTCGCCAGAGAAGAACTCGCGGCGAATCCCACAAAGAATGACAAAAACAACCTAAATACTGACCTGCTTGTTAAAGACTATGTTCAGGAAATAATTACAGGGGCTACATTGGTTTATTTTGGAGTAGACTGTGTTAATAAGAGTGTTGAAAAAGAAGACAGGTATGAAATAAACAATAGTCCACTTCACATGTCGACTTTGCCTCGAAGTATACCGCACTCTGAGACAGTTGATGTAACAAGACACATTGTGAGTGACGCTCAATGTCAAGTACAATCAATAACCTCGTCAAATGTGGATGATATGGCAGATCATGGTAATAATGAAGAGTCCCTGGAATATTGTGAGGCCACATCTATTGCCAACATTATCCGTGAAATTGACGAAGAGGATGGTCGTCTGAAAGACGTAACACTTTCTACTCAGCAAATACGTGGTGGTAACAAAAATGGGGATATCGAGGTGTTGCACTCCGATATCGAACAGAGAAAGAAGAAGAAGACGGTTTCCAAGTCTAGGGTCAGGTCCTTCTTGAAATTATTCAGAAGGAAGTCTAAGGAGCAAAATGCTGGGGATGGGAAACACGTCGATGCTTTGAAAAACGTCGCCACAGAGGGCGCATGTGAAGAATTGACCGTGGACAATGAGAAGATAAAAGTGACAGAGTTAGGAGATCAACTACTGAGTGACAATACACCCAACAAAAGTGACAGTTGGTTCAAAAAAGTTAAAAGAAGGTTTTCTAAAACAAAGTCGACAACTCGCAAAGAGAAGAAAATCCCTAAATCGATGACTAACATACAACATTATTAGCGCCAAGATCGTGATCGTAATTACTAATACTCCGACAGAGTTCGTTCTACCATGTGTGTATTTTGTTGTCGTTTTTAATAACATTAAAAACAATTGTTAATTACATTAACGTTTCAGTGAATTTATCCAATTATCTACATTTTCCAGTGATATTGATACATTTCCCGATGGCTGTCTAACCATGTACAATTGCAACATACCATTGTGTATGGTGCCAGACACACTTTCCTCGGAAACTGAGTCCAAAATAATATGTTTACGATACACATAACTATTTCATGACCTCGTTCCAATACGTCGTAAACGACTTCGTTCAAATAAGGTTTTATCAATGTGAACATACTTTCAGTTCTCAGTTTATGCAGTTTATACTTTTCAGGTTATTGGGGTTGTTCAATTTCCAGTGGCGTTTTATTAAAACATTCTTGAACATTTAACTTCAAAGATATTAAGCGGAAGAATTTCTTTACACTATTTACACTACAACTAAAATTAGCTGCAGACAGATGTTGATTATTATTTCAAACTCATATAGTAGCTGCTGAAATAAGGAGTAGAACAAGAAAATAAGAACGAATACACGGCAAGGTAAATAAAAGTGAACAGCGCCCGTTCGGGTCATTCAAAGAGTACATGCATACTTTGATTTAACATAGTATTCACCTAGCCGTGTATTCGTTTTTACTATTAAAAGACTTTCAGTTGTGACTATTTGTAATTAAGACATTCAATTTCAGTTACTTTCACAGTCACTAATATGATACAATCAACAACATGCGACTGATTCAATTAACATACGATCAACTCAAGAACGTTGGCAAAATACGTAAAACTTACGGCGGATTTGCCATTGCATTTATAATAGAAACGCATAATCATAGAACACTTGATTTTTTAGCTCCATTAAAGCAAAGAAATGTCCAGGGAAATGGATAATAAGATGTTTTTGTTTTGTATCTGTATGTGTGATAAACGGAAAATTTCCAAATAACCTTCAAGAAATGTTATTCAATATTTCTTTTACTTGTTTTTCTTCCCCCCCCCCATATTTTATTACTTTTCTGCAAAATACAACATACAAAACATTGCTAATAGGCATCACAACCAAAACAAAAATATATAAAAAAGAAAGATAAAATCAAACAAAAAAGTGTGGTATGGTATGGTATGGTATGCCGTGGTATGGTATGGTATGGTATGGTATGGTATGGTATGGTATGGTAAGGTAATTTCATTCTCATGGTCATTAAATACAAACTTTTGAAGGTGAAAGTCTGTACTTTATTTTTATCTTATTCCTATGTAATCCTTTTAATCTTCAAGGACGAGTGCTTTGAAGCCAATAAAATTGTTAACAGCGTAATTTAATTACGTTTTTTTTTCATTACAGTCATTAAGGGTGATTAAATTAACAGCTTTCCTGGAGTTTATTTTCAAAATCTTTGCGTACAATAACATTGTACAAATAAATGCACCATCGCTTCTCACGAAGACATCACATCACGAAGCTCACATAGGTTTGATTAAAATGTATTGTTGGGTACACTATAATGCTTTTACATTGAATAATTCTATACTTGTTTTTAAGACAATGTATTGAGACCTACTAGTATATAAATGGAATGGCAACAAATAGAGGTACCCGACTCGAACCGTTTATGTGCATTGTTCCGCATAACTGTTTTCTAGTTTTTAGGGATGGTGGCAATGATACATTGAATGTGGGAAAAAATCCAGATATGATAGGTTCTCATTTTAACAATAAAACCAATTATGAAAGTTTCCTCGAGTATAAATTAAGTCAATAATTCTATTACTATTTTTAGCTGCCCAAGATTTATAATAAATCGAGTGATTACCAATTTTTATATGTTCATTAATCCAAAGCCAATTTAGTTGGTGTAGTGTATGAGGGTCCGATTAATATTGAGCATTCTCTCAGGATTTCGAGGAAAAGGGGTGAAACTATGTTTTAAAATTCCATGGCATTATGGATTACATAAACAGAAGCTATTTCCATCATAGCTAGCCAAAAGGTCCTTCCACAATAACATGCCAACCTGCCCGATCTTCTGAGGTACAACTCTTGATCCACACCGACTAAAGTTTATGGATGACATCCGCGCGCGCATTAGTTTTCGCCTGTTCTCAAAAAATGACGAGTCTCCACAGATGGGTTTTCTGTCCAGAACTTTCCGACTCATATTGTCGCAAAGTGCCGGCTTGTCGTGAAACTCGTTTTGGACTACCTCAAAACGTGCCAATTTTGTCATAAATGATCCTCTGCACATGCGTATTGCGTTGCCGGGAATTCCAACATGGCAACCACGCCACCAAAATACGTGACCATAAAAGTTCAGAGGAAAAACGTAAGGATTGTTGTAGACTGGTACGCAATTGACATCGGCCAGGGAGATGTGACGTTTACACAGCTATACGAGATGTGTACATCAACATGTGCCTCCTACAAATGAAGACTTCTTGTTGTTTTTTTGATACACTGTGTTCTGTGGTTCAATTCGTAATACCAGCTCCGTAGTCCTGTGGCTTCAGTAGGATTTTTTTTTTTTTGGCAGGATTTTTTTTTTCTTCGCCCTCTCGCATTTGTTTTGGGGTCTCCAGAGGATGTCATCCATAAAATTAAATCAGTGTGGCCTTATGTGGTTTTGCAAATGAAACAATTTCTAACATAATGTGCCCCCCTATTTTCAATTCCTGAAAGCATAGTATTCATCTCAACCTTATCCTTCTCATTCCAAATATAATTATAAATTATACGTTTTATTTTCATGATAACAGATTTTGGTGTTTTGATCATGGTAACAACAGAAAAGAATTTGATTTGTTTCTATCATTATGATAGACAGCGCCCTCTGTGACCATATCCTTCAACTCCAATTTGTCCATTATTGTAAACAAATTTCTTGTCGTAAAATGTCACATATTGAAATATTCAGAATTTCAATGCCAGTAGACCACTCAAGTTATATTTATATTTAGGTCTGTCGTCATACCTTATCAGCAAGGCTCAATTCAGAGCGATGCTTCAATGGTTCAAAGTTACCTACTGTTTACCTGACACAGACGGTTAAGAGGCCAAACACACGCTCTGAGTGACGTCACCAAGGTACTGCCTTAAGGTACAATGTTACTCAACTGTACGAATTATGTAATTTTCTGTATTACATTTTTTTTCATATTTACAAATGTAATATTTCATGTCTCAAGTGTGAACAAAAAATTACAAACAAAAAAACTCATTTCGGAGAAAATCAATGAACAAAGTAGGAAGGATAGCCAGTTTTGTCTGTTATAGGGCATATTACATTTGATTGTTTCGTATGACAAGGGTATATTTCAATATTTCAACATTTGTGTCGGTATCATATGGTGATACAGTACTTAGCCATAACTAGAATTATTACCAAATTGACATTATTTTAGTGGGTTTGTCGTAATGACGAAATGTGTTTTCATTGTTAGCTCGTCAGAAGTAGACAATTTCTGGTTTATAGTGATTATTTGGAATTATTGGTGATTGAAAGGGAGGTATACATTGCCCAATTTTCTAGTCTAACTAAGACTAAATTATATATTTTTTAATCTTAGTAATTTAATTTAATTTATTTTGGACTGATTTCACTGCAACTTGGGAATAGTATAATACGAAAAGCGCATGTTAATGCAAAAAAATGTACGGCAAATTACCATATTTTAATTCTAAACATCCGCTCTGTTCTGTTCGAATGTGTAGGTATGGACCTCCTTCAATGGTGACAATTATATTACACGGTCTCATTGACGTATGGAATAATATTCAAATCAACATTAAAATTATCTAAATCTCTTTAAAATGCTATTATTAGTTTTTGTCTTTAAATTTAAAAATGGCATGCTAATGACAATTTTTTAGAAAAATTAAAAAAAAATATCCGCTGATTTGCTACCATAAATATTGCATTACATATTGTTACTTTCAAGGTTGTTTGTTTATACTTTATAATGTAAAAAAGATTACTCTAGAAAATTAATTACTAAACCAGGGTCGGATCTAAGAATTTTCTAAAATTGAATATTATAATTCAAGTTGACCTACAGAGGGCACCCAAGATGGCGGAAGTCAAATTGAACGGAGTGAAATATCTTCCATTAAAAATGATTGTTGGTATATTTATAGCGTAATTTAATTAATTTGAGATTCTATCATGATAAAACCATTTGATATGATTTATCGTAAAAAATAATCTTTGAGCTGCAACTTCAAATATTGCAATATTATTTCGAATAAATATCCGAAAATGCGAGTGTTTAAATACAGTAAAAGTATAATAAATATGCTGCCAAAACAAAGGTTTTATTTTATAAATATTATCCTGTTTTAATCAAGATGCAATATCAAGAAAAATCTCAAAAATACACGTTATTCGTGTTACACTCCCTTCATACAAAATTTGTGAATACTTCCCAAATGTTGTTTTTTTTCCTGGCGTCTCAAATAAGTACTATTATTACTTTCACCCGAGAGATTAAGTATTCTTATCTAAAATCCATACACGTTTGGGCGAAAGTCGCCAACTTTCGACCTTCTGTGCTCGGAACAAGAGCAAATAGTTCCTAAAACTCGATCCAACAGTTGTCTTCTTTTTGTGAGCAGCCTTGGCCGTAGCAATACCTACGTCACTGTATGTAAAGACGCACACCCAAGATCTGGACATCAAGTACCGCCATGCTGAGGGAGACATGATTATATTACTAGTGATGCGAGAATATATGTAAATATACATGAAAACACTATTTATATGAATCAATTATCCACGAGCTAAGTAAGTATTTGGAAATTATTTTGTTGAACTTTGAATGTAATTAATGTGTGGGAACTTGGGGTTTACAGATTTTTTCTGTCAGCTACGCAATCTTTCCACACCGTGACAGTAAATACGCTGCAGCCATTACACAATTGTTTACATTATTAATATATGTTTTGTTTCCATTTGGGATTGAAATGCAGTAAATACAGTGCAGATAAACCATTATGGCCCCATATTCAGATGGGCATTCATGTTGGAATATAATTGTATTCAAGTTCGGGTAATGCTTATGCGTCCGGCTTTAGGACGTATTTCAATTCCACCTCTATATACGTATCTGTTTAAATGAAATTATATTCATTGTCACGTAAAATATTGGTTTGAAATATAAAATGAGCCTTTTATTTGGGAACCCCGAATATATATAAAATATTCGAATATTTAACGTTGTACTTTTTTCTCCAGAACTCAAAGAACAATCTCAATTCCATCCGACTTAAACTCATATTCCAGACAATAGCAATAAAGACATAGACGTTAAATGTATCTCGGCAAGGAAACACATCCGTGTTTGTAAGCAGTTGATAACATTCGCTCAATGCAATGAAACATTTGGTTTATTGTACCTGGGCTTGTAATTATGACATTTAATTATTTTTTTCAGTGGGAGAGGAGGGGGTCCCGGATCCACAGAACCCCCTTGATCCACCACTATGTATACACTTATAGTTGAGGGGTGTGATCGGTACTGACCCACCTTTCTAGTTTAAGGTAATAATTGAAAATATAGTTTACTAGGATGATATGATATAAATCCCTTGGCATTCAAGATTTAAAGGGCGGTGTTCGTCGCGCTGCGCATGTGCGAAATCTGTGTTGATAAACATTGATTTTCCCACAATTCAATGCGCTTTTCTAATAGAATTCACAAGTATGAGGTTTGACCTAGGCGCGACTTGTATTTATTACCGCCGGTGACTCCTTCGATACCTTCCAATCACCTGAAAATACTTATCTAAAGCTTGGTAACGTCTCAGTTTGTACTCGTTGATCTACGTGACAGTCAAAGTCGCCATCTTTGTTTGTATGAGACCCATATATCTCGTGCATGCGTGGCGCGCCGACTACCGCCCTTTAACATCACCATGCGTGTTACTTATTTATGTGACGTCATTGTATTTTCCATGAGCTTATTTCATTTTTTGTCGCGCGTAAATTGTGAACAAATTTTAAAATGTACTCTTGCTACCTTCGAAGTATATGGCCAAGGGCGTGGATCATGACAACACCGAGCAGACATGACAGTGTCACTGTTATAAATTTTAACCGACCAAGTATTTATGAACACTGGTGACATCAAAACGAGGTCATCCGATATCTACGACAACGTCCATTTCCGACAAATATTTTTTTTTATTTCATCGCCATATTTTATAAACCAGTACTAGAATGTAAGACGCACACAACGAGTTTACATTGATGATGGTTGCCATGATTGTAAGATTAATGCGAACGTTTTTCTGATCACTTTGAATCGAAGATATGCAGTACGATATCATCAAATTGCCGGAAAACAATAAAATTTGCACAAACAACGTCACTCCGATAAGCTGAGAAGTCGGCGCTGTTTTCGCAAGACGTATCCATATACATATACATATTCATATTAGCAAGCAGTGTGGACACTGTTAGTATATTTAGTTTAAATTTTACTGACTGTTAATCTATATTTTATTTTAATTTGAAGATTTATAATATTGCGAGTCTGATGTCGGGCGCCCTCTCTGGCGATTCTGTATATCCAAGTTACGACAGCGACGCGCCATGTTGGAACGAATAGAACGCGTCTCATGTTGACGACAATTCAGATGCTCGATCACTGTCATTCTACGCCGACACAGCACACAGCAAGCATACACGTTTCAGTGTTATAGTAAATATTCATTATTATATTCGGTAAAGTCAAGGAATAGATTGGAAAATGGCAGGTAAGTCATGTACATGTCACCTGTTGTCTTGACTTTGAATAGTACGTCTTCCGTATATGTTGAAATGCATGTAGTTGGTCGGAAAACGGAGAATAAATATTGCAATATCTGCTAATATAATATCACTAATAATTGTTACGAATAATTAATAGAAATTGTTTGACAATTTTCAGGAAAAAAAAACGTTTTGTCACGCGTCTTTGGGAATTGTCTGTGATTGATTGATTGTTGTTTTTTACGACTACAGATAATTTCGAGTTCACAGTGCGTTGCATCCCTCCTACAGAGACACCGGTTACCATAGTAAAGCTGTGAGTAAACTTTTTCTTTGTTTGCTTCATTTCCAAGTCACAGCATCGAGTGATGATGTTTAATCTATTCATAAATTGTATATATATTGTTTGGAGATTGAATGGATTGCGTAAATCGAACAACATTAAAATATGATCTCCTGAAATCAGGCTGAGAAAATAGTTACTAAAATGAAGGTCAATATTCAGTTTGAATGAGGTAAAAAAATAAATATTGACCGAGGGTCATTAAAACTGAATATTGACCGACACTGAGGTAACTGTATGTTTTATTAGAGAGTTTAAGATTTGCGTACGTAACGATAACGTAACGTAATGTTCTAATTTCGTTTGCGTTACGTTCTCGGGTGTCAGAAAACGATTAAGTACAAGCGCCCAAAACGGGAACGTAACTGAAACCAGAACCATGTCAATCCGTCTCTCATTGGGCAACAATAACTACCTAATAAAATTTGTTATGTCATTTCACGTCCGGAATCAGAATTAGTAGTTATGTCATGAATTTGTTTTTGCGTATCTGTTGACCGACTTGATTAGCTGATTATTAGCGAATTGCTGTGTTATGTCTGTCATCGTTTAGGCCTATTTGAAGTTTTGGACGGAACTTGGCTCAGTGATTTGGAACTAATTACCAGATAACCGTCGCGATTCTGACAGTTGGTATCCATAGTTATTAATGTAGTGAACGATTAATCAAAAGATATGACGTATTCAGTACTTAGTGTGATTGGCTTTATGATTGAAAGTTACGCCCTAGAGTCTTTTTACTGCTTTGTAATTGGTTAGAGTTGTGAAAATGAATAAAGAGAGTTTGAGTTGGTCTTGGGGAGCACAGCACGATAGACGCAGTCTGAGAGGCCAGTCCTAGACGAGTCGAGTCCTGGAGAGCCTTGGGGCGAGAGTTGACGCAGTCTAAGAGAGTCTTGGGTCAGCCTTGTGATAGTCTTGGGGATTTTTTCCCCAGGGCGCTGTGTCTGATAGAGTGCTCGATTGACCGACTAAGACGAGAGCTGAAACTTATTTCGTTGTGTGTGTCTTATTTGACTGTAAAGTATAAGTGACATTCTCGATCCCGTACCTCAAGGGGACGCGATAGAGAGACGAGACGAGATTCCCCCCTGACAAGTGTGGAGAACCCCAGAGAGAAGAATTTAACCCCTGATAGTTAGTTCACAGACATTTGACAGAGCTCTCACCATTTCCATCCGCTCTGCTGAGGTCCTAAGCCTGTTTGCCGAATCCTCTTTCAGCAGATCAATATTATGCGTTTTCAGTGGGTATAAATGTCAGCTAAAATGCATCCAATATTTCTTATTTCATCACAAATATTCAAAAACACTCTGATATAAAACGTTTTATCAATGTCAATGAAAATTATTCAAAATTGACAGCGAGAAAAGCTCTCGGAAATCAACTACGAGTCAGTCACCTTGATCACGTTCAAAACGACTGCCGAACGACCAGGCAACCGATGACGTCATTGGTTCGCGCGGAGGTCAAGCACAAAGCAGTGACGTATCCGTTCTCGTTCCGTTCTCGTATGCGCATCTTAATGTCTCTAGTATACGAGTACACAGACATAAAATGAACGTCGGAGTCTGTAGCAGACGACATCTTGTTTTTGTTGTGTAAGCACTACAACTGCACATGCGCAATCCAGAAATTTAGGTCATAGTGACGACCTTGAACATGAGGCACAAAAACAACATTTATAGTTTTTGTGTAATACCTGTAAACTGTAAATTCTGTTTATGTGGCATAACAATTATTTCACTAACGTCAGTGATATTTTGGATATCATTCATACATAATGACTAAACTCCCTCTGAAAATAATTTCACTTTAAGATCCAAGTCACGATCGGTACACGACGACACACACGTCTCGTAATATACCCGCTGATAAGTGTAATACGTCATAATACGATTAGACTTTGTTACAATGTCTGCATGTTTTATGTGATTTTTTCCCATCTGTTTTTTTTCTAATTATGTGTTTTAATTGAGTATTTTCTTCCTTATAGTAATGAAGCCACAGAAAATGAGTTGTTTTGGAGCGGTGTTATTGTAAGGAAAGTCACCAGTGACGCTCAACTGAAATATCTTGAAGAAGTCCACAGCGGTGTCGGTCACAGAAATGGTGGCACGGAGGTCAGTTCTCCTTCCCAAATCGAAAGGGATGCACTCACCAGTTGTCGTTCATCGGAAACAGACGAATTATCGATTTCATCTGTGAGATTGTGAAATTTAAGTTACCAGAAAATAGAGATGACCGAAGAAGAAGCGATTGTCAGCCTTGCTGTTGTCAATATGTCCGTATCACGTGCAAAACAACAATTCGCCAGAGAAGAACTCGCGACGAATCCCACAAAGAATGACAAAAACAACCTAAATACTAACCTGCTTGTTAAAGACTGTGTTCAGGAAATAATTGCAGGGGCTACATTGGTTTATTTTGGAGTAGACTGTGTTAATAAGAGTGTTGAAAAAGAAGACAGGTATGAAATAAACAATAGTCCACTTCACATGTCGACTTTGCCTCGAAGTATACCGCAGTCTGAGTCAGTTGATGTAACAAGACACATTGTGAGTGACGCTCAATGTCAAGTACAGTCAAAAAGTTCGTCAAATGTGGATGTTATGGCAGAGCATGGTAATAATGAAGAGTCCCTGGAATATTGTGAGGCCACATCTATTGCCAACATTATCCGTCAAATTGACGAAGAGGATAGTCATCTGAAAGACGTAACACTTTCTACTCAGCAAATACGTGGTGGTAACGAAATGGAGGATATCGAGGTGTTGCACTCCGATAACGAACAGAGAAAAAAAAGAAGACGGTTTCCAAGTCTAGGATCAGGTCATTCTTGAAATTATTCAGAAAAAAGTCTAAAAAGCAAAGTGCTGGGGATGGGAAACACGTCGATGCTTCGAAAAACGCCGCCACAGAGGGCGAGATAAAAGTGACAGAGTTAGGGGATCAAGAACTGAGTGACAAAACACCCAACAAAAGTGACAGTTGGTTCAAGAAAGTTAAAAGAAGGTTCTCTAAAACAAAATCAACAACTGACAAAGAGAATAAAATCCTTAAATCGATGACTAACATATAACAATATCGGAACCAAGATCGTGACCGTAATTACTAATACTCCGACAGAGTTCGTTCTACCATGTGTGCATTTTGTTGTCGTTTTCAATAACATTAAACACAATTGTTAATTTCTTTGAATGATATCGTTTCAGTGAATTTATCCAATTATATACACTTTCCTGTGATATTGATACATTTCCCGATGGCTGTCTGTACAATTGCACCATACCATTATGTATGGTGTCTGGCCCCGTCCCGGCAAACTTTCCTCGGAATTAGGGGATCAAGAACTGAGTGACAAAACACCCAATAAAGGTGACAGTTAGTTCAAGAAAGTTAAACGAAGGTTTTCTAAAACAAAGTCGACAAGGCGCAAGGAGAAGATAAACTTTAAATCAGTGACTAACATATCGGCTAATTCTTCGCATCACATGAATGTATGAAGTTGTTCCCTAAAAAAAACACATTAATAAAGTTTACAATTCGTTGAAGTGATATTGCTTTAGTTATGCAATCATACGCTATGCCCTGGCTGTAGGTCCATAACTCTTCTTGTGTCGGTCTTTAGTCTTTGTGGTGGTATTTTAGTCATTTCTGATACATTTGGTGTCATTAAATTTGCTATTTTCAGTTATTAGGATTTTTATCGACACAGAAGAGCTATGGTTCCTCCAACAACGTAACACAAACGTGCTACCCAAATTGTATCGCAAATGCTGGTTACTGACTGGTGTAACCATCGCACGAGATGATGTACTGCCAAACATCCAGGCAGTGTTTTTGCCCAAGAAAAAGTAAACCCGTGTGCGCGGCACACACAAACTAAACTGTCCAGGGATAGCTATATTTATGATTTACATGGGATTAATAGCAGCAACTGGAAAGTATACATTGAATGGTAAGTTGCCATGTCTATGGTCCGCGGACAATCAGTGTAGTGAATCCAAAGGCGGCGGCACGGAAAAAAAATCACGGGGGAGCGTCGCCCCTTCAAAATCAAGCTGAAACCGTTTGTGTCAGCAAAACGTGTCCCAAAAAATGCAGGAAATAGCGTTTCAGATGGTCTAGATTTCAAAATTGTTAAGGGAGAGCATGCCCCGCACCCCATAGCGTCGCGAAGTCGGTGAGCAGATTTCGCCCCCCCCCCAAATGCAAAATTTTGTGCCGCCCGTCTCTGAGTGAATCTCACGTGAAGCCGACGTGTTTTAGTGTAACAATCTCACTTATTTATATACATGTATATATATGGTCTTTTTTTACAAGTTCAAGGCCATCGGCTCATAAAAGTATATACATAAATATTCTTTAATTACAAAAAATCAGCAATATCGTTTCTAAGTTTCAATGTGTGATAAGCATAGACTGCCAAACTTTTAATTATATTGGTTTCTTGTGAAGTTAATAATTCTACGAATTTATGAAAAGATGAGGGTGGAAATAATATTTTGGAAGATACAATGGACGAAATTCAGAATAAAAGGGCATACTAAAAGGAAGTGGTATTCGTTTTCAATTTGATTTGTATCACAGACTTTACAAAGCCGCTGGTCTCTCTCAAGAGTTCCCCTGTCAGTTTTGATGCGCAGGCTATGCGAAGAGCAACGAAAACGTGCTAAGGTTTTTCTATGTGAGTTTATAGTGGCCGAAGTAAGATATTTTTCCCGCTGTAGTTCTGTTTTAAATTCGCGATATGTAACGAGTTTCTCAAACGTACACATGTCACTTAGCCAGTCATGCTGCAAGTAACATTTAAATCTAACAGTAAATGTTTCCAAAAACGTGCTTGTATTGTTAAATTCCTGACTGTACCAACAATTTTGCATATTACAAATAAACAACAAATTCTTTATATCAGTGATCCATGTATGCTTATTTCTAACTTCAGACTCTTCTATACTGTAAAGCATATCATGACATTTACGGGGATATCTATTATGGGGCATGTTAATTTTGCCCAATATTTTGCACAGCGTTTCGCGGAATACAGAAAAATGGGATACCTCCCACACTCACCTAATAAACAACTGTTTGGGGATTTTTGTGAGACACCAAGGTAATACCTACAAGCAAGAAACTGGATTTGTTCGAGGCAATCATACTGTCGAAACCCCCAAATTTCAGCACCATATGGCAAAATCTTGGAGTCAAAAAGTTTAAAAAATACATCATAATTAAGGGAACCTGTTTTGTCACTTATTTTCATAATGGCAGACATGGCCTTTTTGGCTTGATGTGCTAAAACCGTTGTTGCTGTCGACCATAGAAGTCGACAAGAAAATACAACCCCAAGATATTTATAGCAGGAAACTGCCTCAATTTCTTCACCTTTATAAAACCATTTTTTATTCTTAGACAAGTGACCAACAGCTTTAAAAACCACACTAAAACGGCACGGCTACGAGATGCGATTAACCGCTTGTATCACGACTAAAACAAATTGAAAAATGATGTGTTGACGGGGTTTTATACTTTTTTTTTAAAGTTTTAGATCAGGATTAATTAATACCACAACAAGATACATGTTTAACATTTATTAAATGATGATTTCCAATAGATGCATTAAATGTTGATTTAGATCGACAGAACGTCCTTTGAAACAGAAAACAAACATTTCCACATTCTACCGTATGTGGCGCACTTTACCGGCAGATAAACGGATGCGCACGATGTCGAAAAGCAGTACCTACTTCTTTGCCGCATTGGTGCCAGTGGAACGGTATTATTTATTGCCTTGTCATACACGTCGTGACGGCGAATATATTCTTCAAATGCTCTCATTTTTATAGTTATTGATCCTATCTAAATCCCCATCATAGACTATCCTCGGGGGCGGACATCCGGGCATTTTCTACCGCCTGGCAACCCTCGCGGTGAAAACAAAGGCCAAAACTCGCAGAAAACGGTACTTTGGGATGGTTGTTGAGAGTCCCCTGAACAGCGTAACAAGATTAGCCCTACGTGTGTAACATATATAAATTTGGTTGTTCAGGATTACTTCAAAGTTGAGTTTGTGTTGTTTTCTCAAATTTTCACCGGCTCGAATGGCGTTGCACCGTGACAGCAGCGCGCACAGAGCCCATAGAAATGCATGTACAGTGGTGCAACATGGAACGTCTTGTGACGTAGCTCCGCCTCCGAGAATATGTTGTACGTACTGACTCCTTATACTGACTAAAGTCATGTTTCGAACCCTCAGGCTGCTTGGCCAACTTTAACGATTACTAAACTGTACATGAAAACAACAATGTCGCCATTACTAATATGCCTATGAAATCGATACTGTTTTGATTGTTAATTTACAAACGAGTGTGCAGTTATAGAAATAAACACATGACCACGACAGTCGGTCACATGACAAAGACTCGGAGTGGTATTACAAGCACACGCAAATTCCCCCATATAAATGGAGAGCCTCTTGTACTAGACCAGAATGACTATTCTTCAGTACTGGTCCATAAGCTCTTTTTTCCAGTACTGGTATATTATGGAATATATGTTGAGCTGAGATCAGTAAAATATTGTTATAACGGCAAAACAAGGCCAAATGATTGTAAAATGAAAATTCCCGGAATTGTTCTACGTTGTAACAAATTGTACTCCCGGATAGAAGCCAGTATCGCCCTGACTCACATATTGTATGCTGGTAACATACTAGGTGAGCAAATTATATACTGTGACTGACTGAAATGGTTTAAAAAAGTGACATTTTAGTTAAATATTGTGTTTTAAGACACTGTTCTTAATGATAGAAATATTTGAAAAAATATTTGGTCATTTTTTTCCCACAAACACGGCACTGCAACACACAACAGAAAGCTGTTTCAATGTTACCATGGAAATAAAGTCTCGTGTTTGCGTATTCAGTAAACGAAAGTATAATATTATGTGATTTATGAAAAGATTTCTCAACTGTTAAGAGTAACCTCTACTTTAAAAAGTCCATGTAGGATTTATAATGTCAAAAATGGATATCACTTTCTTTGAAATCTAGTTGTTTTGAAAGAGCTTCCATCAAGCTCCAGGAAAATCATTTTTCGTCGTCTCTTGAGTCACTGTACAGTAGATGTTTACGGCGATGAATATTGCAGTAGTGATCTAATGCCACAATTATGATAGTATTGCGCATGTGTGGAGTTTTCATCTACGGAAATTCGAGCTCCGCAAACCGGAAAATACACCACTAATGCACATCGGTTATCTTTCCGCCGCCACGGCCGGTCGCCGTTTCTATAAACAGCCCCCTCTAGCGACGACGCGTCGTGTGTAATATAAGGGACGCTTTTAACACCGATTTTCAATATTATTTTATATGCAGTTTCCGTCTATAAAAATACTGCTTTCAGAGATTTGCTATATTCTAAATGACAAACAACTACACAACCAAAAAGTGTTTTGACTATGTCTGAGTTTGTCCCAGTTCATCGCAATCCACGTCTGAGTGAGTATTCATTGGATATTTATTGAAAAGTGACAAAATACATACTATAACTACTGTATTAAGATAATCCACATCTACATAGTGGCACTCCCATGATGCATCTTGTTTATGTGAATGATAGATCACTGAATAAAAGATAATCCTACAGCTGTTAGAGTGTAGCAAATGAAAATTGTTTAATCCTGTAGTTCACATATGACAGTTACACTTGTTGACAATTATTACCTTTTGTCATCTCCGAGTTTACCCTATTGTCGAGCACGTATCAAAAAGCTTTGAAAAACATTTAGGGGCAGACCATTTGAAATCAGGGGGGCTGAATATTTTTTTAAACATAATTATAAGCTAGACATCGAGAGAAACAAATGCATGCAAGTTGTTGTATAGAAAACATGTTGACACATTCAAAAAATATCTAATGTAGCAATAGTGAAAAAAAATGTACTGGTCATTTTCTTCCAGTCACTCCCCATGATTTTAAATGTTTGACTCCTTACACTGATAAAAAGCCCAAAAATTGAGTCATGAATTGCAAGGAATTTAAGACAATCGGTTCGTTTTAGTGATTTTGGTCTTAATAGAATACTTACGTGTTTTTCTGCAAGCTATTGTATCTGTAAACAAAGTGCCACTGTGAACGATTTCAAAAATACCACCTAATACTAACTTTCAAAATTACAATTTATTTTAATTTTAATTTCCATCTCATGCATGTCACATTTATTGTGATTATTCAATCAAGATTTGTTGATATTCAAAACAAACAAAATTGTGTAAAGGGCGCTGCAATTATCCCAACCACATCAGGCTTACATCAAACACATCACTACACTTACAGCAGATAGATCACTACGCGACGTACTATTGTTTATACCGTGTATAATAATACGGATCTCAGTGCCACACCTTTGACATGTATGAGTTAATAAATAACAAACGATCAATAGGGTAGTTTTATGGCTCTGACTCACTTATATGATGTTAATTCCAATTCAGTCTCATCTAATACATGTGATGTTTTTTTTTATAGAGAGAGAGAGTATGCCAGTATACAATGCGGGTGTTAGCCCACGGGGTATTTCTGGTGTCTTGTGGCGCTGTCCAATTAGGCTAAATGTACACCTGTGGTCGGTGTTTTACGCGGTGTATAGTACCATTGTCAGGGATGTGTCATACAATGAAATTATAGATCCTCAACATAACTTCTAATCTCCTTCGTTCGGACTACACCAAATGAGCTGCCACGTGACTGTGCCCACATATGAATTCAAAACCATTGACTTGACTCGCGAATTTTCACTAACAATTATTAGACTACCTGCCCGAGGAACTGGCAAGGAGTGGCATAACATACGTCATGTTAATATAACGAAACAATCAGGTTAGTTATACATGTATATGATACAAACCATTCAACGTGTATCGTACCCTAGAAGAAACCCGCCCACAAAATACCATACCCATATGATGCCTGTACGCCCCTCAATTGGATAATGTATCATATTAAGACCCCTCCTTTGAATATCGTACCCTACCAAGACCTCTCCTATGGACAAAGTACCTTACTGAGACTCTCCATTTAATACCATATCCCAAATAAAACCCCTCCTATAAATACCGGACCCTACTGAGACCTTTCCATTGAATACCGTACCCTATTGAAAACCATATCCTACTGATACCTCTCGTTTTAATACCGTATCCTACTGAGAACCCTCCTACTAATTCCATATCCTACAGAGACCTCTTCTATGAGTGCCCAACTGAGATCTCTCCTATGAATATCACAACCTACAGAGACCTCTCCTTGACACACAGTACCCTACAGAGAGACCTCTCCTTGACACACAACACCCTACAGAGAGACCTCTCCTAGACACACAGTACCCTACAGGGAAACCTCCCCTAGACACACAGTACCCCACAGAGACCTCTCATAGACACACAGTACCCTACTGAGACCTCTTTCATGAGTAATGTACCATAATGAGAGCTCTCTCATAAACATTGTACCCTATAGAGATTTCTCTAGGCACACCATATCCTTCTGAGACCTCTTCTATGAATATCTCCATTGAATACTTTTCTCTAAATGAAAGTTCTCCTATAAATACTGTGCCATACTGAGACCTCTCTTATCAATGCCATACCCTACTACTACCTCTCCATTGAATACAATTCAAATTGAATTAAATTGAAACCTCTTCTATGAATAGCATACCCAAAATAAAATCTACCCAATAAATACCATACCTACTGAGACCTTTTCATTGAATACCGTAACCTACTTTGACCTCTCCTAGACACACCATACCCTACTGAGAACTCTCCTAGACATACCACACCCTACTAAAGCCTCTTATGAATACCATACCCAAACTAATACCACTCATACAAATAAAATACCTTACTGAGACCTCTTCTAGACAAACAGTACCCTACTGAGACATCTTTTTGACACATCTCACCCTACTAAGCTTAATGCCTCTTATGCATACTATACCCAAAATGATACCACTCCTATAAATACCCTTCTGCGAATTCTGCTAGGCACACCGCACCTTACTGAGACCTCTTCTAGACACACAGTACCCTACTGAGACCTCTTCTAGACACACAGTACCCTACTGAGACCTCTTCTAGACACACAGTACCCTACTGAGACCTCTTCTAGACACACAGTACCCTACTGAGACCTCTTCTAGACACAGTACCCTACTGAGACCTCTTCTAGACACAGTACCCTACTGAGACCTCTTCTAGACACACAGTACCCTACTGAGACCTCTTCTAGACACACAGTACCCTACTGAGACCTCTTCTAGACACACAGTACCCTACTGAGACATCTTCTAGACACACAGTACCCTACTGAGACCTCTTCTAGACACACAGTACCCTACTGAGACCTCTTCTAGACACAGTACCCTACTGAGACCTCTTCTAGACACAGTACCCTACTGAGACCTCTTCTAGACACACAGTACCCTACTGAGACCTCTTCTAGACACACAGTACCCTACTGAGACCTCTTCTAGACACACAGTACCCTACTGAGACCTCTTCTAGACACACAGTACCCTACTGAGACCTCTTCCAGACACACAGTACCCTACTGAGACCTCTCTTATACACACAGTACCCTACTGAGACCTCTTCTAGACACAGTACCCTACTGAGACCTTTCCTATAAGTACCATACTCTACTGAGACTCTTCTTAGGCACACCATACCCAACAGAGACCAAAGACTGCCTATCCAACAGTTTGGACTGTTATTATACACACAGGTGCAAAGTACCTTAAGTATATTGTAAATATGTTTTTTAAACTAATTGTGCG
This sequence comes from Saccoglossus kowalevskii, assembly GCF_978046115.1. Classification (NCBI taxonomy): domain Eukaryota; kingdom Metazoa; phylum Hemichordata; class Enteropneusta; family Harrimaniidae; genus Saccoglossus; species Saccoglossus kowalevskii. The sequence continues at coordinate 21,340,776 of NC_140641.1, forward strand.
CATTACGATGTTTAGATTTTGAATTAACCCTCATATTGTAAACCACAATAATAACAAATGGATTGTGGGTAATCGGTAGAGACCATTGTCTGGCTTGCCAGTATACCAGAACAAAAACAGAACAGAAATCTGACCCGGACAAAGTTGATAAATCTAAATCTATAATAAATCTCAAACCTCCCAGCAATGTAAGTAAGCTGAAACAAGAACTGGGAATGATCAACTATCTTGGTGAATATTTGTCTAATTTGTCAACAATCTTGAAGTCAATGACTTGATTTTAATACTTTATGGTTACGGGGTTCAGAGTAGCAACAAGGCTTTGATATGGCCAAAGTTGTGATAGCTACTACTGCACTGTACTTGTGGAGTTTTTATACTTGGGAGAATGTGGTTAACCTTTGCAACAACTACCTGCCAGCCTACCTCCCATATAATAAGTTTGGTTGACGTCAGTAAGGGCATACGGTCATAAAAACCTTGCACCAACTCAACCTCACTTGTGAGGTATTATCTGATAATGTTTACGTTTATTTAAATATGTATATATTTGTCCTGGGTAAGATTTAAAACTACATCCGGTTGTGGAGTCTATGGACTTGGCAGAATGAGGTTACCCTTTGCCACAACTACCTCCAGCTCATCCTTGAGCAAGGTATAGTACCTTTAAGCCTTGGGTGCCAACTTCCCACAAAACAAGTTTGGTTGACGTCAGTAAGGGCATACAGTCGTGAACGGTTATTGCAGATGCCAGTAGTTGACTGACGCTGAAACAAGAGATGCTCAGATTGTTTGGCTTCAGTATGGGCACGTGACTGTTACAACTTGGTTTTTCCCATACTGTTGTGTAAATAATTTTTTCATACTATATTTTTTTCACTCAATGTGGATTTTGATGATGTATTTTCTCTTATTCTTGTTGTGTGGATGTTCTTGTTATATTCAAAGTCATTCATTGAACGGCTAACGGCTAAGTCCCACATTCTTTTTTTATATTTTGCTAAGTGAAGGTTTCCTTAAAAAATTATGACAATATGACAAAAACTGGAGTCTTCCCGAACTTCCATTGTTTCAATGAAAACAATGATTTTGCAATACAATAAAAGTTTAACCCTACGTTTTTGGAATGGAAAAAATGCATAAATTGAGGTTCATAATTGAAGAACCAGTTCGGGACCCCAAGTGTGTTTCTTTCTGAATTAAAAACAGTCAATCAAAATAGAAATTTAACAACGTTGCAGGAAATTTTTGTCTTAAGATAATGTTTTTGACGACCCCCGTAATGTTGTTATATAGTATTACTCAATGTTTATCTATTTTCAATGTGTTAGTAACTATCCTCTTTAATGTTTTTGTATTGTAATACTTCGCTGGTCGTTCAATGTTGTAATTAATGGCATTTATATCAATGTTGCTGTAATACCCAATGTTATTTCTCTCAATTTGGTTTTCAATGTTGCAATTGTTCTGCGTGTTGGTATATCTATCAGTGTTGTATTTCTCAATTCTATTTCTCCCAATATCGCTGTGTTACTCGATGTTATTTCTCTCAATGTATTTATCAATGTTGGTATATTTATTATTGTTGTATTTCTCAATGGCATTTCTCTCAGTGTCAATGTTATGTCCCCAATGTGTTTATCAATGTTGTATTTTTTATGCATGTCAGCATATCTGTCATTGTTGTATTTCCCAATGGCATTTCTCTCAATGTTGTTGTATTACTCAATGTCATTTCCCTCAATGTGTTTATCAATGTTGATATATCTACTATTGTTGTATTTCTCACTTGTATTTCTCTCAGTGTCGCTGTGTTACTCAATGTTATTTCTCTCAATGTATTTATCAATGTTGTAATTGTTCTGCCTGTTGGTATATCTAACACTGTTGTATTTCTCAGTGGCATTTCTTTCAATGTCGCTGTATTACTCAATGTTATTTATCTCAATGTGTTTATCAATGTTGGTATATCTATTATTATTGTATTTCTCACTCGTATTTCTCTCAATGTCGCTGTGTTACTCAATGTTATTTCCCTCAATATGTTTATCAATGTTGGTATATCTATTATTGTTGTATTTCTCACTTGTATTTCTCTCAATGTCGCTGTGTTACTCAATGTTATTTCCCTCAATGTGTTTATCAATGTTGTAATTTTTATGCATGTCAGTATATCTGTCATTGTTGTATTTCTCACTTGTATTTCTCTCAATGTCGCTGTATTACTCAATGTTATTTCCCTCAATGTGTTTATCAATGTTGTATTTTTTATGCATGTTAGTATGTTTTTCATTGTTGTATTTCTCAATGGCATTTCCCTCAATGTCGTCGTGTTACTCAATGTTATTTCGCTAAATGTGTTTATCAATGTTGGTATATCTATTATTGTTGTATTTCTCTCAATGTCACTGTGTTACTCAATGTTATTTCGCTAAATGTGTTTATCAATGTTTTATTTTTCTTCATGTTGGTATATTTGTCATTGTTGTATTTCCTAATGGAATTTCTCTCAATGTCGTTGTGTTACTCGATGTTATTTCCCTCAACGTATTTATCAATTTTGTATTTTTTCTGCATGTCAGTATATCTGTCATTGTTGTATTTCTCAATGGCATTTCTCTCAAAGTCGTTGTGTTACTCAATGTTATTTTCCTCAATGTGTTTATCAATGTTGTAACTGTTCTGCGTGTTCTATATCTGTCATTGTTGTATTTCTCAATGGCATTTTTCTCAATGTTGTTGTGTTACTCGATGTTATTTCCCTCAACGTGTTTATCAATGTTGTAATTTTTCTGCATGTCAGTATATCTGTCATTGTTGTATTTTTCAATGGCATTTCTCTCAATGTCGCTGTGTTACTCAATGGTATTTCGCTAAATGTGTTTATCAATGTTGGTATATCTATTATTGTTGTATTTCTCTCAATGTCGCTGTGTTCCTCAATGTTATTTCGCTAAATGTGTTTATCAATGTTGTATTTTTCTTCATGCTGGTATATTTGTCATTGTTGTATTTCCTAATGGCATATCTCTCAATGTCGTCGTCTTACTCAATGTTATTTCCCTCAATGTGTTTATCAATGTTGTAACTTTTATGCATGTTCGTATATCTATCATTGTTGTATTTCACAAATGGCATTTTCCTCAGTGTCGCTGTGTTACTCAATGTTATTTTTCTCAATGTATTTATCAATGTTGTAATTGTTCTGCGTGTTCTATATCTGTCATTGTTGTATTTCTCAGTGGCATTTCTCTCAATGTCTCTGTGTTACTCAATGTTATTTCGCTAAATGTGTTTATCAATGTTGGTATATCTATTATTGTTGTATTTCTCTCAATGTCGCTGTGTTCCTCAATGTTATTTCGCTAAATGTGTTTATCAATGTTGTATTTTTCTTCATGCTGGTATATTTGTCATTGTTGTATTTCCTAATGGCATATCTCTCAATGTCGTCGTCTTACTCAATGTTATTTCCCTCAATGTGTTTATCAATGTTGTAACTTTTATGCATGTTCGTATATCTATCATTGTTGTATTTCACAAATGGCATTTTCCTCAGTGTCGCTGTGTTACTCAATGTTATTTTTCTCAATGTATTTATCAATGTTGTAATTGTTCTGCGTGTTCTATATCTGTCTTTGTTGTATTTCTCAATGGCAATTTTCTCAATGTCGTTGTGTTACTCGATGTTATTTCCCTCAACGTGTTTATCAATGTTGTATTTTTCTTCATGTTGGTATATTTGTCATTGTTGTATTTCCCAATGGCATATCTCTCAACGTCGTCGTCTTACTTAATGTTATTTCCCTCAATGTGATTATCAATGTTGTAACTTTTATGCATGTTCGTATATCTATCATTGTTGTATTTCTCGATGACATTTCTCTCAAAGTCGTTCTGTTACTCAATGTTATTTTTCTCAGTGTGTTTATCAATGTTGTAATTGTTCTGCGTGTTCTATATCTGTCATTGTTGTCTTTCTCAATGGCATTTCTCTCAATGTCGTTGTGTTACTCAATGTTATTTCCCTCAATCTGTTTATCAATGTTGTATTTTTTCCGCATGTCAGTATATCTGTCATTGTTGTATTTCTCAATGGCAATTCTCTCAATATCGCCGTGTTACTCAATGTTATTTTTCTCAATGTGCTTATCAATGTTGTAATTGTTCTGCGTGTTCTATATCTGTCATTGTTGTCTTTCTCAATGGCATTTCTCTCAATATCGCTGTGTTACTCAATGTTATTTCCCTCAATGTATTTATCAATGTTGTAATTTTTCTGCATGTCAGTATATCTGTCATTGTTGTATTTCTCAATGGCATTTCTCTCAATGTCGTTGTGTTACTCAATGTTATTTCCCTCAATGTATTTATCAATGTTGTAATTTTTCTGCATGTCAGTATATCTATCATTGTTGTACTTCTCAATGGCATTTCTCTCAAAGTCGTTGTGTTACCCAATGTTATTTTTCTCAATGTGTTTATCAATGTTGTAATTGTTCTGCGTGTTCTGTATCTGTCATTGTTGTCTTTCTCAATGGCATTTCTCTCAATGTCGTTGTGTTACTCAATGTTATTTCCCTCAATGTGTTTATCAATGTTGTAATTTTTCTGCATGTCAGTATATCTGTCATTGTTGTATTTCTCAATGGCATTTCTCTCAATGTAGCTGTGTTACTCAATGTTATTTCCCTCAATGTATTCATCAATGTTGTAATTTTTCTGCATGTCAGTATATCTATCATTGTTGTATTTCTCAATGGCATTTCTCTCAAAGTCGTCGTGTTATCAAATGTTATTTTTCTCAATGTGTTTATCAATGTTGTAATTGTTCTGCGTGTTCTATATCTGTCATTGTTGTCTTTCTCAATGGCATTTCTCTCAATGTCGTTGTGTTACTCAATGTTATTTCCCTCAATGTGTTTATCAATGTTGTAATTTTTCTGCATGTCAGTATACCTGTCATTGTTGTATTTCTCAATGGCATTTCTCTCAATGTCGCTGTGTTACTTAATGTTATTTCCCTCAATGCATTTATTAATGTTGTAATTTCGCTGCATGTCAGTATATCTGTCATTGTTGTATTTCTCAATGACATTTCTCTCAAAGTCGTTGTGTTACCCAATGTTATTTTTCTCAATGTGTTTATCAATGTTGTAATTGTTCTGCATGTCAGTATATCTGTCATTGTTGTATTTCTCAATGGCATTTCTCTCAATGTCGTTGTGTTACTCAATGTTATTTCCCTCAATGTATTTATCAATGTTGTAATTTTTCTGCATGTCAGTATATCTGTCATTGTTGTATTTCTCAATGGCATATCTCTCAATGCCGTTGTGTTACTCAATGTTATTTCCCTCAATATGTTCATCAATGTTGTAATTGCTCTGCGTGTTCTATATCTGTCATTGTTGTATTTCTCAATGGCATTTCTCTCAATGCCGTTGTGTTACTTAATGTTATTTCCCTCAATGTATTTATCAATGTTGGTGTTTCTCAAATGTTGTTTTTTACGACATTACTGCTTGTTATTTTTGTCAATTTCGTTGTTTTTCACAATGAAAAAAGGGTTGAATGTTATCCCTATTGTAATTGTAATTGGAATTGTAATTGGTTTGTGTGTTTTATAATTAAGAAGGATTTGTAACGAAAATCATATATTGGCATAAGATGCCATGATAGTATGCGACTCGTCACATAAATACGTTCTCATTAATGTCCCGTACTTTGAACTCAGGAGCCGCTAGTCATCATGCCATCAAAACACATAATATTGTTTCCACATTAAGATACCGTAACAAGCCATGTCGCCATGGAAACGATGTATCCCTTCTCGTCTTTGTTTTTTTCTCTCTATCAACTTCATCACACTTTGAAATACGTTCAATAGGATAAAATACAAAACCAAGATTTACATTGTAAATGTACCTAATGACGTCACGTTTGTTTGAACCTTAAAGAAACCATATTTGACAATCCTTGTGGGAGTTTTGAGTCAAGTAATAAAATCGGAATCCATTTTTTTTTCGATTTATTTTTAATTTACAAAATGGCGTCGATGAAATGTACAACGCTGCTGATATGCCAACATTTAAACGCGAATAACGTTTTCATAAATGATAAACCTAACAAAACCCCGTGGCTATGACAGCTTTCTAAATATGTATTAGTTATTATTTTATCAAATTATTGTAATGCAAGAAGGTGCTCGAGCTTCACGGGAATTGTCCTTGAACAGCAGGTGGACCAGTCAAAAGAATTGTGTAGGCAAAGTTTCTCTTAAAACGTCGTATAATTAACTATATTACTCATTTATACAGGGTCAAGTTTTCGAAGAAAGAAACGTCGTTTGGAATTGTCTTGACATTCATACATTTCTGCTTGAAAACGCCGAGTTTTAATGGAAAAATCGCCTCCTCATTATTAAGCGTCGTTTCGTCGAGTCACCCTTTTAAAGCGTGTGAATAGGGATTCAATGTATGTATTTACCATCTCAATAAAATGTAATAATCCCGTATTTTATTAAAATCACATCGTTAATATTCGACTCCTTCTCATGGTGTCCCAATATCCTATTAAAAACAATAATAGCCACGATCCGCCGTTTTTCATTCTCCCGTTGCTCACGTGCCAGTTTCTATATACTGGGGCTATGCTATTCTTTTTATCGATTGTACTCCCCTCGATAGTGAATCTAGTGTCGGCGAATTGCGACTCCAAACTGAGAATATGTTGGGAGTTGCAGAGAATCAGAAAACCATCCAGTCGGTGAATTTATATGCGTTCTAGAAATATGATTACAATGAATGCGACTAATTCGATTTTTTTTTCATTCAATATGTCTGGAGTGTCCATTCTACTATAACAACAAATATGACGTATATTCGATTAATAACAAGTTAAAAGAACGACAACTTATCCCAGACAAGCCAGGGGAGTAAGCTGAGTGACACGTTCTAGCGAAATCTACAGGGAAGGCGCGGCATTGAAGCATGGGAGTGGCGACGGTTCGTAAAACGGCATATCTAGTAATAGACTGTTTGCATTTTAATACGATTTTGTTTAATATAAAACTTTATAGAGATCAGGAGCTAAATACTTGTTGGCAATCTCTATCGAAGTCATTGCTGAGTTTACCTGGCCCTATCATCATGATTATAGACGCAATTCATATGAACTAACCGAGAATATATTGAAATTGGTCGCCGGGCATACGGTGAGTAGTCGTGATTTTTTTTTAAAAAAACGCGTCCTGTCCAATAATGTATCGCAGTTGATAACTCTGGAATTACGAGTCCATGAACAGGTCGGCTGGGAAAAAAGAAGAGGGTCGCCGCCAATAGGGGAATTTGATCAAGTTCTAAAATAACTGCATCAATCATGTTGTACTTCTCAGTTAATAACGAATCTCGCATAGGAGTCCGGTGAAAGATCAATGTTACTCAGTCGTTCGTTTTACGGAGCGTTTCCCGGTAGTCACTGGAGTAGTATGCCATACACCCTATGCAAAACCTAGCCTACATCCGTGTTCGTTATAGGATTTATTTATTTCCGGCATACCCTTAAATAACATAACGTCATCCAAGCTGAATGAAGAAATTTCCATTCGATCTTCGTGAGAGGCAATGAGAAATCTGTCACTACATGTGTAAATATCGAATATCTTTCACACAAGAAAGATTTTTTTTTACAGTTGAGAAAAACGATCGTTCCTTTATAAACTCGCTGTCTTATCGTGTGTAATCCGATGAGCAAGGCGGGTGTTTCTCAAAAAGAATATTATAAAGAAGGGTGCTTATATTCCTTAGTTTGCGTTCCAGCTTGCCTATAGTCAATAACAAGCATACACTTTTAATGTTATTGAACATCAGACGTTCTTTTGTATATTTTTCCTTCCGAAATGTACAAGTTCATACAATTTTCAAAATCAGCTTAGGTAAAAATAACTCTTCACAATGGGACTTATACGGGGACTCGTTGTACCCTGGGCGCCATATGTCGCACACAATGGGGATGAGCGCGACATGTATTCGCCTTCACAAGGAAATCCCTGGATACATATATATTATCACAAGTTGCCGTACATTTGAGGAAGAAGTGTAAAAATGCGATTAAATAGTTATTCTGCAGAATTAAATCTCATTTGCTCGGTCGTAGATGCTCCCTGGATAACATTCTTCCAGGGAATATGTACAATAAAGGAGGTGAATGAGAGTATGATACTGATACGCCATCAACATTGGCAATCCGAAGATTCGCCTTCGCCTTGGGTGGTAAAATGCCATAAAATAAGTTGTTTAGCAATTACGAGTTTCCGATATATGAAAATTCTATCTTTATTTATGAACAATCTAATATGTTTAGGCCATGATAGCAAATCATTTGTTTTGCAATAAATACTTTTGGCAATTTTGACAAAACTGAAAAAAAAAAAAAACAATCGGCGGTGTTACCCTTTATTAATTAACAATTACAATTAATGTGTTTTTATGAAGCAAAGATGGCAGAGGAGACATTGACTAATAGATAGTTGTTTGTAAAATAATACAATAAACGTATGCGATGGTGAACATCCAGTTCCTCGATCAAAGATTCTATTCGATTCGATGATTTCTGAGCAGTATATGTAATATGTATGTGAAAAATCAGTGTTACTTGCAACGAGTGTGTACTATAATGCAATGATGATAATCAATGAAAGATATTAGTGAAATGTTCTATAACCGTATTGGTTGTCTTTGACGCCGATGTCGGCAATCGCGCTGATTGGTTGACTGGACATTATTTTATTATTAGTAAACAAAAGTATCACCCCACGCCCGATATGATCTCATACACACGATTAATTATGACGAAACAATATTTATTTATTTACTATCTATTATCAAATATGTTGAGACGTGAAATGAAATATTTATACGCAAATCGTACAATTGATAAGCGTGCGTGAGATAGAATGAAAGAAAAAATAAAAGCGGCCTCTGGTAAAATATACCTGTACACACAACTTAAGCGTGCGCGCGCAGCGCGGCGTGACGTCACCACCACTCACCAATCATCGTGCTTGTCACTTCTTTGGTTCTACATTCTGCATGTTTGTGAGTATATCCTGCATCTTGAAATGATTTTCGACGTAACCATTATTTAGATTGAACAGCATGGATCGGAAACCTCCGGGGACATCTATGTTTCTTCTCGAAGAAAACGTGTAGTAATCACTAAGATGAATTTTAAAATTATAAATCGCGATTTCGACCACCAAGGGAATAAGACGCTTTGTGGGAAATGTCACGGAAAGCTATAATTAATTAACGATCGCAAATCACACTTTGTGTGTGCACGATCAGCTTAAATCAATGTAACTTCGATCAGCGAAGGTTTTTGAATCAGAAAAAAAAATCGTATTGTTGCCCGAATTGGGTGGGAATGACAACAGAATACTGTTGCTATGACAAATATTTTTTTATGAAGACCCGAACAACATCGATTCGCCGCCCAAATATCGTGTTGTATGAACCAGCATTAACGACAATGTCACCTAAACACCCCCAATATCACCAAAATATTTGTTATTCCATTGGGGTAGCCTATTAAGCATACCTTCAGTGTGAACTCATCCTGGGCCCTCATAGGGGGAAGTTTTAGTCATCCTGTGGCAATCCGCTACTCGTTGCAACTGGGGCACTGAGTACGTGTATTGCGGGCAAAGGAGCACGCCGAACAAACAGCTTAAAGGGAACCTCAATCCAAACAACATAATGACCCCTAAAGAAAAAGCTCCACAAATGTAGAAGAATGCAATTTACAGTTTTGTTGTATCACTTTTCATTCTCTAGATATTCCACTTTTCATCAGTATTACGTAGTCAGCCATCTTGATTTTCAAGCAAAGGATTATGGGTAAAGTATGACATCATAGAATCTGTTGTCAGAAATTGAGAAAATGATTTCATCTATAACTTCAAAAGTTGAACTTCAAATTGGCTGAAAGTTTAGAAATTGGTAGCATACATGTACTGGTGCCATCCATGCTTATAAAATAGTTGTCATGGAAACAGAACTGAAAATATTTATTTTTATGTTTTTCTACCAAATGCTAAAAATTCCTTATATTGTATACAATTTACCAACGTTAGTAGGTTATAGAGGTGATATATCACATGTTGAGTGCAAAAAGGGGACAACAAAGTGACATTCTATATTTCACAACTAAAATATTGATTTTTATTTTTTTAGTGTTTTCAACAATATCTTCACTTTATGTGTATTTGTAAAATTCCCATTTCCATTACTATATTTATATACATGAGTAATATGTACAACGAAAATTTGAACTAATTCGCATCAGTATTTCTCATGTTATAGATGAAATAATTTTCTCAATTTCTGACAACAGATTCTATGATGTCATACTTTACCCATAATCCTTTGCTTGAGAATCAAGATGGCTGACTACTTATTAACGATGAAAAGTTGAATATCTAGAGAATGAAAACTGTTATAAAAAAGTGTAAATTGCATTCTTCTACATTTGTGGAGCTTTTTCTTTAGGGGTCATTATGTTGTTTGGATTGAGGTTCCTTTTAACGTCACATCCCACGACACTTTGCCGACTATCTTTTTGCGACGAGCCTGGCGCATTGGCAATGTGTATTCATTCTGTGCGTAAACATGTCACTGGAATCAAACCCGCACCCAGACATCTTACTGGGCCATCTTACTCGATCAAGGTCAAAAAATTTACTGAGCACTGTCCATCTTTTTTAGCTCTTTTTGTTCAATACCCATTTCCATTTCCAGGACGCTGACATCACGAACATTCAGGCTCCCCGCTGCTCTTCCGCCACTCGGTATTTGTATACAGAACACGTTAATTCTACCTTATCGATCTACTCACAATTTTCATTGACAGTTTATTTCAATTTCTTTCCCTGATTGATTTTACACATCCTGTAAAAATGTACTGCACACGCATTAATCGTCGGGGCGTCGGAATATTGAAAGTGACGATGCACAACAAATCTGCACGTCGAGCCATCGAGTAGTTTAATTTAGTGAAATAAAATAAAATAAACTTCCTTTTACCGCTTTTATACATGTATTGAGGGACTTCTCACTCTCATGAATTGTTTGACACATCCCTTCCTCCTCTGTAGTTGCAAAAACAAATTGAAACACCGACTCACTAACAGTAATTCTCGATTAGTACTTGTCATTGGTTGATGTGACGTCACGATGCACATAACCAAGTTTACAAAACATATCATCCCGAATATTCTTCTGCATACTTTTCACAGACTGTACATTTTTATGAGTTATTTTTGGACACATGACTCTGAACATATTGCACATAAAACAATATTATGTATGATCATAAAAGAATTATCAATTGTACATACCACAGGTATACATTGATTCCCAGTCCATACGGACTCGTTGTAAGTGTTAACTCAATATTTTTTTAAACCAACACAACATTATGATATTTAATTAACATGTTAGGGTATTCCTGGGTATTAGAACGGATATTCAGATTTCTATGTTTTTTATGTTGTTTTCGTGTGAAAAAATGGCTAAAAAAATAAACAAACGGCGGTGTTTCAGCTTTTTGACATTTGGTTCCTGTGAGAAAAAGGTCGTAATAAGATGGGTATTCTGATTGACACGAATTTATTTTCCACGAAATAATGCCTTTATATGTATTCCTATGCAAATTACCCATTTTTGGTTTTTTGTAACATAATTTCTTTAAAACCATGATTTGTACTGGGTGACTCAACTCAAAAACATATGGCATATATCCGAATCTATAATAAATAGTACATTTAAAACAACAAATTATGATAACATTTGCACCCGCAAACGACTTCCATGCCGTTAACTTTGTTTCATCGTGAGTACACAACAGTGACAATTGAGGTCAATACCCCCGACTGACAAGGGAAAAAACCAACATATAATTGTTGTGGGCGATGTCAATATTATTTGCAAATACATCAGAAGCAAAGAACGCGAAGTTTAGCGATATGATTGTTTAAATGAAATATAACCAGTATGGCTTGGAATATTTGAAAACAGTTATTACAAACAAACCCTTTTCACCAGGCAGCGCATTTCTTTTTCTTTTTACATTTCTGATAAGCGCATACGGGAATAAACGATATCGCAACAAATAACTGCGGTTAAAATACCAGTTCGAAAAAGTGTTAACATAATTGTAGTATAATAAATAAAATCAAGCACTTTGTGCCACGAATGTATCAAATCCAAATTCTCAATCAATTATGTTATCTGCGTGCTCAGAGCAGAACAGCGGCGTGTAAATTCTCCAAGGAGTTGTGGCGTACCACGCTATGCGTAATTGAGAATGCTGGTATCCGTGTAGCCACAGTCCCTCCATCGATGATTAGACAAGTGTCACGTAATTGACATCTAGAAAAATCGAGTTGTTACACGTCAATGGAGCTTATACTACAAATAGATCGTCACGTGATCCGATCTATTCAGTCCATTTATTATTTATATACCCAATTGCACGTGGACACTGAGTTTAGTATATAGTTTGTTAAAGATCCATGCATATTAAGTAGCATTTTTTCATATGTATACACTTAATACTATGGTATATAATACAATTACGTTCCAATACTTGCGTTTCTGTGACTCATAGAACTGAAATGATCCAAGAACAATTGTATTTCTGAACATCAAGTAATCAGGTAAACAACCCGAGTTGCTTACACTCTGTAAAAGATGCATTTTCCAATAGTTATTTTTTTTGCGGAAGCCACTGCAAATGAATCACCCACTCCGACTCTGGAGAGACAAAAACTACACAGTAGTTGTGGGTCGTGATAGTTTTTCGCCATGTTTTAACATCGTGGCTCTCATTGATAACTCGTCTTTATCCAGAATATTTCCTCTTCAGGATTTAGTGCATCCATTAAGATTTGCCTCTCATTAATTTGACTAGATCATGTATGTTGTTTGATTGAGATGAGAAGTCATGATGGGTAGTATAAAATCCAATTCCAGTTTGATACATGTGTACGAATTTGTGGCTGACTGAGTATTACCGGGAAACGTTCAGCACGAACAATTTCTATTATTTTTTGAACGTTCTCCACTATAAAAAAAAAAACATTAAGTAATAACAAATAAAGTATTAAACTACGAAAGAGTGTTCTCGTTTGAAAATATTTGGAGATGGTAAAATACACCACACAGTAGATCGCTGTTAATCATTATTCGTCGTACACAACCTGCGTTTTCTAATTTCCGTCTTTCTGCATAAAATAAATTAGTCACACGGCGACACGTAAATAACTATGGTCATTAATTCGTTTATGAGTGGATTTGGTTTAAGGCGGTGGGAGAGAGAGATTTACTCACGAAATTATCTACAGAAAAAATGTAAATTAAACAGTAAAACAACAAGTATATGTGCACTCCTATAATGAGATAAGAACTTGACCCCGGGTAATGACAAACATAAAAAGAAGTGGCAAATCAGACAAATGCTCAAACAGAGAACTATACGGTGACAATGTAGAAGCTTTAGAATGTTGACTCTACCAGCCTATTTTTTCGAAAAATTGATAATTATATTTTATTTAATTTTGACCATTATGACAAAATTAAATTGTTTAATCTGTCAATGTGTTGGAGATATTATGTCATATCTCAAATTTCGGCATGAGGTAAGTCGTGATTAATTTTCCAAAAATCTGGATTTTAAAAAAATTATCAAAATATTTTAAAATTGTGTTCTACGGACATGTTATAAAAACAAAATGTGTCTAAATCTTATTTGACTGAGTTCTTCAAAATACGACGATGTAACATTCTTGGAGATGCTTCCATGTTATTTATAACTTAATTTCTCAGACATTACGTGTAGGCTTCTACCTTCGAAGGAAGACACGCTTATCGATTCTAAGTCAGGTCATGTATGTGAAGGGGCGTCTAAATTCCTATTTGCAAACCATCAACATGCCAATATATAATGGTATTGACAAGCAATGATGTATGTCAATTTCAGTGGTAAATGCGACATACGTGTACGCTATGAGAGTAAGGTAATGGGGTGAACATGGTGAACGATGTTACGAGTGGCGATCAATTTATGTGCGTGATGCGAATTGAAGTCAGTGATGATTTTGACCTAGTATTTTTAGACATATAATAAAAAGATTTATTAGTAAAAACTTGTATTATCATATTTAGCAGCCGCCTCCTCGGCCCTGTTGTACATAACAGCTTTGGAATTTCGATGTTCTGCACTCCATGGTGGAGTAACGGGCTCTGTTACCAACCTCGTTCAAGGCACGTAATGTACCATCATGTGTTTGGAAAATGTACCTGTAGTATATGCCAATTTACAAACCGATGTTTTGTATGAATATCATACTGCTGTATTATAACATAGCGTAAATATCACAACCTTGCCAGCTGAGAGTCATTGAATAAAATTTCGGAATGGATAGAAATTAGACTCGCAGTTTATCTGTGACTCAGGGAAGGTATAAATTAAATGCCCAGGTATGTATTAATGTTTCTATAACAACACGTCGTAGTTTGGGAAAATACCATCGGATATAGAAGTTTAGTGGGATTGAGTCCGGTTCAGTTAGGCTGTAGTTTGTGATTGTGGCGAAAGATTGTTTGTACTAAAAACCTATTGCTAGAAAATGCTATATGTTTGTTTAGCGTATGTAGGGAATTAAACAAAACGAGATAATTATAATGACGTGCTGCCTTAATAGACCAAGAGAGAAGAGTCGCGCATGTTATCCATTAAATCGTGTTGAAAATAGGCTGCTTCAAAAAACCAATTGAAAGAAAAAAAGTTTGTTAGCCACAATCATTAAAAAGTAAGTGTTGAAAAAGTTACACTAACCGACTAAAGACGAGAGTTGAAACGTATTCTGTTGTGTATGTCTTATTTGACTGTAAAGTTTAAGTGACGTTCCCGATCCCGTACCTCAAGGGGACGCGATAGAGATACGAGACGAGATTTTCCCCTGACACGTGTGGAGAACCCAGAAGAGAAGAATTTCCCCCCGTGATAATACCAATACCAATAATGCAAGGAAATGGTTGATGACGTGTTCAAATTATGTGATAACAGTTTTTGTAGGCAAAAAAGACCAGCAGCTTAGAAACACCATTGGTCCCTGACCCGGACCTTATTTGGGGGGGGGGATTCCAGCTCTGCTCCCCATATGTATACGCGGAATAGACTTAAATCAAATGAACAAACTCTGTAGCCCACGCCAGATTTTAATGTTCATTCATTCATTCATTCATTCATTCATGCATTCATTCATTCATGCATTCATTCATTCACTGTATACAAAGTGTGTGACAAAACCAACAAAACATATTATCGTTAGATATTAAAAATAATAATATACATGTGATATTGAAACACAATTTTGAAATATGCAAACTGAACATAGTTCAGTCTGTCACCATAAAATAAACATTATAATAACTAACTTTTTCTATTTTGTTATTTCTGCACGGGTAATTATTTACCAAGTATTCGTGTATACTAGTACTGGTATCTCTTCATAGTTAGTAGGAAAAAATGACATAACCACTGTCATTCACAAATCACTACAATTATCTTGTATTTGTGATCCCAGCTTTTGGGTAACTAACCATTTCCAAGCAAATGAAACAAAATACCGTGATGGACTCTCCTTTTCAGTTTAATTAATTTTTCCAGAAGTGGGAGTTTATAGATGATAGTGAGGAAACAGTGAATCTGTCTAGTATGCGAAACAGCGTTAAAACTACCTCTAGCATTACTGCAACGTTAACATTTTACTGTACATATCCTATTTTTTTTATACAGAATTTGCCCATAAAGCTTGTTGCCAAATATGTGGCAAAGTGTTTTGACTTCTCAATATTCGAGCCGTTTAATGGACTAGTAACTTTTCGTGGATTTATCAACTAGCATTTTAATTCACGACTTAAAATAGTCAAAAAACAAGGAAATCTTTCAACTATTAGTAGCTCCTTTGATCAAAATAAATAGCTTTACCGAATGTAAATTACGTGCATATTACGAACATATAAACACGCACACGCGAGAATCGGACTCATGGCTACGGCAATCGCCTCGCAACAGTACGCGGACGCGCACAGTATATTGAGCGCGAACTACCAGTGACTAGATGAAAATGCACAAGCGGAATCTCTTACGTCATATACAGCCAAATACACAACAAGCTGAGTATTCATGGTCAGTATAACCTATCCAGTTACGATAACACTATAATGAAGGATCTTTTGTACATCTACATTTTTTCTACTGAAGCCTATCTGGCATTTCTCATGTGTGCCACTTTTCATGGTGCAATGTATGTATACCCCCAGTTTATTTAGAATGACGGGGGAGAGCTTCTCTGGACATCTGGGTGCAGTAAATACCCCAGTGGTTTGTTGGATCATCTTCATTGAAGTGAATGACATAATGATTACGTATTAGATAATACAATTTAAAGGCAGCCAATGCGACAGTTGTGACATTGGTGTGGGTGATGATACGGGTTTCCGTGCTCTGGAGTTACTGATTGCGCTCCGGTAACATACACAATAAATTATGCCTCGTACTACTATAGTCTGAGATTATGCAGATAGTAAGCGATCAAGTCAAGTACTTTTACAAAATGTGTAAAGGGTCATACTGTTTTATCAATGTTGTTATACATTATATTATATCTTGAACTGATCAAACTGCTTACAACTAAGCCAAGTTTCAGCATTTTGGAGTCGAGGGAAGTTAAGGATCGTCTTCAATTAGTGAAAAACAGGTAGAAACCTACCAACAGATAGACAAGGCACACAATGGGTCTGTAAATTATATTTTAAAAAGAGGCAAAGGCTCCTTATTTGACATTTTCAATGGTCAAGGGGTCTTTTTTTTTAATTTTCAGGCATCAAACCTGTTTTGATATACTAGTATTGCAAATGTGATTGTGGTATTTAGCAAAGATAGGTTAATTTTATCATGATTTTTGCTTATGCATAAACTAGACATGGGTTTAGAGGTGGGTTTTCCGTGAAAAATTGTTTCAAATAGTGGGTTTTTTTTAATTTGTTTTAAGAGGTGAATTTTATAAATTTGACCTCCCGGACTCTTATACCCGCATATAAATAATACAAGTAATCCCCGGGTTGTCAATTTGAAGGGCTGATTTATAACCCACACTTCAAACGGTACAGTAGGTGATATATATATACCTACTAAATTCTGTCGTAGATTCGAGATATGCAAATGAGAGTTAGGCCATTCAAAACATAATTTCAGGACCACGTGATACGTGTTGATTTATGGATGAGCAAACAGTGAGTAAACATCAACGAATGCGTCACTTAGTACTTGAGTAAAGAAAATATGCTAATTAGTGATGGGAATCTGAATTCTCCTACAATTTGATTGGATGATATATTTTTCTAGCGTTCATCTTGATCCGTGGAGCAACGGCGACATTTCCCTGTGTGCGAAATGCTGAAAAAAACATGTGTATTTTGATTTAGAAACACAATTTGAGTTCCGAAATAATTCGTTTATATAGTTTAAATTTGATGGTACAATGTTAACACTCGAAAACGAGTCAAACCCCGGTGCCCGTGTGCAAATTCCGTATTCGTCACGTCAGTGAGCTACGTGCGAATAAATCTCAGGCTCACAGGGAGCATTTACTGTAATATCGATACGATTGTCAGTTATGAAAACCTTTGACCTTTTTCGGATTAGCGTCAAATTATTATTAATAAAATGCCATAAAACGACACGGATGAAGTATCGCCGCCGTGCAACGGGAATTACTGACAGGAGACGTGTGATGTCTAGATATGACTCACGTGACACGGATGCGTCAGCTGACGTCATTGAGGTCATGTCATTTCGTTCAATATCCACGATTTGTTTACGTTCCATGTAATTTAGAGCTAACGTATTAACACTCTACTTGACGTCATGTGTAATAAACATTGTAACAGACATCGATAAAGTAGCGTACAGATGGCAGGAACAGCTAGCGTCGAGCGTTTTGGCGGGAAAGAGAAAAAAAATCGTCTGCACGATGAGTTAAATAATTTGACATTGATTGTCAAACAAAATTCTCGACACGAGAATCATTTTAAAGTATATTTGTCGACGCCATAAAAGAATTGTCACCATAGAGACAACATGAATGCTCCAATAATGCACATTATGCAAATCGCACAATACATATAAAAGAAAGTTAATTTTCAAACGTGTATTGTTCACAGAGTCACATAAAAGACTTGTCTAGTAATTACTTTTATACTTCCTACAGCAGTTTCAAAATGAATAGATGCTTTGAACAGAACACTCTCCGGTTAGTATTCACGATTTAGTATGAGTTATTACCTCTGCCACTTGACACGTGGCCAACGATGGCTGACACACGGTGTTCCCGCCAAACAAGAGGGCGAGACTGTGACAGGTATGTGTTAGATTAAACTACGACCAGTTCGCTTGCGCATAAAACCTTGGTCCGTGTACTGTACATTGTTACATCATGCACTATCATCATGAGTGGGTCGTGTTCACAACTCATTCTTCGACTTGTTTGGCAGCGATTCGTACTAGGGATCGAATCGCAACTTTCCCGAGTAGTAAATCTCGAATTAGGTTGTATTCTGTCGATACAGCGGTTGATTTATACTCGGTAATTTATGATCTTATAATTGAATCGAAGTTAAATGGATCAAAACAGTACACGATTTAGGAGATGAATGCAATACGTTATTGATCAGCTGATCATAATCTATATCCGTGAATCAATATTTTTTCTCTCTCAGTTATCACACAGTGTGAGATCCTTGTCTTCAGTCTGAGAAACCTTCGGATTTCTCCCGAACAGTCACGAACAAACCCTCTAGTATTTGTGCCTTATAATATAGATCCAACAACAACTTGTCGTTCTTGATTCAGACAGGTTATTTACATCCTGGATGAAGAGTAAAACACCCCCCTCAAAAAAAAACGTTCTTCGAGGAGCAAAATTTACGAAATCACATGATCGCTAAAAGGAGCAGCTAACCTCGGAATCGGTGTCTCGTTGCAGCGAACTGATGAGCAGGCGCAGTCCGGTGGATGATACGGTGGCAAGAACAATAGGGACAGGAAGCGTTACCATAACGACTAAATACACGTAAAAGACGTGTTTTATGTGAATATTTTCGACGTATTAACGATAAAATCCTTTTTGCTCGGTGAAGAATAGAGTCCTTTGTAGCTAAGGTTGAAATGCGCGCCGAATCGCCTTGATTGATTTTTTTTCCTTTGCAGCAGAGTTTCTCTTTGATTCTTAACTCCACCGGGCACGATTTGCACTAATATGGCCAGCGGCTCAGTCGATGCTTTGAAGTCAGCCGGCTCAGTCTCAGGGGACTTCATTTCTTTTATTATGACGACGCAGACAATAGAACGGCAAGAGTAGGAGAAAAAAAGAAAATGAGAAAAAAAAAACACACAGAATAATAAAGAGTCATTAGGCAGCAATGACATTGGAATAGTTATAAGGCCTACGAGAGTTACATCAACACAAGCAATTCAATAATACGGTGGAAGTAAATGCAATCATCTTGACGACAAGATACGCTACCATGGAAACGCTATCTCATCATCCCGGCGTTTTTCATCTTCGTCAACTGAATCAACAGAATAGTGGAATGAGGTAAGAAATGATGTTGGTATTTAATCTTCCATTTGGCTTTTACGATTTCCTCTTCTTTCAAAATCAGTGTTAGAGGCGAACACAAATCAATGCCACGTGTTCCCATTAACCTGTGTGTTTTGTGTACCTGTGCTGAAGGGGGGTGTGTGAAATTGACTGATCATATTCGTTCAATTTCCATCATCCACTCTATTCCATTCTTTCCATATACGAAATTAACTGACTACCACTATAGGCGCCTTTCAAAGTTTTCAATAATGGAAGAACGATGTTTCGCTGAAGCTTTTCAAATAACATGCTTCGGAGTATTACTGGGGATTTGCTAACCCACTCTATCAGGCTTTGCGTACAATAGCGCGAGTGATCGTGGAACAGGTGATCGCAATAGTTTTACGTCTACTGCGCATCGTATTGCGCATTTCGATTTAGCGTGATTTAATCCCCGGAGATGACACTTGACGCACGCACGATGGAATGTTACTGGACTCGTGGCCACTGTTACGGCTAGTAATGAGCACGAAACACCTTATTTGCGTAATTATAAGAAATAACATTTAGTTTATCCTGATATTGTAGGTATAAGAAATATTCGACGTATATTCCACGGGGTCTAGTAGCACATTTGGACATTCAAGTTGATTTGCGCGTATTTTTTTTTTTTTGTTTATTAAATTTATTCTTATACTCACACAAATTATGAAAGTCCCTGTGTATGTGTATATTATACCTCCATTCGCGGATGTCTTCTAGAAAGGTGGCATGTTTTTTTTTAAGAAAACCGTGTTAAGCGACCCATGTCATCCCATCCACACACACACACACTGTCACCTCCCTACCGCAATGTTTCTTCACCTGTAACGAAATACCTATTCTTAAGAAACACAATAAAAAATATCTTGTAGATGGTGTGAGATACGTTATCGACACCTCATACCGAAAAATCTAAATTTTTGCTGAAAAAAAACGCCTTCAGCACGTCACATTATTTCCCCGGCATGACACGTCAAGCACATTTACCAAATCACGTGTTCAGTGAGTTGGAAACAAACCGAGGTCACGTGGGCTGGCAAATACCCGTGCTGTGAATATCGAATGCCCCGGGCATATCACTCACAACGCTATGTTTTTATGATATAATTTACTAGTAGATTCATTTCATGGAGTTTTTGTTCAGTTTTATGGAGAAGACGTTCAAATTGCTGACATGTCACGACCTTCTTGACCCCTTCCGTGATATCGAAGTAAACTATCTTTTGTTATTAGCCGTCTCTTGATTTCCTAGATAGTGCGCGACATCAGAAGGCGTGACACGCCGTGTTAATGGAAGGATGAAATGTTAATGCTCAAATCTCTGTTAGATGCATTGCATCCCGTATATTTGAAAAAAAGAATTATGCCAGTCGATTTAATCCACGCGTATTTCATTTTACTATTAGATGTATGCGTTTTATTGCATGTTTTGTGACTTTGGGGGGTGCTCGCTATAATTGTTTTTTCAATTCGTTGATTTCATAGTGGCAGCTCGTTATAAATATTCATTTTAATATCACAAGCTCGACACATAATATATCTATATAATACAGACATGGAGCTAAATATATCTAGCAATTTGGTATTCTCGCACTTGCACTTTGGCTGGAGTTTTCTACTTTAAAGTGATACATTTCATAATACCGAACATATGTATTTTGGACGAGAACATTTTCTAGCACCCCTAAGTACACGATTAATTTCATTCTCAATGCGTCGTGTTGCTTTTTTGACATACGCTTCCTTCTCACTTACGTACTATTCTAACCTTTGATTTCTCCTCTCAGACTTCCTTCTCATGTACATTCTTTATTATATTCCATACCATGCACTGTGCTGCTAAATATCCTTCCGTGGTTATCAAGTTCCCCGTGTCACCTGACGGTTATTCCGCCTCGTTATCATCCAAACTCTCACATGTCAAAAATACGCCGTCGGCGTAAGCGGCTATTATTACATACACACTTACTAAGTACATAGATTGCACTCTAGAAAGGTAGCAACATAATAGACTCAAACAAATGTTTCTTGGGAAGCTTCTGTTGTATTGATCTCATTTGTACTCTCGTAACATCAACCATCAACTGTGTCACATGTCTGGTTCATGATGTCTAGAGAAGGCGAGGGTCTCCAGCTTTCTAATCTTTCTCAACATGTGAATGAAATCTTAATCCTAATTCAGTGTTTTTGTTGTTGTTTCATAGTGAAAGTGGTTTCACGAATGTTCATGAATCGTGTACGTAAATACTTGTTATGCTATTTACGGCAATCGCCCGCTTTCACCATGTACCCCTAGATATTCCACCAAGATCATTTGCATCTATATTAGCCCTGAAACCCATACGTACACTGATGTGTGTACGTATGTACCTGAAAACAGATTCATTGAGAATTCAACTAATTGCTGTAAATTGTGTAGGTGTGTTTGCTGTATGGCCTAGGTATCGACAGCCACATCATTTTAAGCAAATCATTAATATATTCACATTACTGGACCACTTCGCCTGGAAGACATGCAGTGAGCCTTTAAATAATAAAAAGAAAAGACCCCATTGACAATCGTCAAATTGCTATATCATGTGTTCACTTACTTTTAAAGATCGCATTGAGGATTCTACTCTGGTCGCCCGACAACCGTGCGACTAAAACGAATAAACGAATCCGATTCTATCAAACTAAACTACATTGTGGGAAGCGGCAATCTTCTCGCGCAATTCGGCGAGGTGATAATTATTGAAGTCGAATTGATGGGATAATCTTTGAAATTACATTTATTTTTGTTGTTTTGTGTGGGCCTAACACGGCGTTGCATATCCTCTCAGTTCAGAGGTGTGAACATAGTTAATTTAAATCGGAAACAGCCCCACATCGTCTATGGTAATGTTGTATGCAAAAGTACAGATTTTTAATTTAATTTCTTGATTTCACGGGCACAGAGAAGCTAATTTTTTCGTTTTAATTTTTGCAGCTCTTAGTCAATATTACTACCAAACATAGAGCTTGATGTTTGTCTTTTGCTGCATGCAATTATCTGGAACTATATTATAATAATAATCGATTTAAAACTCCGTTAATAATTAAATAGGCAGTCATAAACCTGTGGTAATTATTTCAAAACTCACTGAACCGATCCGTTATTATAGAGCCCATTATTCATCATCAAAACACTGGGGTTACAGCCTATACGCACTCGGACAGTAACTTGATTCGTGTAACAGATAAATTCGGTCAGAGCATTCCATGCTTCGGTCATATACATTTCGATCAGAGCATATCGTGTCTGCACAATACGGCACCCGGATCGTGCCACCAGTATTCCATTACTGAAACTTAATTAAATATATATTTTAATGAAGATTTTAATTGAAGTAATGAAATAAATATATTCTGTACCCCTCGTTGAAGCATACGTGCCATGATGCCACGGAAGACTGCACGGTTTATGGGTGTTGTCGTACGTAGAAGTTCTGGCTGTCTCAGATTTGTAGTCGGAGAAGCTCTGGTTATTTGTTCGTTCTGCATGATGGTCCCCACAATTGTGAGTATATTTGTTTTTATTTATTACAGAAAGCCTATTCTGAGTTCATAAAATGATTTGAACAGTCGAAAAAAAATTTAAAAAATAGCATCTATGATATTATCATTGTTATTATTTGAGAGCACCTTATTCGTATTCCCACGTGTGCGTTTTCCACTTCACGGATCAAACGCGAGATAATAAAATGTAGGAGGAATCAAATCGTAATTTAACGTTGACCTTGTACCATGATACTCATGGTTACAGATCGATAATTTGTCCCGATGGACGGATGCACGCCGGTAATAATTGCACTGTTGTTATGTTGTTAAACGAGGAAATGTTGATGCCTAGCACCCCCTAGCATATAAGTGGTGGAGCTTGTGTACATCCCCCCTTCCTTCTTCCATTAATACCAAGCAAGATGCAGCCCTTGGTTGGTGAGTAGGCTCATAAGGATCGCCGGCTCGTCATTGCTCTCACTAAAATATATGCTGTTAAATCCCGGGACAGAAGAACGACTCGCACGTGTACATCAACAACCTAAATGATATAATAGATTGCCATATTCAATCTGGTGTTTAAGTTCAATAGTTACTAGCTCTCGATAACATTAAAGTGTAATTCCGCAGTTTCCACCGCGCATTCATCACTGAAATCTTCTTATGCCGTTTTGTGGTCGTCGACCGTCACACTGGGTGCGTGTCACGTGAGTATGGCGGTTGGCCGCCAGGGAGCGCAGACGGGGAATCCATAATAGAATCTCGTCAGAAGGCAATTTGTGATTTGGGATCCGCGTATTGTTCCAGCGTCCCTAGGCTACGTGTAGCTAAATTGCTGCGGGGTTCGTACGATCTGGGTTTCAGATTTGCCATTATTGTTGTCGCGACGGTCGATACATCGCTCAAATTAGGAAATGGTCATGAAAGAAAAAAAAATAACTGGACGGATATTGATTCAATTTCCAATACTAACTCATGTTTTCAAAACCACGATGGCGGGTTTAACTCATCGGCTAATTGGCAAATCAGTACCTGTCGATGCTTGGAAATTAACACATGCCTGTATGGATATTAACACATACAATTGAAATCAAAACATGACAAAAATACGTTAAGTACATTTCAAATAATTTATCTTGTTGTTCATTTAAAACGATTGTTTCGCTTTGTTTAAAATCTCAGACCATCGAACGAAGTCACGATGTAAATACGACTGGACGGGGCCTGCATCCGTACCGAAACTAGCAATGCTCATTTGAATATTATTAAAAAAACTGTGAGCTGCGCAGTTATGGATACGAATTATTGGAAAAATATAATTTATGTTGACAGAAGATTGGATTATTGAATAATGTTTATATATGCATCCGGCGTTCCCTCGTCAGCGTATGGAATTGAAAACTGCATGGGCAACTGTCTGTGTATACCTACCAAGCAGAGTAATCGTTATTTAAAATCTGAATTATACCGAATATACGGGAAGAATAGTCCAATATTTAGAGGTCGCAAGGGTCATTCCCCCGGGCCTCCCCGAATTTCACGCCGCTCAAAACCTTTATATTAAATCAGATTTGTTGAGTATTGTTAGGTCGAACAAAATATTGCTCCGGTGTAAATAATAATTGGAAGGAAATGATGTTCTCGAATGTAAACATCGTATTATTGTTTCATATGGCATAAAGATGGACAAAGAGGTATTGCGCAATATTTAGTTAAAACGCACATTGGCTATAGGGAAATTAACTACATGGTTTGCAATGGTGCCACACGGCAATGACGTCATAAAGATACCAATATATTCAATTCTAGATTAAAAACATTCGTTATAAGTCATTGAACAGGTAACTATAGCAATGTATTTATTTTCAGAGAGTTGCGATATAGCGGAAAGGGCCGCGCAAAAATTCGAGTCGTCGTTTGTTTCAAGGAATTAATTCAATATTAAACGGGAGATGTTATAAACGAGGTGAGCCTTTTCTCATCGTTCAGTTATTCCACATGACTCAAAGATGATGTAATATGAACGAAAATGTGTATTTTGTATTATCGTTGATAGGTACGTAATGAGAACAAAATAGCTTATGATTTATCGAAAAGAAAAAAATGTAGCTTTTGTATTAATACTATTTTGTAGTATTCGTTCGTTGAAAATTGAAAAACACTACTACGCATGTGCAGTAAAAATATTATGCGTACCGAAACAATCAGCGCAAGTGCGTCGCGCGACGACCACCGCCCTTTAAAGTCCACAGTCGTCTGTCTCTGGTTGGTCCCAGAAGGACGCATTCATAGTGAAACTGTTATGTTCTCAACAAATGAATATAGTTTATGTATATATAGTGATAAACAATAACCAGAACTGTCGCTTGTCCCAACAAATGCTTTTTTTTAGAGAAACTAAGTAAAATATTGTCATTTTTTGATAATTTAACATGTAATAACATTTTTGTTATTGGACGTACCAAAACAACCAGTGCGCATGCGTATTTTGCAAATTTCATTGTTTCATTGAACGAATACTCAGATGTGTGTTTACAAGAACAACATTTTCATTTCATGATAAAACATAGTGTAATGAATTCATCAACATACAGTATCAAACAGCAGTATTAAAAATTACATATTTTCATACATATTGCATCCTTAAAGTTTCTACAGTTCTTGTGCAAAACATTGATCTCCGAATTTGTTATTGATCAATTCTGAGCCAATCAAAATGGCCAAATTTAATCGCTGCAAAATGCCTGCAAACTATTGTTACGTGATATTTTTTTACTTAGTATTTGACGATAGTTCTAGTTATTGTTTATTACTGTATATACAGAAACCATATTCATTTTTTTGAGAACATAACAGCTTCATTATGAATGCATAATTCCGGTACCAACCATACACAGACGACTTTAAAGGACGGTGGTCGTAGCGCGACGCATGTGCGAGATATGGGTCTCACAAATGAACAAAGATGGCGACTTTGACTGTTGATCAACGAGTAAAAATTGAGACGTCACCAAGCTTTAACTAAGTAATTTCTTTGGTGATTGGGGGGTATCGAAGGAGTCATCGGCGATAATTAGTGCATGTCGCACATTAAATTGTCACAGTGATGGAATCAATGTTTATCAACACAAATGTCGCACATGCGCGGCGCGACGACCACCGTCCTTTAAAAAGGTTCCGGTCCGCCAAAAGTCGCATCCGTTTAGTGACTGAATCTTGGCCAACGGATTTGGCCTCCTCATTAAGCCTACAGCACATTCACCTATGGTGCAGTACATATAGTACGTATACAATTGATGGAACTAAGTAGTACATCATTCACCATCCGTGCATCGCCCTTAACACAAGTTACCCGTTACAGCTAGTTGTCCAATTATTCCGTTTTGAAAATAATTCTGCCTAGCTATAGGGACACACATTATGATATAATTCAGTAAATTAGATTGATGGTCATTCTAGGCCCATGTCAGACTGCCATGTCTAAAACCGTCGGTTCCAGCCCACTAATTTACCATAAACACAGTATTAATTCCTTCTTCAGTATACAATTATGGTTGACACTTGATCCAATAACTAATTTTAATATTTTTTTATAAGCAACTTAAATGTTCGTCTCATTGTCTCGTCTCCTTATTTTCTAAACGTTTTAAATCAAATGTAAAAGTTAAACGTTGTCATGTAAGCAAGCAAATCGGAAGATGCAGTTTCTATATACAATTCTTGATTGAATAACGGTGCATGTATATGCACTCTAATCCTATTTTAAATTAGTGAACTTGACAGTGTCTCAGAGTTGTTTCAAGGTAATGAGCAGTATAATTGCTATCATTTTAATTGAATTGCGTTCAATACCCACATTTATCTGGATCGTGTGAACAAAACAATCATATCGACACGTCAATTGACGATATTCAGACTAAGTTAATCTGAAGTAGAATTGTTAATAATTATTATAATTAACTTAGTAACTTGGGAAAAGAGTATCAAAACGCCAGTAAAGCTATCAAATATCAGATTTCACTCATACCCCAAAAAAGAACAATATAGTTATAACTAAAATGGCAATCAATGGTAACTTGAAGCACCTCCGATCCAAATCCAATCCGTTGGAGTGTGTAAATGTCCTGGCATTCATCGGACGTTGAACTGACACATATTTAGGCTAGGCGAAGGAAGTTCACATGGACGCATTTATGCTGAACCAGCGGCTTGTTTGAAAGTCAAATATATACAGTGTAAAATATAAGAAAATGATTTTTTGCAAACAAATATCTTAGTTCTCGGAAACAGGGAATGTTAAGCTAGATAACTTTTCTCAGAAATGGAGATTCTTTTCAGATCGGAAAAATTACTGCGATTAGGAGAACAAAAACGTATCTTTTGACAACGCAAGGATGTGCACTCTTCGAGGTATGTGTGCATTTAGAACAGCTCGGCCGCAAAGTACATGCTCAATATGAGTGTTGATCACCAATGTTCAAAATTAACTTAACAATTTTGAGCGTAAAAATCTTCCAATTGGGAGAGATTCTATATATTTTAATTTTATTTGTTCATTCCTAGAAACATTTGAGGGAAAACAATGTCAAAAAACTGTAATGTGTACTTATAGACAGAATGTCTTTCGATTTGGAGATAATCTCCATGATTTGGGGAAAAAAAGTGCTTTTCTGACTGTGTTGCCCCTAAAGGCTCACACGACACACAGTTAGGAACCATACGTTACATCTGATTAGTGAAGTACTGCGATAATTCAATAAACGATGGAATAGTTACAATAATTATGACTTGGAGCGCGACATAATCAAGGTGTAATCACTTCATCCATGTATGCATTTACCGGCCACCTGCCAGTGGTATGCCCCCGTTTTCAAATCTTGTTCACTCATTAACAAAACGTAACATTATATGTAAAAACCGCAAAAGTGCTGTCAAACCGCGGAGACATTTTGAACTTAGATATGTGTACTAGAATTTGAACTAGCATCAAACGGTGATTAGATTACTGTATTTAAATCTGTATCCGAAAAAAAACAAGTTCCTTATCTTTTTTACGCGAACAACTCGAATCGGTGGCGCAGCAGTGCGACGGTACGTTGGTAGAAAATAGAGAACAAACGTGTATCAACTTTTTTTATTTACCTGCCAACACTGAATCAATCAATCGAACCACAGTCACGACTGTGATCGAACTCAATTTTCGCATTAATTAGATATACATATGTTGTCGACGTATTAATACTGATATACCTGAGCATTCGTGAATATTAGATCAGAAACTAAACACGTTTTTTTATATGCAATGTTTCGCAAACTTGCACATAAATGTCAGTCAAATCAACCAGTCGGGGTAGAGATTGATGCCGCCGGAACTTCTCTTCAAAACGGGAAATGGAGTCGAAATAAACACTAATTTGCGCAATTAGTTTGCAATCAACGGAAATTAAGATGTTTATTAAAGCCAATTTAATCATCGACTAATGTAGTGTCAAAGGTGAAATTCATGATAATATTGTATTACAAAATGTATTTATAAACTGTATTTCACAATAACGTACTCAATAATTCATAGTTAGTAAAAATCAACTTGAATTTGCTAATTTGAACAAAAAAAGAAACAAAAGAACTCATGTATTTTTATTTGTTTTTCTCATTTTAAAGGCTTCCAAGCTGTCGAGTTGATTTTCAGTTTGGTTTATAGATAGAGAGTTGTTAAAACAATTAAGTGCGAAAAACACTCACGTCTAGAACTCCACGCTCTGGTGATTTCGGTTCTCTAAATATATTCCGGTTATAGTTGCTTGAAATATTGCGCGACTTTCTACAAAACAAACAAACAAACACATAGTATTCAGTATGAACTGAATAACTGGAAAGTTTCTCGTTAAAACAAAAACGAAAACAGCCGTTAAACAGCGCATTAAATATTTATTTTCTTGATGCGCAAACCATTGCCATAACGACCGAGTTAGATATTTAAAAAAATAATATCTGACATATTCAAGCGACCAACGTCAAACTTCGAAGTATAATTACGGAACTGGATCATCTCTGCGACATTTCTTGACATGGAGATGAAAATTACAACTAGAGAGTCACGGCAAACATCGACCAATTTCTATACGCAAGACTGGCCATACATCACTGACGCGTGCCCAGAAATCGCCCTAATGATGGTTTTGAAACAACTGCTTGCCACTCACTGAATGATTAGAATGCGAGCGAGGACGAAGGTAATATATACGCGTGTTCAGCCGAGCGTGTCAGTTGATTTCTTCGCCATCTCACCGGTACATCCTCACGGATTCTGACACTACCTACTCATTTACCTGGCTCCTGCGGGCATCCGCTGCTTCCTAATCTTAGTGACGGCGCTGTGTGCGCTGACGTGCCCATTCACAGTCTATCATCATTTTTCGAGGAAGTATTTCGGGTATTAACTCCACATAACGCGCAGTGATGGTGGGCGAAAGCGATGCGGTGCTGAACGGCAGGAGCCTCTTCGACCCGGGGGTGACACCATGGACAACACGCGTCTGTTACGTGCTAGGAAATGCGAACGGTGACTTTATAGATGGAAAAGCCATTCGATGTTATCTACTGTTTCAAGATGATTAAAAATGGCGGCCTAAAAGAAGAGGACATTGTCTTTATATCATCGCACGTCGTGGGAATACGCCGTAACTCCGGGGGAATATCCAGGAATAAAGCGGTGGGGTGATCAGTCCACTGTCTACTGTGTATACGCGTTGCTGTCGTAAGCTTTCTGGAATTACGCGCCGATATTACCGATTTTAGGAGTTCGTGTCTGAAGCTCTCTGTACGGAGGCTGAACTACCGTCGTATCCGTGGAATGCTGTGTGTATCCTCGTGAAGCAGGTGTAACCCTTGGAAGTGCAGCTACCTTACAATTGCCACAAATTCCATCGCTTTCAAGTCGGCGACAGGCGCGCATTGTTGTTTTAACCGAATTCAGCGTATTCTTTTTTTTTCTTTCTCGCGGGTGTTATTTCAAGTAAGTTTTTTTTTAGGATTTCTCCTCGCTCGTCATTGTAGCTGTCGGATCAATATGACAAATTGCCGTCTTCCGCCTTCCTTGTCGTCGATATATAATACATAGCTTGGGTTCACATGGAATCCGTGCTGTTTTAAACTAAGCTGGTACCAGGACGTTAATTGAACACCACTGCGTACGTATTATTTAAAGACCGCAATTACTAACATGATTTGGTAACGTTTAAATAGTTTGTTTCTCAGATCTTAAAATAATAAGCACTACATACGCAAAAAAATATTCAATTGCTCCGGGCTGGCTTTTCGCTTCACGTTATTCCTTTGCCTAAAAATTCATTGCAACTAATTGAATTCACTAATATTTGCAGAGATACTGTTTCTTAACTGATGCCATAGAATCGTTTTAAAAAAAACACTTTGTTTGACTAATTAGCGCGCTCCATGTTCACGGTATAAAAATATTCAGTCACCTGGGACTACACATTAAAAGTGAAGAATATTTGCATACCGTTTTTTTTCAAAACTAATTACCCGTCCATACAATTATGTAAATTTGGACGTACTTGTCCCAACTGATGTGGATCAGCTGACAATTTCCGTTAAAAGTTCATATTTGATAAAACCGCGGAATCGCTTTAATTCATAATAACGACATCATGACACGAAACAAAGTCATATCTCAATTTCGACGAACTCATGATGAAGAGACAATCTCACATGGCTTTTCCCTCCCACTTTCCCGCCACTGCAAAGCTATCGGAATTCTCTCTTCTTTTTTGTCACATATATATTGGTTGCTAGGAAACCGTAAAGTAACATCACTCTGGAATGTTTTTCTTTCTTTCAACTTCGCTGTGAAAGAGTATTTTTCTCTTTCATCCTTTTTTTATGTGATGATGTTTTAGGAAAGACCGCCAGTCGGAGACAGTAAAAGGGCGATGTATTTTTTTTTCATCATCATTGAAATCGCCATCCACAAAGGAGCACTCCTTTCACCAGTTTCCATTTAGGCGTATATAGTTTGGAAATCTTTGTCCAGTTTCTCATTATGCGACTGAAATTATATACCCCATAAAAGAAAATCGTCAGAAAAGAGCTAGAGAGAAGAAAAATGATGGGAAAATATCGAAATTGAATACAACTTAATAAGCAAATATGAACTAAAACCGTTTAGAAACCAAGCTGAATGGATGTGTCTATGGAAGCCATCATTAAATAGTGGGAATACAAACCATAGTATAGACGTGTTTCAATTTATTATCGGTGCCTTTTTATGAACTCGCCAGCTCGACAAACGAGCAGAGGAAAGCGACACAAAACGCCGTGTATTAAGTTCGAATCAACCATTCATAGGGATCAAAGAAGCTTATAATAGAACGTAATGCAACGGCGGATGGGTCCGCGGAGAGTGAGAGAGAGAAAACCTATTAGGTTCGGATGAATGCGGGGATGTTAACCATTAGGAAAGTGGCTTTGTTCTGCCAGAATAACTGGCATAATCAGTAAAGAAGTGTCCTATTATTGCCCGTGTGCCATCACATTGCATCTCTGTGCGCTTCAAAAGCAGGTATTCACTGCTCATTGTGAGTTGAGTTTTTAATTTTTCTATTAAATTGATTGATGTGACGTGGCGACTTTTGTTTCTGCGCGCTGATAACCTGCATCGTCGCCTCCCAGCAGAAACGCCATCCCTCATCCTTTTTGTCGCCATAGAAATGAGGCACAATAGCTCATTATTCGCGCTTACAAAAGCGCGGAGCGATAGAATGCCAGGGAGCTCAGAGAGCCGTTAAATAGAAAGCTCATCAAAGCCCGTAGCTAATACACTCTGTACAACGCTGTGATTACATAGGCATATCTCTAGGATATGTGTACAATACGTTTGACTGGCAGATATTTTGTCTATAAACTCGGCGTTCTCGTGGGGAATTTAACAGAAAATGGTACGTGGAAGTAGGAGGATGCGGGGGAGGAGGCGAGACTACCCCATCGGAGATTATAGTCGCGAACCCCGTGTTGGCTACCGTGACCCCCAACAGGCACTATGTTTCCGTTGTGCACATTTTTTTTTCCTTTCCGCGCGGGACTCATTGTTAGCCGAGAGTTTATTAACGAGAATAACAGTATTAGTATTCATACAATTCATGACCCCTATTTTCATTTGTATTCACCCAGATACAGTTAAGCACCGAGTTGGAAGATATTGTCGTCATAAAAATGACGAATTTTCATCCGGGCCTGTCAACGTTTACGCCCGCTCCGTACTCCGTGCTACCGCCAGTCGCGCAGTCGGTTGGCACATCTTAGGTGGATTACGCACCCGCTGCCAGGACAACGTTACGCTAGCTCCCGGGTTTCCTGTACGGATACGAAGATAACTCCATTAAATTTAGCCGCAGGTAAGATCTGTATGTATTTCCATTTTTTGTTGCTGAATAACAAATCAAAGGTCGAGACTATACAATTTCACGAGAGGCCCTTCAATGGATTTATATTTTTCTCTCGAATTAAAACGGTCGTACGAAAGAAGGGTTTTATGTGAAAACATGTGCAACTCGATTGATTTTCGTGGTACAGAAGTCGGAGGGACTCCGATTACCGCTGTTCCCGATAACGTTGACTTTGCCTTGTTGACAAACGCAAAATACATCCCGTGCGCAAGATACCACTAGTCAGTCACACATTTTGCGTCTAAACCATGCATACAGCTCACTCGGGTGTTTATATTTGAGAAAAACTCCCGAAAAAGAAGACAATTATAACACCGGTTGTCCAAGTTGCCGACTATAATATCCCCGAATACCATTACTGCACATGTACCTTGTGTGTGTGGTTTCCAACGCTCTACAAATGTACTTCCGATCTTGTCAACGGGCGACTAGGTTATTGTCTTTTTCTCTCTCGGAAATTATCAACGCACGCCAGGTCAGAATTATTTAATATTTGAACAAAATATTAGCTCTATGTGAAGAGAGGATATAAACGGGGTCAGATGTCATAGCTGCCAGAATATTAACAACGTCGGCGTACACGTCCGCTGTTTAAGGGTCGACGCTCATCGTTTAGCCCCTCGCTTATAGACAGGTGCATTACATACGTTGTATAACGTACATGGGAATGCGGTAAGGCTGCATGGCAGATTGTGGTGGTATCCAGTTGCTATGACAACACATCGAGCGCACGTACGGTGTTGTTTTTTCTCTTTTAATTAATTAAGCAAGAAGATCAGTTTCACAAATTAATTATCATCTACTGAATCATTTTTATATTTTATTTTCAATTAATTGTGTTTGCGCATGCGATACCGAAGATCATCATGGCAACGATCGTAGTCAAATTTGTTTTTTATTCTTTTACATGAAATTTGACTTTATGAAAATATCAATCAAGAAGAAAATACACTAACCAAAACATTTGTGTTTTAAAATTCAGTGTTTAGGTTTTTTTTCGTATGAAGAAACCGTTAATTCCAGCGACGTAAGCCAGGTAACGGTATATCGAAACCAGCCGAGCGGAAACTTAACTCCTTTTTCTATTAAACTAAACGAGGAAAAAACGTCCTATAAGCCCGGCTCTAGCTTCAGAACAAAAAAATCTCGCTAAACATGTCATATTTACGGTGACTGAGCAAATGCATTTTCTTTTATGCAGCAAAATGGACTGGGATTAAATTCCATTAAGTGCTAGCGCGGGAAATAAAGTTCGTCTGCCAGGGTATTCGCTTCCGGTTATTCCATTTCATTACATGAAGTCATTTTACGTATTCTTTCTTCCTGGTCTTGCCTGATTACATCCAATATGAGACGCAGTTATTCAAAACGAAAATGTTAAACTGCGAAGGACAGTACTTGTTAAATAAAATGTCACATCAAGTGATGTCGTAACCGTACTCGTCTCGCTCCGAGTCATCGCGAGATGTCGCTGTTGGGGTGTTTCATCATCATTATTTTTTTTTTTTGTATTTTATTACATTTTCGCAAATCAACAACCATTGAGATAATTTTAATTTGTTCGCTGTTGTTGCGCACACCACTAGGGGTACGCTGCATTCTAACCAATTAAATGTAAGTTCACTATGATCTAGAAACTGATCGCTCCCTCGTTACTATGTAAATTAGCTACAGTGGATTTTTGACAAAGCCCCCCCCCCCTCCCCCGCACCGTACTCAGGTCCGAGTCGTTTGTATACTATTATTTTCAGTCACTCAACTTTTCAATATAAAGTCTTCCAACCGTCGAAGACATCGGTATGCCGCGCGAATTGAACAACTGTCCACCTTATTAATTATTCATAGCGTCATCTGGGAAATAGACGCCTATTATATACTCTAAAATAGAGGAAAGGAGAGTGAAAAACTAGATGTCGAAAAGCTCAGTTGATGGATTGAACGCGACGTTTATGAATATTGGAATCATTTCAGGATTGTACTAAGCGTTCTTTTTATACGCTTGCATAACTCCCTCTTAAAAAGATCCTTTCTCCGTTCTGACAGAGAAACAAAAGAATCCTTGAATGAGAAGCGCCTATTAGTCATCATCTGACTGTCGTGAGAGACGACCGTCGATTAACCTCACGTGGAAATATCACTGTCTTCATTTAGACTTGACCTTTGTACAAATTCAATTTATCTTGGTTTATCCTCATCCATGTTATTTTCACCATGCGGCTTTATTTATTTTTTTTACTTTTTTTTGCACGTGAAGAATATCGTACGCATTTCTCCAATCCCAAACTTGATCAAGGGGTCACACTCGCACTTCGCGAAAACATCAACATTATTATTGACGAGAAGAATGGATTTTTTTTAGTTGGAACCGAAATGGAGCTTTCCTAGTGTCATGGCGTTCACCTGCACGACAAAACGCCAATGGAGTCCTGCAAAGAAATGAGTTACAATTATAATCTTAAAGTCTCCATTGAAGACAAAATATAAACCGAGAAACGTTTTCCGACAATGCCATGAACAAATCCCGGTGACTCTGAGGCGCCCCTTTAATTCAAATCTCTTGTACTGTTTTTCGGTAGCTGTTTAATGAGCACTGAGTGATGCGTACACGCAGGAAGAATGTTCCTTTGGTGACCGAAGGAGGTGGGTCACCATCTTTCTGATTAACTGGTCGTGATCATTGCTACATCTCTGGTAAAGCAAACCGCGATGATGCAGCTGCAAAATGCCCCACGTAATTGATTTTACTTTTGCTATCATTCAGCTTTTCTAAAAGCCAGAACCGCAATGCATCATGGTCGGCAGTCAAAACGTCTATTGTGAGATGATAATTATGTTCCTACGTGATCCCATTTTTATTTCATAGTAAGCTACGTCGATGACGTCTAATCATTATTTCTTCTCTCCATCTCTCTTTTCGAGATGCCGCATTGCAGTGGATCAGGAGACTGATGTGAGTATTGTTACGATATATGTGTCATAAAAGGAGAAGGGGGGAAAGGGGTCGGTTTGGCGATCGGTCGGGTCCCTGCATTTCTGTGCCTGTTACTTAAAACTTAATCGATATTTATTTATTTATCTATTCTGCATTTGCAATGGTCATCAGTGAATCGGAGGGTCTTGCTCTAGACTCCCAAGTTACTTTGCGAAGATGTGTTCCCCGTCTGTTTTGTGTGACCGAGGAATACCGAACAAATTCCGATAGTTGCCGAAGTAGCTCGACATCATTCATACAGTTTTCATCCAAAATCTATTCTCTCGAACTGAATGCGCTCGTTCTTTTGTCTACTCGGCACACAAAATGTAATTTTAATTATATTATATTATTAGTTCGGCGATTATTTTCTATTTCATTCTATTTTGGCTTTTCATAATGACACTGAAATTAAAAATGAAATGCCACTGACACGCTCGATCCAAGCCTGAGAAAATAATCAGAAATTCGGGTCACAAGTTGTTTAATATACATGTGAGAAAACATTGTTCATAGCAAAATAAAAAATATGTTTGCCGATCTCATCTCTCAATGTCTCATAATAGTTTTTCCCGCAATATATCATTTTATAACTGTCGAATATCGTATAGTGCTGGTATGTATACAGCGAGAATCACGATGAGATTCGGAGGCACTCGGCGTCCCTCGGCTTGCCCACAATGCACTATGACCTCGCGAGAAATGGCAAGTTAGTATGGAAAGTTCGCGTTAGAAACGGTAGAAAAAAATCATCCAGTCTAATGGACAGGGTTAGTACCTAATGATGATCGCCGAAATCACAGAGCGACCGAGAGTCACTGAAAGATCGAGCCATGAGGTTACATCCTGTTCGATCTGACCGTCCAAGGTGTAGATTAGCCCTTTTATCTCCACAATATTTCTGTTAAATCACGCGAAAAATTAGACAAAAAAAATCAAAAACTGATCGAGCTGTAGCACCATAATTTAAGTTATGGATCAATCCGACGATCTTTGTGCATGCGGCTCTACCAGACCATTGCCACGCCGCTGTCTGTGTCTTGAAGGTTTGAGAGCTCAGCGCTGTCGCTTCGAACTCAAATTACCATACATTAGTCCATTAGATTTGATTGAATTACTTCCTCACTGAGAGGAAAAATATTTATTTGCTTTATAAGACGTCCGGGTGTATGAATAATAAGTACTTTGTAATTTAATCTTTACAATTGGGAACGTTTGAAAATTACCACAGGATTCATTCCAAGTAACGTCGACGTTCCCCCGGTTATATATGCCAATTTTCCGTTGCATTCCGAGAGTTAATACTAAACGCATCTCGTGTTAGAACAACCCATTAGAGTGCCTTCGATAAATATAATCACCGCTAACGCGTTTACCCTGTTATGTATATCCATTCTCCTTCCTTAAAGAGTTTGAAATATCTATTAAATAGCGGTCTTAGACACACCTGGGCCCAATGTCTCTTGCAAACATATTTGTGTAAGCGCGGCGACTGTTGTTAGAAAGAAAGGCCTTAGACGACGGTACTCGATATTTTACAAGCGTGCATCAACGTCTTTAAGCGAGTTACGCGTAGGAATTCTCTCGAGATGCCGTCGGATGATTGCCACCATTGACATAAGGCAGACACGACAACCGTCGCATCTTCTGACGTTGAATACATGTAGCCGTAATCACAAGGACCTATTTTGTGCGGCTTAGTTCAGGACAGCGTCCTTAAAGAGTAATTTCGATCACTCGAAATCCCGTAATTCGTAGCGACGTCACATAGTATTCCACTAGAGCGACCTAATGATCTACATCAATACTAGATCAATACACTGTCTTGTATCTGGTGAAATAATTGAAGGGAAAATTGAGAGGGAAAAAATCTGGATAAGCGAGTATTCATCATCCGACTTGCGTCTTTCAAATCCTGAACTGTACACACGTGAAAAGAAGTCTATCGTGCACGCACCAATGAAAACCATCCGTGGGTATGTGCATTTATTTTACTAAACATTTAACTTTCGCAATTCGTTTTTGGGAATCATAGATTCGCAGATTC
This sequence comes from Saccoglossus kowalevskii, assembly GCF_978046115.1. Lineage (NCBI taxonomy): Eukaryota > Metazoa > Hemichordata > Enteropneusta > Harrimaniidae > Saccoglossus > Saccoglossus kowalevskii. Next base: position 21,378,530 of record NC_140641.1, read on the forward strand.
GCACGCGCCTTAAAGCACTGGCACGTAGTATTATATCATAGTACCCGCCACGCATTTTTTATGTGTGCATTTTGTGAATTGTTTGGTTTACATAGTTCAGTGTATTTATCAATATGCAATATTGAAAAAAGCAAACACCAAATATACTAAAAAAAGATATCGTATTTCAATGACAATTGACAGACAAGCGTTGGTGTGAGCTCAACCAGCTGATGATAAGTCACGTTGCCCCACGACGTGACGTCACATTGAAGTTTCATTTGTAATTAATAAAATTAATAACTTGTCAATTGTTCAAGTGGCTTTGCGTTCTTTGTCAAGCGTGTTTAGCCATAATTTGCTGTCGTCGTCACCATCGTTGTTGTTGTTGTTGTTGTTGTTGTTGTTGTTGTTGTTGTTGTTGTTGTTGTTGTTGTTGTTGTTGCTGAGTTTCAACTAGGCGGGTATCTCCTAAGCGTGGTACAGATGTTATCTGGCTTCAAGAAGCATTCGACCATTTAAAGGATGGACCATTAGAAAATCTGGAAGGGGCGATGACAGAAAAAATGTGCAAAATATTTTTCACATTATAGATTTTTGCTGATTGTTTGTTTCCGTTATTTTGTTTTGTGGAATTTAAAATTTAGTAGGCGTGCAGATTTTGTTTTCTTCCAATTCTGACCAATCCCCTTAGCCGTCTACCCACTGAACAGTATTAAATAAGTTCATTCTACCTAGTGCACAAGACATGCGATACTAGAATTAGGGTTGGAATACTGGCGTCATATCGGACTGGGATGTTATATACCTATGCTATATGCCTAGTGTCTTTGTTTTTCTGTCAACAGTCCACGTTTAAAGAACCCAAGTACACTCATTGCGCATGGCTAGCGAATTTTTCGCGCGGTGACGGGTGTTACAAGATAAATCTTTTCGATTGAGATGTTGGTTCTTGGTATTGAAAACAATAGATCTGCATGTTGTAATTCTGCTTGGTAATTTTGCCACAACATTTTTACGTAATCGTCGCGTCTATAGCGACATATTTATGTCGTTCGACATTCGCCAGCACGGTCGCTACGCTCTTCAAAACACCACGCCTACACTTGACCAATATCAGCAACAGTCTACACCTGTTTCGTTTTTAAAAGGTCATTGTCTCCCATCCCGTGTACGTAACAGGGTGCGTTCTATACTATAACGCGCACGGCACAGAGATGAGACAATTGTGCTATTTTCTAATAATAACCACCTCACTTTAACGCCGACGTCGTGTAGGCGTTCTGTTTCATGATTTGTCTTCTTCTATTTATTTACTAATATCTTTAAAACGTTTTACGTCATTTTTTTTCTACTTTTACAGACATACCCGATGACCTGGTGACCCCCTCGCCGTCTAGATCGCTAACTGACAGTGGATATACGCAAAGAGTAATACGAAGGAGAGAGTCGCTCACTGATCAACCTGAACAAACGAAGATCCTTCGCGATTGGACGGATATACGTGCATTCTCCCCCTCCCTCAAATAACAAAAAGGAATCTATTAACATCTAACGCATCAGGGAGTGATACAGTGGATTAAACGTCGTGATCCGTGAACATCTCTTTGTTTTTGCGCAGCCTCACTAAACGAAATGATTCTGATGCCCGATTATTCCTCCGAGGAAACACTCTGCCCAGTAGATGAGCAAACAAACGCAGCGACGAGGAACGTTGAAAAGAAAGTGTGTTTACATGCATGTGCGTTGTTAGCACCGCGCGGGTTTTGAGGATGAGTTTTAGACTTATACAGCACCACACATGATATACACTAGGATATTTGGTACCAGAACCTCTGGATTTAAAATTTTCTCAGAAGCCATGTCACAGGTGAGTCTTTAATTTATTCATTCATCATAATTGTATTCAATTCATCACCCATGATGCAACACTCACGTCGGCTTTCAAAGTGAAAGCAACAGCGAACGCCCCTCATCCTTGTCCTCGTGTGACCCATCGTCACTATAGACTCGAAGGTTTAGCCGTAGTAACAACTGAATGCGTGCAGTCAGTTTAAAGCGGAAGGGTCGTCACCTGCGCACCCGCGGGAATTGAGTCCCAAGCGACGATAACAACGCGTGCTAAAAATCGCAAAGGCTCATGGGTAGACGATTGTTTGTAAACAATGATACGCTATGGCTATCTGACGCATGCGCAGGTGATGCCCCGCTCATGTCTGTGTGACGAGTCAGTATGAACCCAAGTGCACCCCCACTCACATACACTACATCTGTAACAAGTTAAGAAATATACAATTTGCACGCACATTTCGTGGCAACTGGAAGCTTTTGTAGAAGGCTTTTACACATAACCAAATTTAAAATATATATATTATATATATATAAATAGAAAGAACGTATTCAGTTGGATAGTTTTAGGGATGCTTTTAAAGCACCGTCCACTTCTGTCGGCGATCCACAGGAAATTGATGATGAATGCAAAGACCCTTGAAAAGACGAAAAAGTAAGATGGAAAGCACAGCTTTAAAAGCTTTTCACGTGACAGCGTCTTTCCTTTACTCGCACCAGCTTTCAACAATGGTGTTTTTTTTTACACAAAACAAATACGCAGTGAGAACTTCTCAGTCTTTTGTGTTCATCCTGGATGCGTTTTCTATTGAACGTCTTGTCATTAGGACTTGCCGATCTGTTGTCGCCGAGGTCTGAAAGACGATCATCAAAAGTCGGGACGTGATCTCCACAAATAGCGCGTTTTTTAACGTGTTTACCCACGGATTTGAATTGAATCCCATCTTCAGTCCTCCCACAACTGTGTCAAATCACTTCGGCTTTTTTTTTATCTTCTCCTTACAATTATCGCTGGTCTGTCATTATCTCTCTTTCTTTCTTATTTCGTGGGATCAAATTATAACTTCGTGAGCAATTTGGCGATATCTGCGGTGATGTTGCCATTAAGGCATGCTGCCATGGCTTCTAGTCATAAAGTTGTCTTGGAATGCGCTTCAGACAGCCTCACAGGGCATCTGATTCATAGTAAGTCAAAGTTATGACTCTGAACAGAGGATCTCTATTTTGTACCTACCTTGCGGTGCAAAGCCTGAGCGAGTCGTTTGGCGCGATGTTAAGTACCCATGTGATTATAACCACTTTTTCCTCTGGAGGATTTTTTATATTGGTATTAAAAATTAGATAACAAAATTAATCTATCTAAATGTCGCCAAAATAAGAACGAGACAGATAAGCGGGTCACAAATTGCAAAATACTACTACTTGTAGTTTAGATTTATTTTTTGAGATCGTTTTTGCGTAAAGATCTGGTACATCTGGATTTTGTCATACTATGTCTAAATGACTGATCACCGTTCGATTTTCTAATAAGTAACTAAGAATGTATGATGTGTGAAGTTTCGAAATACTGATGGAGGATGTATATTAGTGGTATAAAGCATTAGGCGAACCACGTGGCAGCCGAGAACATGGAATTATGGGAATTGTTCCAGTTTTCCAAACCACATAACCCTGGGTCATGATAGCGAAATTATAATTTTGTTTCACAGACCATCTTTAACATCTTCTTTAATTTGTTGAAAAATGAAATATATGTGCAGCAGCTATGGGTAAAGACAGAATCTACCCTCGGGGTTCGAAACGGTGTATTTTAGAGTTTTTTTAAAAAAAACTCTTTTCTCATATCAGCATATGAAGAATGGTTTAATAAACGACCATGACCTAGTTCGAAACGAGCATGTATACGACGCTTTCATTATAGCTGACTTGTGCATCATTTAGGATAGCCGGCACTAATATTGGAACACGAAACTTATCCCAGGGGACAGAGTTACCAAATCACCATGTTCACTAGGCCGGGGTAATGTTATGCCACAGTATTAACCCGGATTACTATAATTATTTATATGAAATGTATACATGAAGAGTTTGCGAATCATTCAGTGTAATTGTAAAGGCAAATATTTCTACATATTTATGAGAATAGTGACAGTATGACACTTCGCCGAAAACGTACTGCCATAGTCGCCATCACTGCGTTACGTCCGATCCCTTCGTCGCTTGTCACGTGGCGTGAGTCTATCTTCGATTTGGGTATACCATCAATGCAGTGTTTACACCGTAAAAAAAATCTTTGCGAATTTGATGTGTTTTTTTTTTTTCAGAAAAAAAAACGTATATAACATAAGGGCGCCGGGTGGTGCCTATTTCCATTGAGTGGTTTTATTAAATACTAATGTTTACGGGTCGTGACAGTTGTCTATTGAAAAAAAAAATGACGATTTTTATCTTGTTGTTATGAATTATTGAGTCTTTATTGTTAGTAGCCATGTAGGCTTGCGTTGTAGCTCGGCGCCGTGTGATTGGGGGGGGGGACAGTCATATTGATTTATGTGAAATTTAGAAATGTTTTATTGGTTGACGAGGCGTGGTCTGTTCTTCCCTTTGTCATGGTGTCGCTCTAAAGAATCACACGTGTATGTTTGCATGCTGCATACACGCAATATCGAACAACATGCGCACACTGCATCGGCGCGCTATTGTTTCATGGAAGCAACGAGTGTTGCTAAGGAAAGAAAATCCGCGGCGAAGTATGCGATAGGAATGTTAAACTTCTTGACGTGGTTTCAATTGTTGTAAAGGACAGAACACGAGTCCCCGGTATGATCATTGTGTTGTGTTGATCACCAAGAATCAAATAGCCCAGAAAAATGGATATGGTTTATTGTATATGTTCTAGTTTTTTGTATAAATTTGTATTGTATTAATCGTGGAGGAGAGGGTGGGGTACTCACATATTTTTGGCCTAGATCTAAAATGCCATCTACCCCCCCCCCAACAGCGCCACCTATTGGCATGAACTTAGCGTACGTAGTCGTGATTACATGTTTATTGTGAATTCGTGCAGCATCTGTTGCCGTGTATAATAATGTGATGGTGATAATAATAAAACATTTCTTTTTCAAAAGCTGACAGCCTGGCCCCATATTAGAATTGTTCGTGCTGTACAGTATTTGAACAAGCGCCGTCCAAGAAATAGTCTGACAACAATCTCTGACAATTTAACTGTAGGCAGTTCGATTTATAAAATATACAATATTGTATCTTCTTAAATTGTCTTATATGGATCTAAGCTTGTGCACTTGACTTTCGGAGTGTCATTTTTAAGCCTTAATATTATCGGATCATTCAAACGACCTCTTCTATAATACCCCCCCCCCGTCCCACCACACGCATACATTACGCTCATCGTCAGACACTTGAAATTCCAAAGATTGTTTAACATTTGACCCCTGTGTCACCAATCACGCGTGGCATGTTTTGAATCGCGCCGTGAATAACATTATTCCTTAGCATGTTGATTGTATTGGCTGTCATCTCGACATACTATGTGACCTCCGTAATCTGTCACGGTATATGGAACACGGGCCGCTATTGGCTCCCCTTGAATGCGTACCAAAAGTAACGCGAGTGAGGATTGGACAGTTCACAACTTGGCGCGGCGAAGTTTCTACTCCAATAGGAGATCCGGATGTAGAAAAGTTAGTAGCGCAGGTGTTTTCGCGCTGTATACAGATATCTTATTATTATTATTTTACTTGCTCACTGCTGTGCCTAACTCCGTCATGAAAAAAAAACAAATTTAATAATTTGATTTCCCCACTGGCGTATCTTGAACGAACCATTGAGAAGATTTAGATCTGAACAAACGCCGGGAGGTTAGAATCTTTTGTGGACCGTGTTCGCAGCTCTACTACACACATACGCAGGCATACGTGCCATACACTGCAACATAGTTTCCTTCTACGTCATACTGCTTAATGTACTTTATTACATGGAAGTCGAATAGTAGCCCTATTGAGCTGTTGCCATGGCGACAGCATTAAAAAGAGCCCCTTTTGAGTGTAGGAGTGTTTCGGTGTTGTCCACACTCAGTGGCAGGCATCAATGGCTTTCTCAAATACATTTTCAAAAGACTACAATGCTTGTGAATTGACGGTGATGGTGGGCATTGTTGGTTAATCAAAGCTTGTCGTCGATAACTTCATTCTATCGGTACAATTGATACATTTACCTTGCGCTGCTAACACCATTAACTAAATGAAAAACCATACAAATCGAGGCATAGTTTCTTTTCAAACTGGCATGTCTCTGTTTTTCGGCCTTCATTGATTCCAAAGAGTGCATTCAGTTCGGGGGGAAAGCGAACTAAAAAGAGTGGGCAAACAGTGCACTGAATAGCTCTGCTTGTCGACAGAGGCGAACTATTGTGGCTATATTCTCGGCTGTTTCAGCGCTGCGTATTGAATAGGTGTTTTTTTGTTATAATACCACTGGTACAAAAGGCAACGTTTTTCATTGTATACCCAGCCATCTGCTTGATTAACAATACTACTAAATTATCCCCACTGTCTCCTTACAATAAAGATCTATTTTGCTTATTGGCAGTGTCCTTTCTGCTCTCGGTCGACCATTGCTGTAGCGACTGGCGACCTGAGCGCAGTCGTTCGGGTTTCACCATTACCAGTACTTTCATGCGTTGGAGACGTCGAGTCTGATGTATTGTCCGTTTCAATTTCTTGCCAGTGTATAGCGTACATGTGGATATTCATAAAGCCCTTCGTACGACGATGTGTGCTTTCAAAGAGGACGTTTGTTTCGTCGTGTATTGTGAATTTTTCACTGGTTTCCCTTTCCCACATTTGCGTTCCGGGAGGCGCTCGACGTTGTGACAGGTCGGTTGGCGTTACCGTACAGGTACTCCGCCACGACTGGACTTATTTTCTCGGAAAATGTATGTCTGCCGGCCGTGTCTGCTACTGAAATGGGCTCTGTGTGTGCGAAACAGTAAGTACCTGTTTTCTTACTACTAATTCTGATAGCTACCTGTTAAAATGACACTACGTCAGGTGACCTATCGGTCAGCCGTATGGTCGTAACGACACTCCACTACGTGCCACAGTGAACTGACATGTGCACCAAAATAGGTGGAATATGCGGGCAAACTTCATGAGGTGGGTCACGACTCCCAATGAAACAGGGCGGACTGCAATTAATAGGGGTGTTGACACGATATTTTTTGTAATTAATTTTCGCAACGACGTCTAGTTGTAGTGACGACACATCGTTTGATTCTCGACACAGACCATATCAACAATTATCGGTCAGATCCAACATGCCCGGGGGGTGATGACATCGTCCACTTTTGGGTTTGTTTTTGTGAAAAATATAATGTTTTTCTAGTCTGTCAGGGTAAACTGTGTTCTGATGACATGACGTTAACACTCTATTACTGGGTGTGTTTATGCGACTTAATGTCATGTTCATAACAAAATAAATTTTCACTGACACTGTCATTTTTTTTGCGTTCAAGCCCCGAAAGCGCGGGCTACCGAAACAAAAAACGACTAGGGACTGTTGCCAAAATGGCTGCCGCGTTTTATCTGTTTTTTGCAATGCTTTTTTACTCCCATTTTCAATAGTAGCTAGCTGACAAGCCTGTGTGTGCATTGTCATAGTGAAAAGGCCTTTTTTATGTTATTACCCACAGACCATTTGCCGTCTAAATCCGAACGAAAATCGCGATTTCTCTAACTCTTAAATGTCCCACTTTAGACCCTATCTCGAATTTCGGCAGGGGTGATGTCTACCGATACATATTACGCAAATATTACATGAAATAATATCCGTTACCGAAGAGAATTTTGACGAGAGACCCGATCAATGCCGTGTAACGCTTTGATATGTAAATCCCTCCTTTGTGACGTCACACTTTTGTGGTTAGGCTTTTGGTTGCTTTTATTTCCTTGATATGAATAGTCTACACTCGGACTAGAGAGGGCGATGGCTTACGATGTCTGTATCTCGTCGCCTTGTTCCCGTTAGTATGCGTGGTTTTATGCTAAACTTTACAACTCTTGTAGACATTCCTGGATAGTCTATTTCAATGAACGCTGTTTGTAAATTCATTCATAGCCGAACAGCGTTCTTAAGCCCCGCCCCCTCTAAACTCGAAATCGATCAAGAAGCCCATCAAGCTCGCTACGGGACGTCTGTTTGACCGCATCTGACCTCAATGTCAGCGTTTAGAATCAATTCACGGTTACTTTTTTTAAGTAACCGTGATCAATTATGTTGTTTGTCGTAGGCGGGGCGGGTGGCGGGTGTGGCATTGTAAATAGATTTACACCTGAAGAGAAACCACTTTCGTGAAAATTAAACATCGTTTAAGTTCGTCCACCCGGTGGTCGCAATATAGTACTGGTAGGAAAGAAACAATCACGAGTTGTTTGCACGTACATACTGGCCCATTACGGCCATAACAAATTTACGTCGTTTTAAAAGCATTAATCAGAGCTATCGTGGTCTTTACTGGCCACACTGGGGGTCTATTTGAAGTATAGCAAATTTCTGTGCATGTCCAACATCGCCAAAGTCTCAGTACTGATTCAATGAATCAGTCGCAAATTTTGAGTCCTGTTTGTACTTCTCATCAGATTAAACTTCGGAAATTTAAAGTGTTGTTAGGCAAGACGCTGCACCACACTCCTTTCAGAAAGCTCACAGCGCATGTAAACAATCTCGCGGTGACTAAGGCACTTAGGACCGTCTTGTTTTTGACCTTACGCCTTGGTAAACATGCGGCGACCACTTGTATGTTTGTTCCTGTCGTGGGACCAAGAATTATGACAAGCCTCTGCCATATTACGGCGAATTACAACCACCCGTGTTCTGGTAATAGAGTAATGTACACGGGTGTCAACGTCCGCGGCTCTCGCAAATTCAAGAAACCCATTTGTGCATACCGCTGGTCATAGTGGCTCCAGGCAATGTCACCCAAAACCTCGTGATTGTTCAATCAGTGTGCTTTTCTCTATGCCATATCATATCAGTGGGCGCGTTTTAACATTAAGTGACAGACATAGCGCTATGTATGCGAGTGTTTTGTCATGGAGCTATTTAATGGTCGGTTAGTTTGACTTCAGTTTGTTTCCCATTTCGTTTATCGGCTTTATTTACGCAATGGCCACATGTGGCCGGCATCGATGATGCGTGTCCCTGATTAAGAAATAACTGTTTTGTGTTTCTGTTTTTTATTAGACTTATCTCAGTATTACCCGGATTTCTCCTTGAGTAAACGCACGCACAAATATATAATCCCTTTGTGTCCACAAGTAGGTCTGATCACGTGGCAGTCTTCTGACAAAACAGATCGGTGGAACGGAATCAAGATAAACAAAACAGATGAGACAGCCTGTAGTACAAAGGTCCTTACAAATGGTGATCTCCCTCCCGCTTCTCTGATTATTCAACCCTTAGATTGAGCATGGGGCGCCATGAATTGACGTGGGAGGGATTCGAAATTGTTCAATATCCATACATAATAATAATAATTTATTGACATTATTAGTTTTGAATTGAACATACCCAAATGCTATTCTAATTTCAAGGAAAAAAAGAATGCAAACAAGAAAAAAAGAATAAAATGAACAAATATAATAAATAAAAATAAAATAAAATATATAAATTTTATAGGCTTTACACAAAAAATAATAATACTGATAGTAAATTTAATTTTTCATGATGTAATATGAACATGAAAATGTATACATTCTTTTGTGTATTGTCAAGGCATAATAGTGGCAATGCATTGCTCATAATATATGCAAATTTGACATCACTATTAAGTGAATTAAAAGTTGAGTTTGCATATTCAATTGTATAGAAGGCAGTGTCAACATGGCTCCTGTATAAACAAAAAGAGCATTATCGTCCTCAAATACATTCGTACCACTTTAAAACATGTTCTATAATCTAAATCCATTTTTGTCTACCATTTTCTGTACTATTAGAAAAAAAACACGTATGTATTAATTGCGGGAGGGAGGGGGTGAGCTGTGTTTAACGGAAAGTCGCAACAAATGTCTGGATAAATAGATAGATACGCGGCCGTACTTGATATCAATAGTTGTTTAATTGCCACTTGTAAGGGCCCACCCATTGACATTAATATCGCCACGTGACAGATTTCCCCCATTGTCCCGACTCGTGTTATTTGTTTTGTTGCTTTGCAAGATACGGCCAGTTAATATCGCTGTGGTCGGATCTATATAAGCGTAATCATCTATTCATGAACATATTAACCACGGACTAGTAACATACGCTAAGCCGATTTCCATGTGCTAGCATCATCAGGCCGACACAACGTACGGCAATAATCCCAGGCAGCGTGCTCGGCAGTATGGTAAAGCGTCAAACATCAGGAGATCCACGCGCCGGGTAGCGTACGTGTCTCGTTGCTGTGGCTTGCAGATCTATTCATCGTTACCTTTACGATGTAATAAACAAACTTGTCACGTGAGATTGTGCATTTCCGTAATACTGTGACACGATTTTAGATGGATGACAGCGCGTTCGAATTTAGTGTAAACATTGTATTTTACTCGTGGGACCCATACCAAACTCGACGCGTTCAAGTTGTAGCGAATGTGCTGTTTAATAATATTAATACACAGACGCTACGACCGTGACGAATGACCTTGGCGTTAAAGACTCTTTCTTTTCGCAGGTCAATTTCACTAGGAAACAATGACAATACGAAAGTACGCACAACTATATATAAATTGCTTCCTGTCCGAGTTCTTCGTATACTTCTTTAAGATATTTACGTAATGTTTAAACAACGCACATTTTTTCAATACGGATATAGGTTGAAAAATTATCAGGTTAAATATGTTCACGTTTCTACAAGTAGATGTGGGTTTGTTTTATTTGTTTTATTACGCCTCTTATCTCTGAAGTGTCCTCCAATCTGGGCGCTTCCGCTGGCAACATGGAACCTGTTGAGAAATCAAACAGAATACCGATATTGCCATGACTACCACGTAGTCTCGATTTGATCTTCCAAATTAAGTATGTCCATGGGCTGCACTTGACAAACACTAACACGCCCATATCTTATTAACGTGTCAAGTAGGGTTATATTTTACCGGAAAGGCCGGCTTTAATTTAACCGCTACTGTTGAACACATATCTAGTTAACGACCCACCGCGAAGAGAATGACCCCGAGTTTAATCCACGTGGCGTCCACGTTGCCGCGATATCCAAGCGTTAGTGGTGTCCAATATAATATATATTTTTTTTTTTTTGGAAAATGCAATTACAATTACTAGTACTTTGAATTAAAAGAATAGAACAACAATATTGCAGTATGAGACACTGTTTTGTACATAGCTACATTACAGCAAAGTGTTGTCACAGGAAGCGATGATCACATTGTGAGCAATATAACTATATCATAGCAAAATAGCGTCGTATACTGCAATATTGCTGTTCCATTCTTTCTTGCAGTCACATTAACGAAGTCTGAATTGGGCGTGTAATCACCCTCTGCGAGTACGATTAAACACGACACGTGTGAATATTAGTAGTAATCACATAGTATTTCGAATCCTAAGATGGTTGCTCCTTCCATTAACAAATGCTTGTATTAATTGTAAATCAATAATTATATAAAACATGGCATGGTTGGCGACAATATTATTCACCATAGCAACTGGATCGGGCAACTAGAAAAGTTCCCCATCTCAAATTTATGATAAGCACCCTCGCACGTCGACCTATGTATCCCATTTCATTTTCTATATTGGCCACAAACAACCCACTTACAAACAAAGACGGTAATGTGATCTCCACAGCATTCTTTGCGTACCTGTTCTCTTGTTAAATTACACACCTAACCCGGGTATTCACGGTCCAGTACGCACGCACGGAACCCGGGGAACTCCACATGAGCTTGTCAACCGGTATTGTATATCTGAGGCGGTAATCCGATTGCTATAAAATTCCGCTTAAAATACAAAAAACAACTTAAGTGTCAGACCAATGCTGTGTAACCAAGACACCGTGACGATCGCCGGTGTGGTGATATGTTTCGTAGTAGTAAAATTAACACGGACGGTGTTGAGAGCATCTGTCACTCGTATGTAATTTAATCAACATTTCCTCCCTTGATACAACATTGCGCCCTCTACGTCAGCAGTAATCAGAACCAAGATGTGATCGTTGGTGACGCAGTAACTTTAATTTCAGCCTTCATGATGGCTATTGTAGTTTTTTGCAGAATGTACCAACCTAAACATACACCCATGAATGTAATTCCTTTTATTTTTTTAAACGGTTCTTTCAGGTGTTTTTTGCGGCTTTTTCTCAAACAGTTTTATTGATTCCAGACTTATTACAAAAAAAACAATGTACGTCTGAGGCAAATTCCATGTGCAAATGCTTGGCCGTACATATACGACGGAGACCATATTTCATGTCTGTAGCTACGTGACTGTGTAATTTAAATCGCTCCACCGGTGTCAAACACGCCAGGTGGAATACGTCAACCTTTGGATGTTCCAAGTTCACGTTCGCATCTGCTGGTGAGTGTTAGTTAGTGGCTTTTGCCGCACCTGTCCACTGAGTCTCTGAGATACCCACCCAGGGTGGGGGGTCAATTCTTTATTGGTATTCAGCTCCCGGGTACGATTTTAACTAATACCTACGAATCATGGATCAATAGCCACTACGAGTGGACTACGGTTTACTGAGACGTAAAGTTACAAAACCATTTCACTTCTCCGCTCACCAGAAAGAAACTGAACAATCAAGGCATAATCAAAAAACAAAACAAAAGTTGTTTTTTTCCAAGCTATATCGTGCTATAAGGGAATATGTTTAATTGAAGTTTATATTTCAGGTCATCTGCTTTGATTTAAAATATTTCACTTCCAAACTGAGCTTGCACTGAGCCAACGCGTTGTAGTCATGGTAGCGAGAAGTTTTGATAACAGCGTTAGAGTAGAAAATGTAATACTAGAAATGGTGTGTTATCCGCATCAGCTACCTCGGTTAAACTTAATTCGCCAGGATATCAATTAACAGTCCTATCCCACCCACGTCCGGTCCATTCCATCAATCTCATATTTCTTTAATGCTACCAGAAATGTTTGTTGGCGAGTTAGTTGATTTTCCACGGAGTTGCCAGGAGAAAAAAGCCTTGCGTTTGAGTAAACACTAACTTACACGGGTTACGTTTTATTCGTTGAGGGCGGGTGTCATTCTGCCAGTAGTTAACTAACTACTGTGCCATTTAATGTAACTATTTCTTTGTGCTATGGAAATGGTGAACAATTGAACAAGTTCTGTATTCGATATTGTTCCGGTGTTGTTTTGTTTCCCATGTTTACTTTGTATCACTCGTGCCGTGATAGCCCGCATTAAAGGGTGACGTCGATAGTCAATTATATATTTAAAATATTAGTTAAAACTTGAACCCACTAGGATACAAACAAATTGTAGCCAAAAACTATATCAAAACGCCGTATTTCAGATATCGTTAAAATGACAATATGTCACCATATAGCGTGATATTATCCGATCAGTTCGTCAGTTGTGTTCATTTATACAAATCCGCACACTTGAATGATACTTTTTTGACATATCTCTATATAGCGCCACCAAGCGTTGCAAACTATAAATAAACGAAAGTAACGTGTATGTTTACTGTATGATGTCGCCATAACTTGATAAGCGACGTTTGTTTGAATCAAGCCCCTGACTCGACTATAAAATCAATATAATGTAGATTTAGGATGACGTGATTTTCATTAATATTCTTCCACGTAAAAATCTCTCCGATGACTCAAACAACTCATCCCAGCTCGTTAAAATCAGACATAGCAAGACAGTTACCAAAACACAAATTATGGGAATAGTGTAAAAGACCGGGGGCGCATGTTCCCTGATATAGCTTAGATATCTTATCAGATATAACGAATTGTGTCTAGTCTCGGAAAACAGCATTCTCAGTTGAAACATCAAACATAATCCGATTGCAATCTCCGTCTAGATATTGATATGTGCGGAACTGTTTTAGGAATTTTGGAGCTATGCGTTTCACCGAACCTCTGTTTCAGGTGCAGAGTATATCGAGCAAGGTATTTTGACGAGTTCGGCAACTTTACTTGCTCGCTCATTTTGAAGTTGTGTGTGACGAGCGCCACTAATGTGCATAGTTAGGCAAGTTTGATTTCTACCCTCTTACACTGTAATTATCTTATCAGTTTCAGCGCATGGGCAGTTATCGACCAGCAACTTGTCGATCACTCGCGATTGTCAACCTTGAACCGAGTCAGGAATACGACTGAGTCATTCACTCTTGGGGGAAATGTTTCTTCTTTTTCACTCGTCGATTTTTTTTTCTCTAATAACCAATGGTTGAATCGATACTAATTCGGTCATTCCACTGTGTCCTCGAAATTCCTCACTTCCGGTAGACCTTGTAAGCGAGCTGGAATACGTGAAGCGAACAAAAACGCATGTCATGGCCTTGAAATAGAGGACATTAGTACGCGTACTACCAACTATTACCGAGAAAGGCGTATTAATTGTAGAGACTCGCTCCACTTTCGGCGCGGATTTTGCGTGACTACGTGAGTGGAGAAATGGTGACCATCGGGAAATAAAAAAAGAGGGACTAACTAGGCACAGAATATAATTCGATTTAGATGAAATTCAACAATTGTTCCTATCCGTGCTTGATAAATATATGAGAGCTTGGTGTCACCTTTTAACTTAAACCCCATACCCCTGTTTTTTTTGTGCAGGCGTGCACATCTTGTGTTCATTCGCGATTGCTACGTTATGCTGGATTGGCTAATATTCATTGCTGTGCCGGGGATTATTACTATTAAGGTCGACCGTATTAACACTTTCCTATTAAACAAATATAATTTATAACAAAAATGACATTCAATATTGTCTCTGTGTTGCCACGGAAACCCTGTGGTGCTCACCGTTTACTGAAGCAAAACAAGCTATGAATGTAATGTACACATTCTGATACTCTTGCTTCCTGTTTAACTCTCACGTGTTCATAAAAAAATGGTATATTTTCGCGACGATGTATGTTCGTTTGTTTGTATCTAACTTACGTGTATACCCAAATCTTTACCATCAAATATACACATTTTTTATACTGAATATGCCATGCATATTAATTAGGCAATTTCCATACTAATTATCTAATCGCAACAATTTCTTTCTGTGTATTACAGCTGATATTTTATTCGAATTAAACGGAACCCAGTTCACGTGTACTGCGTGTAGTTCAGTGTCAAAAACAAATCAGTGATGGAATGAATGAATGGATGAATAAATGGAATTTATTCCATCTTGAAGGACAGTAAAACAAATAATTAATTGTATATTAAAGATTATTATATGGTGGGGGTCATGGAGGTAGTTTATTCCGTGACCCTGTACATGATAAATAAATAAATAAATAATATAATAACTTAAATAATTTAAAAACATAAATAGTGACTGTAACAGATTAAACTTAAGAAATCAGTTATTACATATTAATTAGGTAGTTTGTATATTATAATTAACACGTCATTTTGGTTTTTGTTTATGTCAACAATAAACTAAGTATGACATCACTACGCCTGTTCTTATGACATGTCGCACTAATTGCACGCAACTCCTTCCTCCATCGTTCACCATGCGAAGTTGTCCATTTATCGCATGGACCCGATAATTATCTTATGACAAGAACAAGGTCGTTGACGCATATTTTGTCGTCACTTGGCCCTTAGAGTTTTTCAATGTCAAACTTTACCTTTCGCTGCTTTCCTGAGAAAAGTCGCTAAAAAGTCACGTTTTCTCCGCAAAGTATATTCATTTTTGTCCCCAGATCAAAGACTTGTGCGTGTTTTTGAAAAGTTTGCTAAATCGGCCAAGGTCACGTGATTTCAACACCACGCACAAGGATATCTTGAAATTCGGTTGTATGAAACTATACATGGAGGCGCTTGGTTGTCACGGTCACCTCGCTCCTGATTAACATTTAACGATAGGAATAATTTCATAATCGATTAGAGAAACTACATTTTAAAATAAAATAAAAAGTTAAATAATTGTTGTGTATTTTCTCTTATAATTTAATTATATTTTGCTCGTTTTTATGAGCTTCATTACAGCAAATTGCAATGTATCGTAGCACATCGACCACTTTCTCTACACGATTTGTAATTGTTTTCCTAACCTAAGCTGATGGTTGTTATGGTTATTGGACATAGGCAATATTTTGTTTTAAAGTTTCAACATTTAAAAAAAATTAATGGTAATTTAAATATTGATGTTAATGGAATTGACAATCAACGTCAACGTATCAGCATGGAACTCCATTCAGATACGATCAACTCGGCTCGAAATTAACACTGGGTCTATAGCAGCCATAATTGATTTTTTAGGGTGTAGTATTACTACGGTACCCATGTAAAATAAATGATACATTAAGATAATAAAATATCCTCAATGAAAACTACACTACGAACCTCTTAGTAATTATTTAATATATATTTGCATTTTGGTTAAATAAAAAAAAAGAAAAACAGTTATTAATATTTAGTTTGTAATATAATTTGTGTATCTTCCACTTTGTGATTCGGCAACAAACTAACGATCTATTTTAAGCGTGATGATATTTATTAGGGGAACGCACGGGAGCACGATCAGCTCATATGTGGTTTAATGATATCCACAAAGGTTCCAAAATGAACCGGGAATTTGATTGACATGTATCGATAACAATATCGCGGTGAAGATGGCGGGAAAACGATCGGCGAAAAATGGACTGAAAATATTCAATATTATCGAATATATTGGATTGATCTCGTACATGAGTAGCACACAAGAACGATAACGGTAAAAAAAATAAAAAAATAGGTTTACGAAAATCATACCACGCTAAGACGTGTCTTGTTTTACTACGATGTGTCGTCACCATGAGTGTTAGATTTGTTTTTATTTCGGAAGCCTGTTATTGTTTTCTTTGCGCTGTATCATCCTGATATGATGGCGAATTGCGATGAGATCTGAAATTACCATGACGACGCGAAAAGATGAAAAATAATTGACTGGTTTAATTCTGAGTTGCTATCGACAATTCTGAACTTGAATGACGGGGTGTGGTATTGCCAGTTATATCGTGGTTAAATATTTGGAATGGGATAAGTAGGCCAGCGGGATATTTATTGACCGCCTCCCAAAGCTCAGGTAGTTGACATTATTTTAATTAGTATGCCTTTATTAGGAAACTGGCATGACCCACAATTCAATGCGAGATATAGTGTGGCTTGTTAGGCAGTGAGCGGAGCATTAAATAAATTACATTAATGCGATTGTGAGGGATATAAATTGACAATAGTTTTTTTTTGTAACTGCAGGAATTCTGTCGCGGTACAGATGTTTTTTCGATGTAATACAATTATTTGGGGATTTAGGAATACACGACCTCTTGTAGATTGGTATCATCGTCCCCTATATGTCTGCGCCGGTCAATGGGGAAAAAAACACCGGGGCGACTGAAGCACTATCATTCGCGGCGAAAAAGAGTTCAGTCGCGTATTTCATTATTTTTTTGTTGCAGTTTATAGCTTTCATCGCTCAGAAAACGGAAGTGACAGACAGATGACTGGTCGCCGTTTGATTGACGGTTTGAGGGGTGGGCTTGGAATGGCGACACGTTTGCAATTGACGCGTAAAACAAGAGACCCGTTTTACGTTGGGAATTAATAGCTCTGTTTTTCTACGAACCAAATTAGCACAGGGCTTCACTTTTTTATATTTATTGTCTGGGTGTGGGTACCCAGTTACATGCACAAATTAGCATTTTTTTGAGGACACGTTGCGTTTGTTAACATTGTATATGAATAAAAGCGACTATCGTTGTTTTGACATGTGGCCAATAATTAAAAAAATATTTCTATTTATAAATACATACCAGTAAATAGATAATAACAAGCAATTTAACCAAGCCTTTTACTTTTTTTTTATTTATGTTGTTTCTCTTTAATTGTGCCGTCGTATGAAAAGGTTTAATTTCATTTTAATTGAAAATAAATACCCGCCTTATAATCCGATGTGTATTATTGTTCAGCGCTTTCTTTTATATTCGCAATAAATAAGCCAAAATAAAACCGGCTAGGCAGTAATTTTATAATGAGCTGTTTATAGGTATGACAAAAAAAAGGCGATTTTTTGTCTGTGGAAACCTTCGAAGACCGTATACACCGGGGTAACATGGGGCCGCATGTCTATCTATACGTAGAGCATATGGTCGGGTTAGTGATCAACAACATCCTTGATTGACTCGCACTAGCAACATATCGACATACATGTCTATCTATATTTGCATGTCATGCACGTGCAGGGAGTCAAGACCCACCCCCACAATGCGATGCCCTCTACCAGCTATGACCACCATTAAACCCTTCCGTCAAGTTTGGGGAAGGGGATTGAGTGATAAACTTGACCAAACATTAAAGTCGGTCGGTAAAATTTTATATTCTTAGAATATTTTATGAATTTAAATTAATGATCCGTTAACAACGGTTGCACCTGGTGCTTTCGCGAACATTGAAGGTCGCAATATTTTGCGGGTGTCTTAATTTTGACCCAACTGTTGCGGTGGCAGTTACCCTCCACATCCACCTGGCATAGCCGATTTTGTAAACGGCTGTTTTTTAGACTTACTTAGTGATTATTTGTTTCCTTTTAAGTAATACAGGCGATGTCGCAGGTCACGCCGATGGCTTAGTATACAAGCACATGTTCACGAGTGTGATACTATACTGACTGATCCAAAGGCCCCGCAAAATTCACTCAGTTGACGGCAACTGTCTGCGTATAGTCTAGCAAAGGAAGAATTCTTGAATTTACGTATTGGTAATAATAACATAAAAATAAAATGTATGAACCATCCGGTCAATGCAAATATGCGGCCCGGGATAATTCGTAGTTTCTGTGCAGCTCCCTCATGGCGATAATGCTCATAATGATTAAGAATCCTTGCCCGCACCGCGTTACAATTATAATGCATTATAATACATAAAAAGAAATGGGGGAAATAGAATTTCAGTTGGCTGAAAAATTGTTTTGTTTACATTTTTTCCCATTATTTTATTGTGCATTAAACAAACACGGATTAGGAAAGAGAGTGCGTGAAACGAACACTTTCAAAAAGTCATTTCACCGTTTACACCATCTGTGAAGTGAAATTGAAATGAAATAAAAACACTACGAATAGAATTCTAATTGGGATACGTATGGACCTATTCATCGAATACCCATTATATCATCAGTTCGTTGCAACGCGATGGGTATTATACGACATATAATATTCTGGCTGTCGAATGCCACTTGTAATTATCGTGGGTTGGTCTCGTGTCATCGCATTTCATTATCTCCACAGAGGATCGCATGCATCGCAAATTGTGTAATCACTCGGCGTCCTAACAGTGACTATACGTGTACTGTAATACGGAGAGTGGGATATGGACTCGCAATACCTACTATTCCCGATACCATCAGTTTTACCAAAAGCCGGGGCGAATTATATTTAAAACCCATATAATTTGTTTCTTGTATGTTGAAAAAAAGAAATGACGACCCGAAGCTGTCATTTAATAGAATTGTTAAATTATAGTTTCATTTATTATATTTGTATTTCCCCCGATACATTGTATTTCTATCTCTAGCACTCATGTCGGTGTTTTGTTACTCTAATTTTCTATAAAGACAAAGGCACTGACAGTTTTAGTGGAAGGGATGGTACCGCTATTTCCACGTGTTTTTCGATTTTTGTAAAGAGATGCACTGTGTTTGGTAGATATTTATATATATCTCCGTTGTTTCGATACTGCCACGTCCCGCGGTCAGGCAGGTCACTCTCTCTCTTCTCTTTTTTCCCATTTTTCTTTATCACTTTTTTCTCTTTCTCTCTTCCTCTTTTTTTTCTCTCCCTCGTCCCCCACTCCCCCATTTTTCTATAAACAAATTGTTCCACAGTGTAAATGGACAAAGCATGTACGTCTACAACGTCAGCATGTTTCGTTTCACTTTCTCGTGTTTCGCCTAATCCCGCAGCTTGCGCGCATTCACAGACCGACGTATGTTCAAGTCCATTGCTTAATTATTTTTATTTAAAAAAAAAAAAAAAAAAACTGCACGCCGAATTTTAGAGTTGCATTGATAACAGTTTTCTAAAACAGGAATAGTGAAAACAATAAAATATGAATTATTTCTATTTAGCGTAGATAGTTGCGGGTCGGCTCTGTATGCTAAAACGACTCATCTTTAAGTTAACACTTGTCGCGGGTTTCACTCATTTGTTGGTGTTTTTAAGGGCAATATGTGGTACAATTGACACCGTCATATGAACTGTCGTATGTAAAACTATAGCCGCTTGTGGTTCGAATTATAGTTCTTCAACTGAATAAATATACATGTTTGATATGCAGTCAGTAACGATGACAATGCGTTTCAATCAAGTGTTTGCAGCTCTGCGGCGTTCAAAAACACACCGGCGTACACGTGTATCAGCTAGCTTAACCTACACTTTACACTAAACGTCGGTCAGATCATAGACTTGCATCGAATTAGTTAGTTTCTATTTTAGATACTAGTCGTTCGTGACAATATTTTCAGATATGAATCCTCTGTTCTTATCTGACCGCGAGGTCAAACGTTTGCTTCTGAAGAACACTTTACACTTTACTTTAAATCGTATGAATCGCAACCATTTATCATCACTACTCCTCCCAGTACACGGTGATGCGGCTCCACGACTGGGTTTCGCAACAACCTGGGCTATTTTCCTTTCTCTCGCGCACACAACTTTCTTTTCTTCGAAGATAATGGCACAATACGACAGTGTGTGTCGTTTACTTTGATTGACAGCCGAGAGACTGTATCGTAATCAATGTTAGAAGTGTCACCTCAACTCGACACATCGATTACTGTAATGGCATACGACAAATCTACACGTCGTCTGATTAGGGTCTATCTTGCAAGGGCATTTATATATGTCAATAGGGTCGACTCGACTCTCGCAAAGCGCAAGCCATCCCCGAGCCCATTCGATTACTTTGCCACTAGCCTGATTGTTAGGCACGCCGTATAATTGGTGAAAGGGCGAATTTCTATAATATTTTCTGACATGCAGGCGCATTTAGCACATTTTACCTTCGAGATACAGTCATTGTACAACTGACATTTACCCCATCGTATTTCGACATATCTTATTCATCTCGTCTTTATATATATATATATATATGTGTATATATATATGTGTATATATATATATGTGTAAGATATATACTTGATGTTAATGTATTCGTCGCAATCAGAACGCCAACCGAAATCAATTTATCCCCCCCCCCGGCATTGACTCCCACATCTCGTCTCTGTCCAAACCCATGTCAACCATATTTTTTACTCTCCGTTTAAACGACCACGACGTGGCCGTTATCGTCTCATGATTTAAAAAAAAAAATGATTTACGTTTATAAGTGGTCAAAGTGACGCCATGATATGACGTCATCACTCGACAACGCGCTTCCGAATATCCGGATTACATAATCATTTTTAATCGCAGCTCTGATGTTGTATATTTCCATAAAATATACTATTAGTAACCCAAAATGAAGCAAATTTGTGTTTATTTTGGGTGATACATAAATTATGCTTGTTATTGTTTATCTCTGAACAGCCCCCCCACCCCACCCCCAACTACAGTACATTTTCCGTATGAATATTAACTACGTCATCACCCGACGTGTCAATGTACTAGTAAGTTTGTTTCTTGTTTGCCGGCGGGGGCAGAAGGTGTTATTTGAAACTAAAGAAATTTTTAATCCCATGTATAATCCCATTTTTTTCGGTGATATAACTGCAATGTATGTGGAACAAGGCTGAGCGTCGTTGCCTTGGTAACAAGGACGAGATCATGCGGAGGAGGCTATGAATCACACAGCACGGAGGCAGGGTCACGTGACCGATACGTAATTGTGGGAAAGGAAATAACTCTGACCCCAGACTCTAACATGCTACACTCCATCGTCACTGACGGGTCAATAATCTTCATTTTCATTATAATTTCCGTCTTTTTTTCAGTAACGATGGTAATAAAAATAGCAATAATGATAAATATGAATATTTTTGTTGTTGTACTCAGATTGCTTCTCCTATGCACATGCTTCGATATAGGATTACAAAAAGTACTCTAACTTCTTTTGTGTTTTACCCAAAATTTCAATGTTTTGGATAAAATTAAGGATAAATTAGTGATATATATATATATTATTTGACGGAACTATAACTGCACAGTTATCTGTCATATTTTTTATTAAGGGAAAAGCCCTCCGGTTAGTGGGGGTATCATGGTCGCCGTATATTAGTGCATCGAGATGATTGAGCGAAATTAACTGTTATTCTCGAGATATCTTCTTTTGAGACAATTTTTTAGTCGGTCCCAAGTGACGAGACAGACGACGTTTATATTTAGTAATTTTTGTTAAAATGATTAAAATTTTAAATTATTAAACACTGTGTTTGATTACCCTGTCGTTAAGAAACTGAAACAAAGTTGTTGATATTAACGTTCGCTCGTTTTTTTTTCTTCTGGAACACAATATATGGAAGAATATGCAAATATTTTTAACAGTTTGATTTTTTTGGTTACCCTTTCACACGAAATGAGTTTTACTAAGAACTGTGCATTTGAGCCAAAATATAAAAAAAATGCGTACAAATGTGCAATAACATTTTGGCGGGAAAATGATAAAAAGACGCTGTAGTTTGTCGTCGAGGCAATAGCAGACCTGGATGAGTTTACAAAATGCCGTCTTTGTCAAAAACAACTAACCTAATATCTAGACTTTCACTCCTTAATTGAAGAGGATACCTGTTTATTGATTTTGATCAATTAATTGATCCAAATATTTGACTAAAATGCCCCAAGTGAGCCAAAAATTACAGATAGCGCTTTTGCCGGAGATATCTGGCAAACGATAGACGGAATGAAACCGTTAAGTAATGAGACGTGATCTGCGAATGAACGTGAATGCCAGTTCGTATCATCTTTCAATATTTCTACATTAATAACTGTCAGTTGTCGTCAGCCTACTGTTATGAATTAATGGCTATCCCGCTGTGCCGCCTCTGACCAGCGCTGTGTTTCTAATTAAAAACGAACCAAGACAAGATAATACGTCGCCCACCTCCAAGAATCGTACATCAGTGTCTATAATGAGTCGTCGATGGGAGGTTCCATGCTATTAGAAAGGCGGTCCCGGTGCAAAGGTGGCGGGGAGGAGGGAAAACCGTTTCGATCATGATACACGCAGTACATGTGCGTTGCGGTTGAGGAATCCTAAATTCCCGTCATTTCTCTCTATAACTCTTTTTCCTCCGGGGCATTTTCTTGGAAAGGAAGGAAAGGCGCTGGATCGAGTCTCAAATCGGATGTTCTAGGGCACCTGCAACGACTCTTACATGCAATTAATTTATATGGCAATTTTGAAAGTCCCCATTTAGATATAGATACAATCATTGCTGGTCATTTCCTTCTTTTCATCAATGCGGGAGTCTGTGTGTTTCAATTAATATTTAAAATAGCCATCCCCGAATATGGATGGCCAAATCCGACTGGAGTTGTCAGTTGGTGATTTCGCCTACCGGGCAAATTTCACCTTTCGGGGAAAGAAATGAAATGAAACACAGGTTGAAATAAACTACAGACACGTTTCTTTTGTGATACTATACGAGACACGTCAGACTTCAATGTATTACATTTTTCTCATATATTTTGCCCTAGCTGCTTGATTAGCCCGTTTTTCTCCATGACTCGCAACTAGTGCGCACAGCCGCGACTGCCGAATATACCAATCAACGCGGAATTGGCGTTTGATTAACGACGCGTGGTTTGGAGTTATAAATTAAAGGCATGTCATTGCAAATGTGAAATTTCCAAACTGAGAAGTGACCCAGTTAAGACTCGCAACAATCCGTAGCCAAGTTGACAATTGAATTTCCCGTGTTATCTGTTTGAGGGCGTGTTGTCAACTTGCGACGAGCCGTTGCTATAGCAAGATACATAGATACTAAAGAAACATTACGCCAAGCGGCTGGCTGGTTGTAACGCGTGGAATTGAAAGTGCGTAATTGTAATAACAGAAATATACAATTAAAAACAGTTCATTGACCTCACCTAGGCTCGCCCCGCACCTCACACATACACACCAACCCACCCGCTATTCTTTTTGGATATGATACTTGTGTAACTTACTATTTTTAATGACATAAGCAAAATTACCGGGTGAAGTCATTTAATTCAATATTCTAGTTAATATGAATAAAAAAAACGTATATATTTTAATTGTTCGCCCCTTTGGCATGATGTATTTAAACGTCATTTTTTTTCCAGAACGGAAAACAGAACAAAACAAATTAGTTTTCAACCGACTAATCTCTCAGCGCAGTTTGAGCGCTAGGGCTTACCGGAAAACACTTCCAAGCCACGAGTTATTTTAAACCCTCGTTAACGAGCTTTTCTCGTCGTCGGAAGAAAATAATGATTTTGGAAACATGTCTTCAGCAGTGGCAATACAATTACTGGGAGATGTGGGGTGCATCCGGGCGCAACGTAGCACGCAAATACTCTCGTTTGCTTGTCGACAGTCAGCAAAGGTCAAATACAGACCCTCTGGTCACAGTTGAATTCAACAGATGCTTCAGATAGAATTAATGTAAATAATGAAAACATCGACGGTTTGGAGGGGGAGAGAATTCTCAAATATTTAACCAATTAATTGCGACTGAAATAAAACGCCGAGTGTTTGGTTTGAGGCGGCGAAGGAGAGCGCTGTGATACACTGAAACTACGCCACGGATACACTTCCTAGTCTTCTCACTGATACTCTGCCAAGAAAACGATATACGAGTTTAAAAAAAAAGTCAGATCGGAATTACAGAGAAAATTAAGGCGCGCATTTATCTCGTCAGCGAGGTAGCAATCACCATATAGGGGATATATCAAGCCGATGACATCAGAAGCCATTGGTGACAGCTGGGAGAGAACCAGCTGAAACACGGAACTCCTGAGCGAAAGTAAAAGATAATATACTCGACTCGCTGGAAATTTGGCTCCATTATCGAGCGCATATGTAAAAATGTTATTACCGAGTATTGAACCGTGTCACCGGTTGAAAATGCAATGTATCGTTCGATGACGGTATTAACAGGTGGTTGCAGCGCCCTCTGGCGATAGACAATTAATAATCCGTTGCTTGTATTCGCGTATAAAAAAATGTCGCCTGTAATTATTGAGGAATGAAATCAAATGTATATATATAAATTTTTATTTCATGGATACTATCGAAAGTGTATCAAAAATATGGATTGTAGCAGGCGTCGACTCGACTATTGGTAACGAGGATAACTCTCCTAATTAGTATCCTCAGTTGAAATGCGAACACGCCAAGCCTCCATGTATTTTTGGCAATTGCAATTTGCGCGTAATGTTGGACAGTCACGCAATGGTGTTCCAACGTGCGGATGCACCCCCACTAATGACAACCTCCATTGTCATCTCATCAACGCTCGTCGGATGGGAGCTGTCTATCATGTTCGTTCAAAGGTTAACGCACAGAAAGGACTCTGTTAGCGGGTCTATGAGACGGGATTTGCGTGAACTCCGACCCAAGCAGGCAGGAAATTCAATCGAACACGGTTAGGGTGAGGCCGTATCATGGGAAAAGCTTAAAACATGAGCTTAGATTGGCAGATAGGGATGGAACATATGCCCCTCACAGTGTTTGTTTTCTTTGCAGCCTCCAGGATTCTATCGCGTGTCTCTGTAATTGCGTTGATATTTTTGGAACTGTGGGCAATTTCACCGAAAAATTTCGCCTCAATACTGGCAGTATTCGCTACGTGACTTTGCGTAGACACACATAATGTACATTCGTACCATCCTTGCCGATTTCAGCCCTGCCAATTTCACACTCGTATGGCCACAATGTAAGTCGCCGATCGAGGTGACATGTTTTTGTTGTAAATCCCGTGTTATAAAAAAAAAATAATGTGTTTTAACATTGATGTAAGTAACGTGCATAGTATTTCATTATTGGTTCCACTCTCCATATCGTATCGCTTGCGAAGGCATATCCACAAAAGGTGAATTCCTTATGATATTGCTACGTCGTATGACATCACTCCCGGATTGCCATACATAATGGTCCAATGTGCACCGCTCTTGGTAATTTAGAAGCCCCCCACCACAACTTTACATGTAAATCAATACATGGGGGTTCTAGTTTTCACAGGGATATACCATATATAACTTCAAATCCCCCATAGGCATATGTTTTACTCCACCGGGGTAAAATGGCCTTGTCCATCATCTATCGTACGTCAGTGACTCGTACATCGTCGTTACACGAGTACTACAGCCGATTCTCCTCTTTCCCCCATCGGAGATGGCTATGTGGTTGTCATGGAAATATTAACTTAAAATGGATGTGCGTTGTTGTGAGTTATTTTCTCTGCTGCAAGCGAAGCATCAGCCAGGACATTGAACAATAATTCCCAATTTTCAAGTTTGCTATGAAGATACGGCAAAATATGTATTACTAGTTCATACTGCCAGTCATTGTCGCACCCAGTCTTATTATGTTTTTGCAAGATTAAATAACACGCGAGCTATGTTTATGTGCACCCATATAAAGCGGCATATACACATACATATCTCTCCGAGATTTAAAAAAAAACGGAGTCAAGAGATAAATGAAAGGAAAAAAAAAAACGGTTATCATGTTGATATAAGAACTAACAGCATAATACAGTTTTTAAACGACGAACAACGGACTACTTTACTTTACTCGTTGCTTTGCCCACCCCTCACACGGTAATAAATCGACTCTCCTTTTCTTTCCTTTCATAAGAAACGATCGAACAGCTCACCCCATTTTCTCGGCACAGTACAGAGAATTTCCGCTGTCATTCTAATTTTTTTTTAGTAATAGTGGGTAGTTTTTATTTCTGTGTTATCATTTTCTTGTGGCCCCAGGCGATTTTTCCAGCTCACCACAACAAGATCAATTTACGGTGGATGGAGCTTCTCTGTGTTATCATCGTTGAAATTCTAGGGTGCAAACTTTGACGATAGCTTTCAATTTCTTTTCGTTGACTTAACTTACTTTGTTGTCAAAAGTGGAGAACCGTTTTCATCTTCGACTTAAACTGTTTTAGACTGTCATGCGCAGTTCAGCGCTTGTGGGCTTTGGAGTAATTATAATCATCATGTCCTTTGTTTGGCAACTTTTTACGTTTCTGAATGAAAATGTTGATTTGGGGGAAAAATGATTAAAATAAAATGCGTTGCAGCCCGGGGCGCTTGTAATATTTTGCCAAAAACTAAATCAACTCACACTTCTTTAGCTTACTTTTAACCAATCATTTTGAATGGTGAAAGAAAAAAGATTTACTTGGTGGGAATATGGCTATGGGATGTAGTTGTATCAGACGGCATTATCCATAACTCTCCAATTGCGATGAAACAGACTAGATGGGTGTTGATGGGTCTCACTTAACTCGTTACCTGCAGAGGAAAGATTGACCAGCGTTGCTATGGCGACTAGATTTCCTGATATGTGTTGGGTATAGTTTGAACTAATTCGTCTCCAATGCCTGTCAGATCAGCTTGCCGATTCTGATTTCCGGCGAACCCTGTCATCTTCACCGTCCACGATAAGACGTGCACTTTTTCCTAGGCGACTATAAATAAGAGCTGGCGCGAGTAATCACAAATGAAGACACGCACACACACACAAACATACACAGACGCGCGCACATCGGTCAAAGGTCAAATATAGAAGTAGATCTTGGTGAGGATAGGAATGGCAATGGTGGGTCGTCGCAACTTCTTTATTTCATTTCCATAATTACGACGACCCTTTCTAAGAATAAATGCACTGGAGTTGGACACCATTTTTTAGCCGGGGTTCCAATTTTGAAATATCCAATATTCAACCTTATAATGGTAGCTTAGAGCTATCAACTAAAGATTGGGTGTTGTTAATAATATATTGCGAAGTGGAGTCCCATCTGTCCCCCCTCGGATCATCATCGCCCTTAACATATTTTTCTCCTTAGTATTTTAAATAGCATATGTTCCGGTGAGTATGCCGTTATAGGCAAAATACTACGTTAAACCTCTTTGAAATTTGGGAGCCTCAAATCACTAGCCAGATTTGGGGTTATCTCATTATTAATGCACGGAACGATATAGGCGGTTATTCCAAGTCCCACTTTGTTGTTGATGTAGTTTGTAATTTGGCCCAGCGTGCGCTATTTCATTCGGTGTTAACCATTTCGACACTCATTATCTTTGGTTTGTTTTACAGCGACCCCTTGCAATATCCGTCAAAGCTTAAAGCACTGCCGCCATTATTAGTGAGTCCCACATACGGAGGGAGGGCCCCACATCTTTTACCCGCGCGCCACATTTCTGGTATGTTTATATATATATATATATATATATATATATATATATATATATATATATAATGTTTTTTTCTGCGAGTTTCGGCCAACGCGTCTTCCAATCAATCAATAGTTTATCACTGCGGGCGAAGAGAGCCAATGCGCCTTCTGATCTATTGGCTTAAAAGGTTTAATATTCCGTGAAAAATGACACTCCATTCATCGGCAGTGGATACCCCCCCCCACATCAGAAATTAACAGTTTCGGAATCGTGCAAAGAGACTGAAATCCGACTCCAAATAAAATTCGATGGTTTTCTGTTTCGCTTCACTTACAGAAGTATCAGGATTTGTCTCTCTGGTTGAGCACAGTAATTGGAGCACAATATCAAAACTAAAGACAAATCATTTTGCGCACTATTTGCATTTGTTCTTCATTCGTGACAGTAGATTCTAAACAGTAGCATGTAAGGCCAACCATATTTTTCTAATCCATACAAAATGTCGGTTAAATGGCAACTTAATGAATGATGTTTAAGCGTGACAACATCAGGTCGCGATGGCGTTTTGATTTATAATTCGCTTTCTTTTTTTAATATGGAGATTTTCCAAAACCATGCTTCTGTCGCTGACCCTCCAGCTAAAAGGTTAAGCATGACAGTGTGGTAGCGTGCACACATTTAAGGGATCATCGTGTCCATCATTCTAATAACAGGGGAAAAAAACATTACGGAAAATTCGGAACTGGAATCTCATATCTCATGTCGTTGTATCATTAATAGCAACAGCATCCTTTCTGTACTCCTCACTTTAGCACAACAGTACAATCAATACCATCAACGGGGGTACATACAAAAAAAAATCGTACGACATTCACGCTTTTTAGGTCAGGATAGCGAAATGAACACCGTGTTTCCCGCCAAAACTAGCATAAGCGTTCTCGGGTTAGGGTAATGCAAATTGAATGGCTAGCTTGAAAGGTAAATTTGATATAAAAATGTGCAATGTATTGTGCGAGGTAGTGGGTTGGGAGGAGCCAACGTCTTTGTGCCATTCATCTGTCATTAGTTGCGCTAAATGACAACATGCTGATATTTGATGACCTTATTTAGCGATAAAATTGACTACTGTTGTCATGGCAAAATATAGACACCGTGCATACTTGTGGGGGAAAAGGTGGGGGAGATGCATATTCATTGATCTTAAGAGCCAGCTTAGTTTCGTGAAAAATTGAAAGTGTTAAATTTTCTATGGCCCCGATAATAACAGACGCGATAGCTTTGGCGGGCTACAGTTTATCCCTTTTATTGGATGATTTTTCTTGAAGAATACGCATGTTATATTATACAAGCTCTGTATATGGATTCAATTGTCCAGACGTACCACCTCTCCCTTCCTCAATCTAGTTTTCAATTGTCTCTTATGAAAGAACATAACACGGATAAATATTTGCTTGGATCCTCAATGGTGTAACTCAACACCCACGGATGTAACCGGAGAGTTTTGCGTTTAGCACTCTGATAGTCATATCTGGGGATCCAATCACCGTGGGTTGGCCCAAATGATCCACTAATCCTACTCCCCGTACAATAGACCGCCGAATTCTAATTCCCTACTCCGGCACCGTCAAACAATTGATAATTAGTGGACCGCTCTCGCTTTTACAGAGAGATTATTTAAACTCCACTGTTCAATTTTCCGCGCTCCTCCGCTTTTGCGATCGCCCATTGAATAGCGCATTAATGAGGCCCAAATACCGCAGCAGATTAAAGGTTACCAGAACAATTTACAACAAGTCCTATCCCGCAACAGAAAAAAAAAGTGGAAGTGAAACCACCAAAAAAAAGAGAAAGAAACCAAGCGTCATATTCCCTTTTTCGACATTGTCACTGTCGACTTTTTATTTTACAAAGCACATCTAAGTTAGGGTTCAAATTTGGCGCGTTAAAGCCTCGTTGTACGCAGACGACATAGCTGGGTCAGAAAAGTGCAAGTTACTAGTCGTGTAGTTTCTGAAGAAACCAAAATATAAATATGACAAAGTTTCAGTTGCAAGTAATGTATAATTAGACGTTTCTTTTTTTCTTTTTCTTTTTGACGGGCATTTTTTCCCGCTTCAATTGAAGGTTTCATTCAGAAATTTGCGCGCATTAGTGGCTGGCTACACGTTGTTCAAGACGTTATTATAACATGAGAGCTGTTGGCAATTAGTTTTATGCATTAAAATCGAATTAACCCGGGTTATATTATTGATGTGCTATTTCACAACAAGAAGACAAATACCCAAGGTCGAATTCTTAAAATCGTCTTTCTGTTCTGTTCTGTTCTGTTTTGTTTTGTTTTAAAGAGAACATTTTAATTACCGCATACAGGAACTGTAAAAATACAGGAATAGTACCGAAGGTTGGACTTCGGCGGATTTTACTCGCCAAGCAAAATGAACAGAGAGAGTAGTTCAACAAAAGAGAATCGGGGGAAGCTGTCCAACCTCATTACGCCACTGGGGCAACTTCAGGCAGAATGTGAAAAGAACCGCGTCACTAAAGTGGTGTCGGCGTACACATCCGCTAAAGCTATCGAGCAGACGAAACAACCCCTTTCCTCCACATCCCCAAACAAACAGATGGAGAGATGAGTTACTATGGCGACCTCCTAACGCTAGGGAAGTCGTCAGGTAAAAGTTTGCCGGTAATGCGAATTCTACGGGTAGGTTGTCAGTTCTAATTACAACACTCGTTACTACTGCTGGCGTAGTGATAAATTTTATTAACTTTGCACTGACCCCCGTACGCCAATTGGCCTCGCGCCAATGTTTAATAGAGGCTAGAATCGCACATTCCGTTCTCTCCTTTAATTGTTATCTTGTCCTTTTTAAGACCGTTATTTCGGCTGCCGTGCCCTCTTGAAGGGGCGTGTTCGCTTTCACTGATCATCGACGGAGGTCGCGCATGCAAATGACGCGTTTCAATATTTATTACTCGGGGTGTTAGTCCGTTTTACTGACATATTCCCCCATGCCATGATTAATAATGGCATTGGCAATAAAACAATGCGAGCATATGGCCATCAACTGTAGCTGCATTTGTCAATCGTATTCACCATTGTTCGCATGTCACATATGTCAAAAATAATTACATCCTAGGAACCCGAACATCTCTTTCACTTTCCCGCGTTCCCCATCCCCATCCCCGTCCCCGTTCCCGTCTCCCATATTCGATGAACACTCCATAAGCACAGAGATTCGCGATACTGCTTTTTTTATTTATTTACGTGTTCGTCATTAAACATCAGAATACCAGTTGTAACCTCTGACCTCGACCTAACAGATAGTGACGAGGGTACAGGTTGTCCATGTTTATTGTTATGACGCTTTTGGTAGCCACTTCAGCAATACTGCAGGAATTCGTTTCGCTCCACTTGTGCGATGTCGTCACAATTAAACTGTTTTAATGTGAAAACTTACAAAATTACTTATTTTCTCAATGAGTTCTGAGGGAAGGAAAGAGGGAGGAATTTGTGTAGGGTGGTGCGGACGACATACCATATCGCTGCTTTCGAGTCTTAGCACTTGAAGGGTATGTTATTATAATAACCCCAAACATTTCAATCCCAATGGCTAGTCGCAAATATCACGTGGACAGTCACAAAAGCACGTGGTCAGGGCTTTATTAATTACGCTACTCTAGTTAGTGTGTGGGATTTTGATAATATGGTGTACACATACGATACAACATGTAGTTGCATCGCTCACATAATAAGATCTAGAGTGAATCTCAAACGCTCAATTGAATAATGGCACGTAGCCAAATTTACATTACAATGTTTTAAATTTTTATATATTTTTAATGTACATATATTTGTATTTCAATGGTCACGGATTCATCCCAAAACATTCTCCTATTAAGACTGTTTTTGGATAATTATACAGTTGCCCTTAACGTGGATGGACCAAACACTCGTACAGTAATTATATATATATATATATATATATATATATAATTATAAAGTGTTCACTGCAATACGGTGTTGTCAATAAACTAGCTACACTAAATGGGACGGAAACGGGTCGAAGCAGATGAAAAGTTTATGCGACTATAAAATCGCTCTGGATTATTTGACTTCAAACTCGCATTTCCCATTTTTACCTATTTTATTTTTATTGTAATGTTCACGAGGAAATAAGAAATTGGAGACGGAGTCATATTTTCCAATAAAAATCACGTAACTTTTGACATCGGAAGGAAAAGCAAAGTTTTTTTTTTTCACTCGGAGCGATAGAAATAAATTAATTTTGATGATCGTTCTGATCTCTCTGTATTCCGTATTGTGGCTTTATTTTGCGAACAATTGGGCTGTCAGATTTATGCTTTTTTCACTTTACGTGTCACTTATCCTCCATGCATTCGTGTCAGCCGGCTTTGACACCGGGGCTCACAGCACGTTGAATTGGGGTATGCTGGGAAAGGTTCACATATTTTTCAGGGTTTATGAGAGCACGACAAAAGAAGCAGGCGATTTTTCCTTATTTTGAACCATATGGCATAAGAATAACGTATGCGATAGCTGACGTTGACTGACAGGTGTAAGAAGCAGCAACTATTTGAGCCCTGCACCTCAAATTCCCCCCTCCCCATCACATTGGCATACAGGCATACAAAAGTACATAACACTTTAAATGATGGACCCGAGCTTCTAGCTATACCCCATGCCTTTTTTTCACCCTTAACTAGATTTGTCAACATATAGTAGTCGCTACATTACACAAATTATTTAATGGTTCTGCCTATTTAGTCGAAATATCGAGCAAATGTACTCGTTTTATTGGGCATTCATGGGTATCAACACGATCCCCCCTCGAGAGCCGTCTCAAACGCTCGATTTAAAAATTATGTATGTATTCCATGTATTATTGTAAAATCGAATAACTGCAGTCATTTCATATAATTTTGTTTTAACGCTATGGTCACCTTGGCAACAACCCCCCACCCTCTCCGCTCTGAACAAGTATGTAAACGTCTTGGCTGATTTGCATATCTAATCTGCATACAAAAAGCGCGTGTTTTGTTTTCATTTTCACAGCTACTATGGTGGGGTTCCACGATGCGTTATGAATAGCGCATTAACTGCCTATTCAGGCTGGCTGGGCTGCTTTCAAACCACACGATTTCCTATCGTCTACGACTACACTTGAGAGCTGAGGCGATATACTAGTCTACACAAGAGCCCTTTGCGAGTTTTGTGTGAACCTTGTAAAGCGAAACTGACGAGCGTTGAATTCTTCTTTTGCTTATGTCATCAGTTGCTATTGTCCACGCCTAGTGAAAAATCTATATCAAGCCTCAAAAGCAGTAAATAAATAGCATTTTATCCCATTATTCCGACTCTCACAATTTTATTGTTTTTAATATTGAAAGACCGTTCTTTGTCTTTTTTTCCAATGCCTTTAGTGAGCTACTTTCCAGTGGCAAAAAAGAATAAACCGAATAGGCACTGGTCATGACTGTTACAACATTATGTGCTGTTTTTAAAATACCGTTATGTATGTGTGTACGTCCCACACTCTGCGGTCGTCGTCCTCCGTCTCTGCACACCATGGAAGGGGATATTATAACTGCACGTTGCGATTATGGGTGATGATGGCAAACTATGGTAATATAATAATGTGGCGAGGGAAAACTGTGATTCCACGAGAAGTGATGAAATCCGTGTAATCCCGTCGGCCAGCCAAAACAGCCCACTAAGCAGCAAGTCTATTGTCCGCAGGTGAGTTCTCTAGAATGTCAGCTGGTTTGGGTTTTGGGGGGTTATCTGTATTTTTGTTATGTTCCTGGCGATCCTTTGTTACTCTAAGACATCACGACATCATGACATCACGTCCTCGGTTTGTTCCTGGTTAACTCTGATACCACATCGCTTGGCATGAATTCGTCCACGGATTATTGTGTCAGCGGTGATGTACCCTCCCCCCTTCCAAAAAAACCAAAAACATCCTGATGACTGAAACGAGCTACACCACACCATCCCTCTCTAGACACTTATTATTTTTCTTCTTTGGTTGTCTCTGTGTATATGAAGTTAACGGGATTGGTAGGTAGTACATGGTCGAATTTACTCTTCTATTTCATGTTTGTTTTGGGCTAATTTGCTCTTTTAAATGCAAACGTAACCAGAAAAACAAAAGTTTGATCAATGGCCTGCAATCTGACAAGTTGTCTATCCACACCTACTCCATGCTCTTGAAGAGGTGGGCGATTTGGAAAATAGTCTCACGGTGCCGAGGTCGTTTGGATTTTAAGATTTTAACCGATACCCTAGTCGTGGAATAATTGCCGAGGGCAACAAATATATGCAGAATAATGGATTCGATGGTAAAGAACAACTCTTAACATTTAACATACACTGGTCTGGGAATCACCTCAAACCGCTATATAAAGCTAAACACTCGGCCAAACCACCTCTAAATTCATATGTTTTGATACATACAAAATTGGAGTTCTGAGGGGAACAACCAGAAACATAAAACACCTTTTACAGTTGTAATGCGAGACGGGAGGTTAAACATGTAGGAGGGGTCTTCGCACTGGTCAACAAAAAAATAAACTGAAAACCAGTTTTGAATAAAATGCAAGTCCAAACAAGACTTGCAAAATGTATGTATGTGTGTGTGTGTGCGTTAGAACAGGTAAGCATACAGTCGATCTTTAAAAGCGGAAGGCCCGTATTTAGATATGCTTCAATGTGTTGATTTTCCACTAATAGTGGTTTTAATGTTGAAAAAAAACTGGGAATTTCACATTCCGGTCCACTATTTGACCTCTCTAGAAGATCGACCGAATTCAAACACTAGCACAATCATTCGGTTGAAAAAAACATACACCTCTACAAGTATGTCGGTCGTTCTTACCCTACCTACCATGGAAGTACACTGGTGAGAGCACTCACCAACCAAGAGATGTTGGGGAAAAAACACGCACAAACGTAAGCAATTGGCCATTAAGTTCGAATCATGTTTCCAACATCAACTCGGACCGGAAATAGTGCTTTTTACTCTAAAACATTACCTGCAGTAGTAGTTATTTATCTGGCAGGTGGGGACTTGTCCTAATGGACTATGCTCACTACCATCATCTGTTTCTCCTTTCTCAACGGCGTAATTTGTCAAAATTTTTCTGTCGTGGAAAATTTCCCGTTCTCGTCCGATCATCATCATTGTTACGGTTCCTTCATCCACGTTCGCCATCATTGTTCGTATGACCATGCTGTATGCCCCCTAAAAATAACTAACTACAAATCAATTATTATCATTATTTTGTTATTATCTGTGTTCTGGCAACATGAAAATATGAACGTAACTTTTTGGACAAAAACGATAATTAATGAGATTTACCTGATTGTTGGTGGAAGGGATACATTACACTAGCATTGATTTATAAAACTCTCCGTTTTGTCATTATCAAAAGCCTACCATTGCCTAGACCGTCGATTTACGCCGGGATTCCCACGCTTTACGGTGTACTTTGTGATACGCCGTCGCATGTTCGAAAATAGCATTTGGCGCGTATTATAGAACTGCGGGTATACAATCGAAATGTTCTATTTCTCCGCACATTCTTTGGATTTTGTTTTTGTTCATTATATTCAACATCATGAAATCATAATTTTTTCATTAATTACGTTTCATCCCACAGTATTTTGCAGAACATAATGCATTCATAACATTAGACTTAAATAGAATACGAACATTTAGAATTCTGTATGTTTACCAGCATTTAAGCAAAACATAACGTTGACGAATCGAGCTTTATTCTAAAATAAATTTAATTGGTTTTGCCCCTTGAAAGTGGTAGTATGTGTAAAATATAATGTAAATGATTAAAACGCAATATGCACGGATAGATTGGCACTACCCTGTTTTTTGCAAGCCTTAGATCCAAGCACGCCACACTAAAGCACGTCACAGGACATCTCTGCCAATGGTCTATCATTGCACTAACCTCGTATAATAATTAAACCGCATATAACACGTATACACACAAGACTGTTGGGAATCCCGGGAATCGTCGCTCTTATTTTTTTTATATAAAATAAAAAAAATAGACGAAAGACCGAGCAAGGCGACGTCCATTTATTAACGAAACTTGTCAATGAATGTACATTATACACGTACTCTGTTACAACTAGCTCGCTTGCCAAGCTAACATCATGAAACGAATATTCGTGCGATGAAAATTACAACTGGCTTTCCTGCATCACAAGATTCCGTCCTCTGCTTTCGCAAAAAAATAGATTCGTAGGATGCAAGTAATTGAATGCGTTGAGGGTTAATTCGTGTGATTCCCTATTCCCCGGTGGCCTCACGAGTGTATAATACTGCTTTTTTCCCCTAGTATGGAGTTGATATGCCGAGATAGGTCTCTGGAGACACTGGCAGGGAGAGAGAGAGAGAGAGTGAGAGCGAGAGCGAGAGTGAGACTGAGACTGAGGTAAAGAAAAATCTCATGAGATGTTCTATTACTCGAGACATTTTATCATACAGTTCTTATCGGCGGTGCAATCGCGCCAGATACATTTCATATTGCAAGATTACACCGTAAGAATAGTTCATTATGTGTCCTCCGAGTTTCCCGTATAGAGAGAGAAAAAAACTATCTCCCGTCACTTACATTCGTCGGCCTTTGCCGGGTTGTCTTTAAGAGCAATTCAACACGTTTTTTGCTGTGAATTCTTAGGTGGATATTTCGCCTTAAGGCAAAAGTGGAGAACAAGAGTGAAACGTTTCTCCACTGGAAGTCAGCAGCGCATCTGGGGTTCGAACCTCGGGCGGTATACTTTTACACAGAAGACGACACATACAATGTCTCCCGTCGCCATCACCGCTGTTGATCTGTTGTTTCGTTTCTCAGCTCCAGTTTTCTATTTTCCCCACGGCGAACTTTCACACCGTTGTCATCGCCTTAATTTGCGTTCATCCCATTTTACTTCTCTCTCTTTCTCTCCACTCTTGTCATCATCATCATCATCATTATCATCATCAGCACCACCATACCACTGCCAGTCTCATTTGGTTGCGAAACAATAACACACGAGATATTTGCATTGTTTACCAATCGATTTAGGCGGCCTACATTGATGTAATGATTTTTTTGTGAAAAAAAAATAAAATAAATAAAACACACACAATAATTTGTATACGTTTCCGACACTAATATTGAAATGGATTCCAACTAAATCCACGAGAGGCAATAATTACAATAATAAAGATAATGATAATACTCAACCGTCTTCAAAACAACACGTGAATGTGGGCAAAACCTGTACAGCAACCTATGTCTTGCACCATCGTATAGTACCAACCCTTCACACAAGCTGTACTTGATCAGAGTATGATGACGCAGCGTCAAATGAAAAGTCTACAAGAAGAGAGCCCTGGTAGTAATTTAATCAGATTCACGTTCACTCTCTCACTCCTCGAACCTCGCTTGACAATATTAAGTGTTCTTTCCGATTCTGACCTTATAAGGTGATACTATTCATGTTTTCTCATTCCCGTCTTATGCGATTTCCAGAACAAAAGAAGGACCAACAACCAATAAGTTTTTTTTATCGTATAACAACGACGAACTCATTTACACAACATTTTTATTTCCCTCAGGGGAAGGAGGGGGATTGCTGACACCAGATTTTGCGTCTGTGGGATAAGAGCGGACAACTGGAACTTGAAAGTCTGACGTTTCGTTGATGACCCGCATTCTTGAAGTAATACCTAGACTAGTTCGCCGCATAATATGAGAAATGGGACGGGACATTTTGTGGACGCAGCGAAGTTCTTCAAAAGTTGTTTACGGCAGTATGCGACCAATGTAATATTGACCCCGAGTCATAGAATTGGGAGTGCTCTTTTTTTCCGGAGTTTGACCAAACGATAAAAATTAGCCGCGTGCCTAATTGGGGAACGAAGATTGTATTGTTGTTGTGTTCTCGTCTCCTGTCGATCATTCTGAGTTGTATTCTGTGGAGTTCTTTGTGCACAATCCATCCCTTGTCGTTAGTTTGTCATGTCTGTCTTTTCTCAAGGCGCTGTCGCCCTGATCCGCTTACGCCCAGCGTAGTTGTGCTTCGCAACTCAACCGTGCCTTCTAAAGCGTCTTTAAGAAGGCTTTGTTGGTCCTCTACTGTAATACAGGGATAACCGCACCACTTCCAAACCAATCAATGTCTGTCAACTCAATTTCTCTTCCCTAAAGATGAAAACCAAATCGAAAAGAAGAAGAAGAAAAAATAGAAATTATAATAAATTTACATCCTTGAAAAGTTAGGCCTACATGTCTACACTGGTCCCATTTTGTTCTTGCTAATTCCCCATGGTTCCGATCGTCTCAATACGAATTCGAGCAATGCCAACTTCCTCTGTAATATACCTTAGTAGGAGCGATAATAAGAGATCACAACACACCTTAGGTCCCCCGAGACTTTCTCTTATTTCTTTCACACAGTTCCACTGCAGAACCACGGTCTGGAAGAGACAAATCCACACTTTGGTGGAACCATGATGAAACTATAATAACTTCTCAAAACCTGCGTGCTTGTTCTTGTATACTTCCCGTCACCTGATGCCTACTGAATCGATAGTTCATGTGTACACAGAAATGGACGCTAAATGCAAAGTGTCCTAATTGTGTTATCGCCTCGGCTAAGAAGTTTGAAACTCAATTTTAAAACTTTATTTCTAGACATTTATTGGAATAAGTAGCGACCATCGTGGATATGGAAAGAGTCGCCAGAGAAAGGGCGACAACAACAACAACAACAACCAGTATCTATATACAATTCGATCACGTGACTTTGAAGAAATATTATACCTCTGATTATTAGGTTATTTGTTTAGAACAAAACAAAGTTGGAGTTTATGGGTCAATGTGTGTGACCAATAAAAAATGCGGATATGTCCCCCCCCCCCCCGTTTAGTCTTACCTGTGTTATGCAAGTAGTAGCAATAGTCTTCTTACACGCACCCTTCAAGTTGTAAGTGGAGTCGCAAAGGCAGAGGTATAGGATGTACCGGTCGATATCAGACCAGTTAGCTGGCCACGCATGTCTTTATCCGGGCCAAGATATTTTAGTGTATACGTATCTGTGTGTGTTGGGTGGGTGGTATTCGTGGTCGATATACTTTATACCCTTAAACTAAAAAGTTTTCCATCGTTTCCAAAGCTATAATTTGAGTCACGCTTCACATGCCGAGTTGGGAGTGTTCCAAAACGAAATGGGAAAGGGCCTGTTCATGGCATCTGATTTGGTCGGTGACAAATCAGAAAACACCTGGATACTCGACTCTCCGTACCAAAATCGGAAGTGCCTAGAAAACGAAGTATCACGTTATAGACCGGGAAGCGATCAATTACAATACGGCCCAAACTCTGGCTGCTCTTAGCAGCTGTATGCGAAACCGGTCTCAACTGTGTGTGTGTGTGTGTGTGTGTGTGTGTCGCGTTGCGTTCTTCTCAATGTAAAACAGTACTTCGTGCAGTTTTCAACATATGGTCTGTCGAGATATCAAAGACCGTCCCGACCGCCAGTATGAATTGAACATTCTAATGTTTTACCGGGTTGGTGCCGTTCTATAGGCAACGTCGAGTAGATGGCATCCTGCCCGGAATATACATTCCCATTCGAGTCCATGATAAAACATAAACCTTATATTACTCCCTTTTTTTGAATATGTACACCATGTATTTGTGATACATGTACTGAAATAGATAGATATTATTTTTATTTAGTCAAATGGTATTCTCGTTATTAGTGGTTAAGGCGACACTTTAACAAAAAATCAGATGTCTTCAGGATATAATATTCAAATATTGACCAAATATTATGTTCGGAAACAACAAATTGGACTACCCTATACAAACCCGCGTTTAGAATACAGTCGAAATTAATCAAGTAAAAACATGTATTTAATTTTAATTCCACTAGGAGATTCAATTCCTTTTTTTTTCTCTTTCGCGATAATATTTTTGCTTCAATCAGATATGCTGGGTATATTCGTTTTGCCTTAGTTGCTGGTATTATAATTGGTAAAGGGCGATGGCAGCGTGTGAATATCTCTTGTCGACCCCCTACCTACCTTTGTCGAAAGATTGGCCGCATTAGTACTATCTCGGTATGAGAGCGACTATTTACACTTCATTAGCTATCTGGCCGGGGTAACCGAAATGTGAAACTCCGTTTTGCCGAGAATACAAGCTTCAATATTATGTCAATGTTGATCGTTACGTCTTTCTTCTACCGCCGCAAGGGACCCGACTATATATATATATATTTTAAAAACATAGAGACGAATATTCAAGTAGTAAATAGGCGACGAAAAAAAAAAACACTCAATAAAATATTGCCATGCAGTGGTTTAGTTGTGGTCCGCTTTTAACAAAAAAATAATCGTATGTGTATTTTCCCAATATATTGTAAAGAAAACGTTTGATCGTTGCCCACCGAACCAGAAAATCGACGTGCATCTCTACCCCCGTTTTGATGAGTCCGCTGAAAATAAAAAAAAAAAATTGGTGCATAACCTCATTACCGTTCGACGAGCGACGCGCAAGTAACCTTCCTGAAAATTATGGTGCGCAATATATACGGTGTGTAGTTTGGTGCGGTCGTTTTACGTTACCGTATAAGTATCGCTCTATTCCGATTAGAATTGAACTGTGACAAAGCTTTCAATGCCAAAATTTATTTTGAATGATTTTTTACAATTTGTTCGTTTATTCAAGACATGTCGCGGTCTTTCACAGAGAAACACTCTAAGAGACGCGCTTTGTTTCCGTGGCTACTGTGTGCCAATGTATATATAAATATCTGTGTATTTCGTGTAGACGGGTTGGAAAAGATGGTGTTTTGACACCGGAGTTATTGGCAAGTGTGTTATGTAACGAGACCGTTTCACAGCCAGCAAGTCATAGAGTGTTAACTTCGATTACTTTCTCCTCAATCTTAATTTTCAATGATAGAAGAATTCTCACGCAGGCAATTTTATTTAAAGCAGTCACTTGACTCGCGCCGTGTATACATTAAGCATTCAAATATATTCGAGACTATACAATTAAAAAACACACATAATATAAATATATATATATATATCCAATATTGTAACTACTACTGATGTGGTCAAAATATTCTTCGTGGCTGTCATGATCCAAGTGGGTTGTATATGCCACAATTAATTTGAATTTTCAACGCACGATCGCACATGCGATATTAACACGGTGAAGCAAGGTCTGATTTGAAACTAGCCTTTTTTGTAAAGTTTACATAAATTTAAAGTTTGCCAGGGCTCCAGTCTATTTGTGATAATTGCAATTAAGAAAAAGTGTTGTTATTTTGTGAACTTAGTTTTGGAACAAAGGATGTAATGAAATTATCCACACTTCAAATTGGTAACTAAAGTTGGTTGCGTTGTTATGTTTGCTTCAATTAGACAGAATTGACCTGGCGTCCATATATGTGTTGTCGGATCAGCGCCAATTAAACTTGCACGCAAGCGTTGGCCACGAATAAGCAGATAACGTACTCGACGGATCTATATATATACTATATATATATAATGAAATATTTTACTACTCCGAACATTTTCTTCCAAGTCAGTTAAAATCCATCTAATACAGAAATTAAATTGTACGTATTGGTCCCTAGAGGATAGTCTCAATACCACTATCGTTTGAGACCCCTAGCTCAAGAATTACTAGGCTGATAATAACAAATAATGAGAAATTAAAATTTATTTTCGGACCTATTTCGATAAGGCGCAACATTAATGGTACAAGAGACGGATACTGGATTTAGAACAAGAAAAGATAAAGTGTCTTGAATGGAGATGTGGGTATCAATGAGGTCTCAGGAGGTGAAGGTGTTAGAATTGACTAATGATCTCCTATGTAAGGACGCTTTAATGGCGACAGATTCTTGGTCTTCAACTATTCGTCTGTTGTAATCTCTAAGAAGATGGGGGGGGGGGTTACCTCAGCATGAAATCGTGTATGAACTTCCTTTACATTTTCGGTCAACCTCGTCTTGGTAATATATTGCTTTCAGTAATATTTTTTAAAAAAAATCAGCGGTATACTAGTTATAAAGAAAAACATAAATTTTGAATAGTTTACTTATATGGCGGAAGTCCGATGCTTAAATTAACGTGTAGGAATACAGTCAAAAGTCCATGATTTTGAACGGCGAAGGCGAATGGGTCGATGAATAGAAATAAAATTAATGAGACTATGTCAACAAAACAAAACGAAACAAACAAAAAATACACCATAGTGTAAACGCATGTTATTCTCCCAGGATTTATGATCGTATTTACTGGACTTATGAATGAGACGGATGGTTATTTGAATACTCGTCTTTCGGGCTCGGATTCGTAGACTACATTAAAACAAATCCACGACACAGAAAGTACAGTATATGACGCGGCAATTTAAAACCAAACGATATAATGTTATTGGACTGATATACCTCTAATGAATCTTAAAATTCCAAATTTTATGAATATCAACGAAAAATAGAACGTTTTTTTTTTCTTCTCGTGCATCAAGTGAAATTGCTCCTATAACAGAACGTCAGGTAATGAACATGTGATGCAACAGATACTAATTATGATATCGTTAATAGTGTAATTACGTCGATTCCTAGTTAATGATATGGCTGCCCCAAGCTATCTGTTCACAATTGTCTGCCTTCTATTTGACTTTGTCTATTTCGGTGGTGTTTTGGCTAACTTCAGCATAAACACCTCATCACATGTTTGCTATGATAGTTGCGTTGTTTCAGTCTCCATTGCAGATTTACTCTATTATTTCGCAATCTTTATAAGTTAAGTTTGGTGGTGGATGTCAATGATGAGTGTTTTAGTTTGGCCGATGGGTGTATTGAGGCGCACAGGTAGGTCGTATTATATGGACATCTACCTGGTTAAGAGATCCCCTTTACCTGGTACTTGACATGATGACAGACGGCAGACCGCCCAGTTTGCGGGCAGTGCTCATGTGAAACTGTGAGTGGGGTCATCCGATAGCCGGAAAGTGGCCTGA
Source organism: Saccoglossus kowalevskii (assembly GCF_978046115.1). Lineage (NCBI taxonomy): Eukaryota > Metazoa > Hemichordata > Enteropneusta > Harrimaniidae > Saccoglossus > Saccoglossus kowalevskii. The sequence goes on from NC_140641.1 coordinate 21,421,975, forward strand.
TCACAGAGGTCTCCTGGGCGAGTCCTTCAGGTTGCATTCACTCTCGCCTATACCTAACTGGCATATCATTGAAACGAAAGTAGTGTTTGTTCAGTACATTGCAATGTGCGTGTTTGAGGTCTGTCTCCCGGGCTGTCATTTAAAAGCGAGTTTGAAGTGAATCTGGCCCGATTGAATTACATCTAGACATACAGTATTCCCCCCCAGCCACCAACCTGAGTAAACCGGAGCCTAAACCTTGCGTGTCGAGCCGAGGTAGTGTTTATTTCTACCTTTACCTGGCCGAGTGACTTCAAAGTAAATCCCCCGTTATTTTGACAGTATTGCAAACTTTGATGAAACACACTCACACACGCGGTCCAAATTAATACCGTCGTGCCGATATGAATCACCTGAGCTGCTGGTCTTACCCACCGGACCGAGATAATTATGTTCATGATACCTCGCAGCATGCCTTGTGGGGGTTATTACGGTCGTGATCTTGACACGCTGTTGCTGCGACAAATGGAGTGTGCAGCCGTTACACACGCAAGTTGTCGTCCCTTGCCAGCTACTACCCAGCTGCCGCCCTTAACACGCCACACATGATATTGGGGTTGTGGGAAGCAAGTCGATTTTAAGTGCGAGTAAATATAGTATTTTGCACTTAAGTTTGCCTATAGGTCGGATCTGCGTGTTGTGTCCACCAAAATACGGGTCCTTGAGCACATATGCTTCGAGGTAAACTGCCACGAAGTTGGAACAGGAAGACAGCCCAGTCATGTCCTTTACTCGGCCACGACAGCTACTGAAGGGCCAGTCTGTTTACACGGTTCCTCGTTATATACTCGATGTGTATTGTTCGCCAGTTTATTTTTGTGATACCCTTACAAAAGCAAGAAAGACTTTTCGTGAAAAATAATAAAGACTGGCTCAGTTAGCATTTCTTTGTGGTGTCCCCCTTTTTGGTATCAATTTACCGTAGAAGTTCATTCCAATTATTGCTGTTACAGTTCCGTTAACTATTGTAGGCTGGATGCTAAACACAGAAAACGGCTTTAGAAAACGAGCACATTCAGAGGCCTGGTCCCCCCTCCTCTTACCTAGTTTTCGGACGTCGTTGTTTGTCCAGTTGTAAACAGTACAATGTAAACACGATCTTGAACAGTATTATATCCCTCTCAAATAAAATAATTTATCCCCAATAGAACAGATCGGATTAATGCTATCATATAGATTGGTTCATGTATGTTATTTTATTTTTGAAAATAAAACTGTAAAAATAAATGCTTATAATGTATTCCATTTTTTTTAAATATGTTAATCCTGAGTCAAAAATAAAATGAAAACATAATTATACAGATATACATATATATATATATATAAACATAATGTCATCAGATAACCCGTGCAGAAATGGGCTTCGAGTCGCATCGTTTTAGAGATTGTGTAAAATTTCTCTTTTTTTTTCATCACCCAATCCTACCCCGGCGATCACGTTCAGTACTCTACACACGTATTTGGCACATGCGTTCGAGCGGTTTACGGAGAAGTGGGAGAGAAAGCGAGAACAAAAATTCCGTATTATTTTGACACGATTTTCTGGACCAGAAAATTTCCAACAGCTTTGCTAAATTTCTTGTTGCCAGCTCTACCGTAAAGATTTAATAAACAGATAATGAATTTTAATAATTTGCCCCGTACTAGGAAGGAGCACCGTCTCTCTGTATGTGTATATGCCGCGTTGATGATGATCATGATCATCGTAGTCTTCGCGTCGGGGAATTGTCGCTTCGCACGAGAACATCGCTGCGTGGCGAAGCGCCCTTGGGGAACTACACATACACTGTGGAAATTGAACGTCTAACGAAGCGTGGTAACAGCATTGTCTTAAGTGCTTTTCTATTTCCCATACATTCACTCTTTTAAAATATTAAACAGGAAAGTCAGAGATATACCGTGGAGCCGAGTGATACCACGTTTATACTACTAGTATAGGGGATGTATCGGAAAGCGAAAACAATGCTCTGAGCGCTAATACACGGATTTTGGTTGACAGTGCTGATGTACACGACTCGGCGATGCATCAATGAGCTCGCAGAGTTTAATCAATAGAGCCATGTAGTAGAAACTTAAGTCAGCAAATCCTCTAGGCTATACTACGAGTTTAATTTTAAATTGGACCTAATTCTGCAATGGATTGTCTTTAAGCGTCTCTTATCATGTCCGACAGTGCATTAACTGTGTATAATCGTCACGTGTACTCACTACTACTACACTTGTAACCATCCATCAGTTGTTACGTATCCGCCATCTTTTTTTCTTCTGTATTTTCTATTTCCATTTCTGTGTTGCCTCTCTTTTGATTTATTTTATGCACAAGTTTACCTGTAGAATATTTTTTTAGTATACATATTATCAAGAGCCAAAACATCAACAACAACTGAACGTCTTATTTCCTAAGCACGTTATATGGGTATCCGAACAAAAAAACACAACAACAACAAAGCAATCATAATAGCGACGCCGACGGTTATATAGCATCAAACTGGTAACATACAACGTATTATTAATTTACCCATACTGTGCAATTATAACATAACACTTAAAAATTAAGTTTTATCTCTAGTACACTTTTGCAGTACTACATCTATATCTGCACTCATTACACGGAATATAGATGTAGAATTGCGGACATTTATTGGGTTTGTTGGAGATAGGACATGCCGTTCGCGGTAATAATAACCTCTTCGTTAAAGCTCGATGGGATTTGATATTTTGCTGGTAGTCATTTATAAAAAAATAAATAATGATGCTCTTTTTTGATGGTGTGCTGATTAACTAAAACAACCGTCAGTGTGTAAGATGTGGATACTGTCAAGGTGTCCTCCTATCTCCCCGCATGTTCTTAGCGTTCAGTTTGTTTCAAGACGCCCTAATAACCACTTCACTTGGTCAAATGTAAATCGGTCCTGGGAAGAGAAGAGCTTCCTTTCTTGAAACGATATAATAGAGAAACAACTCTCCGCAAATTTCATTTAGAATCGCCCAAGTTGCATGTACAGTTCAACCGCCTGACACTGGCCATCTAACTGTGTCACCGTGAAATTGATGACATGTTCCATCTTTTATTACAGTATTAATATTTGTATGGATATCTTGTCGGCGGTGCGTAATGAACGCTCGCATGGGAGTTGAAGCCAGTATCCGTGCTGAACCCACAGAGTGTAAACGAGTTGGCCCTTGATTACGGTTGCGGTATCATTGGCTTAAATGCGCTCACTTCGCATCGCCTACTACACGAATTCATCACATACTTCACTGGATCGCATCCCGTTTTTGTTCTCTCTCTTTCTCTGATGCCATCTTGGCGCGGAATTTTAGTTATGTTTTCTCCCTGATGTCGCTTGTCTAAAATGAACAGTTCTCCAAACATTTGAGTTCTTGTAAGAATTCCCCGCGCGCGACTAAAACACGAGAAAAACACATCAGCATAAGTGGGTTCCTTGCATTCGAAATTAATCGCCTGCCATTGAATATTTATGACTAAGTAACTGGTCGCTTGTTTCGAAAAATTCCTGATTGACAAGTGTACATGCATGATGGGGGCTATCTCGTCAGTGTTGATATCCAGTTGTTCGACACAGTTGCACAAAGTTTTGTAAACCAAAAATAAAATCGTTGCTATTAAAAAATAAAGTTAAGGCAAGTAACTTTAAGTTGCTTTCAAACTGGACCCCAACCTCAACCCCATGCGCGCATAAGTATCTCTCCTGTTCGATTTTGTATTAGTCGTATTATCCACGTGGGTATTTGGGTGCAAAGTCATTGTACTCTGTTCTCTCAGTCAGTCACCGCATCCGTCTCATTCCACTTCGTTGTGTTCTCGGGACTTGTTACGGGCACAATTTTTTTCAATAAGTGTCAAAATATCTAGCATCTATAGTTTTTCTCTTTGGTTGCATCTTTTCATCGGTGTCAGCTATCCACATCGTCGCCCGTGCTCGGCTGTGCATGAACGCGTGTTAATCGAACTGCGATCCTACAATCACGACCAAATCAGATGATGACGACTACACACAGCTTGCCTAAATATGTCCATCGTGGCAAAAAGATGGAACAAGCAAACTAAAAATATCTTTTTCTAGATTTTGTACTAATTGGTGAATATAATTAAAATGAATGAATTGAGTTGGTTGGTCCGTTTTACGCCCAGTTTTCCACTAGGAAGTCCCCGTACCTCGTTTCCATGTCTTGCAGAATGGAGACCGCCGAGTGTTTAAAGTTCGAATGAGTGATTCAATGGACAATTTCCTCCCTATTCGTTACAGGCAGTTTCAAAAACCTGACAAATTTGCCTTTAGAAATCTCCTTGTTAAGTTGAGTCAGTGTGAAATGCCTGCTTTTTATTCCCCAATCGTTTTAGGGCTTTGTTGCTACCTCTCGTGACTGAACACAGACACACCGCACTCTTGTTGTTTTTTTCTATTTGTTTGTTGAGATTGGTTTCTTTCCTCCGATGTTTTTGCAACATAAACCACCTTTGTCAGTTTCACCATAGACCTAATTTACATGAAAGCCGATGTTTGTGTAGGCAGACCTTAGCCTCTTTGTTGGAACAATGGCTGGGCCGCTGCAAAACCAACTATCATCTACGTTTGTGGAGTTTTTTCTATAGTACCAATGTTGCAATATTTTCTTTACATTAAACTCGAGGCGAGTCTTGTTAAAATTAGCATGTGAAACTCTTTGATAGCGCGGCAAACGTCGGACTTGTACTCTTTTCTTTTAAGCCCCGCTTGTAACGTCATCACCAATTTCTCATATTTGCATACTATATACATGATCACAATCTTCGTCGCATGCAAAATAAAAAAAAAAAACTTAGTTTATTTTCTAATTCTCAATGTAAATAGACGTCGCCAAATTGTTTAATTCATTTTTCTAACTTTTAATTTCAAATAACAAAGTACTGACAATTATTTTCAGTTTTATAACATTATAGAAAAGTACTCTGTTCCGTCACGGTTTCGTCCATTCCAGAACAACTTCACTGATAACATTAAAGTACTACTAAAACGTTTAAAACAGACCCTAACATATGTTGTTCGGAATATGTTGTAAATTTAAGGTCCTGACTCGAGAGATTCGGTCGCTCTCGAGCTTTGGCCCGATTTTAATATCTGGCTGTCAATTTACACTGATGGCGCACATATGCTCAACGGGGATTTCACGATAAAAACGGGGTGTTATAAACAATCCTTATTTGGGGTATCTAATCGGGTGCGATTTTAATTCCCTCGTGTGACAGGGGGATAAAACAAGGATAAAATACATCTGATATTTCAAGGCAGTTAATGTTAGAAATTGACAAAATGGCTCATTTTGGGGGATAATTGTTCAAAAATATAAATAATTATATCAGTGTGGCTTCATTTAGATGAAAAATAAAAAAAAACGAACGTAATTATCGGTGCGTAAAAAAATAACGGTATCAGATGTGTTGAACTGCTCATTGGCAGTCGGTGGTGAGAGATGCGAGTGAAACTGACTCGGTCACGTATTTTGAATTCCCGCAGAAAACACATAAATAAATACGAATACGCTGGATTACACATATTCGCTTAAAAACTGGACGATCTCTATCTGGACACTGGAACCAGTGACCTGATAAATGTGATTGTAGTTTAGTGCCGCGTTTTGCAAGCGAAAAAAAATGGTGTACTAGTGTAAAACGAAAAAAAAATCGTGATGGGTTGATGTGACAGTCTGTCATGTGGAGCTTGACATGGACGACTGCTTGTCATATTATCTGTTTGAATGGCAGCGCACGGCATCGATGGTGATTCTCACCGCTGATTGGCTGGTTTGTCTGAAAAGGCCATGTGCATCTCTGAGCGTTCATGTTTTGATTCGTACCATCATCACCGCACTGTATTTCCCGGGCCTTAACTACTAATTACCTTTCAATACTCGTATTTACCACAATTAGCGACTGACTGGTTTAATTGGAGAGAAGATGATGGTATAATAAGTCATTTTTAGTCGGAGCAGTAAATAATTTTTCGACTGTTCACTTCAATTTTTTTTCCTCGTTTTTTTTTTTTTTTTTTTAAATTGTACTGCTAATCCACGCCACACAAGATTGCTAGCAAAATAAGTGTTGACATAGTGGTCGGTATGCTACCACGATGCTACAGCATGGCGATACGCAACAGGTGGTTGAAATGATATTAAAACGCACTCTTTAAATTTACGGAGTCAAATCCAACATTTAAATAAAAAGTCTTTAGTGGAGTTGAGAAAATATTACTCACCTCAAACAATCAAACATTTTAATGCAAAAAAAAGAAGATATATCCATACTGGTGCAACTTAGCCCAAATCGTTCGTACATCATGAGTACTAGTATATATTCCGTGTACGATTTTTGGCGGGTATAATGTGTAAAAAGTTCAGAAATATGACGTATTTTTCAGTCATGTATTGTTTCCAGTGGGTGATTGATTGTTGTAGTCGTACGTTTCTCTAAAAAAGAAATCAACCGTATTGTGCACAGATAAAACAATCAATGAAAACGAATCTCCCGAAAACACACACCGACTGTGAACTCCATTCGATTACGTCATTTTAAAAAAAGAAGGTATAAATGTATTTATATGTGATAATTCTGTCTGGCGAATTCATTGGACGCGTTTTATAAATACATGTCACGTGAGTGAACGATAGGATTTCCCGCCACATTATATGGAGCTATTGTGGGTAATATGTTGAACCGATGTTTTGCTGTTGGTTTATGGGATTTTGCTCGACAACACAATGTCGATGCTAGTTCAGTTTCACAATAACTGGTGATCACGTTATTGTGTGCTATAGTCACTGTACAAACACTGGACACTTTTAAATAGCCATGCTTGCGATTGTTGTCTTTTTTAACCATAAGCACATCGGATCCAATATAGAACCGATTACGAGATTCCGAGATATGCTGCTGACAATAAGTTCGGTTTACTCTTGTACCCGATTAGTTTGTTTTGGGGGCACTCAATTGCCGGCGTCTGTGTACAGCAACAGTTTTCACAGTACACAGTGCCCGGCCTCCACACGTTTCTCTCCGTATTTTCAGCCAATGAATCGAGGTTCAAACTGTTAAAAAGTTCCATCCTGCATAGTTTCTGGCGAGATTTTGGGACTTTGCCAAGACGCCTCTTTTTTTGTGTGTGTGGAACGTTTGTTCAAGATCGTTTTTTTTTCTCAAACTAAAACCCAGCATTTCCTTCCTCAGTTTGAGTAGTTGATTTCGCGTTAATTGGGGCAGGTGATTAGCAAATCCAGTGCCCTCCGGGGTCACTCAGACCTTGACAATTTGAAAACAGCTCGGCGTGTCGGCACCGAATTGTGCGAAGGACTCTGAAACTGCCGTTTGTTTTTGCCCTCATTTACGCATCCAAATATTTACTGCCTTGCGTTTTTTCACAAAGAATGGCCTCTAGCTAATAAAAGTTTGGCTTGCAGGGTAATGAAAAAGAAAAACATTTGACAATATGCAGATTTTTCGTCAAATTAAGTAGGTGACGTCATGAGAGTTGTTTGTTAGATGTCAGTTTATAGCGACGTTAGTGTAAATGTTCGAAACTTGGTTAGCTCGGATAAAGCAATGGGTAAAATGGTCACTGGGGAAAGAATGGGGGAAAATCTATTACCCCCTTGGCGGTGCATATTGCGTTGGCGTCGAATATTTGCCTGTGACACCATGCATGTACACAACTTGGCCTGGTTGGCACGAACTGGGATAAAACTGGAAAACAAAAATAGACCCCAACTATTCGGGATAAGATGATTGAATGACAGCCAGACGTATGTCCGTAAACTTTCCATCAAAGGTTCACAACTAGCCGTCAGGTATTCTCTGTCGGGCGATTATAGCGGACCTCTATTCTTTTTGGGGTGACCCGTTGATAACGGAGGTTTTGTCTCACTTTCCGGCTTGGATAATGCCATCCTTTGCTTGCCCATCAGTCCTATAGTAAATCACTCAATCGAAAACTTAAGCATTGGGAAATTCCTTTCAGCGCCTACAGATTGGGGGTCGGGACAACAATTGTAGATGTGGTCCTTACTTGGGTGTGGAGGAGCGCTCTGCGAGAACGTTAAGGCACCATGATGGCCTTCTAAATGTTTTATTATTGTGTTTATATATATATATATATATATATATATATATATGTATATATATATGTATATATATATATATATATATATATATGTATATATATATATGTATATATATATATGTATATATATATATATGTATATATATATATATATATTAAATTCGACTAGTGCTGTTATCGCAGTTGTGTGCTGAATGTTTCAGATATACTTGGCGGTAATCAAGGTTCGGCCTATGCGCATTGGTTTAATGGTGTATCATGGCGTGCAGTAAAAGTATCCAAATAGGAAACGATTCCGACACGCTCTCTCACTTTCTACCTTTTCTAAACATAGATCTCATCTCCCATTCCCACTTTCTCTGTTTTCACTCTCTCGATCGATCTGGTTTGGTTTGGTTTAGGTGTACGTGTCGGGTAAAAACCATGTTCTTGTCGCGACAACTCACGTGGGACTGATGTGCACTTAAAACAAGTCGTTTATTAATTTTCCCCGTGATTTCCACAGACTGGGCGGATGATTACTAACGCAATTTCCCGCCACGCCAAGGGGATTTTCTCATCGTTTGCAGTTTGTTGATCTGCGTTGCAGATGAGAATTGATTACACTAATCTGTGTATGCCCTGGTTATGGAGTAGGTGGAGTCCACTTTTTTCATATTTGGCAGCTAATTAACGCTGTTGTCGCATTTCTTGTATTTTGACGCTGAATCGCGGCGGCCAGGTAATGACACATTGTTCTTCTGCTCGGTTGGGGGGCGCCACCTACATTAACAACACTGTGTATTATTTTTTTTTAATTGTGGGAAGCTGAACTGAAGCGAACGAGGACTTTGGTGTCGATATTTCCCAACTGGGTGAAACTTTAACGCCCGTGCAATTTGAAGTTGTATTAAAATTATGGTCTACCTATAATTCCCACTGAAATAACACATTTATTAGTTTTACCAGAGTAAGGCGGGGCCTGATTAACCAGGTCTCCATTTCAAGTGTATTTTATCCCTCGTCCAAACTTTGATGGCATTGAAAACGTTTATAGTAAATCCTGTGCAAGCATAGCGCTAACAATGTGGTGTATTTATTTTGAAGCTGTGTGACTGAGATTGTGTGAAAACTTAGTCATGACAATTATATTCATATGGTCTGGGGTGGCTCACTGAAAAAAAAATGCTGCGTTTATTAATGTATAAATGTGATATGAACTACTCGCAAAAGTGCACCAAGTTCATGAGAACATGGGGGAAACAAATTGTTTATTTTTAAGTTCAAGTGTGAACGTTGCCCTCTGCGTCCACAAGGCTGCCAAATGTTTGACATTCTTCCACTCACTCATGCAAAGAAATGTACAAGTGTCAATCTGACGGGGCTCGACGCGCTAAAATGTTCCTATGAATATGGAAACAACATTAACACGGCCTGTACGGTAAATCTAATTAACGTCGAGAAAAGAGTTTCATTTTTGTTTTGTATGTACCCCTAGTAGAACAAAGAGGGGGCTGTTGTCACGTTTTTCTCGGAGTCGGTTGCTAATGTGAACACGGCGCTAATGAATTCGGTGGAAGCCATTAACACTCCTAAGACGCGCGTAACTCCATTCCCAGGGCGGAAACAAAAGTGTTTTTGACAGTTTTTTTTTTCCTCCCAAGAATTAAGATACCTAGTCTATACAGGTCATTTAATGTTTTCTAAAATAGTCTCCCTAATATATACATATATATATACATACATATATACAGCCCGAAAATAAATAAATAATATTGAAGAAAAAAAAAATATTATCATATATGTGTATACTAGCAGAATAAGTTAAAGTAGAAATGCATCTAAACTAAACCGGGTCGGCAGCCGCCGTAGAGTCCAACAATCACATCGTCGTTTGTATGCACCAGCTCTTACCGCAGCCCACGAACACGGGGACTAACTAAAATAACTACGCACTATGACTGCGCGTGGATTTTTATACTACGGTAGTTTTATTATGTTATTGTTGTCCTTTAGGTTTTTTTTCACCCGCGTGAATTGACTTCTGTGTGACGAGCGACTGTTTAAAACAATACATGTATCCTTGTGTGCTCGGATTTCCATTATAGTATTGCGGAGTATTGATGTATTACAACAGTAGTGAACAACACAGATTTGCTGCCCGATAGTTATAGGACAATACAACGTAGAATGCTCTGTACTCGATAATGTACAATTTATTACAATATTATTTGCCACGCTTTGTATATGTCGCATAAAACATTAAGTTCTTATGCACATAGCGGCGATTATTGGAGGACGGGCCTAGACAAAAATGTTTCCAACCCCTATAACTGGTCTTTAGTTACCTAATTTTCTACTTCTTTTTAAGGGACTTCGTTCTGGAGGGGGGATTTCATACAAACATTTCTGCTCTTTCAGCAAGGCAATGGTGGTTTATTTGAGGTGTTGAAAAGCGAGAATATGGAATGAATACTAATCGCCGTAAAGGCGGGGTCTCGCTGTGTACGGTTCCTGCTCGTATTTCACCCGTCCTGTTTGTTCTGCGATGTTCTGCACACTGAATAAGATAGCGACCCTGTCCATGCCCCGACTTTTTACTACGACAGAGCGACACGTTATATACTATTAGTTTAGATGTTCCAGCATGCAATCTCTGACGCAACGAGCGGAACCCATCTTTTCCTATTTTTTGTTTTAGCTTTATTTACACACAACCTCGAATAGAGTTAGGCGTACTAGGATGGTAAAAAAAAAAAAAAAAACTTTAAAAAAAATCTGCATTTTGCCCCTCCACATTCTAACGTAGACTGAGATGACAGCTAGAAGTACGCTTAATTGCATAGCCCATCTCCCGGGCTACGGTTGCACAAAGCAGAATCAGCTATTTTTCATTAGTGTCCGTTGATTGGCACGTGGACTGGATGTCAGTCAAACAACACGTCGGGTAAACACCTGCAGCTGGAAGTATTTTTAATCAGAATTGAAATGACAGCTCGCTTCCTTCATTGGGGTGATTATCCAGTAATTGACACTTTTGACTGGCCAACTCGCGTTTTGATTGGCTGCTGGGATAATAAAATGTAAAATGGTGACGCCTAGTCCCGCCCCCGTGGCTTAGCAACTCGCCAATTGTCACCTGGCTACGTCATCTGTCATTTAGCTAACACAGCTAAATAACAATCTATCAGAGCTGTCAACATACTCGTCGCTGATTGGTTGCCCCATCGCCTCTGCCAATCAATAACACATGGACGTGATAGGCAAACGAGCCCAAAAATAACCAGTCTTTCTGTCGGAGTAGACGCTAGCTCGACTCGCTCTGCCTTCTTACAACAAACATTATCTGCTGTTCCAACCTCTTCTACAACACCATTATCTACGTGGTAGCAGCAACATATATTAATTGTATACTATGATGGAACAAACGGACTTGAAGCAGGTTTCCATGATGGGCTCAGGTCAGATTTGCAGTTCGAACCCGACTACTCCAACCTCCAGTTCCGCCAACAAAATGCTGGGACCTGACCGTGTCAAACGTCCGATGAATGCCTTCATGGTGTGGTCCCGTGGACAGCGACGTAAGATGGCGCAGGAGAACCCCAAAATGCATAACTCTGAGATTAGTAAACGACTTGGGGCCGAATGGAAGTTGCTGTCGGAGGCTGAGAAGCGACCATTTATCGACGAGGCCAAGCGACTTCGGGCCGTACACATGAAGGAACACCCCGATTACAAATACCGACCAAGACGCAAGACGAAGACACTTATGAAGAAAGATAAGTATGGACTCCCCGGTATGATTTCACCCGGTGGTGGGGCTCCTGTTCAACGGGCCGTCGATGGTATGCAGTATCCACTCAATGGTTACATGAATGGTGGCTACCCAATGATGCAACCAGACCAACTGTCAGCGCACACATATCAACCCCATAGCCTCGCTAGCGCTCAATCACAAATGGCGCAGGCTAATGGCGGACTTCACCCGCGCTATGACATGCCAAGTCAAATTTACACACCTATGTGTACAGCCGGCTCCTATGTCAACCCGCCGACGAGTTACACTATGACAGCACCTTACACAACACAACACAACCAAATGCACCAGTCTCCGGCAGCGGTGGGAATCTCCAAATCAGAACCAATGGTGAGTGCGGCGACGGCGGCAGCAGTAGCAGCGAACCGAGGAAGGAGCTGTCCGGGCGATTTGAGAGAAATGATTTCCATGTACCTACCGGGTGATGCCAACGACCCAAATGCTCGTCAACACAGCAATGCCATGGTGGCACACCAAGAACAATATTCACAGAATCCGTCAGGAGTCGGGGTAAACGGTACGGTCCCCCTTACGCATATGTAATAACTTTATTTTCAAACTTGTCAAAAGTCACATGCCTTTCTATATAGACTGTTTTTTTTACCAAGGGAGCTCCTGCTTATTTCACTCAATTCATTGCCGCTCACCTTTGTACCCGAAATCACAACTTGGGGTATGTTGTATAAATAACTTTAATAGCTCTGTTTGATCGAGCGAGCGACTGACTTCGGCCACGAAGTTGAACATAATTTTTTGTAAAAGTCCCGAGGAAGGAAAAACTTATTGTAGATTAGAAGTACTTTAAAAAACACAGGTGAATATTTTGTAACAAAACATTGAAAAATCCAAAGGATGCAGTCAGTCACAAATGTTTATCTTGCGAACCATACTCGTCCTTATTGTAAAAAAGATGTTGAGACCGTTTTTTTATTATTTAAATGTACGTTTCGTATAGAATTCATTTTTTTTGTTTTAAACTCTGACAGCTACTTTGCCTACGCACCACTTAACGTCGCGCGGTTTGATACTTTTGAGTCCGCGCAGAAACAGTTTTGAGTCCAGTTTGTCATGTTCCAATTTCGCTCTAAGTAATTTATAGCAAGTTTTCTTTGGACCATCCATATTTCTTTTTACGTGGAAAAAATGTCTTTGAGTTAGGTTATTTTCCTACAAATGCTGTTCAGTTGTCTTAGACTATTCACTTTACTTGTCATCTTATTTTTTTGAAGTCTTATATTTTAGGCTTTTGTACAAGCCGGTATTTGTATATATATATATGCACACAGTTCTAACCAATGTTCTTATGCCAGATTGACGAGTTTCGTTTTGGAAAAGAAAAGATAAATAAATTAAAGTTTCAAAGGATATGCAATTGTTGTTGTTCCAATTCTTTGCAGTCTGAATATCAGAGGGCTTTACTCTGACTTGATATACAGTGGCGGTGAACGCGCCTGGCAAAACAAGGTTAACTATTTGCTAACTTGTTACCAACCTCTGTAGATCAGTTCGTGTAAAGCTGTCTTTTGTGGACACGCAACTGATGTTCTCCCGCCCCGAATGGCTATAAAGTAGCCTCAATTCCCTTCTCAGTATGAATACTTTATCCCAATAATTTAGGTTGAATTTGATTGACCACACTACCCACTAAATGTGTGTGCATATAGTATTCATTCGCATCGTGGCTGTTGTGAAAGTTTAGGCTTGCCAGAAAATCCCATTTTTTTTTTTTACAAAAAAAAAAAAAGAAGCACATCGTGGTTCGGATGGAATGTCCATCACTATTTTGATGATAACTTGTCGGCCCCATTGATTGGCTACGGTCATGTCATTTATATTAAGTCCCTCCCCTTCAAGATTCTATCACTTTCCCTCGTCAGAGACGTTCTTGAAGCAGATCAAGTTGGGGTTTCGTCTAAAATGCGAAATTTGAACATGATAAATGGTGAAATCTTTAATGAAATAATACGAGTAAAAACCACAAACCCATTCGAGCAAGTGAGTTCATTTGTTCCTTTTAATAGAGCATTGTGATAAGGGGGAATTCCCAATCAAAACAATGTGATAAAACTGTTTCTGCACGGTTATCGAAGTATCAACAGGGCAAGATAGGTTCGGGCAATGGCAGGGCTCGTTCGGCGATTCGAATTTTAATAGCAAAACCACTTTCTCCTAAACAAAATACATTTATTTTTACGAGTTGCGTCAATCGACTGACTTCCCTTTCCTTTAAGGTGCGGGGGTTGTTAGGACGGGTTAGCAACCTTTTATTTAAACTTGTAACACCGACGCACGTAATTTTCTAGTTTGTCGTGTTTCTGGTCCTAACATAAGTGTAGTACTGTTAGGTTATCGGCCTAAACGTACATTTATTTCGGCTCCGCTGTTCATGCAAGGAGACACCCGGTTTGTTGTACCAACGCGGTCACCGGGGCTCGGCCTTGGTACTGACACAAACTGGTGGTGTCGATCAACAAACGCCCGCCATATTTGTTAGTATGATTATGCGACTGCTGGACAGTGTTAACGCTGGAATCCCAAATAATAATTCATGACGAGTCCTGGTTAAGAGTAAGCTCATAATTCCCTCCGTCATGTGGAGCCATCGACCAACTACCTGTTGATCGTCCGAGTTCACTGTACGCTCTGCCACTGTCAACGACTGATTACTACAACCAATGAGTAGTCTTGGCGTGTCAACCAAATTTTAGTTGTGATTAACGACCTTCTTTCAGTGTATTCCAATTCGTTTTAATGCTTGAAAATTCCACCGTATTCCCCCGCACTTAAACAGCATATGTTCCCACCGTAAAATGTACGCTGTTGTCGTTTTAATCGTCGAAACTGCCAGTACCATGCGGTCTGTGGCAACGTGTAAAAAATGGTTTCGACCCTCGAGTAGCGTAATTCTGCGTGTTCTCATCTTTGCACACATTTTACACTGCTGTTTACAGTTTTAGCTTCGAGCTTAACATACTTTTCTAAATCCCTACACTCTCGACCACGCATTTCCACTCATTAAACAACATTAAGTAACGCGAAATAATTTCATACTTAATTATATTTAATCGCCGCGATGGTGGAAAACAATCCCAACAGCTTTAGTCTAGTGTTTGCACTAAGTTGACCGAACTAGGACAGGTATTAGTTCCAGCCCGTGTTATTGACAGACAACCGCCAAATAGCGTGTGGTACTCCCTATCTGTGCCGAGCCGAGGCAATGACGCACGTTTCAAACATTAAAAAACGTGTTAATTGAAAGTCTCATCTACGATAAATCGCGTAGCTATCATCGAAACTGTCAAAAATACTACGACCTGTAGTTTGTAGTATTTGTCCATTTAATTATGACTGGCATGGTGATCACATGAGCTACCATTTGCTGTTTTCCATCACACCTAACTTCGTTAGTTAGAGTCGGGGATCCCGACCCGTTGTAATTTCCGTTCCCCTTTGTATAGTAGTCGAGTCTATGTCCAACGTCGTGTTTCGGTTGTTGTTGTTTTTTTCGGGAATTCCACCGTCCCGCCAGTGAATGATCTTCCAGCATATCATACGCATGCTTAAAAAAGTATTAGACCAAGTCACGCTTGGTTATTCCTGCTGAAACCTCCCTGGTTTGGTGAGCGTCGGAGACAAAAGCTCAGCTCATTGTGGCAGAGGTCTTTTATTCCGTCATTGTTAACAACGTACTTCGCTGGCTATCGGTTTGTGTGTGTTACACTCTATCGTGCGAGTACCCCACTCCTTGTGTTATGGTATATAGGTATATATATATATATATATGTGTCTACGAATTTTGTGGACTTCGACCTCCCCATGCGTCTTTGTGTCAACTCGAAAAAAAACACGATAATGATCGAAAATTGCCGATCGCTGCGTTGTTAGTGTTGATAAACACAGCCGACATTTTGCGGTAGTCATTTCTCTCGCGTAATTGACGAGGCTAGGAAATGAATGGAGGCTTTTTGGTCCGTGTCATCAGCCATTATACTATGCATATTTATTAATACACCCAATTTATTCCCACGTAATTCTTTTTTTAAAGGCTCCAACGAAAACAGGATTTTTACTCGGAAGCTTTGTAACGAGAGCGAAACGCTCAGTGACAATATGTTCTAGGAGGAAACTAGTTTATCGACTCGGGGACTAGTTTTGAGTCTAAAAGAGCAGAAAAATAATAACCAGAGTCAGTTAAGCCTGGGGCAGTTTATGATTTCGCGCCTATGTATAAAAGGTAGACGAATCGACGGATTGCCCATTAAAATACATTCACTCGGCATTTAGGGCCAAGTTTAGTTCATAATCACTGATATGGCTAACTCCCTTTATAGGGCAACATAGCTTTGATATTTTATCGCCCACAACCTTTGCCGCGTTTAGCAATCTACAGCTCGAAAAATGTTCGATCGGGCTTGCTTTATCGGGTTATTTTCTTTCTGTGAGAAAGCGTGTCGACCTCAAAACACATGAAGCCTGTACGCTCCTCAAGCGACGTGGAAATTTGCATATTAGAAATGTAAATAACAAGCCTAAACATGCTCTGCGTGACAGGCTGTGTTAAAACTGACCTCAAAAAAAAAAAATTTAATAACATATAAAATTCACCCTTGTTACATGGAGAAATTCTACAACGCAAATTCTTAAATTATTAACGAAAACTATGTTAACGAGAAAACGAAGCTATTTGCCTATAATATCGCAAAAGCACGTGGTCATTATCAAATTATGCGTGTTTTTTTTCTTCAAAAATACAGAATAAACTAAAATGCATCGCAGAAGCTGCGTCTCTCCGCGCATTAAAACATTTGAGTTATCTGGAGTGAATATTTGTATATAGTCCATGCATTAATGATAACACTGTTAATATATCCAGTTTGATTAGTTGTATAGCTAAAACATATGCCAGGAATGAAAGAAACTGTTTAATAGTTGACGAGTTGGAAATAGCACCGTGAATTCATAACGATATTACTACAGGCACCGTATACCGAACGTATTTATTTTTAATAACGATTCTATTTTTGTATTTATTTTTAAAGTATACTACTAGATACACAAGTTTAAATGCGAAAATTCAGTAATGCCGTAGCGGTGAGGTGAGTGTACAATGTGTGTATGTTGGGAGGAGGCGGCGGGGGGGGGGGGGACTGGGGCTTGGGTATCAGCTGTTCCACAAATCGCTGTTTTTAATGAATGTAAAAACTACTCATTTCACATAGGGATCCCCAACGCGCGAAAAATTGACCACCTGGTGAGCGCTGAAACGGTGTAGGTAATTTTGTAGATAAAATGGTGAATTTTTCCTTCCAGTTCCCGTCACTAATTAGCGTGTTTTCGCTCCATTGTCCATGATAAGTGGGATTTTAACGTCCAAATTGCAATTGTTTGCCGACTGGAACATTTACACTTGAACCCTGGGCTTTCATTTTCTTAGCGGGGCTCCGATTGACTTGATTTATCCTGGTGCGAAATTGGATAATAATCTTGTTCCCCAGATTTTGTGTGTGGAGTTGCTGTCATCATGACCTTTCAAGACAAGCCTAAAATATAACATATTGGTCAGGGCAACCGTGCAGGTTGACCATATTTTAACGTGTTCATGTGAGCTCGTGTGTTAGTTTAATGTTTTTAAAACATTGCCTGCCCTGCAGTGATGTTATCCATACTAGGTCCAACTATAGCCAGTGCGCATGACCCCGTCATCAATGTCGGCCGTCTTTGTTGTGCATTGACGAACCAGTGATATATAGAATTCACAAAACAAATATTTTTAGAAGTTTTAATGGAGATTTTTAGTTTTCTATAATAGTGATTATCGGAGGTACCCGGAGCTATCTTCACATCAAGCGCGGGACTTTTAACAGTGAATAACTTGACCCTAATTAGCATAAGATTGCCTCGTTTGCATAACAGATGAAGTCTGTGAAGTGATACTTGCTCTACTTTTCGCTAAGAAACTATTATTGAAAGAAATGACCCGGCAACTGAGTATAGTGAGTGATTTCGAAAACATTAGAAATGCTAGGGGAATGGTATGTTTTGAGCATAGATCTGTTGCTCGTTAACAAATGTTGGAATTTCAATATTATTTTTAGTTCGTATATTTCCGTTCGGGTTTGAGGTTTGTAGACCGAGACGTGTTTTAGTTTACTTAGCTTAGTTACGACCTTCCTACCTTTTAAAACTGCTTTTAAATGTTTAGGCGTTCGGAGTGACCGTTGTAACGGCACAATATTGACGATCTAAATCGCACAGACAGGCAGACAGTCAACCAGTACGGCAGCTATTGGTAGTAGTATTAGGTAGCAGTCAATGGGAGTGACGCGTTGTACACAACTGATAAATAGGAAAATGGATAGTGTCCCCAATACCCTTTTGTAAACACAAATCATTATCGTATAGTAGAATAGCCACTGGTTTCTTTCTCTCTCTCTCTCTTCGCCTCTACTATCATCGCACTCCACTCCAATAATATTCATTTAAAAAGCTAAAGTGGTTTAAGAGTAAACTCAAATATCTTCTTATTCATTCACTCACTTCAAGTTCTCGTGGAACTCCACTTTTAATCATATTATTATCATCCTCATGATCACCAACCCTCTTTGCTTTCATCATTTGCATTCGCTCCCCCTGAACTTAGCACTTCATGTTGAACGTTATGCATGTGCACATTTTTTTTACGAGAAAGGGGAGGGGTATTTTTTTCTCCCCGTATGTGTATCTTTGTTTTCGTTAGAAACTAGAGACCTTAAAAGCATTTCCCACCTGTTAGATATGCGATGTGAGATCGGTCCTTATCCTAGGATTCAAAGGGAAGTTGGTCGGTACGATCATAGAAGCCGCTATTATTGGAAGAACCAACATAATGTTTTATTATGCCCCCATTACCCGGTTATAAGACCGACCACGTCCCTTCTCCCAACTGAATATTGGATAAATATTTTATTTTATATTTTGTTATTTATCATCCATCATCGGTTTTAATTTTGGTAATAGGCTTGGATATCATCGGCTGTTTCTTTATTCATTTTAATTTACGTGATGGCCAACCTTGTTTTTTTTTTCGTTGACAATTTTTCGCGCATTTAATATTGATCATGATAATTATATTGTTTTCTGCAGGTGTCTCTCACTACGACCACGAATTAAAATGAAGGGACACACAGTATGAGGATGAACGAACAGTCAAGCCCCCTGGATGAGAGCGTATATAAATGTATGCAGTTGTTTACACTACGTGTTAACCCTTTGAACGCAAAAGTTTACTTTTGTTACTTTTTCGCAAAATAAACCTGCATATATTTTGTAAATGAGCAATATTTGTAGATATTAACGGAAGTTTTTGTCTAAAATTAACAAAATATACATAACAATGTGTAAAATGACGGGGAAATGGCGGCGTTCAAAAGGTTAAAATGGCCGAACTATAGGTCACAGGGTTGTGTTCGGTGTGTGTGTGTTTTCAGAATCATATTTAAAACTATTGCGGCCCACAATTAGTTTTTCTAGCTACAGACGTACGCTCACGCAGTAATTTTGTATAATATTTAGCCTTAATATGATAACCCTTCGACTGCCATTGTATATTGTCATCTTTCACTAATTAAACCCGCTTGAAATTTTCGAAAGTTCGTAAAACAATTTAGACCTTCGGCTAATGAGAAATTTTGTCTATCTGTTCCAAAATTAACAAAGATTTTGTAAATATACATAAAATATGTCAAATGATTCACCCACATTTTGGTGAAAAACAAAATGGCGCTCGAAGGGTTAATTGTGTACAGATTAGAACGTTTTTAACACGTGACTTTCAGCCGAATTGGTCAATCCTGATTTTACCATTTGGGCCACACATACTTGTACATAGTTGCATTGCTATTTTTTTTATATTCAAAGTCGTGGTTATTTTTGTAGTGCCTTGAATTTCTAGACTTGCCTTTTATTGGGCGTTTACCTTTTTTATTGTCAAGGTGATGTTTTTTTAAAGCCCATAAGCTCCTGATCTGGTACAGCAAATTCATTTATTTTAGTCGGTCTATCATATTTTAGAATTTTTAAACAAAATCTAACAAAAGTACCTTTTATTTGATATATTTCTCAAGAGAGGAGCGAGAATTGCATTTTTATTGAATATATATTTTTGTTTTTTTTATTAAAGATGCCTGTCAACGTTCATTTTTAGAACGTTGGAATACAAAAACCTTAAACGACAATTTTCTCTGAAAATTTATTAAACTCATTTAACTCTGACAGGCTGACACATTCGTGCACCAACTGATTTGTACTATATTTGTTGAACGTTCGAAGTAAACTTACCTTGTTATTATTATGTAAAAGCATCATTAGAAGTCTTGCATGTCATTTGTTTATCACGTGATCAAACCCCCCTCCAGCATGGTATTTACCTTGTTACGTCATGATTCAGATTACCTATCGCGGTGGCGTGCACACGTATCATTCCTGCTTTTATTTTTATATATTCCAAAAAAAAACTCGATATACCATTATGATTAAGAAAAACGTTGACTGGCGTGCTTTTGTTGTTTACTACACTTTGAAACCAGACGAAATGCCGACAGTTTTGTTTAGTAGCGTCAAAAGATTGGAATGCGTACGTATGCAATATCACCCACCCGGTCAATATTTTGCATGACCCTTCAATACCAATCACCACACAACACAACACCCCCCTTCTTTCCATAATGACTGCCCTTGTCCATGCTCCCTCTCCTCGCATCGCTGATGATAGCATGTATTTTTTATCGAATTGACAGTACATAACCCGTTCATATGAGCTTGTTTTTAGTACATCTCGGATACAAAACTTTCAAATTAATGCTTGCTCTCAAGATGGTTATTTTAATGTAAAAGTCGACCGGCTGTCCATCTAACCGTCCCCTTGTCGTGTTATTTAATTAATTCGGGGTTTTTTTAGCGAGAGAGAGGAGAGACGTAGAAATGTATCATCTAATTGCCAAAGCTTTATTTTCCCCGCAGTTAAATAGCCCAAGGGAATTTTAATATGGACGAAATACGACGTTATTGGTGTCAGCGGCGTTATTTGCTCGGAACTTTGCAATGTACGAGTACGTGTGTGAGTTTAAATCAATACTCCAGAACACGTTCATCGCGCATCTATAATCATATCTGTAAAAAAAATTGAAGAAAAGGTGTTGATTTCACTTTAAATAGGCTTGTTTAGTTTTCCGGCAGCAACTTGTCACAGCAAGAGATGCTGATAACAGGTTGTGTCCCCATCGCATCAACACATATAAACACTGTTGTTATTGAATCGTTTCCTAACTGAGCTGGGAGGTTTTAGTTTTTGGTGAAAACAGACTAAGCGAAACTGGCCAACAGTTCGTGGAGTGCTAATGGCCGGGGACGCCTTTATCAGGGAGGAGTATTGTTGTTCTGTTGAATGCAACGCTGTCTTATTAGCGGACAGACCCCCACTGCGTGGCTAGTAGCAACATGAACACCCAGGGTGCAGACTGAAAACTATGAATGGTGGCACCTATTGGGCAAGTTGTCCAACAACCACCCGTAACGCGACATTCCATGCCATATTTCTAGAATGAAAGGGGGAAAAAATTAGGCACTACATTATGTCAAAAACGTGATGCTTTATCCCCATCCCCCACGTGGACGGACTAAAATCATGTTTTTCCCCTGCCTTGTTTCACGTGACCCTGGTAGCAACGCACTGGGAGAGAACAGCGATTTATATTCGTTTGAATTCTCCTATTATCAAATTATATACAACAATGAAAATGTGCTGTCAATCTCGCCCGAGAAACACAAATTATGGTCGCCAGCAGTACGACCTGCCTATTTCTAATTGCATTGATGGCAACCACCGGGAGCGACCCACTCTTATAACGCGCATTCGCAAATTATCGCCAAAGTTACGTGAAAGTTACTAAACTATTTCAAATGAGTTTCCTGAAACTAGCCTTCAGCGATATTATGTTTTTATAATTGTATATTCACGGATTACTATTATATTTACTTTTTTCTACTATGACTTTCCTCTTGCTTTCGTCGTAAACAAATAAGTAAAGTGTCGTTTGGCTTGGATACTTGGAAAAACACTATCGTTGCGCATTCAAGGCCTATGTGCCGATTTGTTAATTAGTAAACTTAATTGGCTAAGACGGGACGTGTTTTTTCACCCCATTGCTTAGATTGGTATTTCAGCAAAAAAAAAAAACGTAGCTTAAAAAATAAAGCAATAATAAAGGTTTTTTTTTTGTCAAACCAGGTGGTTGTTATTGGCGCTGGCAAGAAAGCTAGTTAATCAAGAATAAAAAAAAAACGTGTAATTTCACCGTATTTAAACACAGCCCGGCACCGTCGTCGTACCGCCCAATTAAGCTATACACCGAAACTTTTCTTGGTACACAAGTATTTCTTTTTGTATCATCGTTAATTTCTATAGTGTGTGGAGAATTGTTACACTTTCTATGACCAGTTTATATTGTGCTCTGAGAAAGGCGCATTTTTATGGAAATCCTCCACTCAATAGTGTTTTTGGTTGCTTTCAACCGCTGGAACACGCGCCACATTGTGTTCTTTTTTCACTTCTGAATTTGCCATCGTTCGAAAGGGCTGCCAGCAACAACATTTCTTTGGTGTTTCTTTTTGTTTGTCAGTTGATTAACGTTCACGCAGTTTGTAGGAAGTGTTTCCAAACGTCTCCGTCCCTAGTTTGTTTAAAGTCTTGGCGATCATGATTCGTGCTTTGTGTCGACGACTCTCAAACGAGGATCCGGCACCTAGCCCAGTCCCCGGTCCGATACGGGACTGTGGGCGCATATTGCTCATCTACAGACAAAATTGGAGGACTGGGCGGTGAGGACAAGTTTATTTGACTGCTATACTCAAGAGGGAGGACATTAAGGTAAAGGGGTTCGTTTACCAGATTGGAATCTCCGTATTGGCGCAGATTGCCACAAACAAGATGGCGACCACTTGGGAGTAAGTGAACGAGTCATCGAAACCTTGAGGTAAATAGCAAACGAAAACATCTTATGTTTGCATTAGTGATTCAAAGTGAAGGGAAAATTACAACCCAGAGCGGCGAGTGAGTAGTGGAATGCTCGTGTGTTTTTGTTGTTGTTTTTATCCTCGTATAAATTATGGTTGCGAAGATGTACACATTTTATTTTAATATTGTGCTGGTCGAACTGTTTTTGGTTGCCTTTATGAACACCTAATCAAGTTTGATGAGCGGACTGGATTTGTTGTCCACCCAGTGGCCACTGATTCGTTGAATTCTTGTGAAGCGAAGCGAAGCGTAACGAGAGGCCCTGATTTCAACCCTCTTATGAAAAGGTGCGCATACACAGTGAAAACAAAACAACCGATCACTTGTAAAGAAACTGTGAGAAAGTCCAGAGAATGGAAGCGCCGAAACTTTGGTACGTGTTAGATCTGTGTTCCCCTCCCCTGCCATTACTGGCCGGTTTATTAAACCAGGACGCTTAATAAATGCGTACAAAAGCTATAGAACCCGTTGGTATTGACTGACATGTAGACAGGCATGCAGGCAAGGAGAGGCAGTCGGCACGATCGGCAGGTTCACATTTTACTTGCATAACTGGTCTTGAAAGTTGGTCGTATTATGCTTGTTACTCTTTTTAACCAATCGTCGCCATGCCTTTTTTCATACTCGTTTGTTTGGTATCGGAACTCCCCTCAGTGAGACTTCCCCAGCATATCTCGTATGTGGGCACAATCTAAAACATGGGTGGGCGTGCGGGGGGGGGGGGTATCAATTGCTAACTTAATTCAACATAACACGTCGTCTGCTACCAAAACTTTCAACCTACCATCCACGGGAGATGCCCACGTCCATGCTCGATTCTTTAAGACAGGGAACCTAAACATCGTCCCTGTTCGAGATGTTAATAATCCTCCCACATAAGTTGAAATTAAATTATAACTTTTTTATTATAATTTTAAGTGTAATAAAACGTGTTCATTCTCGCTGATATTGACGTGGCTTCGAGAGTGAACCCCTGGGTGATGTCGGCGACGAGGTAAACAACCCCCAACCTAAATTAATGTAATTTGCTCGAATTAGAGACAAGTACCATCGCGCCATTCAATTTAGAATGAAAATAAAAACCGATACCACCACCAGATATGTTCTAGACACGTATTCTTTTAACACCGTCGTTTAAGATTAAATATCATTCCTACCAGTGGCACCATGTAACTCTCGTAACTGACTTTGCGAAACAATAACAGTTCTCTGGAAACAAGGAAAGAATTAAAATGAACTTAAACACAGACAAAATTCGTCAATTTTAATCTTCATATACACCAATTAATTATATTAATAGGGTTGTTGTTCCACTCACGTTCGAGATGTGTAGGTATGACGTCAGCAGTGAGGTATGTTGGAAAGTAATACCACACTGCCCATGAGCAAACGGACACGCTCCTCTTCAAAAGTAAATATCGAAATTTTAGGGAACCACTTGAAAGTGGGCGCTACCCCGAAAAGTCTCAAACACGTCGACATCACCACTGGCGAAATACTGAATCACTTGTAACGAGATGGATGACTCGAGAGTTGTTGTCACTTTTTTTGGGTGTGTTCCGGTTGAAAACAAGCCGTTTTTAGCCGACGCGATGTGTCGTCACCCCTATCACTGATTAGACTACAGCGAATAATACAGCGGTTGAAACCACGTGGTCTTGGGTGGTACGCGGTGAGACGCTACTGGAATGTCAATGATTACCTGTGTAAAGCGTAGTCGGCCGGCATCTTTGAGAGAGGTAGAGAGAGAGAGAAAAAACAACCTACCGCACTACGAGCTCTCTGAATCGAAACATAGATGATGATTTCGTTTCACCAATGACAATACACACACAAAATTGTATTTAGATTCTTTTTTTGGAAGAACCTTTCGACCCGCGTGTTTAATGAAATACCTTTTCAAGACATTGTACATTGACGAGAATTGGCTTTGACTTCATTTCCCCCTCTGCATGAGGGTAGTTTTACTAACACAGGAGGAGACCCGAAACTCTGAGATGGTCTCCATGTCAACCGAATTGACATCATTGTTTTCGATTTCACTTCAATAAGTTCGTCTTGATTTCTTTCTTTAGCTGCATGTAGCTTCGACATCCCGATAGAACCACCGTCTGAATGCACTTCCATGATTTGTCAAAGCCATTCTACAAGACGAGGAGGGGGGGGGGGGCAACATGCACGCATCTATTGTTGGACATGCTCCCATTCCCGCCAACTTGTTTTCAAACATTTGACATAATGTTGTTTCCTCGTAACCTTTCCGGAGAGTTTATATCTCCAACAGCAACTCCTTGTTCGAACACTTTTGGGTTTCGTTGCTCGCCGGAAACAGTTTACTCTCCATGGTCGCCATTTTACACATGACAGGAAGTCACTGAGATTGCATATTTTGTCTCTGAGTCAGTCTTCCTCAGTCATGTTATTAGCGGAGTTCACCGACTTCACTCGCCCCTATATCTCTCCCACACTTTTTCAGTGTTATTATTAATTACCCATTCCAATCAGCGAGGATAACGAGTCAGAAATTTAGTGCTTAGTTTATCTCAGATTTTGATCGACGTCACGTAGACACGTCAAACGTGCCTCGTCTGCATGCAATGGAACCCTCAGCTGTGGGTTCCCGCCAAATTTTAAACAAAAATAAAACATAAAAACGTCGTCTGCGTAAAATTATCCCGCCCATGAATGTATTTTAATGAAGTTACATAAATGATAGTTCAAACAAATGGAAACTTTTTTTTTCGAGTCTGAAAATTTCAACTTTGTGTTATGAATTTAACTCTTCAATTCGTTTAAAAAAAACAAAAACACGACGTATATGCATGAACATGACTTGGATCTGTAAGCGCCGCTCTTCACATTTTCGGTCCTATAACAGTGACACTTTTTTCCCTTCGATAAAAACGCATCAAATTTAATCGCTGAGGTGACGTCAGTGGTTGGGCGCTAAAATTCTCGCTGGTTGTTAAAGAAAACAAGAAAAATTCTTAACACGCTATACCGTGCCTGCCCAAGTTTGCCCCAGGCCACTTTGAAAGAAAAACCACCGATCCCGTTTTGTTAGATTCTACTCTCTCTTTTCATAACATCTTGTAAAGCGCTAAATTGTGAATGCATGTTGATTTTTGTCAGACAAAACGCATCGCCGATATCGACACATTATCGTAATGCGAGATCCGACCGCCGTTTCGAGATACGAGTACTGTACAGTAAATGTATTACTAGTACATGGCGGTAGCTGACAAACTCAATATATGCTCGTCAACGCAAAAAATAAACAATAATAAGAAAAAGAATTCATTCCAAATCCTAAGCTACACCCAAATACGCGAATATGACGCCACGTTTGAATGTGGATATTCCGCAAACATTTTACCAATTTCTCCTCCAGCTGCCTAGAAACGCCGGTACATGTTTTCTCTGTTGCATGACGACATTTGCCAAGCCAGAAATATCTGTGTTTTCAGTAAATGTGTTCATCACAATAATTGGAGAATACCCGGACAAGATTGGCGTATGATACTGTTATCCGCATTGTCAATGAAATTATATTGGGAATTATTCCGTTCGCTGACGTTGTTTGTAAATGTCGGGCATCCTGATCTTGCTAGCCTGAACGGGTGACGTTGTAAAAACAATAATGAAGGCTGGACAGATTGGCATTACTACAACGACAAGGCAACATATCAATGTGAGATTATATACATACATCAAAAACACACAACAAAAAAACAATAAAAAAAAACATTGAAACCAGTTCATGCCGTCGTTTACACGTAATCAAAAAATGAACGAATATCCCAACACATCGCGATCATTGCGACAAAGCATAAACAAAAATCACCGAATGACTTTATTTTCAACATTTATTCGGTTGACCTAAACATTTTTGAAGCAGGATCATTTCCATCGCAGTGAGTTGTTGAGAGCAGGAGGAAGTTAGGACGTCATTCAATCAGACTCTGCCCAATAATAATCACGGTGTTCGCAATTACGCGGGAAAATCACAAGCGGTAATTTCTGAAAATGTTTTTGGCAGAGAGATAGTTTTGGCTTGTTAGTCTAGTTTACCCTAATTGCTGGTATTTTACGGCATAAACCTTTGGGTAATCGGAGCCCAATAATGACAACGATAGAGGAGCTCAAAAATCGGAAATAGCTCTCTTCGACCGTCATCAATATTATTTGAGAATTAGCAGTCCCTATGTCCTTATTAACCGGCCTGACTTGCAGCTATGTCAGTGAGCGAGTAATGTTCCAATCTCATCAAGTTCGTAGTATCAAAACACGACAATGTGTCAATTCGGCACCCTGTTTGTTCCCAGGCGTGTGTACCCACGCGTGTTGTTGGTGGTGTCATGGAGGAGGGGGTGATGGCATGTAAACAGAATTCCGCCTGGAATTATCTCTGCAAATTCACTCACTACCTTGGATCACGTGTTTAATCAAATTGTTACCTTATATCTTGAATAAAACGGGGGAATCGTATATTCTTTAAGAGTATTAACGATAATATAGCGGGACAGACTGATGACTTCTCTCCCCGATTACCGATCCAATCTCTGTCGCATCCCACGTCCGAATTTCTCAAATTGAAAACAGTATATGACCTCGGCGACAATATTATTAACTGCGGAAATAATATTAGAAATGATTCAGAAGTTGGAGCGTTCAAACAAATTTGACGCGTGTTTTGTCTTTATACATGATCCATCGCGTTTTACATTAATTTTGAAAATTTACTCGACGAGATCTCTCATCTTCTTTACCTAATTTATTCCACGAAACTGAAACTAGATTAGCGCCGATTAAATTTAAAAACCCTTTCCTTTTGGAATTAGTTCATTACCTTTTCGTTCATTTTATCATTTATTTTGCAGTCTCCTGTCTTTTCCAACCATCCCCACCACCATACAAATACTACTTGAAATATGTGGCAGCCGACCTTGTTTGATGAGGCGATCATCACCGCAGCCAGGAAAATGCTTGCCTTGTCACCGAGATATGATTTATGGCCGTTCAATATTTTATTGTTACATGCACCGGTACAACCGTACCTTTAAAAAAATTCACATCAAACACCACAAGTAGGAGTAAAACCAACATCGTTTTTTTGCTCACTTTGGGATAAATATGTTTGAACTTTAAATAATAAAAAAAAAAACGTTAATGTTTGAGTATGATGCTGTGTGCGTAGTACAGAAGCCATGGCAGATGCGTAAGGGCGGTGGCAGGCCGTAAAGCTTAACACGTGGGGAATGTGGATTTTTTTTCCTATTAGCATGTAGTATCTCCGGCTATCTATGCTCCTGCGTCGGTAGATGACGACGCGAAAAATTCACAGCATGCTCACCAAACCGCTATATGTACATACATGCATACATCTGTTTGCTTAGCAATTTTGCGACCATACCGCGCTTGATTTTAAACGATATCAATGTTTTCAATTTATTTTCCGTATTCTTCGACACAATTAACTCGAACGCGAACGCTATGAGGCTTATTGTCTTATAATTGGGGCGAAGGAACACATGGTTCGGGGGCACCGTAACAGTTGTTGACTGGGTGACAGACGGGACTTCTGTATTACGGCAGCAGGAACCCTACCCGATTACGCTTGTAAATTGTCTCAAATCGCTTTAATTGCATTGTCATGGAAAACAGACTACAACCCTTACGTAACATTTGTCTATTATCTCTTGATGGTGATGATTTTGGTTATTGACAAATAATATCCCAAAATACACGTAACATTTGACACGGTTCCAATCTTGTGACAATTGGTAACACGCCCATAAGCTTGGTTTTCTCTCTCGCCACGTCAGTCTCTCCTACTTCAATCTCCCAGTCATACTTATCTTGGGAATTATTGATAGTGAAAGTACATTTCATTAAAAAGTTGTCCATAACATATTGATAAAGCATGTGTAGGGAGACATGTTTGAGTGGCTGTGTGTATTTATCCTACAGACAGGACGTTCGAGTCGAACTTGGTGCGTTGGGTATCATCATGTATTGATTCCTCGTATTAAATTCTATCATAATCTCTCTCTCCCCCAAATCAAACATACAAACGAACACCAAAATATCTACATGAAGTGTTAAATTGTACGCGACCGTGACGAATCTTGTGTAAAGTTTTCAACAGTATTCAACTATCAAAATTATGAAATTAAAATGTACACCTCTAACAGGGGCAGACTACTCAACATTTGTGCCATATTAAACCAGGGACGTACCAACGTCAATTCCAAGTTCGACCCATTCCCACACATGATGGCCGCGTATGTGGGGGCCGGGATTCCTCTAGATGAATGTCAAGTCGTAGTGGAGGGTACTTACATAAGGCAACATATAAAATAGTGGGAAAAGTAGCAATGTCTGTATTGTGAGAAACTCTTCTATTTACCGTAACCTGAAGTAGTTTCCACGTGGATTGGACTTCTCAAAAGCCGCATAGAAATCGAATGACAAAGACGCGTCATAATAAGGGGGGGGGGTCTACGAAACTGGTACATGCATTGCACATTCAATGCGAGCGTTGTTTTTAAAACTGAGAAGGGATTATGCACTTCTTAATAGATTAAATCTAAATACTATTTCGGATTTAGAAGAAAGGTGGGAAACCTACGTGTAACAGTCGACGGCACGTCCGTGTACGTTATTGGCACCGCTAGTCTATCTTTTCACATCGAGTTCCGTTCTCATCCCGGGGGATTCTATTGTTTCAGGGGGGGGTCATTGAAAACAGACTATTGACTAATTGACCATTGATTTCTTGAGAGGTGTTAATCCATTTCCCACGGCATCTTTACGTTAAAACAAAACATGGTGTACAGCGAAAAACAAAACGTGTGTATCTATCTATCTATCTATATATATACAATTGACAACACGGTGAACGAGGAGGAATAGGTTTCCACTGCAATATTGCCCATCATCATCAGTGGGTCCGCTTCCGCAATCGTTTTTAAAAAATAAAACATGGGAATCGAGAGTTAAGCCATAAATGGACGAGAAAAGTAATTCATCGCAATTGTGCGAAATACATCTAAATCCAACATAAGCTTGGTTAAATCCACCCTAGATTAAAAGGATAGATTTTGATGAGTTCGATTGGCTCTCCCATAATCTGTCAATCGGTACAAATCTCCCTGTAGCCAGGGCCACTAAGAACATGAACGTTTCATTGCGACGCCTGCGATACACATTAAATAATGTATCCCCCAATAACGTCTTACGGCGTTTACTATAGTTCACTCATTTCTTTTTTCGACTCCTTCGACAGGGTGTGTTGTAATGTATAGACGTACGTTGTTTTCGAATACATAATGCATGAACTACAATCATTACTACAGTTCTACCACTCAGCTCCGACATATTTATTTGTGTATCTATGTGTTTACTTAATTATTATTATTATTAATATTATTAGTATTTGAAACTGAAATACTTGTTCGGATGCTACTTCAAGACACAATAACGTTATATTATTATGCCGTCCATTTTCTTCTCTTTCTTTCTTTCAAGTGAAATATTATCAGTTTAGCTAATTAGTTGAATATGAATATCTTGGCTAGGGTTGATTTATTTGTCACAATTGCGGGTAACTATGGCAATACTGCGGAGTATATATACTGTAACCGTACGCCATGCACACATCTACACACGCTCCAATCTCCTTTTCACTTCTCGCCGAATTCAACTAAATTGGAAAATATACTACCTCTGGTGGCTCAGATTTCGTGTTTCTCTTATGTTAGTAACGGAATGTATAGTCATGGTCAAGGAGAGAGTCGAATTCTTTGTGGAATATCGTTTTCAGGGCTCTATTTACCTTAGAGTTTTTTTTTTTTTTTATATCACCGGCGTTTGTTTTTGCCTACATGTGTTTCGCTTCTGCTTCAACCTCCAGCACGCATAACGTTCACTGGGGACATCTGTAACTTATATACCGTTCGCAAGCTTCCAAGTCCTTGGAGAATTCAATGCATTCACGGGGCTCCTGTCTCTTGTTCTTGTGGGCGTTTTTTCTAACCAGAAAGCGTATTTGTCAGATTACGCTGTGCGTCCTCGTTTGTACGTATCTCTCTCTCTCTCTCTCTCTCTCTCTATATATATATATAATGTGTGTGTGTGTGTGACAGTGGACAAAATTAGCAATGCTTCGATAGGCAGATGGCTGTGTACTGGCAACATGCTATATCTGTATACAAGACGCAACGAGCTTTTCTTTTCTCTGTCGTTTTTCTTTTTATAGGGGTCCGAACACAACAACTTTTCTAATGCCCAATTTCGGGTTACAAATGAGTACTTTTTATATCGTGTCAAAAAGACCACAACAAATCTGGCATCCCATACAACCTTTTGTTGTGCTCGCTACCACACTCTGCTACTCTTGCGTGCATGCCCACACTCTCGCTCGGCAGGCAACGGAGAACAATTAAGGGAGGGCGAAAACGCGGAGGGAAGGGGGGTGGGGTGAAAAGGACTTATTTGAACAATCGTGTTGACATTATGGTCTCCGCGTTAAAATACGTACTTAATTAACTATTTCAAATGTTTATTAAAAATGAATGAAAATAATAAATAATAAACTGAAAACATATGATTGGAAGTATGGTGAACATGTTCACACACGTACGGCTTTGCTGCTACAAAGTCTGAAACACTAAAATAATTGTTATTTTCAAAGTCGTTCTTTATATTTTAAGAGATTTAATTGCCCTGTTTTAATGAAAGAATACATCAATAATACGGTTCTTTTAATGAGCAATTTTTAAATATGTCAAACTCATTTCTTTTTGTCGCTCATTAAAACCTCCATGTTGGGTTTCATTACTCTGGCTTGTTGGTTTGCTCCTCCCCTCTTTTATTTTATAATTTAATTGAAACATACATCTGGGAGCTTCAAAGTTCTGATATATTGTTTTGACTCGGCTAACTGGGCGTTTTGTATGGCATAGGAAACAATGAAACAAAATAATAAAATAAAAAAAAAACATGTCCCGCCCGGACAAACCAATTCAATAAAAAATCCTTGTTCATTTTTTGAATGCAAATTAAGAAACAACTCCCGATCTGTAACTTGATCGGTCTCTGGAATACCGTTCGCAATGTATGTACTTCCGCGAGTGGAGGGGGGGGGGGGTATTTGCTGAGTCCGAAGAGAACACACAGTCCTGGCGATGTGTTGTTCCAATTGAAGTGTTCGTGTCTCTATTGACCGAAGCAACCGTTCTTAGTTAAATATTAGGAAACGCGGTAAAAGCCCTTGCCACTTGAAACTATGTTGGAAATGTTGACTGTAACCCACCGTGTCAACTGAAACACACACACACACACAAAAAACAGACGGAATATGAAAAGGAGTGTTGCGAGGGCCAGCGACTGACATGTCGGCGATTGATAGTCCACTGAAAATCATAAGTCATATCTGGAATATTAATATCACCATGTGAAAATTGTCACTTATAATTGCTTGCAGGCGAAAATCGATGGCATCAACCTTTGGCAGCACAAAATACTAAAATTCACACATCGATTTTTCTGACTTTAGCAGGGGCAGCTGTCTACGACGGCCTATCTAATTAATACATTGAGACTCGTGGTGTAAAAACTGTCATCACTGTACTCCTATAGCGTCGTTCCCAGTTGCTTCTGACAACGCCACGGAATTGTATCGCATCCTACCTTCGGATTGACTGTTATTAAGATGAACCGGCCATATTATCACTCACAGAATTGCCAACCTTTTCATAAAATACATCTTTCAAAGTTGAGATTTGATACTCTGCCTTTCATGTAACGTACTTTTTGCTGAAATAGTGAAATAGTTCAAACCATTTAGCGTGGCTCACAGAAAAAAAAAGTGGAACCTTAAAATAACTGGTACCATGTGAACGGAGAATATAGCATGCCATGAATTGCGTGCTCACCACCAATTCCCAACACGACAGCCTCGTTAATTTTGATTTACATAATGATAAATTACAATCAAATTAAATTGAATTAACTAATTAATCAATCAAAGAGCACTGGAACTGGGATTGGTAGGTAGATGCAAACATCACCTTTTTGTGTTGTTACTGAAAAACTCGTGTTGCCGTTCCGTGACACGGGAGACTTTATTCCACCTTTGGGGACTGGGGAAATCAAATCAGGGCATATTTAACTATTTTGTGCGTATACAACACTGAATAGAAATGAACATTTCCTCCTCGCCTTCAGCATCGCGTTTCTTTTGTTTTGGTCGGTTTGTATATGAGGCGTGTATTATAATATTATAAACCACAAAGGTTTGACACAACCCAAATGTGCAATACTTAGTTAAATAAATATGTCTTTTGAAGATAACTAACATAGATAGTATGTAATACTTGTTTAAAGAAACCGGCTATATGCCAATACTTTAAATGGTCAAACGTGTTTCCCAGGCCAGTTATGCCAAACAAACACTCGTTTCGCAATGGGCATTTACTCAACGTGCGGAATACAAATTGACTATGCGTATTTTTTTTTTTGTTGAAAATTTAAAAAAGAAAATGAAATAGAATACCTCAACCAGCCAAAACGTGTTTTCAATTAATTCATATTTTTCGTGAGTTCAAAACGAATTTAAAATATTTTAATATCACTTACTCTTAAAGGTTTAACAACCGTGACTCGTTTTCAAACTGTGCATATTTTTCACGACTTTCAAATATCTTAATATTATATAGTCAATGTTATCACAATATATTTTTCGCGAGTTACAAACAAGTATAGTTATTTTAGGTCTATATTTTGTCTGTCATTGATATGAAATTATTAACGTTTTTAAGACATTCCCCATTTGAATATCTATTTGATCAGAGACTCGTAGATACCTGCCCGTTATCGGGATACATTCACCGTCAGTCAGGCAATCTTTACACGTTTTGTGTTGTATACCTCTTGTTTCCGTAGTAGTTTCATCATATGCCAAAATGGGATCTTATCTCGAGCCATTACGCAATTTGCCTGATTTGTCTAAACACACGTCACGTGATTGGGAGAGAATTTGAACTGTTACACTACTTCGCAATGGGGCGTAGTAGACCCGTTTTGTGAACGTTCTCGTGAAATAATGTAACATGTTTGGGTCACATGTTTTCGTAACACGTTACTTGTATTTTTTCTAAACATGGGTCCCCCTTTTTTGTTACTACTACAGAAAAATCGACAAAGGCTTCCTGCATGCTCGTCTTTTCACTGTATTTATCTGAAGAGGAAACCAGCCTTATTTATTTCTTGTTTGCATTGGTACCTTTCAGACTATGAGTGAAAATTACCAAGGCGGGCTGCCTCGTTGAATACTTGCAATTCAAAGGGGTGCTAGCTTCAGCACACACCAAACAATGATGGAGAACGAGCTCTTCTATTACAACAGTTCTGTTTCTTTTTACTTGTATTATCTATCCTGTGCGGAGCAGGGCTTTCAAACCAACGGGGCGCACGTGCCGTGGAAAAACATCTAACCGAAAGAATCTCAAAGTTGTCATCAGCCAATTGCGATCCATTTGCATGTGAGTCGCGTCCGTCATCACTGGTCGCCAACTTTTGCTTTCTCTTCCAGTGATTCTAGCGACACTTGGAAGTGAATAGCAGTGACAAGCAGAACTTGTTGAGTATGACAGCTGAAGCATCGATGTGCTCCCCATTCAACCAATGAGTTGAGTTCGCGGTGTTATTTGCTTTTCGCTTTACATAGTTCGCCTGTTAGCGTCCACGCCAAATTGCCGAGGTTATAGAGGTCACTGCGCCCAGTATTCACACCCGCTTACAAATGGGCCCAGTCTATCGGCGTTTCACTTCCGTCGCGTTTTGGAACATCGAACTTTCTGTTTCGGAGTTTTTCGAGAGCACAGGAAAGCCCAATGTAACGGAAAACATTCGGGGAACGATTAATCGCTAGTTTTACTGTCACCAAACACCCGCATTCCACCTTCGGGACAAGTCGGAATTACGTTCAACTCGACTCCTCCCTTTTAAATTGGAGAGCGTAAAATAGATCTTTGTGTCGAAAAACAACTGGGGAATAACAAGATGGCGTTGGGCGAATCGGTTCGACGTTGAAAAATAAAAGTCGGCGCAACAATTGGGTGGAGTCCCTATAAGTAACCAGACTCAACTGCTTGAATTCTAGAAAGTGATTTAAGAATGCCATGAATTATTTAACATTGAACGAGAATAGAACTTGAGGACCATTATATGAGAACATCTAGTATGCATTAATTATAGCCAACCAAGCTTTTGGCCCGCCCTGGATGTCCTTCAAAAAGGTTTCCTTGCAGCAGAACCGTGTAATTATCTCTGCGATCAATCGAGTGTCCAAACTCCCTAACCAAGAATATGTATTCAAAATTAGCCCACACCCGCAGTTGCTGAACAAGCTGATTACAAATCTCCTGATAGGGTAGGAGGGCGGCAAAAGCATCTCGCCTTTTTCGGCGTTCCACTCGCGGTAAACCAGGTGTACTGGTTGCAAGCACCGGAGCAAATAACCTCCCCCCCCCCCCCCCAAACGCATCTTTTCAGACGCTGGCTGACAGACAGTGTACGGGCGGGCACACTTTAATAACTTCAAACATTTTCAGATCTCCGTTCGGTTCACTGGTGGTAATTAACCGTGCTGGCAAAATTCCTACTCAGTGAAACGAATAATGTATTGTTCTTGACCATTGAATGGTCCTTTCCTCGTCGGAGATTACTCGGCAATGCATCGCATAAGTCGCAGAGAGTTATACGCGCTCAAACTCTCGTGCCGACGGGATTCCCATTGCTGTTCAATTGCATAGAGTAAACTTTGAACAGTAGCGAGAAGGCGCTGGCACGGTGATGTGTTACAGGCAAGCGGCTGTACTGCTATACGCATTAATATTTAAACCCCATTTTGTTGAGTCAGTAATGGGACAAGTTTGTGGAGTGTCGAGAATTAAAACAGCGCCAACTTTGAAATGCCTTATAAATAGAACAGTGAAACATCTGAGGCTTCGATCCATGATTCCTGTGGGCACGGGACATAATACAAGCCTGAAAAGTAGGAGGGGAGGGGTGGCTGTTTATCCATGTCTGGTTACTAAACTTAAAGTTTTGTAATAGTAGTTGAATATACGCTAAATTTCAATCCAATGACTGGGCGAACGCCGGCAATTGGGTTTTCTTTTAAATGGTGATTCCCTCGCCCACCCGAGACCCAACTTGCAACCGCACCATATGCACCGTTTTTAAGTCATTTAAATTATTCAGAACTGAACAAACATCCCTAAAAGTAAGATGCTACCTTAAAAAAAAGTAACGGTATGTTCGTGCTTTCGCTATTGGCGTGACAACACTTTATGATGAAGACAACTCCCATCCTTTCGTCGGATCCTGCCCAGACAACAGTAGTCAATTAAATGCTGGTAAACACGTCTAAAACATTCAGTTCGTCTGAAAACTGAAAAAAATTAACAACCAAAATGTGAATAATTGCATCAATTGTGGTATGTCTTGTATATACCCTCCATGGCACTCCACCCCACATTTAACACCGTGACTGAATGTTTAAATACTCCCGTTAACGATGAGCTTACACTAAATTTTCTCGCTTATATTTATCCCCGCATTCACAAGCATATAAAATAGACTAACGACAATGTTGTTATATTTGTGTGTATTAGTACATGTATAAATCTTGTACATATATAATTATAAACATTACACGGTAACACTAGGTAGCAGTCGAGAGGTGCCTCACTGGTTCATAGATGCGCTCAGGAACACATGTCGTGAATTTACGTTTTACAGTAGAAAGCCTGCGTCACTGAGACTGCAATATAACAAGGTTTTTGTTGGCTACTTTTAATTTTAACATGAAAGTAAAGTGTTTTAATTAATGAGTATCAAATTGGAGTCCTGTTAGAACACGTCTTCGCCCGTATTTATTCTAAGTGACACGGGGTACCAATTATTAAAATTACATCAATTGGTGCTCCCATGTGTTGACAGTGAGATGGTGTGAATATTTCCACGGCGGCGCTTAAAGAGTTTGGACCCCAATCATCTTAGTTTCGCGACATATTAACGAATTTTTGCCTTTTAGTTGATTTTATCGATGTCTGGCTCATTTAATATTTAAATACTTCAAACCTATCACATGTCGTAGTACAATGCCACTTTACTCACTTAATATGGGCCGTTGTTTGTGGACTCTATATCGACCCATTGTGGGCGCACATTAAACCAAGGGAATCTATAGACATTTAATTGTTGCCTGCTAGTATTTTAAAACTCTCACATCGAGGCTAGCATACTTTTAGAGTGGCGTTCACGCACGTGTCAGTCATATTCACTTTCTGCGCTTGGCAAACTTGTGTCGTGAGAAAGATGTAAAAAAAAAAACAAAAAAAAAAAACGTACGAAAACAGACCACTATGACATATAGCGTTCATCGGTATTGCTTCTTACTTTAATGAAAGTTTGTCATTTTTACCCGCACTAATATTTACTCGTTATTTCCTGCCGAAGGTGAAAAGTTTTACACAAACTATGGGAAGTAAAAACAATTTCTCTACGTTTGTTTGCTAACACACAGAATAAAAGAGCGGAGGAAATTGTGTCGGCAAACTTCAAAACGCAAGCTCCACCAATCGATCGGGTGAAGTTTGTTCTGTAGAAGTACGCACGCGATGTTTTTGCTTAATGGGGACTTAATGTAAGCCAGACAGCACGGGGGCTACCTACGTAATACCAGTAGCACTTAGAGTGACGATTACCTAGAAGAATCGTAAATTCCTCCACTTTTCGGACACCATTTTTTCAGATCTTGAAATACCGATGGATCGACAAGGCCAGGTGCGCTTTGTATGTGTTTTTACACAGAGAGAACGTTAGCGAGCACATTTTGCGGCCGTTTTAAAGCTACCAAGTAGTTGTTAGAAAGGTGATTTTGTTTTTCCCCTATTACTTTTCGGATGCCGCTTTTGCCTGCGGACATTTGTTCAAGCCTGTTCGATTCAGTCCCGCTTCCCACTGCCCCGACAGAGAACTACATATGTCGCATATATGGACGCTACTGGAGCATATAGAAGCGACAAGTGAAGATGTTTTCGCAATAAGATAGTTAGCTGAAACGAAAAGAATATTTAGTGTCGGGGTTGATGTCAGTGTGTGATATTCGGCGAGATTGCGTTGGCGGAGACCTCGACTCCCACGTTATGCGCATATTACCGTAATTACTGATACAAGAAGACAATCTCACTACAACTTTCAAGACCCTATCGCGTCGTTGATTTTTGTTGTCGATGTCCCAGGTAGCGCTGAAGGGTGAAAGCGTTCGAATCTCCAAATAAATTGATGTCGATGCTACCGCCGTAAGTGGTTCCCCCATTTTACTTAATTAGTTGTTCCACCTTCCGGCAATGGTCCGGCTATGCATCCACACCAGCTAGACTATTGTCGCACGCTAACACGTATGTAAATGTAAAAGTAGCCTGGGGCGTAAAAACGATCTATGCCTCGTTGTAACGTCAGTATAAAGTTTAAAATGTGAAAGTAGCGAAGTGTTTTCAGTCGTCACTTATAAGCCACCGTAGAAGTGGTCGATATGTTCCCCGTCTTGTGAATTTTAAAACGCAATTGACAAATAATTGGGCTACTATACTACGTGTTGCTGTTGTGTATATGCGATGATTGTTATGACGTCATAATAGGACTTATACTTGTTACGGGCAACATGCAATGTTTTTTTTTTTTACACCCACCACTGCGCCTAACCCATAATGCGCATGCGTCCGATCGATTTTCATTCGGGGGCTTTCAGTTACCACTGAATAAATTGATGTAGTTCAGTTTGTACTAATTTCGTTGGTTGTCGTGTCGATACATGTACGGTTCCATGTGCCTCGCTGTGGGGGCATGCAACGTTTGATATTAAAGTTTACGGCACAGTACACAGGTACAGTGACAATGTTTAAACCGACTGGTCCCAGTCCACCGTGAAATAATTGGTATAATCCGGTGAATCCATATGTCTCCGCGCCTTAAGAGAGGGAACGGCCGGGGAAGGTGTGTGGGGGGGGGGTAACACAAATATTTTTATTATCGTTAACTGTTATCATTGATACTGTTTAATAAATTCATACCCATACTTATACACAATTCGCGGTGGACCCCCTCATAATGTCGGTACACGCTTACTTAAACGGATGGGGTTGAACTGGACTCCGCAAAGACGTTTATTTACTTATTGGTGTATGCAATATTTTTTTCCCTGCCTGGCATCTGTCTTGCTAAGTATAGTTGCGGCTCCGCGATCAAAGGGAATAGTTTAAACATGTAATGCAGGGCCGATGAAAGGCATGGTTCGATGGTGTTGGTGCCCTCTTTTGAATGGGTGATGAGTTCTGTCGTATGCAGCGGTCCCTCTCTTTGGTCGCGTTAAATGCTTATGTGCATTTCCTTTCGAAGTCCGCCAAGCGTTGTGCCAACGTGACAAACATACAATGCCCCTTGTTACAATGTTACAACTGCAATTCAATAAAAATACTAACCACTCCGTTATCTTTTATTTATGTCTTGTAGATCGGTTGCGTTTTCTCCAGATGATGGGTTCGCCTTATGATGAATAGAAGATGGAGGCAGAAAAAAAAACGCGACATTTGATTTTCAAGTTCCGTCGAGACCGCGGTTGGATATATTTTCTATCGTAAATAAATACGGATTTTGCTGGGTGGTATCGTTTCGGTACACAGAGAAACGGACCCACGTAGGATGGGGAAAAACGAGCTCCACCACACCTGTACGTAATGGGACAGCTTGAGTGGTTAAGAGTGGGCCGGGGTCAAAGGTGACGACGATTGACGCTACCGTGTTACACGCGCGGGTGTAGTATATCAGCTGCCCCGACCGAGTTTGATCCGAGTCTGAGTCTTGACGTATCACTCCTGTGACGTCAATCACACATCCAATAAACTTGATGCAGTGGCGAGGTGAGAGCTGTCCCCCACTACACAACGCACCGACACTACCAAGGGAAATCAAGTCAGAAACTCTTGTCGTCGGCCGCTGTGTAATGTACTCATCACGTTTCTGTGAGTTGATAAAAATATGAATATTAATGAGAATTGGGTATATGTTTTATTGTAAAATGCCTCATCTGTCTTGTCAAATAAAATGTAACAAATTTAATTTTTGATTTCTTCTTTTTATTCCAAAATGCAAGAACACATAGTTGTTTTACGTGACGAAGGGGTTACTCATGGGGACGTCGAAAATCAACACGTTGGTGCCGTTCGCTACATGAGAATATACACGAATTCAATGTCATTAATTCCACCCTCTACTTCACGATAGTAGCGAGATACTCAGAAAACTGTGAACGATTTGGAAAGAGGTCATATGCTTGTTTAAGTGCTCGCAAGCGATGTGTAGAATCGACAGTCGGAGCCAAGAGCACGTAGAACCGTAAACAAAACGTTGCGTTCGTCGGTTTTTTTGCTTGGATGCTGGGAAGGGGGTCTTGACCTGCGCACGCTAGATGGCGATTTGCCTTCCCGCTAATAGGCTCATTTTGCGGTCTTCTTTATTAACTATCACACTAACTCGGGATAATCGCACCGTAGACGTGACATAGCTCTGTGTCAAGCTGACTAGAAAGCGATGCGATAGAATCCTCATGTTTTGCTTCTCTCAGTAGTGAGCGTAAAGAGTTGGCTAGTTGAGAGCTATTCAGGGCGCACGCACAGAATACCAACACGACGAATCTGAGCCATTTCGATATTGTCTATGGGCGGGATCTTCTGTTTGTTTGGTGTCCTTTCTCTCCACCACATGGATGTTATTTTCTGTTTTAATGACCCGAAAAACGAGGAGGGAAAAGATGAAATACGCTCGGAGTCCGTGAATGGAAAAGATGTAAGCGTATTGAGTGTTTTGGAATTGAAAATTAATACTACATTGTGTGAATGGGGTTTAACTACATTCCGTATTGTAAAGGAAGACTGGCTAATGAAATAGACATTATTTACAAAGAAATGGATATAAATAAAATATAAATCAATTACAGTGCACAATAGTGACAGAATAACTACCAGTGACTTTGCGGCTGTATTAACCAAATCTCATTCTCCGTGTGAAAGAGTCGCTACAACTTCTTCCGGGTTAAGTGCATTTATTTCCGCCTCACTCGGCTTGGTTGAATATTGTCGAAATTGTTCATATGCGTCGTGTGTAGATAGCATAATCACGCCTCTTTTTGGTGGGCAGGGGCTATTTAGCTTCTGGGGTGCGTGACCGCGCAACAGCGTTACCATCGAGTCAAGAATTTGCAAAATCGAAAAGGGTTTGCACGTGAAGTCACAACTGTTTATATTGGGAGGCTGTTATTATGATTATCCCGCCCGAATTCCTGACCAATAGTACTCTCACCACATGGTCATTTCCGAACGGCACTCAACGCGATATGGCAATTAGAAAACAAGTCCCATGTATGTACAAATACTTGTCGCCATAGCAACCCCACGTTAACTAATATTTACCTGTACCGATGGGTGGAGGCAGACTGCTGCCTAAATGTACACTACGTGCCGTGGTGTTCTAACCGAGAAGCCAGACAAAGTTAACAAAACACTCTCGTACATTTGGACTTTCATAATGGAATGGCAATCGTCACGGACTCTGCGGCTGCTCCGCTCATTGTTTTCGCCTCAACTTGGTTGACTGAAAAAGTGTCGCTTCTCGTCTTTCCGACTGGAGGTATACGCTTACAAAAAAAATCTCCTAGAGCGAGCGCCTTTTCAGAAACCTTATGAAACAAAAATAGTGAACAACATCACATACACGGGTGAATGTCAGCCTTTTGTGTGATAGTACACATCGTTGCTTCAGATTTCTCGTTCTGACCGGGGGTACTGAGACAACCGCTCAGGAGAGTCGCTTAAAATGTCATTTTGCTTGGAGGGTGCGAGCGAATCAAGACATAATTTCGCAGTCATCTTAAGCTTTTGAAAGGCGAGACGCACGCTGCTGCTAATGCAGAATGTCTAGGAGTTGAGTTGCATTGTGAAAATCCGACAGGAACAAATAGTTGAGCCTCTCAAATGGGCAAATGCAACGTCCCTTCCGGGGACGCCGCCAGCGGTGTCAGTTCTTCTCACGTCCCGCAAATCCCTTGATTGCCTATCGAGTCACTTCAGAAAACTGTGAAAACGACGGCTATCCTTAGCTCATATTCCGATAATTATCATTAACCAAATGCCAAGTTTAAATTAACTTCGCCTTCGTATTATCAACAACAAAAAATGGCGTGTGTTGATATATATGAAAAAATATATGAGAAACGTCAGATGAGTACCGCTGAATGCAACTCTCGATTTCGCAAGTAAACTAAACTCTATTTTAATTGAAATCCCGAAGATCGGTAATCGGCTAGCAAAATATAGGGTTGGGTTACAGCAACACAGAAAACAGGCTTCTGGCTCTAGATATGTATTGAGATTAAGATGGTAACGAGAAAATGAAGCGGGGGAGGGCTGATACAAGCGGGGGAGGGCTGATATATAGCTCATGGTGTAATTCGTAGTTTAACCATTCCACACATATCGACAAAGCTTCCTGATGCAAGACGGATGGGTGTATAACTAACTCCACATGCAAGTACGAACCGCAGAATCTGACTACCAGTTTTGTCCAAGATTTACAAGGTGTACAGGCTTTCAGCAGCATGCGCATGCACCCAGTCGCCGGGGACGGTTGTTGTCGGGTCCACTAACTTCATGGTGGCTTTGAAACATGCGATATCGTATTTTTAAAAGATAGGTTTCAGTTATCTCGACACGAAAGCGAGGCAAACTCAGCGCTGATCATGTTACTAGGTGTGTAAAGCCCCACCCTTTTCTCAACTGGTGGTTGTATTTTTCAGATACACATATCACCGGGAAATAATATTGAATTAAAGGGTTCATCAGTGGAAAGTTTTGGAGTATTCTTTTTCGAGACAAATTACCGTATTGTTGTAACTGGTTTGGGGTTAATGACTAGTAACTGGGACACACTTCCATATATATCAAATAATATTAATACCGGCAATCTACCACAGCGCGAAGTGAAAGTTGTCGGTTTCCTTTGACTACAGCAAACGTTGGCAACATCGTGGTGTCTCAATCAGCTGATAGCGAGAAGAAATTGGATAAAATGATAGCGATAAGTAGATACTGTAGGGTACAACGGAGCGAGAAGAGACAATTGCAGCAAGCCGGGGAAAATTGGAGACACGGGGGCAACAATACACAAATAATGACTGTATTTTGTACGACAAATAAGTGTGCCAGTGACACAGCTACGGGCCCGGAAACGGTCGCTAAGTTGCCTAAACGTTGCTAGGAAACGCGTAAGCAACCATAAGTCGCGCTGATGAAGAGATGTTCTCGACAGCCTGGGTGATGTGGCGATACAGACATCCAGAGAGCGGGATAACTTGGCGCACCGGAACGAGTGGATTTATTTATCAAAGATAAGAGAGTGACGATGCGCGCTGCGACCAGGGATGATTTGGCCTGAATTATTGATGACGTCGAGATGAAAAAGATGTTTTTCATCCAAATTAGTGAATATGGAATGGTAATCTTTCGCCACATGTTTATTTCATGAAGTAGCCGAGAACGTCACATGAGTGAAGAGATACG
Source organism: Saccoglossus kowalevskii (assembly GCF_978046115.1). NCBI lineage: Eukaryota > Metazoa > Hemichordata > Enteropneusta > Harrimaniidae > Saccoglossus > Saccoglossus kowalevskii. Next base: position 21,465,658 of record NC_140641.1, read on the forward strand.
ACTCAACTGGGAAATAGGGCAGACGATCATTTCTCCAATTAAAAACTGTTCCTAATTCACCTAACGCGCGCTATCTCTGTTTTTCATATAAATTTTTGATGTGCTGTCGGGACATCAAAATTTACAGCGAAAAAAAACCTACATCGGGCTGAAGCGAATAAAACGAGCGATGCAATTGAATGTTTGTTTTACATAATTCATAAGTGTAGCCTGGAATCCACGTCTCAACTGCCTACCACTCTCACTTCTGGTGCATAGAGTTACGTATTATCCCTTTGCGGTGTCCCAGCAACCGTGGCGTGTAGAGTCGATAAGCTGAAATGCGACTGCATTGATTGCTTCGTGTAATCACTAGACACCTCATCATTACGCCGTATTAACGACAAGGTTTTTTGTCTTTAAAAATAAATCGCGATCATTTCAAATAACCCATTTGGCATGCATTATCAACCAATTAGTCAAGTTTCATTTCATAAGCGCTTAAATTAAGCTGAATTCTGTTTTAGGAGTTCGATTAATTTCCCACAGGAGTGCGTTTATTATTGCCGTCGCTGCGGTGACATCTCATCCCGCAACCGTTACTTGATACATAGTAGCTATCTTATCATCACCCACCCCCTCCAAAGAAACATCCCTTCTTACGTCTATCTCCTGATTACAACTTTTTTTTTTCACTTTTCACTGGTACCGGAATTGATGAAATTGACAACGCCAGGAATGAAATGTAGCATTACGGCTGATTAACTGTCGAGGTGATGCCACTGATTAAGCCGATAACGAGACGTAGATCTTCAAAGTTTCACATCCACATTTTCACTGAGTCGCCCATGCGCCGACTGTCATGCACGGCACGCCGGTTTCTCGCTCTCTTCACTCTCGCTCTCACTATCTATCTTTATTCGCCGGATGGGCGATTGCACGCGATGATGATAGGCAGCAGTCGAAGGACTTTGTCAGATTTGTCTCGGCACAAGAGGGGCTTCGGGGATAGAATTTTGTAGTTAGTGTGAGCAGCTGGTGAAAGTGTGAGCTAATCAGATCACCCCGTTACTACAAGTCAATCCCTTGAATCTCTTGAGATGGACTACAGCGCAACGGGTATCAGGCACTTATCGATGACGAGCATTAACACACGTGTCACTACAAATTAAAAGGGAATAACCCCCGACGAAGCTACTAAATCCGTCTGGATATAACGTCTCAGATATTGGCGATAAGATAAAACACATAACAGTGTTATATGGCGTGTTATACATAGAAAGCGATTCGGGCATGACATGTTTTTAAGTCATCGGTATGACGTGTTAACAGCCAGACGCGCTCCGATGACGATGAAGGCGTTTTCGTGTCATAAAATATGACACATACATTATGACCTGTAGTTATTTCTACTGTTAGACAGTGGATCAATTTCTCATCATCAGATGATCCTGCAAACGTTGGATGAGAGGGTTGACACCTCGGAATCTAAATATTTACATATAGGAACGAGCTATAATACAAGCGCTTCAGTTGAGCACAAAATAACAGTAAAGGATCCCCCCTATATATATATATATCATTCATGATACTAGTATATATATATACTATAGTATTCACACACATACATATAGGTAAATATTGTTCACGACTCGGAGGGCTCTGGTGTCTCACTACGATTCATTCGCGGAAAACGTTGTTGTTTTCTCTCGCTTGTTTTTAAGCGGTGGCAGCCAGGCGGAAATACTCTAAAGCACTACCTGGACAAATTCTATTGACGCGAGGGGAGAGAAAGGAACGTCGCTTTCAATCGAACAAATGAAAAACCAGCAAAGCGAAAAAAAGAAAGAAAGTATCATCGTTTTTGTTGGCTTGTTAGAAACAATTACTGGACAAATAAAAGTACAAAAGCCATACTTCCCCTGTTTGTTTTGGTTCTACGCCTCCGTACGTTCTACGGTTACTTCACCACACGTTCTAAAAATTGACAACCGATTCATTTTGCTGTGTTCAAGCCTAATGCAAGTGCGTTCATGTCCTCGCTCTAATATCTAACAGGGGTTATTTCTCCCAACACGTCGAAAATAAATTCTGTGAATCAAGACAAATTGCGCGCCATAATTTCCAAAGAAACTAAACGACGCATGCGCGGTATGTTCTCCCGCTTTGTTACAGAAAAGCGTACACTATCATAACGAATCAACACTTCTGGTATCGGGTTATATGACGAAAGAATATTTTGTTTGTATCCTGATAACACGGAATGAATCGTCTGCTCGAGTTAGTAGGACAGGGATGGAGTACCTGCAATTCGGTAATACTTCGATAACTTTATTGAGATGCCCTTCAACTTTATGAACCCCGAACTTCTTTTGGTACAGTTTTGTTATGCGTGTGTTTCTAAAGTTGTCGACGAGATATGATATTTACTTTTGCGTAACAATAATAATAATACCACTTTTTCTACTACTCCGTGCCGGATTATATTCCGTCTAAATATGCTGACCGGAAAAGCGACTTTCTTTTTTCACTATTAATTCTGCCGCAAAGCTTTGTTTTCTTTCAAATTCCACTTGGATTATTGTGGTTTCGCTCGCTACTGTTTGTAAGCCAGGGAATGCTTAGTGGTTTCATGTTTGTACACCGTGACTGAAACACCGTTAACGAAGTAACACAACCTCGCTTTGACCAGTTGATGACTTCCTATATAGATTTTACCGTATTTGGAACTCACCGGAATGGGCGCCACTGTAACAAATATCTTACCAATTCAGATAATTTTATGTTTTGTTCCGTAAATAACGTTTTTGTGGTTCCCAGCGACACGACGAGTGGGAACAACGCAGGATGATGGGCACGGCGGCGATGACAAAGGACATATATTATCAGTTCATTCAAATCTTCACTTTTCCCCGAACTATATACGTACATCGCTCTCGAATCTGTTGTAACCACGTGTACCCGTAGTAACTACGCATCAGGAATTGTCACCAGTGCCTCTATCAGTCTATCTGTGATTTTGCCATCAAATACGTCATGTACCTTCTCATATATCAGCCGGTCGAATGCCAATGGGACCCTCACAATTACAACGAGGCCGTTTACCACCCTGAACACGCGTTGTGCTTACTATAAAAAATCATGATGTATATAATAAAACGGGTTTCTTCAATTAAAAAAAAATCACTCCTGTATGTTTGTTTCCATGGATGGGGCGGAACATTATCTTTTATTAATATACCCGCCATTTAAATGTAGTTATCATTGTTCTTTAGTAAAATTGACAGAACCCAAATCATCAATCTAGATAGAGTTTCCCCAGACAATATTTTTGTCAAGTCTCTCTACATTGGAGTCACGCGCTTTTCCCAAAATGACCTCTGACCTTTTTAATGTATCTTTATTGGCTGTCGGTTAATTACGATGGCGTCTAACTATAGTTTGAGTGATTATTATTTCCCCTTTTTTTATTATTAATATAAATGATTGATATCTTGCTTTAATAAAAACGTTGTTTATCTGCGTTTTCCCACAAAAAATAGTCAATAATTGAAACAATCTCAGAATCCAGAACTTGTGACATTGACATCGGAGATCAGTATTGGAGTTTAAACTTCGGATCATCAATGTGTTTTTCTTTTAAATCGAAGGAGGGTGCCAAGTCCATACGTGATCGTCTTGTTGGATGTGTTTTTTGAACGTGGATGCGTGTATCCGGAGGACAAACTGCTGTTAACGATCAGGTCGTATGTACGATATAATGGTATCTTGTAAGTGGGGGGGGGGGTAGTGTATGCCTGCGTTGCAGGGTACAGGATGTGTCAGAAAATGATGACGACATTATCATGAAGGCCATTACCGATGGTTGGTCGGGGGAAAGACACGACAAAGGCTAATTGAAATCAATTATCAGGTTTCCACTGCAGGTGAGAAAGGAATAACGAGTATAATTTTCAAAGCAGAAGGAATCAGAGACGAATTAGACGGAAACGAATCGGACACAGTGACAGACACTGCCGGGAAGCCGAGAGTAAGGGTGGCGATGGGGGCAACTGAAATGGTGCGGATTTAATTCACGGAGTATTGGGGTGCACGAAGCAATCTGGGGTTTGTAGGTAAAAAACACGCGCGCGCGGCGTGTAATTTGTAACCATAGAAACACCAATCCCTCGTGAAAGCTGAAGGGAAATATACGAGATAAATATAATATTAATGCCCCGTAGACCTTTAATAGAAGTGGAATATTGTGCATATATTTTGAGAGTAATATTTAATTTTTCTTAAAACTGTCCTACTTGTATGGGTGTTTTTTTTTTTCGTCCGCTCTTCCCGATCGGAAATTTAATAGAAAGACGCGATTTTATTTCAAGGACAGCGCTCGCCAACCCTACTTAATTGGGTTTTTCAATATCTCAGCGGGTGGCGCCCAGTTCCGCCAATCTCACTCGGCCATATGCTTCACCACTTTGCAAAGTTATCGTGCAAAATATTACAATAATAAGGGAAAGTACTTCACGGATGACCTCTCGCGCGACAGTTTCATCATTTTCAAGGTCAAACCACAAAGTTAACGCAAACACACATTTTTTTGTTTCATTTCATAGAAGCAATTAAATCTTAATGAAAAAACACACCGCCATACCATCCCCAGTAATAGGGGCGCGAAACACTTGAAACAAAACAAATGTATAGATAATCTGCGAGATATTAAGTGTTTAATTGGCCTCTTTTTGACAGCAGTTTTCGATAGGTGTTCAATTCAAGCACTCGGAGCTGGCCGCCTAATTAGTGGAAATGTACTTCGTGTTGCACGCGCCGGGGCCCTTATCACCTGAGATCACATCACGCACATAAAGTATTGCGGGTAATTTGCATCATGTTAATTGCACACCTACTGCGATACTTCGAGGGGGTAGCTATAGTTAGGGGGGAGGTGACGGCATCAGTCGATGTGTACAGCAAACAGCGACAAATATGGCGTAACCAGTATGTTCCTAGGCAAACTAACATATATTTCACATAATTACGTGAACCAAAACAATTACGTAATCGCGGCAACGTTGAACAGCTGAAACATACGGTTTGTTATGTGTCCACCGAAAAATACGTTAAAGATCGGTAAATCACTATTCTTTATAACACGTGGCAATTGTAATATTTAGTAATTCAATAGTTTTGTCGTGCTACATTTCAATTGTCCTATTCTACACCCTGCCGACTGGGTGAAGCGTTCAAATGCTTCGCCGTTAGTGAAATGACAGACAATTACACACGTCACCGACAAGAAATTGTGACTGTTTCAATTTCCCTCGAGTTATTCTTTTTTTATTCACAAATAAAAACAATTTATCTAATAACCATGTGTTAAAAGTTCATGCTATCAATAAAACAATCAACTCGTTAAAAATCGACCCTTTTTAAAAAAAAATGAAACAATGTAAAAAATCAATGCACTTCTTCCAGCCAATTAATTTCGCCCTGGTCGCCAAATGGTCAATTTAATGGTAACATAATAAAAACATTAAAAAAAATCAGGGAGTATTTCCCAGATCATTAGAACGATTCTCGTATTTTATACATTGACAACAGCTGAACTAAAATCGTCTTAAATTGACACCTTTCTTGTTAATTTTCGGTTTGGATTTACAATAAATGATGGGGATTTGTTTGGTATTAGTGCGCCATATTTTTTAACCACATATAAATGCCTCACCTTCCCCCGTTTTACTTCTCAGAAATCCATATAAAGATCTTACTACTAATCACCCTCTTCCCATCAGATTTCCTTTTATTCCGACGAATATCTTAACATGTCTGTTTCACTGTCAGTGCCCAGCGTGATTGACACTTCTATTCTCTGCACTGATCCCTGTTTTGCACGCACCTCAGAAACTTTTCATTTCCTCCATGCAATGAGAAAAAAACAAAACTAGCTACATGGTTCAAACTCATGCAGATACAAGATGATAGCGAAAATCGATTTTAAATAGAAAAAAAAGGATAATTTTCATACAAGCTAAGTTTCGTTTCGCTGGGAATGTGTGGATGGGTTGATGGCAGGACTGTAGCAAGTTAAATAACCAATTATCAACCAGCCAATTTAGCCCACATATTATTATTATTATTATTATTATTATTATTATTATTATTATTAGATAGAAATGCTCGTTAAAACATCATTTTACTTATTCTTATTTTTCAACGGTTCCTATTAACATACATTATTAAGTCAATTGTGTGTGTTTTACTTCTAATTAGCGTCGATCTTATTTAAAAAAAACGTTAATGAGAACCTTGGGTTAATCATTGGCGGGCTGGAGATTTTTTTTTACTCATTAATCCATGCCTACGTGTTGTCACTCGCTTGTCATTTCGCTTTTTGTTCATTTCTCACAGGATGTCGTTTCGCTTGTCAATCAAATTCGTGCGACCTTCTACGTATTCCTGCCTGTATTGTGTTCCTCACGCGGTATTGTGCGCGGCCATCGTGCTCTCGTAATTCGACGACAACATTGTTGTGTATATGTGTTTCTTTTTCTTCTGAAGATGATGAGTGTGAAGATATCCACAAATGTTAACAAGCCCTACTTATCATTGACCGTTGGTCGTTTTATATCGTGCTCACACATACATCTTTCAAGTGGCTTATTCATACCACATCACTGGATAGTCACACTTTTTTTTTGACGCGGATTAAATTGTTGTTGTCTCAAAATTACAGTGTATATTCCTATTTTTTACATTATTTTTAGTTTTTTCAATATTTATGTTATGTATTCTATATTCTCCAGGAGCTTTCTATACACATTTCCCAACCCATGCCTCTAAATTGAAGGGCGGTGGTCGTCGCGCTGCGTCCTGTTCGATGTGGGACTCATACCGACGTATACAACGGGCGTAAAATACTAGTACAATGTCTATTTACATAAATTCGAACACGCGCCGCGTGACGACCGCGCCCTTTGACTACCATATGCGCTTTTCTCGTCCACGCCGCTCGATAGAGACCAAGATTAAGTTCGGAACATAATAGTGCGTATGTATGATCAAATCGTACTGAATGTACAGTTCTGAGTGAAATTCCGAATGGACTTGATATAATATATACAACCGACTAATCTGCAAGAAGGATATTTTTCATATTTCTTAGTCGTTGTTTATTTATCTCTCTCTCCCTTTCTCTCCATAGTAACGTAAAGTATTCCCTACGTGCGTATTGGTCTCAGTGCACGGCTGCCTCCACCACCTTGATATGTCAACGTACTATGAACACATCGTGCAGTTAAAAAACGTCGTTAAAATATTATAGCCCCGCGGTGCCCGTTTCACTATCGATCTGAAAAGTAAAATTGGAACTTTATTACACCGCGGCAAAAAGCGGGATGTGTGGCTGTTACCACTAGCTGATTGGTTGAATGAAAATGAGGTCACCCTGCTTGCTAAAAAAAAGAAGACACGTGTTAGATTTGGTTTGTTTCTTTTGCTTTTCATATATGATCGCGAAAAATCTTCTACTAAATCACGGATTTCAATAATATGTACAATAAATATAATATCTTTTTTTAATGACTCTGGATCGGAAGAGGTGTGGGGGTTATTGTTTGTGTTTGTGGCTATCGGGACAACAATGACAACGACAAGCGCCGTTATTATGACCAAACAAAACGAGATGCAACGCATACTTCACGGACGACCAGCCCCGGTGGATTCTGACACTAGATCAATCCTGCTTCAAGTGTTCAGAGCTGGGCATGTCAGCGTCATGTAGACATAATACCAAAGACAAATGACATGAAATCTGGTTAAAAAAAATAGTTATTAAAAATTCCATTTGTTGCCTGATAAGGCAAACAAATCGCATCGATTGTTTTCAGAAGGAATTAAAACCTGATTCTTGTTATTGACAGATGAAAGTGTGTGCCTGTAAATGAGTGGAACAGCTTGAATCGTTGGGGCCGGACTGATGAACCGTCGGAGGCCGTACATATATGTATCGCCTATGAACATAAGAAGTACAACACACTCTGATCAATTCCTCTGGTCTCGACTCTTTGAAAAAACACACACCCACTGTTCTTTTATGGGTCTGCATAGTGTTTCCAATGCGAGCTGTGTCCACGAAACACGCGTGTGCACCCGGCGATCAAATGAACTGGGGTTCTTTTCTGTTGTACGTATCGCTAGAATGGGGACGATGTTTACTCGTGTACGCCCCGCTACGTTATAAAACCCAGGGATTGTTAACTGCTCACTGCAGTGTATCAGCGCCTTGTGCGGCATAATACCCCCTGTATAACACTCTATAGGCCAAGTCATCGATTCAGTGATTCGACCAAAGAAAGGAGGGATTCCCCACAACTATTGTATGCCGCCCGATTTTATTTACACTCTGTTACAATAGAGAGAATTTCCTTGTTGCATTTCGCAGTGAAGCGAGCATTGTGGGCAGAAGTGAATTGCGATGAAAATCATCAATTCCGTTGAAAGGGGGCACTTCATCATTCTATTACATTTTTTTTTTGGTTATTTGAGGGTATTTGTTTTTTGTTTTTCTTTCACACCTCGTGACACGACAGTTTCCTGTGGTCGTTTCCGCACAATTCCTTACCGTCCACGAGTGTTTCAAGTAGTGTATAGTCTGCGGTTACCTGCCGTAAATCACATTTTTTTTTCCAAAAAAACCTTTTATTTATTTTTGAAAAAAAAAAAAAAACCAAAAAAATACGCTTAACTATCGTATCATTTAATCGCACCGATTTCGATTTCAACACGTCATATACTACTATGTCACATACATCATTTGGTCACAGGCAAGCTGACGCAATCGCTTTTCCCTTCTTTTTTTTTGCGCGCGCGAACAAAATTATTGTCAGCGAGAATTTGTTTAAAAATGAATCAGCTGATTTGGATAATTTCATGGCAGAGACAGTTGCTGCTAACCTAACAGTTAACGGCGACGTTGATATCAGCAACATCGGTAATACTAGGACTACTTACCACGCGTAACGTCTCCAGGATTATAGCAACGTTTGAACTTAGTGGCGCTTTGCACCTGCTATACAAGCGCGGAATAATTTGTCAATATATCTAATTCTAGTCATGCGCAGACATGTGAAAATGCATTACGGCTTTTCGGCGTAGTAACCGGAGAGTATATATATCCTTCATATATAATTTACAAGATTATTTATTTATTGTATGTACATCTTCACACTGGTCTTGTGACTTTGTGCGCTTACTGATCTTATTGATTTAATACCAACCAGACTAAACGAGAATGTGCAACAATATTCAGAATGATCTCCCTATTATCTATTACTTTATTAAACATATATATATATATATATATATATATATATATATATATATATATATATATATATATATATATATATATATATATATATATATATATATATATATATATATATATATATTGGTCTCTATGTACTAAGTCTACGCATCGCGATGTCCACGGAGAACGTTACAATGGCTAATAACATAAAATACGACAGATAAATAGGTACATTGTTTCACCTGAATTGTATGTGTGGGATATTTCACTATATAATGTTTTCCGTTTTCGCGTCTTTTTTTGTTTTTGTTTTTTGTTTTCCCGGAAACCATCTCATTAAAATACATACAAGTCACGTGGTTGTATGTATCACACTGCTGGGTTAATATTAATGAGTTTGCGCCGTTTTTGGGGGTTAATTAATGTGGAGTGGAAACAAAATGATATATTCTCCGAGGGATGACTGTTGAAGCTCCGTCTCAATCCAACAAGTCCGACGATGACGATCGCAAATTACACAGATCGTAAATACCCCTCAGCTTGTGTCTCTATTTAGCGCGGAAGTGCAAAAGATGAGACATAATAATCTCGCCCATGGCTGTAATTCGGCTATCAAAACTATTTTGTGATTATGGCGCTGTGGAAATAACCGTTATTATGAGACACAGGCAAATCGGGTCTCGTCTTTTCTCGGGGAACCTCCAGTCATTAACTAAAAGTACCAGAGATTCATTGCAGCCCTGTTTACGATACTACTGAGTGAGGAGGGGGGTGTGAAATTGAGAAAAAAGTGACGTCATTATCAAATCCCGGGCGATGCTGCTAACATACCGTGCACGCTCGAATGATATACTAGTATATCATGATAGGGTTGAATACGCTTCACAAATCTACATTTCCAACGTCTGAAACAAAGTGTAAGAAAATTATACTGAACAATATAACAATGAAATAAAAAATAAAGGATTTTGTGGATGATGTGACAACTGGCGAGAATGTCTTATTTACAGGAAAAACTGCAGAAATAAAAATGTACATGGTCGAAGAATACCTTTTTATTTTACCAATTATCCAAGATATTGGCCCAGAAAAAGTAATACGAGCATTAAAACGTGTTAACATCTCCGCAAAACAAATCCCTTTGCGATTCGGTCTCTTCTTTGATGAGAAAGCAATGTATCAATTAAAAGGGGAGTATTTTTCGCGCGGATTCTGTCCCCAATTATTGACAACTTTCCCGCTCACCGCTCTTATCTTCAACATCATAAGATCGTTAATCTCTCCCGATTGATGACATCAAAAACCAACCCAATTTTCATTTTTGACAAGATTTCGGATTCCGTCTATTCTCTAGGTATCTCGTTTTAATAACTAGACTCCGACTCAACTCGCCCGTCTATGCAGCAACTATCGGCTTATAGCAGATTGTCATTTTCGGCTTTAGCAGTCCATTTATGCTTACGTTGCCCCTGGGGGGACTAGCACAATATCGTTCGCATTATCAGTATGGCACCATCGTTAAAAGCTAGTAAAACGCTGTTTGTTGCGGCTAACAATGCCTGCACTGTTTACGATAGACTCTTGCGCGTGAAACCATTCTCACCTCGGCCTTATTATTATTTTTTCCTATTGATTATCCGAACGACGATGTATGCAAATCGCATAGATCGAAAACCTGGTAGCAGACAATTAAAAAAAAAATGTTGACCAGTATGCTTAGTGAAATCATGGAATGTTGTTTTTTTTTGACGAAGATATTGCACGCTTATAGTTCATTATTAAAAGTGATATTGAAACAAAACAAAATAAAAGTTCTGTGTTCATCCATACGTTCATCCAATATATATATATATATTAAATATATATTAAATATATATATATATGTATAAAATCCCGCCCACAAGTTAACCCTGCGTATATTGAAGAGACACATGCGTGGAATGCTCCCATCCCCCAACGCCCGCCCCCTGAATCATATATTTTTGGCTGAAATCCAGCATGCCGAACCTTTCTCGTCCAATTTCCCGAATCAAACCCACGCGGATTACATATGTTATACCTTTTTCTTCATTAAGGGGTTACATGGTGAATTGCCGTTGCAATGAAAGTAAAATTGTTGATGTAACGAGCTTGAACAAGTTGTGCCATTTGGTCCAGGTGTACATGCTGAACTTACTGAGTAGACTAGTCGCCCACTAAAAGTCTTGAAGTTGAGAACAGTGAAACCACAAAATCTCGGGTCAATGAAACTCCGACCCAACCCCGAAAGTTTTCCCCACGGGCTATCCCATTTAAATCCCTTATTAAAAATGTTCGCTTCAGATGGCGGAAGAAAATTCTTAAGAGTCCTTTTTAACGACACTTGTTGACCTCCGGTTCGGAAGGCCAGCGATACCATGGCAACGGGACATCTAAACAAACAATGTTAATCGACATCTATTTTTGGGGGAGCCAGTAATCGTGGTGAATCACGTGACTACATGTGCTGATGGCATATCTGTCAAAAAATGGTTAATTTTGCGTCGTATTAATATTGTTCACGATCGTATATGAATCCAATTCGACGACAAGCGAAGTGTTTGGACTCGATGAATGTAGGTTCCAAAACTGTTAAATGACTATTACTATACTTAGCGTAAAAGTTACTTACTCCGGTAGCAGCCGATCATAATTACTTAAGTGAAGAACTAAACTGGGGATAAAGTTTCGCCAATTAAGGACCTATGCTTAAAGTTCACATAATTACCCCTTTCCAGCAGGCAGATCCGTCGCGGGACCGTACTATAACAACCCACACTTTGGGTTATGAGGGGTTGGGGGAGACGATGTTTACAAACTTCAAGTTGGCAATCGTTGTTCATCATGATTACTTCGCGAAAAGCATTCTTTCAGCCATTATTTGGGTCGCGACATCACTTGATTCTTAATGGTAACATAGATGACAAAGTAGCGAGATGGGAAACAAAACCCCCATACCGACAACTTGAACAGCTTCAATGCCGCGGCGAAGACACGGTGTTTTAATTATTTTTTAATTTTTATTAAAGTTCTTTTCAGTAAAATATCTCCGCTGTTGTTAAAAGTGTGTCGGAAGACACGAGGTGAGGGACACCTCGATTTGAATAGATAAAGACAAAAGTAAATCTGAAATGAGTAACAAAAAAATCGCTTTCAGATTTTTCCAATGTATGCAGTACAATTATATTTTATATTTTAAGTGACGTTACTTTCTAAATAGTTGCTGCTTCCGTTGAATATCCGGGCTGAAAGAAGTGGTAATTCTTGTTGAAACTGAAGGGACATGACAAAACATGTTTTGTAGAGGTTGTCATCATTCACATAAACGCGTGAGGTATATTTATAAAATATACATATTTTCTCACTCTCTCTCTCTCTCTTGCTTTCAACGTAAAACAAGAAAAACAAAACACATTCGCTCTGATGGGGCACATTCTGTTGATTCCGGAACTGTGTGTGTACTATTGGTGTGTCGCCATGGCCCGGTGCCTGAATGCGAGTCATGACTTGTAGAAGTAAAAAAAAAAAAACAGAAAAGGGCTTCACTTTCAGGCTCCACCCATCATGGAGGTGTGGCTACGCGGTAGTAAAAAAAAGTTTGATGTGTCGCATTGCATGTCGGGAAGGCATTGACCTGTAGCACGATGGAGCTCTAATTACATGCATGATTGCGCAGGCTGAAACATTTGAGATGACATGCAAAATAGGAGGCTCTTACCTTGCCTTAAATCAAGCGAAAATGGTATGCGTGTATCGAGTCAAAGTTAGTGCAGGTGGTCACAACAAACAACTTGCGGAGATTAGGAATGGTGGAAAAAAAATAAGTTTCCCAGAGTTTACCTTTCCTGGCTTGTTAATGAATATGGGGAAATGACATAACGGACAATTTGCGAACATCCATTGGTTTTCCAATTTGTAATGCCTTTCAGAGAGCCACTGAGGCACAATGGTCTTTCCTTACACCTCTTGTCAATTACAGGAGAAAGCGCTGAAAAGAAACCATTCAGCCCGCTCAACCACTGCCCTAATAACGTACTGTTTGGTTCACAAAGAATTATAGAAATGCTAAACAATGCGACTGGCTTCCCTTGAATGCGACCTATTTGGTTTTGCTCTCGCTCAAGTATGTGTCCGGGAACTTAAATAGCAGAGGGCTTCCCCCTCCACAGCTCGCGGCAAACGCGCGCCCCACGGACTCGGACCGGGCGCTCGGAAGCTGGGCCTCGGTTCGTTTATACGAGTCGCATTTCAAGATGGACGTGTTGTTCCAGCACTTCGCACTCTGCTGTTGGGTGGTCACCGAATGTGTATCCGCCATCGACGTGAAGCCCATGGGAATACTGCATGACCCTTACTTGGTATGCGGTGCTTGTCGTTTGTCTCGGCTGGCTGAGTCCCATACATTGATGAGAGTCACGCCTACAAGGCGGCAGTAGCAAAACAGCTGCACTTTTTTACCCCCGTCAGAGCCCCCACCTAACTTTAAACATCATCACCTGTGTTTATTCGACGTAGTTCATGACACTACTGTTGCGTCACTGTTCAAAACGTGTACGTTTCAACTCGGATCACTCGACAACCTCCCCACCCCCTTCAACCCAGTACCATCAAGAAAACACGAAACTAATTCTCTTCCATTTCGCCACCAATTAGATGCTGTTTTGGGTCTCTGATAGCTTTTGTTCGGCAATACATCAATTTTTTACCCGGTACCTTTTGTGACTTGAAGTTCTGCCGACTTTTACTTATAAATATTTATTTGCTTCCAAGCCAGTGATGATTGTAAATAAACCTTGGCGATAAAGAGAATACTAAATAAGGCATGACCATCTACAACTATTCTTCTACGGGTGTGTGAGGGGAGAAGCGGGGGTAGGACAAGTTCACAAAACACCGGGATCATATAGGTGCAACGTACTAGCTAGGGTCAATGCTATTGGGCAGGTGTTAAACACCAGGCAAGCACAGTGTGGTCTGCAACTGGCCTGCGACCCGGAACGACGTTTTATAAAAGCCTGTTTCTGTATAAACTCAACAAACCTCTATAGGTAACGGAATTTACCCCAACTTGCCATTGTGTTTATTCACCCCCGTGTGTATTGTTTACTTCCGTATCCACAATATGTCGCGTGAAAAAATGATAATTACGTTTGTCATTCATTCATTCATTCTTTCATTCATTCATGATGTTGCTCGAGGATTCATTTGAAACCTTTCAGTATCGACTGAGGTGAGATGGGACGTGAAGTTAGGTGGCACTGTCTACTGTGAACTTTTACTCCACTATATTGACACGTTGTATTTTCGACCGCATCTCAGGTTTCATTTGATGTGCCGAACTTCAATACCTTACCAGAGCCAGCCCGGAGTTTACCGAGATTCTCGACACGAAGGCTGTGCGGGGGGAAGAAGTGACAGACTAACCTTTAAGACACGGCGACTCGCGACATTTATTTAACTACTATTTCACAGTTCCCTGGTTCTTAAGGCACGGTTTACGTGGTTAATGATTTATCAGCTACCTAACCCAGATATGATATGAAACCGTGTGTTTTCGTGACCCTTGCTGACAGGTGTTGCAGAGGTGAAATGACGTCAGCTCAGCTGTGTCGTTCATCATCAAAACAGCCCTGTTAGAGGAACATATTTTTTCCTCAGCAATAAATCAAAGTCTGAGCAGGGTTTCCGCAAATGAATTCTCATGTCGGTTGACAACCTAACAAGGTCGTCGATGGCCTCAGTCACCAGTCCGCGAGCTCTTCTTCTTGTAGCATGTTTGTTGTGTAAAGTAAAGCATTTTGCCCGGCCTGTCAACCCCGCTGTCAACTCCACTGCCCACTCCCCGGTGACCAGGCTTCACCGACATCGGCCATGCAAAGCGTTCTTTCAGAGGTTCGCGTCACCAGGGTAACTGCTGGGCGCCTTCTGGTATCTCCGGAAAATCTTTCTGTACCTGGTCAGAGCGCGAGGAATATTGATGTGCCAGCAGAACGTTTCCTAAGAGTTTCAGAAGAATGTTTTCTAAATTTAATTTTGGAGAGAGAGAGAGAGATATTGTCGTCACATGCCAAGGAGTGATTCATGACGCGTTGCACTAAGTTTTGACGGCTGAAAGATTGATGGTGAAATAGATCGATTGACTGACGGCGGATGCTAGACAAGATGGCGACCGACAGCCACGGGCAACAATGCGGGAACGCGATGAAACTTTAAATTTATGGCGGAATATGTGAAAATTATTTGACATTAACACAATTCGTGTTAATGCGAGCCACGAAATTAAAATATTTGTAATCGTCCATGTAAAATAAGAATGATTCTTTATGTTACCGCCGAGTGAGGGAGACCCTCTATCTTAATGTAAATATGCGGTGTTTCGTCGCCATCTTGCTGTAATTGATAGCGTCTACTGTGCATTGCCACTTGTTTGATTCGTTAAATACTCCTGAGGGAGCCATATAGTCATAGATTTAGTAACGAAGTTAGAGATCCGTGTTCTCGTCACTTTACGCATTCCATTCCCACAATGCAATTATCATATCACGAAGAACACACCAAATATAACATACCACTCTGCATTCCCAGCAGACTACCAGTAAATCTCTCGTGGTGAAACATAACATTAGTATATATATTCTTTCTATGGAGCACGGCTTCATCGCTCATTTTGGGTCCCAACCAAACATATTACAACATCGATACAGATACAAAAATAATCTATGAGAGAGAAGGAACAAAAAACAAAAAACAGAAAGTTGTTTTATTATTATTAAATGGTAAAGTTGCGCGCGAAAAGTCTAAATACCCGATCCCCAATAGCGCCGGCGTTAATTGCTCGTGAGAGAAGTGTCATTAAACTTAGAGATAGTGAATGCTTTTAGACGGCACATAACTCATTTGGTAGCGGGATGAAGGCAGTGGGAATCTGCATCGCTAATAAAACATTATTAATTCACCAATCTAGCCCAGATCTAAGAGCGATTACCGTTCGTCTCGGCACTGATTTTCCCCCATAAAAATCTGACATCTCCCGTAGTTAATAAAGAAATTATTGCTCCGTTGTTTCCGTTGAGGTCTTTTTTAGCTTCTCTGTCATTATTTATATGACATGACGTTCTTCATACTTGTAATTGAAAAAAAATCAGAGGGTAATATACACACGTGATCATTACCCTCGTTGTCCACCCAAGCCACAAGTGGTTCTGATCCGAAATAACACTTCAAATGAGAAAAAATAATGCACACCTTCCAAGCACTCCACATTATTCCGTTAAACGAGTAGAATTTGCGGCTGAAAGACACCTTTGATTTTTGTTTGACAAGAGTAACACTTGGTTGTCTCTTGTATTTATTAAGACCGATTGGCACTGTACGCTATCGTTATGATGTAACGGTGACATTCCAAGAATACACGACGTGAAACTAACGACATCTCACCGTTTTTTTTCCTTCTCCTTCCGTACTGCCATCTACCTATGCCAATCGGTCTGAGTGAGTTTTTCATCCCTTTTTGCTATACTGATAGCGATGAAAGAACACCGGTTTGTATCTACAGTACACGTCTTAGACATTCGCTACACCGAGACTTAGAGAAATCACATAACAGTTGAAAAAGATGGCACGGAACAGCACGGAAATGCGGAAACGTGAACAAATTCGTCGAGCTTTGGAAGACGCACAATGCCAAGTCCGATTGCCAAGAAAAATGGACGACAAGCCAGAAGAAGTGAATAAGTGAACATTGATATTTAAAGTTTTAACAAATATTAATGGCCGCCATAATGGCAATTGATAATACCTATTTAAATTGTGTTTCTTCCACAAAACGTAAAAAAAGAAGATCAATAAAATGTAATGGGTAAATTAAACGTTGATTTAATGATATTCAAAACGTCGTTGCTTGTAAATGTATATAGATCACATAAAGGCGGACAAAAGGCTTATGGAATAGATGTATAGTGGCTTCGTTTTGTTTATGTCGGCCGAAATGCAAAAACAGCTTCCAATTTAACCGTCTGTTGACACATCTCTAAACGGAATGGGGGATGAAATTAAATTTTTGACACCATGAACGCATTTTGAAAATTCATCTCCGAGAAGTTTATCTGTCCTTTAAAGTAACCGTTCAAAAAAAAAAAAAACGATGTATTGTCACGTGATCTACCGGAAAGTTAGCAGAATGCCGCGTGTAGATTTACTATGATGATAGGATTGTTTTAAATATTTGATTCCCCACAACGACTACATATCACATACATCATTATAATTCAATTATTTTTTTTCCCGCCAAAACTTGCACGTGACCTCTTTTCACTTTTTTGTTCTGCTTTGGGCTAATTTTGGCAAACGTTTGTCAGCCTTGAATAGCGCACTTGCATTTTTTATTACTATGGCTGATGGATATTTGCGATATCAAGTTTTTAACGGCAAAACTATTTGTATATAATCTTGTGGTGTATCTTAGTCCCGTAATGCTGCCAAGGAGAAATACTTTAACCGGATTTAGAGCTAACCTATGTGACAAAGACAAGCAGGTTTTTTTTTTTGATCCGATGCCAAGAACCGTCATCAACATGGTGAATTTATGACATCTTTGCTCATAGGCAAATTGTATCTTGTAGTTTCGAAGCTACAGTATGGGAAAATTTGGAAGACAAAGGAGCGCGGGGAAATATACAAATTAATAGGATTCGTACCCCGTAATTAACATCGCCTCTTTAATTGCTCGTCGCGACCGAGAAACTAATCAACCCCATACGCTTGAAAGAACGCTTTTACAGTAATTACCCGAACGTCTGTGGAATTAGTTGAGTGCGTACACTGGGCTCTTTTAATTATGTAATTCTCTGATCCGATGTTATATGTACCAGCCAAATGACTCGGACCAAGCCCCCGAGTTTACAAAACACCAGTTGAAGAAAACCCGCCCTTCACAGCGCATCATGGTAGTTGCTGGTGGACTTCTGAAAGGGTCGTCTATCTTATTACCCAGTATCCCGGATGTTAAAGTTCACATTTCTGGACTTAAAGGCAGCTGTGCACGTCCGCTCAACTACATCGACATAACTGAGGCACGACTAGTCGTTGCTGGGCAACGTTAGCCCATTTGCTTAGATACACATCGCGGTGATTTCATCCTTGCTCTAAAACGTCATATATACCAACAATAAATAACTCCGTTCGTAGACACACTCAGATTCTTGCAAATATACTACATTTTGAATACAATAAATATGTTTTAATTTTTTTCTTCGAAATTAACCAGCTTGAAAGATGCACCACGTTTAAGTGAAACGCCACTGCAGTCAACAAACAGCGACTTACGATTCACTCACTCACGACATTCACATTTAACTAATACCTCGGGGAAGGATTTCTAGGTGTAATCCCAGACTTACTGGTGTTTCCTTTGGACATCTCATTTTATCCGTTTGAAAACTCCTAGTGGGAAATCGCGTTATTTTTACGACACATTTGATCGTGGCCAGGGGCAAAGAGTCGGCAGGGAGGAACTTGAAGAGCGAATTGCAACAATAAGTCGTCCGGCTATGACATCACCTGGCCGGGGACTCACGGAACTGTATAGCCAAGGCAGCTGTGAGATAGTTATCCACGTACACACAATTGACCTCCCCACAACCGGGTCTGACATAACTTTTAAACACACAGTCACACCGATATCTGACACGCTCATATTCTAGCCGAATTTACGATTAGCTGGCCCCCCATAAAACACCCCGTAGAACTAGAAAGTGTTTATGTGCGGAAATATGCAAAGGACGATGTGTCCACGTTGGGTACTGTTCCCAGCCTCGGCTCGTAAAACAAAAATCGCGTTGCCATAGTAGAATGGGCGAGTCGGACTTGAAAAAAAAAATCAGTTCTACTCGGCTGAATCTCTTCCCACTTTCTAATAACTTATCTCTGAGATTTAATGTGTCGTTTAAAACAAACTTGTTCCAGATCACTGAACGAGCCCTTTCACTCATTGAGAAGTGGGAAAAAAGCAGCGGCCCGCTTCCCTCGTGCTTTGCCAGTAATGACCGCATTACTTATGTTGAGCGCAGTGATGTATTGGCAATCTACCGTAGATGACTATCTAGGGATGTCTTATTCGCCTGTTTTGCTTTATTAATTTTACCCGTGTTGGGGCAATTACTCATCCTTATATTTTATTCATATCTTCTCGCTACCGGTAACGTTCTATTTTTTGTTTTGTTTTCACTTCTCGTTTATTTCGGAAGTCCTCGATGTTAGAAACATGCGTCACTGCGTAATTCCGGTAGTTCACACTGATAAGCTCACTTGCGCCTTTCAAGTTTTCTTTTACCCCTTTCAAATGTAAACAAGTACCCCCACACGTTTTTTTATCCTATTTCCCGCCAAAACCCAGGCCCGACGGTCTCGATTTAAAAGTTTACGTCTCATCCGCTGGCTGGGACGGTTTCCCAACAAATTAGTTACCTGGAAAATTTGTCTGACAACGATCCGGTATTTTAGCTCGTATCGAGCGACAAGATTGGGACAATGACGACCGATAATCCACGTAGAGTGTCAGTGTGTCCGTGGAAAGTTTGACGCTCTTGGTACCACCCAATGGATTTAATCATGTTCATTGGCGAGACCCGACACTCACGGCGCAACAGAATGCTGGAACTATAAACAGTAAACTACGCAATGATTACCGGACTTATTAGTGCCACAAACAATTTTAGCTTCCACTCCGTGATTTGCTTAATGCGGCCTCGCTTTAGAAACCCGTATTACTTTGCCAGGGATACAGACTGTGTTTTAGCATGATTTCACCTCAGGCAAATTAACTTTGCACCCATACCCCTCTTGCCACTTCCTGACCACCTAGGTAACGCCAGCGAAAAAAAATTAAGACTATACTTTTTAAGCGACCGACAGCCAGGTCCACGTGGACGTCAAACATTGACGGGAGGAAGAGACATTATGAATAACTCGAAGGGTGTAACTTTCGTGTTGCTGCGTCATCGACTCAGTGTGTGGAGATGACGGTGGTGTCTGCGCACGTGTTGAGTTATTGAAGTTTGTGAACTTGAATCTCGGGGATAGTAAAATGTAACCACGGTCGATTGTGTCACAAAGTCCTCTTTCATAAACACACGGAACTTGAACACATAGTGATTCGCAAACCATCGCCATAGTGGCGTGGGATAGACGAGTGTGTGTGTGTGTGTAAAGGGGTAGCATCACCGAAATCCCGTAGTAAATTATTGTAACAAGTCGGATGTGGGGTGAACTTTTTGTGGAGTCGCCGTGCATCGCTGGGTAGCTTACATGACCACTGAACTGATTATAAATAGTCTACTGTTCCCGGTGACCTTTCATCTCAACGGTCAATTGAATATCTACCAAAGGAAAAGGCTGAACAGAACAAAATATTGAATGAATTTAGGACTTTTCTCACTCGCCTTCCAGCGACATCATATACTTAACGCGGGTGTCTATTTCGACGTGTTCGCAAGTCCCATTATTCATGTATGAAGTCTATGGTCCAACACAATATGAAAGTTAATGCAATTAAGCATTATTGATTATACAAACTAGTAATATCAGTTGTTTTGTTTTCCCTTTTCTTTTGTCTTTATGAATGTCATTCCAAAATAGTAGAACCAAATAACGAGACCTACATGATGTTCATTCGACGGGACGTCCTATCACGACCCCTTGACGTATCACATACAACTTTGCCATCACACAGCCGTTGCAACGCAGATAATATTGAGAGAGTAGGTTAAGTGAGAAAAAGGCCATCCCTACTACTCCGTGTCGTTGCGAGGAATATACAAACAAGGTTGTGATTTACATAGCGATATGAAGTGATACAGATAGCGCGGATTGCGATTGTAAGCCATGTATTACCCGTGTTTTCATAGCATTGACGTCTGCCACGAGCTCGTTTAAACCGCCAGTCCATTCTCCCTTTTTTGTACTTCACATAGTCACAATGGACAATCGCCCGGCGTATAGAACACATTCAGCGTAGCTTTTACTGGGGCCACTTCTCGCTATTGTGTGTACTAATAATAACACACAGAACTAAATAAACACGGATTTTATTGTAAAAAGGTAACCTGCCTTGTCACCAGGAAAATGTTATATAACGAGATAGACTGCGTTAAATACGCTATGTGTGTTATTTGTAAACAAACCACCCTTTCAGTTCAGTGAGAATTACACCATATATCGTCAATTATTGAAAATTAGAATGGCGAGCTTTTAGTTACTACCGCTCAGAAATCTACGATGAAATTCAGGCAAACTAAGAGCAAAATTATGAGTCATTTTAACTCTGGTAGCGAGAAATATGGCCCGCCAAATTATCACCCCCTAAAAACATATCTCGTTAAAATGCCTTTTCATGGTCGTCACATTGAAGCTGACAACGTGCGATCAGAGGCGCCATATGGTGGATCGACTCTCCCCGTATTTTCGTAGTAGGCGATTTTATATTTAAATTCGGTCTTGACAGAAGAATACACTGGTGAGTATTTATTGAGCGCTGAACAAAATCGATATTTGTTAATTTGCGTTCTGTGTTTGAGTTGATGTGTCCACGGTGAATGAAAGAAGAAAGATCAGAGCCGGTGAATTTTGCAAATGCTTTTCAATCGATGTACAACGTTTTGAAGGTAACGGTTCTGTTGTGGAGCGCGCCCTCTTGTGGCAGAGCTTGACGAGTTTTCGTTTGCGGTTGCCTGCAGATTTGGATTTGTCACGGTTACATCTGTGTGTGTATATGCATGTGTATGTGTCGACAATCGAATTGTATAAATGAAGGCCATCTTTATTTTGTATATTGTATTCTTAAGAAAGGATCCCTTTCAAAGACGTGGTCGTTACACTTTCCCTCAGTTCATTCCTAGAAGCAGGCTAATAACATCAGTGACCTAATTGACAGGTCAAATCGACTTTGCACGTGAGTCCAAAGGCTGCGTGAAATCATTACCATCGTATCCTAATAGAAGAGATCCTCCACAATATTATTACTTATGTTAATAATCAACTGTACGAGTTTCAACGCGTGTATTCCCCATTGCCAGTTTTTGTTTTGTTTGTAGATCGATATGTATGTTCCTATGATGCAATTAAATAAGATGTAATTCTACACGGTGCTTTCTTCTCCTCTTTTCTTTGCTGCGATCATTGCAACGACTTTTTCAACTCGATCCTTCCGTGACAGTGGGATTTTTTTTTTTTTTTTTTTTTTTTTTTTTATAAATAACTGTCAATTACTGAGCTCGGTCATGATTTGTTCAAACCAGATTTGAAATAAATCAGACGCACGGATGATGCCGCCAATTTCGTTGACTATGTTATCCGTCAAAGAGCGCGGCAAGTCGATAGTTTACTCACACAACCGAGTTGCTAGATAACACGTTTCAAGATAAGACAGCAGATACAGCTATCGTTCAGCAAGGTTCAGCGATGTGGCTTCCTCCTCATATCGCATTCCCCGGCCCGACTAGACATATTTGGAGTTTCAACCATGGGGGAAGTACGTTCCCATGGCAACGGAAGAGATGGATCGCCCATGCTTCTCATATACAGATAAAAAAAAACAATAATAAGATATCGGATGAAATATTCATCTTACAACATGTCTACCCGCGGTGATCTGTTTAGACTGATCGCCTAATATGGCCCCCAGGCCGAAATCTGTCGACGTGCTTTTTAAACTTTCATAAAAACGCTTTTGCTGTTTTTATCCTGCTAAGCGTTCTTATCTACATCTACTAGTAACTTGAAAGCGTTAACAGCAGATATATGCAACGGGTTAGGCTAGTGGAAATCACGATAAAATATCAGTGTTCGGGGCATGAAATCATCGATCATTCCGCGTTGAGCGGAACTATAGTGTTGGCTCTGTTCCAGCTTAATAAACGGGTTAGCCTTTCTGACGACTTTCGATGACTGCATTTCATCCTCATCAAATTTAAACGTTGCGCTTAAATTCGATAGAGAGGGAGGGTGGGGGAAAGATCCTCGCTATTTTCCCCGTTTATTATTCCCAACCAAATTGAGATGATTTTCAGAGAAAAGCATCTGTCAAACACCGTGACTACCGAAGGTCGATAGGACGCTCGACACTCTGATTATCTGCGCTTCGACAGGTGAATCACCGAGTCAAGAGGAACGAACGACACAAAAGCGTGACCGCTTGAACCTCTCAAGCACAGATAATAAAATTTGCAGAAACATCCGGAAGTGTAGTAGAAATAGAACGAAAAACGAGATATTTAAATTGCAGTCCAGATCACGTCAAATACTTCTTAATTGGTGAACGCTGTACGCAGTTGGAAGATAGAAACCCTGAGATCAAAGGTCGCATTGTATGCATATAATAATAATAATAATAATAATAATAATAATAATAATAATAATAATAATAATAATAATAATAATAATAATAATAATAAAATAATAATAATAATAGTGGTTATCCAAATATTTCACTAATGAAAATTCGGATGTCATATCCCCGCTGCAACCGTGGAAATAGTCTTCAATCACGTTTAATGCTCTCCGAAATGTGAAAAAAATAAACTCGATACTTGATATGATTTCGAGGATGAAATGGTGCGTGATTCTCACACCCACAGGCAGGTGAGCGTTACGGCGCTCAGTACAGTCGTGGCGCATTCATCATTAAATAAAACAACGGCTGCGCGGGTTTGTGACGAGATCCCCTGATAATGGCTTCTAAGCTGCCGGATTACGGGCCTGGATTTGGTGAATATCCTCTTAATAAGATGCTATTATTAACCGTGTATATATACACCTGTACGAAATCCTGCCTCGTAACCTCTATCTCCTCAGTCGTCACCACCTGCCCGATCGGACTAATCCAAAGACATGTAAAAGATGGCATACTCTACGTATCACTCAAGGTGTAACTATCACTTGTAATTGGGAAAAGATATCATCCATCTTAATGCGCGTTCCCGAAGCGAAAACAAACTCCTGTATCTTGTGTTTTTCTCCTTCTTTTTTTCTACATACCGAGTATCTACAAACTTTCAGAAATAATTTTAAATCATAAATTTTATTTGGGCTTGGATAATCATTGAGGAGGTTTGTTTTTCACACCGGGCTAAGCATTCCCTATGTAATAATACTGTTAAGAATGAATGTGATACATGTATATTGAAGTGAATGGCGCCAAGCAAAGACGAAGCAACGTGTAGAAAACGAGGTCTTGCGAACAACGCGTCGCCGCTTCCCAAGTCTCATATAACGCGACCAGGGAATTTAAAATCCCAATTTTAGTAGTATTTTTTTTTTATAAACCAATAATCGTTGATATGAAGCAGTGAATGAGCGGGTGTGATCAGTTTTAATGCTGAATGCGTTTTAGCAGTTCTCTGTGGTAATAAATTTCAGAACTCGGGGGAAGAGTGACGGTCTATTTCTAATAAATTCGCCAACGTATGTCTTCGCTCTCTATTGTTACCGCCATATCTCTCTCGTTTTTCAATTAATCTTTGACCGAAAACACCTTGCATTCGCTGTGTTGTCATGACGATCAAAGTTATCCACACCCCGAGTCATATCTCACAAAACACGTGACTGACAGAGATACGACCCCCTCCCCCTCCGATCGACCTGTTGATGGTTGGCATCGCTGACGTGCCGTATCCCCGCGGGCCTGATAAAAATAAGAAGTTTTATTATAACCTTTATAAAAAAAAATACATTATAAATAAAGTAAAGTGGTAATATATAGGCTAGGAATCACGGTTCAGCATGTATTGAGCATGTTACTAAAAATGGGCTGAATCATAGAATTATTAAAGTCAGCCGACCGCGTTGTCTATAACAACACGAAATATACGCGATCTATAATATACGCGTAATCACTGTTTATTTCATTACGCCAAGCGTTGCTCACAGTCTTCCATCTATGTTATGAGTCTTCCCACTGTCAAAAAGAAACGCTGGTTTTGAACCGCCAAGTAGATATTCACAATACTATTCTCATCATCTGTCAGCCAAAATGACATGACGGCGTCAATCATTTTTTTTTCACGTGAATAAATGTTCTTTTTCTTTCGTCAGAAAATAGCAACATATTCCGTATAATAAGGTAATGGCGCGGTGGCGAGCGATGTATCCTCGTATGTCCTATTCATTCCAACGTGGCCGGGTTTTTTTCTCCCTTTCTTTCTCTCTATTGGATTAAATACGAGTTTGGTGAATTGACCCGTAACCTCGACAGTACGGTTGAAACCAGTACTGCCTTATTGACTTACGAATAAAACTATTGAAAGAGTCCGATTATACCCCGCCTCGTTCCATTCACTAGTCCGCACGTATCAATTAATACAGAGTTGCCAATCACAATTTAATTACTACGCGCCAAATGAAATCAGAAAAGAGCTCGTCTCCAATCTTGCTATGCTCGGCCAATGTAAATTGACTTGTCGTTTCGCTTCTCTCTTATTTTCAAAGCCGAGACGGACAGTCGCAGTTCATTGTGTGTGACGCGTGTCATGCCCCTAGATCGATTGCACTTGTTCTTACTAGTATTCCTAATGGCAGGGGGGGGGGGGTGATGCGAATACACACAAATCGACCAGAAAGCCCCCGACTGGCTCCGAACTCGTACGACTGGATCGCTGCGTGTCAATCACCCATGACATTCAGGAAGCCAACGTCGTCCGATGCTGCTCGGTTTTATGTCATTTTCTTTCCTATTTATTGGAAAATTTACCATCGATCGATGTTACCTTCCACGATTTGTGTGCTTTCATCCCCGAAGCACACGAAATCAGTTGGAGGGAGAAACTCAATATGTACGCATGTTGACATTATGAATCTTGTAAAGGGGGATTATCTCGTATTGTAATTAATAATCCCAGCATGCAACACAACTGCCAGCGTTTGTTCTGGGTGGAGTGAATTATATGTTTATATATATATATATTGTGTCATCGTCAAAGGAAACATTGCGTTCTATATTGATTTAAAAGCCTTGCAACATCGTGACGTAAAAATAAAGTCATGAACAAATCCACGAAGTAGACTTTAAGTGATTATGTTGCTATGTTTTGTGTAAATCACGTGGCTATGTTTGAAAAGACGGAATTTTCTGTAAAAACAGGGAAACAAATAGAAAAAAAATAAAAAAATAAACTTGCATTCCAGTTGAAGAGAAAACTGTTCGAATAATGTAAATCGCGACATAATCAAACAAACCATGTTCGTTAGCCTCGTTCGCGCACGAACAAAAAATGTTTCTTTTCAAAGGAGAACAGTGACGTGACGTATTCGAGCAATTGCCAATTATTTCACCGTGCGGCCACAGTTAAATTTGCTACCAACATGATAGTACCATATTATGAACACTATAATGCATTTCACACAAAAACAAAATGGGCACCTTGACACATCATCGTTATTATTGTTCAGTAGCTGAATTTAGTTGAATTTCTGAGAATCACCGTATCGCCGCCATGCACAAACGACCGCAGTTTTATATTGAAACGCCAACTTTAAATTTTGCAGTCAGAGTTGACAGCCTCGGGCAATTAAAATAATAGCGACAACTTATTTTCACACTTATTTTATATAGTTCGCCTAAATGTCACGGAGACTTGTTCCCGATCATTCTACATATATAGGTCGCTTCGGGAAAAACGCGCGTCGACGTTACCTGCGAATGACAGGCGTAGTTATACACCGCATTAGACGAACATATGGTGTTTTACGGTCATGAATTTAGTTAGTAATGTGTAACATTTTCGACTGCGATCTGTGTGTTTTTTATTTGTTTTGTTGTAATGCGGTAGGCATACTCAATATCGAGGCAAGGGTACTTTTATCTAATTTGCAACTGAAAAATGCGTGTTTATTGGACCTCGGTTATGCCACGTAAGTAATGAATTGGTGAAACACCACTCACTTTAATGTTCCAGCTCACTGGGTTCTGTGCATAGCTATATTGATGTACTTGCCGTGTAAGCTCAAATTAAGCCTAAACGAGTTCGTCATTTCGTTAATCGTACGCGCCTGTCAGAAATATGTACTTAAAGTTTTGTAGCGAGATTCCACTTTGCTACAAATCAATGCGTTTGAATTTTGAAAATGGTCCCCACTTCCTGGTAAATGCCGCGGGGTGCCGCGAACGAAAGTAATGCGACAGCCCCATGAGAAGAAGAGGGGAGGTGTTTCTCGGGTAGCGTGAGAAAGCGCTCTCGCTTGCTGAGCAATTGTGTCCGATTGTTCCGCCGTTTGCGGTTCTAATTAGTTTTGAATTTTGAAGCAGAAATCCGCAACCAAACCACATGCTCAGGCTGAAATAAAAATCAAGTGACCCTTCAGTCATAACTTTACGCCAAATCAGCGCCCTTCCCCGGAAAACAGAAATATTAGAAGCGCTGTAAGGTTCGGTAGACATCTTGACGATGGAAAGCTAATTTGCATAATAAGGTTATAATGACCTTTTGATATATCTCCTCCCATATGCTAATTAGATCTGTCAGTCGGAAACCATTCACTTTTTTACCGTAATTACCTATCAATCGCTCTTTCTCAATATAAATATAGCTTACTTAAACTCCATCACAGGACTTCGCGCACATATACACAAACAGTTATATTAGCGTGCTAGTTGGGATCCTGTATAGTTTTTCAAATTCGCTCCAGGGATAGGAAACGTATCCCAGCTGCCCCGTCTCAGTCTTCCTTCGCGTCGTTATGTTTTAATGATTGTATATTTTATAAACGTTTTATGTTCGTTTAATGTTCTTGACATTTGCTCTTCGCGACTTCACGACCGTTTGCGTTTTTTTTTTGTAATTGAAAAAACAGTCTCACGTGAAGTTGATACTGCTATTAAAACGTCAATATTAGTCAGTGGAATGAATATATTTGCAGATTTCCGGACTTTTCTATAATTATTTCAAATATCTGAAGCATCTCTGAATTTCAAGTAAGCAACCAATTTTTTTTGTTTTGTTTTTTCACACACGGGTCGTATACATCTCAGAGGACCCATATCCAATATCAAACCCTTCGCGGAAAGAAAATCGCCATTTGTTTAACTATCAATAGAACAGATCATTCGATTTCTTTGACTTTTACAATACAGGCATTCCAAACTATTTATAAATTTCACAATTCAAGCTAAAACGAAACATTTCTATCGGCCGATTAAATAACGTTGGAACGTTCTCAAACGTCATCGTCTTGCACCGAGCTTGTTGATTGGCTGGTTTCATTCAACTGCCATTGAACTTTATGAATAATTATAAACATGAATGTATGCCTTTGTTGCAAAAAGAGTATACTGAGCCCATAACACACTCGAAACACCCATGAAAATGTTGGATTTTGAGCCATTTACCATTGGTTTCTATGGATAAATGATCTCAGAATTTCATTCGGTGACAAAGGGTGATTACTTGTGGTTGCCACGAATTATTAAAGGATTCTTTTGTAGCTGCTGCAAAAATGTTTTTTTTTTCTTTTTTTTCAGACAGTTAGCTTCCATCATTCAAATAGTTCACGTTGAGTAAAACGTTGATGACAATAGTCCAAATAAATAAGTTTGTGACATTTTTTGAACACAAGATTGTGATATTTTTTCGTCCGCGCATGTCCGCCGACAAGAGCGACATGGTCATGGTTCTGTGGGCAAGTAATCGGGGATGGTCTGTCTGCTATGAGAGCTGGAAGGTGTCACAGAGCTGAGGCGACAGCAAGACGACAAATGATATTAGACTTGAAATTGGGTTAGACCTACTGTTGAGAGGGCCTCAATGTACCTTCATTAACTAATATTACTAAAAAATGATTTTTTTTTAACAATCCCCGCGTGTAGCCAATTTCAACGGAGATGTTTTGTTTGATCGGTAATTAAGCCTTCAAAAAGAAACACGTTTGTTTTTGGTATAGTTATTGGTTTTATTATTTTTTTAGTAATATTCAGATACTGTAGCAAAAATGTAAAGTGTAAAAATACAGTGATTATTGTAATGTCTGTCAGTGGGAGAGTGTCACGTGACCAAAAGAATGTCGGTGCGAGCACGTATAATATCTGTGAATAACACCGTGACGAAGAAGACTGACCTGTGAAGTGAAGACAGATTAGATCGTTTTTTTCTTGAAATCGAAACTAGCACTGGATTATATTGCGTAGCAAAAACAGTGTCAATGGCAGTCCTTCAAGTTATTATCGTACAGGTACCTGCCTAGCTACGTAACCACTGTGTAATCAACAGCTAATTTCGAATCCCGGTCCAAAGTTCGGCATACTGGAACCTCAAATTCAGCAATGAGCTTGATCCTGATGACGCTATGGCGGTTGATACAATATCAGAACCCGTCGTTCATCATCACCCATCCATCACCGCTGCTGTCACCGGCTTTCTCTCTTCCATTCCTGTCGTAACAGGTGCATTAAAGTAATTACAACCCGCCTTCAAGCGTTTCCTCAAGGCTCTCCTGGTCTCATATTTTATTGTCGCTCTATTTCGTTATGTCGCTTGTACTTTCCCCCAACCGAGAGGGTGTTACTCTCCGAGCGTTCTGACAGAGGTGTGTTGCATGAACTTTTGACCGTGAACTGTCAAACTACCACTTTTTGCACTTCAACTACCTCTCGATCATTTGTTGAAACGAACTCCGGAATGAACTTGGATCGGGTCTAATGGGATATACTCGGAAAATTCCGAAGTATAGCAAAATGTAGAACTGCACGTTTCCTACTACCAAGTCTAGAAATATCAACAAAGTTGTGTTAATCCTGGACGTAAATATACCCCATAAATTCGACACCTCCTTGTTATAGTGCGTGCCTCCCTCCCCTACCAGAAGAAGCTCGGCCATTAACGGAAAGCATAGAGTATAGAATACAGCCAAGATAATTTTTCCCAACTTCGGAATCACTAAATTTCGAAACATGGCGAGGCTGGTTAGCTGATAATAATTACTAAACATTTCCATTTAAGTATCAATTATATGATTACTAGTATATGATGGCAATTTGCCACACACACACACACAATAAAACTCTCGGAAACTGTGCGGATAAATGTTAACATGTAAAATAAGTGGAATAACGACGTAGTGGGATGTGAATTATTGTGAACGCCAGATTAACAAGAATAAACACCCATATGTATCAAACAATCACACAGCATGGAACTTTTAAATGTCTTTTTTTTTTTTGCAGATAACAGCATATTCCTTCCGTGTTGTTGCCGCTTTAAATGCGATTTGCAGATTCCTGTGAGTTCAAGGTGATTGGACATTTGTGCAACACAAACTATGGGAAATCCAAAAAACAAAATGGTCGCCCAAATTGCTAAGAGGTCAATGACCCAATGTAATATAACATCATTACTGGGCATTATTAATGATGTGATTAGAGTGATGCGAGAAATTAAAAATGCTTATATTGCAATATAAATGCGTTATTATCAGGGCGGTTCTTATATGTTACGATTTTCATTTGCAACTGCTTAAAAAACACGCGCAGTACGCAAGTTCCTTAGTCGCGCGCGCGTGTGTGTTGTTAACGACACAGCTGAAATAACTTTTATCATCACCTGAATCCTGCCCATAGTCCGGTTGCTTATTCTGAATTTTTAATGAACATAAATACTATTTTAATGCGTTCTTACTGTTTATGCTTAATAGCCAGTCGTAAAAAAACAAAATAAACTAAGTTTTACAGCCTTCCGAAATGTTTGACTAAACGGTAGCTTTCGGGGTCGTATGTTCGACTTTCCCTGGCGCCATATTTCACGAATTTGTTTCCATGTCAACGAAGGTAAAAACCGATATTAATGGGAGGGCGTACATTAATTTGCATCGGTTAGGTTAAACATAGTGGGTTTTTAGTGGACCAGGCGCCAACTTAGCGTCTGTGTAGTTGAAGCACTGGTCTCCAACGCACTTGGATTTTAATAAAAAGCCCTGTGCATTTAGATAAGTACGCAATTTCCCCTCACTTTGCTTAATTGAGTCAAACCCAACAGCTAGCCGCTCACTGATGAAGATAAACAGGGAAAAAAATTGTCATATCTACCACGCGGCTCGGGTACTTGGCGAGAAGCGCTGATAATAGGGAGCGCTACTTAGCTCCAACAATCCCACAAGGATTGGGACATATCTGTTATTGTTTCAATCACTGTCATATAAGCACGACAGCCCCTTGTGCTAAAAGACACATTTTGCGTGAGATTTCGCCACTTTTGTGCGGCATAATCGAGGTCATATCACTTGACGCGTGCCGTAGTGTCTTCGTTATCTCCGTGAACGGCACGCACTGTATTCCTCTTCAAGCAATTTTGGAGTTGTTTTGTTTTGAGTAATGATGTTCCTTTTTTTGCCCAATTATGGCGCATTCAGGAGTAAAACCAAGCTTGATACAGCAAAGAACTATTGAATAGAAAAGAATAGAAAACAAATCTTTGCTTCAATCATGACGGAAATCTTTGGCACCACGGCGATCAAAACAGTCGTCACGTATAGGGTATTTTACATTCGCGATTTTTTTTTTGCCTTCAGATTGTGCGTAATTTTCAATTGGGGAAAAATAATTTGTATCGATGGAGTGTCCTCTTTCACCGACGCAGTTCGAATCCAATGTTCACTCGTAAAATGTAATATTACACCCGGGAAAATTGAAAAGCAGATGGATCAATCTCATTTAATAGTTGAGAAAACACAGCTAAATTTTCTAGGTAATTGATGTTTTCAATTAAAAAACAGAACATGAATGGAACTAAATGACATATTTCAACTTTTAATAACATATTTTGTTATGACACGGGCTTAATATGAAAACTGCCCAACACCGGCAGTATTGTTACATTCTAAAATTGTTAATTGTGATAATTGCGCTAGTGCGATGCGCTATTCAATGTTGAATTCCGACCAAGCTTTGTTGAAAGCCGAACGATCCCGCCAAATTGAAACAAAATTATGATGAGAAGTTGTGGCTCGACAATTAACGAGTGGTGAGGTAATCGGCGCTGTAGTTTTAATGAAATGAACCCAACCCTGCCTCTGAGCAAAGCAAATTTTGTTGCTTTCAATTGTCTGCCCAGACTAGACGACGTACGCGAGGAATAGATTTTATTATCGCCGGTTATGTGAGACGGGTTTGAATGATTAGACCCGTCATTGCTTGAAGCGATATCGTTTATTTTGTCCACTTGTTGTCTCGTTTCGTGCAGCTTGTCGCTGGCTATTATTCGCAATTTAGCCTACAACTAATATTCATTAGGACTTCTATCGTTCGCACAATACAACTACACACCTCCAATCGGCATCTCTTTCAGTTGCATTCACTCGATAATTTTGTTATCATTGTCTCCCCCGAGTCAGCGTTTCACCAGGTGCTATTTCCCGTCAACTTTGCTACAATCGGAGTTGTCATTTAAAGATTACGGAAATCGTGAAAATCCAGAATAACTCTCGATTACACGTGGCACATTTTGGACGTAGTCATTTTAATTCATGGTGTTTGATATGTTTATTTCACTGTAGTGAAATGAAGAACGAACCTTTGCACCTTTGAATCCGTATTGTTCTTGCCATTTCATACGATTTTGAGTTTTAGCACCGACTGATATAAAAGTGACGAGAAGAGGGAGCACATATCCAAAACACATATTATTATGTGAATCTATGGTCGAATAGAATCTAGGTCGTATTTCTTACAAAATCATTAGTCCCACCATATAAGTTCGCACCTTGTGAGCCGAAAATAACGTTTCCACGGTAATGAAATTACCATATATCTCACATATTGCGAGGAAAGAAAGAGAGAGAGAAAAAAAAGCAATATACCCGTACCATATGGCACGCAGGCCATATTTTTTTGCCGCGTTTCATGCGATACAATTTGCATTAACGATGAGAAAATGGGTTTAAATTTGCAGAGTTGAATTTTCCCCGCATCATATCGTTGTAACTTAGGGGCGAATCGCCTGAGGGGCTAGGTTTTAACATATTTTCCTCGTGTAGCTTGTTGTTTCGCCATTTGCACTCAAATAATATCCTTCAATTTATGATCGCGATAATCTTCTCCCATATACCGCTCATCACTGTTTGCTCGGTGTGGAAATCGCGTGAGATTAAACTGTTTTCCTCAGTAGTTACAGCGGCCACCATTTTCTGAGGAAGACGCAAACAGAAAACGTATCTTTTTCTATAGTTCATTTATAAAACGTTCCTTGAACAAATAACGAGTTGTCGATTGATCTTGCAAACTCGTGTCATAATACCGATAAATCCACATATTTCAAAGAAAAAAAAAATATGTTTCATTTCCGTCTAAAATACGTGACGCATAAGTCATAACCCACGCCATTATTGCCGTCCTTCCCGTATGTTCCACGATTTTTTCTTTCTTTCTAATTTGGCGGATAATTTTATAATTCAAAGCACCGCGTTTCAATTTCCGGGTACCTCGTAGGCTTCTTCCGTTCTCACGTTCCGTTGTCCCATAATTGGTAGAGATGATCGGAGACCTCAGAGCAATGATTATAAATGACACGAATCCATGTTCTTTTGAAACGTCCAAGCCATAATTAAGACATATTTAACACAATTATGGCGACTTTGCTTGAGAACCATGAAACCACGCAAAAAAATTGAATGTTCGAACAATAACAATCACTTTCACATCTAACGTTGAAGCGCAGCGCTTGTTCGAATTTCATGTAAATAAACAATGTATTTTACACGCGTTGTATACGTCAATATGAGTCCCATGTCGAACAGGACGCGACGCGATGACTGTGGCGTTTCAAGAAACTAAACCGACATTGTAAATCGTAGAATTATGGGATACTTTCCACATTATTTACACTACTTAAACCTGCCGTCATCTTCATCCTTGTAATTGTTTTTCATCTGTAATAAGGCTAATACTGTCACCTGTAATAGGCTAATAGATTAAAGCGTCACAAACGTCACGCAGCGCGCCACAGTCGTAAAGCAGCGTGTGTTCAAATGTCTTGTACGCAAACATCATTCTCCTTCCCAGAGTTCCTTGCGGTTAGATCACCGAAAGTATATTCGTGGAATAGAACTCTGCCTGGGAGATTGCGCAAACATGTATTCTCGGGGGCGGAGCTACGTCACAAGACGTTCCACGTTGCTAAGACGCGCACCACTCTACATGCATTTCTATGGACTCTGTGCGCGCTGCTGTGGAACGCCGGTGGAGCCGGTGAAAATTCGAGAAAACAACACAAACTCAACTTTGAAGTAATCCTGAACAACCAAATTTATATATGTTACACACGTAGGGCTAATATTGTTACACTGTTCAGGGGAGTCTCAACAACCATTGCAAAGTACCGTTTTCTGTGAGTTCTTGGCCTTTGTTTTCACTGCGAGGGTTGCCAGGCAGTGAAAATGCCCGGATGTCCGCCCCCGAGGATTCATATTAGAAAGCTGTATTTATATTAGAAAATATAGTCTGTATAAAGTTTATGTTTATATCTTCAACTTAACGAACAACACACTGACTTAATTGTTATCCTACTAACTCTGGCAGCCACAAACTTCGGATTCTTATAAACTACATCGTCATACCTTTCAAATTTGTCTAATTTGGCGAATAATTCAAAGTACCGGATTCGCTTTTCCGTAGCGACCTCAGGCATCTTTTTTTTTTCAGCGTGTGCCGTAATTGGTTGAGATGGTCAGAGCCTCTAGTATAACTAGTATAATTGGGATAACGACTCCACAATATTGAAATGTATTTGGGAGGGGGGGTAGCGCTGGATTACACGTGTTATGTATCTCCGATGTACTTAACCATGGGCATGTTTGTTCAGCAGACTGATGCATTCTGGGATGGGTGTGACGCCAGGCACAGCCCATCGACAGTATCATGCTCTCTGTAAAGAAGAAAAAGCAAGCAGTGCGAGTTTAGGATCATTAATTTGCACTCACCATGGGTCAATACACCCACACATATCGATAACGGTCACTGGCGGGGTCGCATTTTTGCTAGAAAACAGAAGTTCTAGAACCCCATCTTCACCAAAGTTGGAAGTTGCCACAATAAACGGAATGTTAAGAAGATTTCATTTAAACAATAATTTACACATTGTCACGATTAAACAAATCGATACAACATGTTATATGACATGTAAGCACATGGCGAGGCGATATACACATATTGACATCATGTTATGTCGTTTTCATCAAAATGGTAAAATTGTTTGGGCTATTTTATTAATATAAACAAAATAGATGCGTTTAAATAAGTTACTTGTTTTATTCCTTTAATACATTCTGGTCATATTGCGGAGTCACGTTGGTTATATCGCAAATTCTGATCATATTGCGGAGTCACGTTGGTTATATCGCAAATTCTGATCATATTGCGGAGTCACGTTGGTTATATCGCACATTCTGATCATATTGCGGAGTCACGTTGGTTATATCGCAAATTCTGATCATATTGCGGAGTCACGTTGGTTATATCGCACATTCTGATCATATTGCGGAGTCACGTTGGTTATATCGCAAATTCTGATCATATTGCGGAGTCACGTTGGTTATATCGCAAATTCTGATCATATTGCGGAGTTACGTTGGTTATATCGCACATTCTGATCATATTGCGGAGTCACGTTGGTTATATCGCAAATTCTGATCATATTGCGGAGTCACGTTGGTTATATCGCACATTCTGATCATATTGCGGAGTCACGTTGGTTATATCGCAAATTCTGATCATATTGCGGAGTCACGTTGGTTATATCGCACATTCTGGTCATATTGCGGAGTCACGTTGGTTATATCGCGAATTCTGGATATATTGTGGAGTCAGGTTGATTATATCTTAATGCTGTTTATACTACAGAGTCGTCTTGATTATATAACAAATGCTGTTTATATTAAAAATGTTTGATAGATCTAAAGCCACGAGACGTTTGGTTATATCGCGAAGACAATTTGGTTAACATAGCGGAACATCACTGTACCACGAAATCTAGTTTTAATTCAAAGACACGTCTGTTTATTTATGCTGTGTGGACACTTTGGTTGTTCAAAACTGATCTTCATTATATCGCGAAGACACGTTCAACTTGGTTATTCTTCAAGTGGGGCCAGATTATACAGCAAAGACAAATTGGTTGTTCTTCGCGAAACTCAGTCATATCAGGAAATTCCTGTTCTTTAGCGAAGACATATTTGTTTCTAAAACTTGTTGTTGCGGATTGCCATTATGGCGGCAATGGTCGTAATCGCTGCGGCGTTAGTGAAGATTGAAATAAACTTTTGGTATAAAAAAAAAAAAAAAAAAAAAACTTGTTATCCTAAAAATAACGAATCAATTACACGCAATTTTAGCAGTGACTTTGAACTTTCAGAAATTCAGTTCAACGAGGAGATTAGAAGGACAACAAAGAACTTGAATATACAAGTAGAGAGTACCTTTCATCAACCAATCCATTGTAATGTTTGACTGAATCAGTAATAACAGCGGGAAAAAAACAAATAATTGCACTTCTATACAAAGGTTAGTGATTTTTCAATCGCAGTCGGACAAAAACAACAACGCAACTTAATTAAACAACAATAACGTGAACGTAATAGTGGTACAATCTGTGGCAATATTATGTATTTATCTTTCAAAAAATGATATTCGTTGGTTCAGTCTTTTGCTCGATCGCTCTTCAAGTTTCTCCCGCGTTCGTTTGATCAACCAGCAGAGTCTGCCGTCATGATGTTATTCAGGTAATCAGATCGCCAGGTACGCTGTTGTCACGTGGGTATGTTATCTGCTAAGTTACTTGAGTCCCGTTGTCAAACGAGCTAAGAAGCCGATAAACTGTTTTAAATGCCGTTCGGTATCGGAGACTAGGGAAACCGAATTATTACCGTACTTCGCGAAAGGTGGTGGAAGTGTTGAGTTCCCGTATGTCCAAATTAGGCGCACTTGAATGAACTTCAACGTACACCACACTCGGCCCCATCTCCATATTTAACAACAACTTAGACAGAATAACGCAGTGCCCTATTGTCACGTACATTTCATTTGCTCTTATTTACTTATTTAGTTACGATGTTTGATGAATTTTAATAAATTATCATCTCGTGCTTGAGTGAATAATACATTGCCCACAGACATCTATCAATCATCTTCTTGTAGGATTCTGTAAATTCAAGGAAATATCTCGTGAATTATGCACAACGTGTAGAAGAGTTGGCAAACGTTAAATATCTTCAACCGTGCCGGTGTGAGGTGTGACGGGGAGGGTGGCTTTGTATCCGTGTGGTGCAAATTCGATGGCTGCACATATATGGGGAAAGAAGATCACAATCACACATCTAGGAGAAAGATAAATAGACAGAAAGACTTCGTATGTCGGATGCTCGTCGTTAAAGAAGCTCATCTCGTTCATCTCTGCGTTAGATTTCCTTGTACGAAATAACATTTTAACGCCGATATTTATGCGTTTGAAGCAGTGGCTTGCACAGCCAAGACTTCCCAGTCTCTTTCAAAATGTCGATATTCCACTCTATTTCAACGTATACCCTTTCCAATACACACGATTTAACGTGCCAGAGTGGTGATGTAGGGGTGCGTCACGGTGAATGCCGCGCGTGGGGGTGGAGGGTGTGGCGAGACATTCAGCCTGAGTGCATGATTGGTGTTTTTTTTTGTCGGATATGAAAGGGAGGGATACCCATTGGGACGGTAAAGACAATATCATTTATAAAATCGGCAAGTATCAACACTACGCCCTCTTGAGGTGCGGAGAAGAAAGTGTATGACGGTAGAGAAGTTGTGTACCGCGAAAGAGGGTCATCCCTAGGACACGGACACGCGGGAAAAATCTGTCCACAAAATGTGCCGTTATTCAGACTCTGACAGACGTTTTAAAGTATAGTGGCACTTTTTCTTCCCCAAAAATGGCATTACACACTGGCCACAATTAGGCCACCGCCCCCACCGTAACACAACTATATTAAACATTACGAGCTCATCAGACCACACTGAACTGGAAGCTGTGGGACTCAAGTGTGTAATAACAAAATAACAACAAAGGTAATCTCACACTCTCGATCTACTTCTTCTCAATACAAGACAAACCACACTGTGGTTTTATTCACAAAGCACGCATCATGTGACTGTGACGGGCCTTCAACTTGTGAGTGCACGAGTCGCTCTGATTGCAAGGCAGTCCCTGTATGTTTCGATGTTAAAAACAGAACAGATAGAACACCACCTGTTTATTTATAATGTTATCACTACTCATTCTCTGACGACAATAATAATAATAATAACAACAACAACAACAACAACAACGACGACAAGCAGAAATAACGTGACAACAACAGCTGCAACAACACGGACTTGAAAAATGTGTATAGTGACGCATGCCCGAACTTCTATAGTCGCCTTTCCCGCGGCTGGCAAACAATATAATTCCAACGTAGATAGACGGTATTGCAATCATACATGATTAGAAACACATAAATCAAGGAGAAAGGAAACCCTGGACATGAAAACACGTCATGACCACATCAAATATGATATATCGTGTCTGTGTAATAAGGGGGGAAATTACAAAAAGCATAAATATCCCAATTACGACTATGCCAAATGGTATTAACCGACCCGAATGACCCTCGAACCGTTTTGTCTTCAGAATTAACAGAAATCCTGGTAAGCGTAAACTGTGGACCTGTTGTCAGGCGTTAAACACATGATGATGAACTGGCATTGGGAGATTTTGTCTACGTGTTTTAAAAAAAACTGTTCTGTTATTTTATTTGCAATACGAAAGTCATTAACTGAAGGGTCAATTCAATAACATGGTTTCTCGGCTTGGTTATTTTTTCAACCAATATTGTCGGAAGTCTGTGAATACTCCGTTTCATTGATAATGTAATTACAAATAAACTTTTTTTTCTGTTTGTTTTATTGTGTTTTCTCTGCGCTTTTCAAATGCTCAATTATTCGCGCACATAAGCGCAACATTGTCATAATTGAAAATGGTCGAAGCAATATGTTAATTCTCCATTCGAGTTAAACTGTATCTAAGCAACGGCAAGCCATGCGTGTGTGATTAGACGCGTCTGGAGGAAACACTTTACAGTAGTGCGCCCTCTAGTAAACAGTGCAAGACCGTTCACGGCCACAGTGAATAGAAATGTTCGAGATAAAACCAACCAACCCTGATATACCGAGAATACACGTGACTAGATGAATAATTGTATAATACGTTGATGTTCTACGTTCTTTCAATTTTCAGTGAATGTTTGTAACTCTGATTCACATCCACGGCCATAATAAAATTGTCATAATATTGTTGGGTTGAACTTCAAACTTGCCGGGAATGTTTTGATGTCCTGGCAAGTGAAATGGCGGTGTTAGACGGATTGGGGGTGGGTTGGGCGTGGGTGTAGGTCCAGAGTTTCACTGTTGATGGTCGCGGTGAGGAGATTTTATTATGCCTGCACAAATCCAATCAATATACCGGATACTGCTCATGTTAGAAACATTTAAATATTTCCGCGCGAATCACTGGAAATAATAAATGTACAATACCGTATGTAAAAATATTCATTAATTACTCACCATTTCGTCGCAATAACGTTTAAAAGAAAAAACATTCAGGTTGAAGTAAGTTTCAAGTTCCCAACTTTCAGTGGCGATTCACTTATTTTAGCGGCAGTAATTTAAACAAAGAGCGCCCCCATTCGGCGAAGAAGAAATACTTCTAAACGGCATCACCTTACCCATCCTGTTTACATAATACTAGTATTGCTTCATGCCGAATTCACTACATACACGTGGCATTGACCTTAATTGAAGTGCCACGCACACACTCAACATGCCAGCGTTCGGCCGAAATCGCACAACATGTTCGAAACAGTTCAAACTTTGCACAGCTGTGTCTCTTTTTAATCCTTTAAGAACATAATTATTTTCCAGAAAGCGTAAAATAGAAAACAGCATTGTGCCAGTAATTGAGCTGAGGAGTCCAGTGAATTGAGTAAACATGAACTTCTTCGTGTGAGTGTCAACCATAACCACTTGCCAGTGACGTCATCATTGCTCACACATACTAGTAAGTTTGATTTTACACGATAAATGAGAATGAAAGTGAATTATGAAAATACTCTCTATAAACTTGACCCGTGTATCGAACAGATCCAATGTAATATTCCCATCGGGAAATGCAATACTGCCTTACAACAC
This sequence comes from Saccoglossus kowalevskii, assembly GCF_978046115.1. Taxonomy (NCBI): domain Eukaryota; kingdom Metazoa; phylum Hemichordata; class Enteropneusta; family Harrimaniidae; genus Saccoglossus; species Saccoglossus kowalevskii. The sequence goes on from NC_140641.1 coordinate 21,506,172, forward strand.
CGGTTTATTGGGTTTATACGATAACATTAAAATATTGAGGTTTTCGGCTTTCTATTTTGGTTATATTTTTTTGTCCGGTTAATTAAAGTATTTGGACTGTCTACAGAAATGTCAGAGTGTGCATAAGAGCTCTTGCTGGCACATGATCAGGAGCACGACTTGAATATCTATGTCAGGTCAGATCGATAAATAATAAAAGTCATTAGTGAACATCTGTTTTCTCCATAATTCATTAATCGCATTACTAAAACTAAACGTATATTATGTCATAATCGTATTTATGAATTCATGACGTAGACGAAAGTATTCAACAGTAGCGCCACCCAACGACGCTAGACCGAAAAGAATAAATCGCGAAAACGAGGTTTGTTTGACCTTTACTCTTTGACAACATGGAGACGATCAGCTGGTTTCAAACTCTCGTTTTGTTTTTTCTCCCACAGCACTGTTACGATGAGTTTTTCGTCAAGTTCAACCTGCTCGATGGTAAGTTTAACTTTCCACATTTGAATGTACCGAGTTTGGCAGTTATACGGTGAGTTTCCATGGCGATACTTACCGTGACACGCATTGATTGCAGCGGCGCGACACCGGTATCAAACCCATCGTGTTTACTGTACTTTGATTTAACATAGTATTTACCCTGTCGTGTATTTGGTCTTATTTACTTGCTCAAAGTGGTCTATGCTCAAAGGCAATTTCCAGCATTATAATACCCTGAAAAAACAAACAAGTCAGTCATCAGTGAACTTGCGATCAGTCGGTTGAGGAACGGTGGATCAGTGCACCAAAAAAAAAAACAAAAAAAAAAAAACTCATCAACTGACTTTCAACCAAAGAACACAACATTTGTAGAAGTATGGGCAAGTTATTATGTCCATTGAAAACAGTCGCATAAACCAGCGAGTTACTCAAAAAAAAAAAACAGCAAAATATGAAATTCTTGCCTGTCATTGGACTTGGGGTTGAAGGCCCAATTGTTTATCGGAGGTGTGGCTATGTTAACGAGTGTTGTTAATCACTTGCATAGCCTTTGTTTACAGAGCCCCTTGTAGCTTATTTACAGCTGATAACACTAATCCTCAAATGCATCAATTATGTAGTTCAGGCACAGCTCCTTAGCAAGGGCAAAGACACTAGAGAAGCGAAATTGGTCACGTGACGACGCGGGATGCCAAACATCTGTTTGCATAGCGGTCCCGTCCCCCAAGAGATGTTGCACAGAACTTCCGTTACTTTCCTTTCATGTTTGCCGCAGTTGCATGTCCCTCTTCTCTAGTGTCTTTGGCAAGGGCTAAGAAGTCAAATACCTTAGCCTGTGCTAAGATAACATGCATGAACGCTTAGGACATATTACGAATTAAAGTGGTGTTAACGTTAGAGATCTCGGCGCGTGTGTGTGTGTGTGTGTGTGAACGGTCGGGACTGGGTTGGCATGTCCCAAAAAAAATTTGATCTCTGTCCCGATAGATGCTTGGGGCCAAAACTCGGCATGTGCCAAGATTTGTTGTGCGAATGTTTTACATGAGCTGAAATCACACGCTTGTGGTGAATTTAATAGAACATTTACAGAGGCATACTGGTATGTTATGATGATGGAGGGAAGAGAAGCTAAATATGGTCGGATGCTGTAGTCATGAACGAAATGAATGCAAACCGTCGTCAGCGATGCATAATTATGTGCTGCTGCAACCGGTATTTTCTTGCAATGCTGCATCGAAGTAAAAAAATAATTGTTTTTCAAATTTTCCTTTACCATTAAAGTGCTCAATGATGTAATGAATACCATAACAACAAATGGATATAATTTCAATATAGGAATTATTATTATCATCATAAGCGTATTGTTTTCCATGTTTTGGTAAAATAACCAGGGGTTTTTCTAGAAAAAAACTGCAAGAGGGAGCACTGCAATTCAGTGGCGCCACCAGGTCAGAAGTGGGGGAGATAAGGTGCTCCTTACCAGGGTGTAGAGTTTTTGATAATTTTAAGTTAAAATGGAGCATTCTATAGCTTCCTTGGGGCCAAAATTACTATCACATTTACAGCAAGTCTCAGAAGTATTGGGGCAGCCAATTTGCAAACTCGCTAGCGAATTGGCTAACTGCTTGGGTTTTGACTAAACGGTTGGCTTTCGAATCTCGCTGGCGCCGGTTTGTGATCGCGTCCACTCTTGGCGAGTCTATATTGCATTAGGGGACATGCTATGTTTTTACGCATCCTCAGGCTGGTACATGTCTGGATTCCCTTGAATGATTTGAGCCCGAAAATGGCCACAGTCAGCTGGTGTGATAATATTATAAATGCGATTAATCTACCGATATTTATTATATGAGGTTAACCTTCTCGAACACTGCTTGACACTAAATAGACAAGTTGAGAAACAGTTTCCTACAAATCAGGGAGAAAATAACAAACTTTCACAATCACGATCCGTTGGGATAACATTAAGCCAACCGCTGAAAAAATCGAAATCGCCATCCAACTGTAAGACCGTTGCCGAATAGCTCCTAAAGTATGAGGATCGTCCCCTACTGTTATATAGATTCGCCTTAAGTGGGCGTGATCACAAGACGGCGCCAGCAAGATTCGAAAGCCAATCGTTTAGTCGAAACCCAAGCAGTTAGCCAATTCGCTAGCGAGTTGGCTGCCCCAATACTTCTGAGACTTGCTGTAAAGACTGTGGCCGCATGTGATCCCTAGTCAATCAGAATTTTATGGTTGCCAGAGGATCTGCTTCCCAGGGTAAGGGGGCGCATGACCATGGCATGAGGACGCTGCCCCCTGTTCTCTTGTTTAAAAAAATCCCTGAGCTTTCTGTACTTTCAAAACTGCCCAGTTGTTTTTAAAACTACAACAAAATTAAAATAATAAATTTGGCCACCAGTTTTTAATCTAGTGGTATTTTTGAGCAAAATTGATCATAAAGTCAGTTTTGAATTCAGCTTAAAATAGCACATGTTTTGACCTGAAATTCAACTTTTTCAAAAGCATAGTGTGCGTTAAATAACACATGCATTCCTATAACATTTGTATAATCATGGCTACCGTGTTTGGTCACGAGTTTCCTATCTCACATTATTTACCCCATTCAAAAGTTCATAGCAGACTAAGCATAGTCATTCTCATGAAATTGAAATTATCATCCGCAAAAAAAGTGTTGAAATTTATATTTAAATTTGTGTGTTGAAAGTGGTGGAACTCTTCAAAAACATTGCCAAATGTTGTTAAATTTTCAAGATGTTTAAATTTCTATTCTTGTCTTGAGATTTAGAAAAATGCTGATGAAATATATTCTTCGTCTGTATGATCATTTGCACAATACAAATTGTAATATTTACACCACAAGCACCCTACCCTCGACACATCCCTGTCATCACGAGTCATCAGATTGAAAGCCTAGTCTATAGGATACCATGGTAGGACGCTAATCAGTACATTGTTGTTGACTAGAGAAGAATACACTATGTTACATGCTTTCAGTCTCTTCACCACCACATATACAAAAGGACTGCTGAAAAATTTCTAGTTCATTTTCAACTACTACCACAGAAAAATCTTCAACTATATCGCTAATGTCTACGGGAACTCATGTCACGCCTGATGCCATGTTTGTTACTCTGGTTCTGCACATGCGTTCGCCGTTGTTTATTCGAATAATTTCCAAAGTTTGTCGAAATACTCTGAATCCCCATTAAAAGATTAAGCAGATAACAGGAAAACAGACACCACATCGTTTGTTAGGCAAACAATCACCAATTATCATTGTACACAAAGGAAACAATAGGTGTCACTGCTACTTCTTTTGTTAGCTCCATGGATTAAGTAGGACACATACTTGTCAGGGGATCATGCATTTAATAATAATAATAAAAAAAAAACCTAATAATAAAAACAAACATGGCTGCCACCAGGGTTTGATTGGACTCCACACAAAGAAGTTCGCTGATTCTGTTATAAACTTTTTAGATTTTGGCATTCCCATGATGTATCCTTGGAAGGAAAAGATGTATACATGTGTGTATTAATTAATAAGGTTATTTTGAAGATACCTCAAAGTATGCACTCAAACAGTACACCATCACACTGACCTTCGCTGCGCGTCGGCCAATACTCCAGCTGTACTGTCTTTGTGCATACTTTGACGTATCCTCGTAATAACTTCATATTATAGGATGCCAATGCACTTACAAATACATGTTGGGAATGATTGCTGATGCTGAACTCCACCACTTTAATTTTAAGCAGGTAACATAGACCTGTCTGAGAGAATAGTTATGTTTCACAAAGCGGTGTGTTACAGAAATGTTAGTTTTTGAAAACAAACGAAACTTCCATATGACCTTAGCAATATTGTAACTATATTACAAAAGAATAGTGTTTCAGTTTGGACTATGAGTGAAAAATACCCATCAACCCACTAGAAATGACACAAGAAACTGTTATGCGTGAAAAGTAGGGGGATTGAGAGTCTCAGCGGGCAAGCGTCAACATCATGGCAAGGACGACGCGGTACTTGAGTGAGGGCGCCACCTAAGGGGACTCTGTGTGTAGGCGTCATTTAGGCCTACATGTATGTCCTGCTTCCAACTCATCTCGGGGACAAAGGCGATGTGTTGCCCAAACAGAGTATGGTTCCCTGTGTGACAATCCCCCCTCCCCCCTAGCTGTATTTATTGATAGATAAATGAGACATGAGTACAGGGGGAAAAAAAATCAAAATGACAAAGCAAATGAACGATGCTCACTGTGTGAATGCAGGAACTGAATGATGCGATGATGATAACAGCTGTGTACCAAGTAGACAACTTGGCGGGCCATGCAAGTTGTATTTCCCATCACACAATGGTGCAATCTCAAGGATTGTGGAGCCATGGTTCAAGTTTTATTGGTGTAGAAGAACTCAAAAAACAGATATGATTTACTAGTCTGTTCATATGCCTAGATTCATGGACAAACAATGTTATCACCAGTATTATTTAAATTTTCATTGTTTGTTTATCTAGGTTTGTCACCTACTATGTAAATATTTTAATTTCACAAATTTGTCAAGGAAACAATGAGTTTGTTGTTATTTTACATAATTTAGTGTAAAATACTTTATTTTTGCTTGGAATTAATTTTTGCTGAGGGGATGATTCAGTGAAAATAAAATCCAGTGAATATACCTTTTATCTTGTTAAAAACTTTTTAACTTTATAAAAATCAGTGAAAATAAATTCCATACAAAACACTCAAAAAGTCTTTTCAGCGAAAATTAATTCCAGCTAAAATAAAGTATTTTACAGTAGTGAACTTTACTTATCAGTGAAATTAAAACCCAGTGAACTATTAATGCATTTACCGTACAAATTTATTCCGAACGCAAAATTTTGTAGTCATGTTTTCAAGGAATAAAGTACAATTCTAAAATAGTGAAAATTTGCACTGAAAACATTTTACATCACTCAAGGTTGCAAGACTGGGCTGTTTAGCAGTATCAAAGCTTGGTAATTATATATGTGCCATGGTACATCACTTAAAAAGTACATCTGATTGTTCAATTAGCTCTGCTGCCTACCATAGTCTCTCCACCAAATTTTTAAAATGTTATTGGACACGCGGTTTTGTGTTCAATTTTTGTGACTTTTTCCACCATTCTGTATTTTCAGGAAAAATGTCAAAATCATACAAATCTTTATCCACTCACCTAATTTTGTATGTATAAGTAGTGGACACTGTCCATGTGCATTAAAGTTCAATTAGATTGGTCTTATCAGTTTGCTGCCATATTGGACCAATATCGGGAGTTAATTAAATATTACTAGAAAGCAATATATTATTTTCTGATACCCTGGTGGCTCATTCAACTATTGTTTTTGTAATTGGAGTTTATTATATTTTAAATTATATTTGTAATTAAATATTTGTCTTAGATGATATTTAATCACATTTTGTAACTTCTATGTTGTTAGTTATGGCATCTTAATGTATTTTTTGTCACTTTTGTATTGTAAAAGTTTGTAACCATAGCGATCATGTCATTACTTCAGATGTCTGAGATTGTTGTTGAAAGAATACCTGAGCATGCTGGTCAATAACCGCTATGTCAACTTAAACATAATTTTTCATAATTACTATTAGTTTTGTTTATTTATTAAGCTTCATCCAAAGGGAAAGTACAAAGGATAGGTTGAATGAATCAGGTTTTGTACTTTTAAAGGACGGTGGTCGTTGTGCAGTTCGCATTCAAATTTCATATAAATAAACAATGTATATTACATGCATTGTATATGTCGTTGTGAGTCCCATATCGAACAGGACGCGGCGTGATGATAGTCTGATTTTGCTGCCATTCTGCGTAAGTGTTTTATAAAAAGGGGACTTTCATCTTTTTGGTTGTGTAATATGTGTATATAAACACATGTGACTGATGTGACTGGTTTGAGTTTACTAAATACAAATTATGTAAATCATTTCAAACATTGTATTGTGGCCTTTATTCAAACCCAATTATCCAATGTATTGCCACATTGTTTGTTTAGTATTCATGTGATTGGTCTAATTCTTTATCTAACATGGAATAATGAAATCACAACCATTAGACCAATTAAGATGCTTTCGTTTATTGAATCGCTGTGACACTTCCATCTCAATTGAAATTAAATGATGTACCGGTAACTATTATTTAATGTCCTGTTATTATCAAAAGTCAGGTTGACAAAAGGTAACGTTTCTATATGATATTGTCTGAATATAACATGGCAAAGTTATTTATAATTTTGAGTTGAAATGATATACCCAATGAATATTCATCAGCATGTAGCATATTGCCGAAGTTATTAATAATGCGGTTGATATCGTATGCTCCACCTATATTATTAATGGTTGAATGTCCTGTAATTAACAGTTAATAATTAACAAATAATTAAGTCAAGTCAATAAAACTCAACTTCATTCAACTTTACATAATATATTCTGAATGTGATGGTATGGTTGTTTTAACTTTCAGGTCTTGCTTTTCGCTTATGATTTTTTTGCCCAAAATTAACAAAGAAGTTTATTAGAAATTCAAAAAAAACGTTGTAAAATGTTGCAGCGAAATATCCGCAAGAAAATTGATGGCGAACATATTGTGGAATCCATATTGTAAACCATGCTGTTAATTATTAGATACTGCACGTTCTGTTTATAGAGGGACTGCAGTCACCAGATGTTAAATTTAAATACACATTTTTTTTGCTGCAAAATGTGATTCTGAAATTCAGTCATAACCAGGAGACCTGAGAAATGTAATATAATTATAAACTCATAAATGAATAATTATTATAAACAATTTAAATTTGAATGTCTGAAAAATATGAATTGTGTAAAATCTGATCCACTGTGTATTTTTTTTGGAGAAACAAACTCAGTGAAAATTCGCAACGTTTTGTAGCAGCCAAAGTTTCTCAGATCCTACCACATTGGATATCAGTGACAGTCACAAAATTTTCCGTTCATGAATGCCATAAAATTCGGATATTACAAAAAATTCCACCTGGGAAAAATTACTGTAAATGTATTAATTATTCATTGGGTTTTAATTTTAATTTTGTTATTTTTTAAATTCCGCTAAATTAAATCTACGAGAAACAGGTAAAATAACAATAAAACTTGTTTCCTTCACAAATTTGTGAAATTAAAACACAGTGAATATTCTCAAAACATCAAATTAGTAAAATTAAATGTCAGTGAAAATAAATGGTTTTACAGTAAAAATTTTGCAGTGTATTGCTGACTATTAGGTCATACTTGTATGCATAATAAAGCAGATTATCCTTGCTCCTACGAAAATAAAATACAGTGACCCCTCGCTTATTTCCACCCCAGCAAATTGCAATATCACGGATAATTAGATGGCTAACAACAAATTGTAGATGTACCAGATGTCAAGTGGTACTTATGACAAATCAATACGCGATTTTCCAATATATTATTGCGTATATATAACCTTTCAATAGATCATTTCCCATTCCTTGCCAGATCCTACTCGAATGAAAAAAAACAAGACAAACAAAGAGCACAGCGTTCTAGTGGCGTTGAAACATCGCGTGGAATTCTATGGGACAAATGGGAAACTATTTTTTGAGGTTTTTCCCCACTAAATAATGTGCTATACACATTTTATGATGGAAAATTTTGATGAGGTAAAGGTATCTCAATGCCATATTGCTCTCTGAAAGAGGCATTTCAAAATAAAACAAATCAGACTTTCACATCTTTCACGTATTGCGGTACGCGAGATCTCACAATGAACGGAAAATCAACTATTAACTTTTAGTTTTAGAATTTATTAATCATGATCTTGATGTTTTTCAATAAGCAAAACATACATGTAAATTAATATGTGTGTTATTTATACATTTGCAATGCAATTCTCGATGCCCCTTGATAAGTTGCAACCCGTAATAAGTCACCTTATTTGCTTTGATCTCAATATTTACGACTTAGCGAGGGGTCACTGTACTTTTTAGATACATTATATATAAAATATGTTTTTGAAATGCAGTTGGTCACCATGAAAACACAAGAGCAAAATGACTTGATTTCCAAGAACACAGGGTGTTTGCATCAGACTTTGACAATACGCTATTATTTTACTTCTTCTTCAAAAATGCTACTCCAATTGCTTTCAATGATTCTTTGATACCCTACCCAAACTTTAATTGTTTTGAGCCACAGACTCAATGTGAATCATGACTCCACTGGCCAAGATTCATCTACTAATGAATGCGAATTTTAGTAAATTTGGTTAAGATTCGTGGGAGCTTGTTTCCAACCGGGCTTGGTTGACACCAGCAATAGAAAGATGATCAAGCAGCCCTGTCACGTAGTCTCAAACTGAATATGCTCTCTCTGGAAAAATGCACTATATGTCAGAATGGACACTTGCAAATTAAACAGGAGAGACAACAGTGACATTCAATGTATGAAACAAAAATATATTTAAAAAAAACAACACTTAAGTAGAATGTAATCAAAGCCAAGGTTATTTATTTACCCATTTTTTATTGCAAGACTTTGCTTTGCTGAAACAGCAGAGCTATTTGGACCATCATGTAAATAAGATAGTTCATGTACCAAGGTCGCAATTGAATACAGGATTGTTGTATAGATAGTAAAAATGGATTGTAATGTCCTTCAAGACATAAATGCAAATTTCAATGAAATGGGTATGCTTGAAAAACAAATTGAAAATCCTTGGTTCACGAATAATCCTTGCTGTGTTCAAGAATTACATTCTAAAAACGTTAGCTAAATATGTGTTGTTCATGTTTTTATTTTTGCATTATCTTTGTTTGTTTTACATAATTAATGAATAAGGCCTTACAAGAAATATGCACATACTGTTAGTTGGATACAGTCTTGGAAGGGTCTCGTATTGTTAACTTTCAACAAACAAACAAACAATCAGTACATTTATTCTTGTAGCTGTTAGACCACTTAAAAATTTGCTACAGTCACTTTGACATAAGTGCTGTGTATGCAAATTAGCTGTTATCCTTTTTTATCATTTTGTGCGAGTCTTGCAAATGTTTTGAAATAGTCACACTTTGTTGTCAATATGTCACTTAAACTTACTGGGTTGATGTCATTTGTTATCATAAATAGAACAACATCTAGTAAATGCTTGGTATGATCTTTTTCCCCCCCTTGATTTCCCCCTTCTGTTTTATTATTCATCATAAATAATTGTTTCTTTCTTAACAGTGCCCTGCATTAAAGTGGCCATCAGCAAAGGTCTTGGTATGGGCATTATTGTTGGTTCAGTCATAGGTAAGTGACTTGGTACAGTAAAATATTATTTCTGGACTCCAATCGCAGTCAAATTATCGACATAAATGATGTCGCACACGTGCACATTCATTTTGTTTTATTAAATACTTTCTCAGATTTTGTTTTAATTTGATGCAAAGGAAAGGCCTATATCTGTTGTATGGTCTCTCGGGTATTTTTGAATTTCCAAAAAAATGAAACCGACTGGTGGCCATTTTTCATAAGAGAAAAAGAAAATCCCAAAGTTTTATTGTGTCATCCACCGATTCTCAAATGTATCCGAGTAGATTTATTAGTATGAACATTACACATGATGAGTTATTCATGCACACCAGTTTGTTTTATGATTTGATTCAAAATGGCTGACTTGTGGCTATGTTGGTTTTATTTTTGCGTGTTTTTAACCAATTCTTGGACATGCTTTGGCCGATTTTGTTCAAAGTTGGTAAAAGACAAGACATGAGAGCGTGCTGATGTGAATTGTTCCAACATGTTATCGACCATTTCTTTGGTGTGCCTGGCTACTGATTTACATCATTTATTTTCAAGATTTGACTTAAAATTGGTGCATTCCACCCATTTCAGACAGGCAAGACGTAATGGTGTGAATATTTCTTGTGATCAAATTCAATGTGATACATCCACATCTCCTCCAATATTTGAATGCATCGCATTCACTGGGCAAATTCCATATGAATGAATCACATTCTTCCAGTGATACAATACAATCAAACATATCCACATTATTTAATTTTCATGGCATTTATGGCCATGTATTTTTTTTTATCAACGATTCAGACTGACATTTATGTCTCTTCTTTAAAGTAAAATGTCGTTCTGATTTCGAACATTTCAGGACTTATTGTGTTTACACTTTCACATATCATGTATACATGTGCACGTAAATTTCTATTACAATGTAGCTGTCATAGATCAAAATTAAGTTTTTATGGATTGAGACACACCTACAAGGTTTGCCAGAACCATATCCTGCTGTATTCCTTGACTGATTATATTTGCCGTCTCTACAATTAGGTTCTTATAATATTACCAATACAAAAAAATGAATTATTTAATTTCATACCAATAACTTTCACTGATGTTTTTTTTTTCCCCCAGAACAAATTAATCATTGTACGAGACCAATTTCTTTAGGAAAAAAGACAATAATGCTACTTCTGTTGTTGTATTTTTATGTTTTTTCAGTTAAATTACCTCAGATTTTAAAGATTCTTGCGGCTCAAAGTGGAGAAGGCATCAGTTTCATAAGTGTAGTGTTGGAATTGGTTGCAATCTCAGCTACATGGTCTTACAGTGTGGCAAGTGGATTTCCATTTGTGTGAGTAATGAGACTAATATTTTAATTTTATTCAATTACACAGAACCTATATAGTGAATCTGATGCAGCATCATGCCAATTCTAACACTCAAGACTTATTTTGATGAACATCCAATCACTCATGGTGTGCATGTCATTTGAATAAATTACAATACCGTATTTGTCACTTGCCATGTATTGTTTACAAATTACTTGTATATGCTAAACTTGTGTTTTGTCATTACTGTGTTGGTAAAAGTTTAATATTGTATTTCCTAACCCGAGAAGACACAACAAACTAGTTAGCACTGTTGTGCTTTCACTGGTACACAGGTGGATAGGAATGTCCGTTGTGACTTCCTTTCAGCTGATGTGCATCACGGAGGAATTGATTCCACTATACTGGTATTCTTGCTTTGGTATCTTTTTTCACATCTCCAAGTGAGCATCCACCAAGGATTTACCATTTAAGATAGACAATGTGCATTCAACAGGTGGTTATGTCAATTTCTGACATAAAAAAAATAATTCAGCAGGTGAATGTCAATTTCTGGCAAACATTTCGTTCATCAGGTGATTGTGTCAATTTGTGACATAAAAGTTTCATTCAACAGATGGCTATTTCAAATTTTGACAAAAGAATAATTCAACAGGTGGCTATGCCATTCAATAAGCCATTTTCCGCAAGTTGCAAGATCGTTGGACGATGAAACGCCAAATTTACGGAGAAAGTCTTCGATTTAGCGCCATTTTGAATCAAAACTTGACCTTTATCACATGACTAGCGACCGGTTGCTAGACAAAACAGTCTCGTGAGATCTCACACGAAACGGAAAATGGGTTATTGGTGGTTATGTCAAATTCTGACACAACATTCATTCATCAGGTCTTTATGCCAAACTCTGCCATAAAAGAATAGTTCAACAGGTGGTTATTTAAAATTCTGACATCAAATTCATTCAATAGGTGGTTATGGCAATTTCTGACATCAAATTCATTCAATAGGTGGTTATTTAAAATTCTGACATCAAATTCATTCAATAGGTGGTTATGTCAAATTCTGACATCAAATTCATTCAATAGGTGGTTATTTAAAATTCTGACATCAAATTCATTCAATGGGTGGTTATGTCAAATTCTGACATCAAATTCATTCAATAGGTGGTTATTTAAAATTCTGACATCAAATTCATTCAATAGGTGGTTATTTAAAATTCTGACATCAAATTCATTCAATAGGTGGTTATGTCAAATTCTGACATCAAATTCATTCAATAGGTGGTTATGTCAAATTCTGACATCAAATTCATTCAATAGGTGGTTATTTAAAATTCTGACATCAAATTCATTCAATGGGTGGTTATGTCAAATTCTGACATCAAATTCATTCAATAGGTGGTTATTTAAAATTCTGACATCAAATTCATTCAATAGGTGGTTATTTAAAATTCTGACATCAAATTCATTCAATAGGTGGTTATGGCAATTTCTGACATCAAATTCATTCAATAGGTGGTTATTTAAAATTCTGACATCAAATTCATTCAATAGGTGGTTATGTCAAATTCTGACATCAAATTCATTCAATAGGTGGTTATTTAAAATTCTGACATCAAATTCATTCAATGGGTGGTTATGTCAAATTCTGACATCAAATTCATTCAATAGGTGGTTATTTAAAATTCTGACATCAAATTCATTCAATAGGTGGTTATTTAAAATTCTGACATCAAATTCATTCAATAGGTGGTTATGTCAAATTCTGACATCAAATTCATTCAATAGGTGGTTATTTAAAATTCTGACATCAAATTCATTCAATAGGTGGTTATTTAAAATTCTGACATCAAATTCATTCAATAGGTGGTTATTTAAAATTCTGACATCAAATTCATTCAATAGGTGGTTATGGCAATTTCTGACATCAAATTCATTCAATAGGTGGTTATGACAATTTCTGACATCAAATTCATTCAATAGATGGTTATTTAAAATTCTGACATCAAATTCATTCTGACATCAAATTCATTCAATAGGTGGTTATTTAAAATTCTGACATCAAATTCATTCAATAGGTGGTTATGTCAAATTCTGACATCAAATTCATTCAATAGGTGGTTATGTCAAATTCTGATATCAAAGATTAATTCAACAGGTTGTTATGTCAGTCAATTTCTGATATAAAATTCATTCAACAGGTGGTTAGGTAAAAATTCTGATGAAAGTTTCATTCAACAGGTGGTCATGTCAAATTTTTACATATAATAATTTAACAAGCGATTATGTCAAATTTTGATATAAAAAATAATTCAACAGGCAATCATGTCAGAAAGAGTTGATGGTTGATTGTCTTGTATTGCCTCTATGCCATGTACTGGTATATAAATGTTCAGACAATGAGTAAAAGCATATACTAGTATACAATCTGGAATGTGATGTGTCAAAAATACCTATACAAACAAGCTGCTCTCTGATTGGTCTGACTGTTATGTGTTAGGGTCAGGTAGCCAATCAGGCACAATCTTGTAAGTATTGACCCTATACTGTGGCAAAAAGGCAGTCCAATGGGAGTTTTGAGGTTAAGTTCAAGTTTGGGTTTCCGAAGTTTTTCAGTGCCAAAAGTATTTATGAAATATGAAATATTGACAAACTCAATGTTCAAACATGAAACTGTGAGAATGTATGTAACCTTTCAAAGCTAACATGGATTCTGTCACTATCAGATTAGTATCACACCATGCAAAATACACGCCCAACAATAATGGCGAGAACGCCTCTGCCCTGCCACTCTCAAAGATTGACTAATGTCTACATTTACTAACCCACAGTTCCGCTAATTACCTGCAGTGCCTCGCCTCAATACCATTTGCTGAAAACTCTGACTTCAACCACCACTCTACATAGCTACCACTCCGTAATCTAAGCTCCCACCTGTCTATATCCATTCTGCCACAGAGGGCGCACATCGAAAAATCACATATGCAATTGAAATAAAGATAAATAATAAGAATTCACGACAGATTCTCTTTTGCAACTTTTTGCTTACTGGTATTCTAAACTCTGACACAACAAAAATAGAACGATTTGAAATGTGATCTCTAACGGTTTAGTAATTCGCAACTTCACAAAAACAAATTACCGAAACATGGTGGTGCTATTTGATACAGTGATATGTGGATACAACTGACGTACATTTCTATAATGTGTCATCGCAGATCATTTAAATACTGATTTTTTTCTCTAATTTCCAGCGCATGGGGTGAAAGTTTTTTCCTGGCTGTGCAGAGCATCACCATCGGCATACTGGTTCTATACTACAGTGGCAAAAGTGGAGCGGCTTTAATTTTCCTTAGTCTGTACTCTGTGATGATGTACACTCTATTGTCGGGTTTAGTATCCATTCAGTTTCTGGCATTTCTACAGTCTATGAATATTGTAATGATTGTTATAAGCAGGGTAAGTTAGCACATATCTGTTGGTTGTGTGCCATCACTGTTGTGAGAGGTTAGAACTACATGTAAATTGCCATTAAATACATATTTAGTTTCGGTTTCTCTGTATTTTTGGTAATTCTGAAATTTGAGTTATTCGTGAATGATAAATTTGATTGCCCGAAAAATATAAACCGTGTAAAATCAACCTATCTCAATATCCTTGTGAGAGACCGACTCAGCTCTGTACCATTGTACACATTCTAGCTGACTATTGGACACACCCAGTAATTATAAATACTGTCATTAAGTTGCACCCTCCCCTTTTATACTTTTTAAATTTGATCATTGTTTTTATACAAATATATTTTTTTCAAAAAAAAACAAAATATGAAAATCACAGACCCGGCACTGTAATAGCTGCTGATTTGTAGCAATTCATCATAATATCAGAATGACTATATTTCAGTAGTATTTTAGTTGTGTTGCTGTGCACATAAAGGTAAAGCGGCTCTTTAATGTTCCATGTGATGTGAAATTGTGTGCATATGTGATCACCATAAGCATATTGCAACGTATAATACCAAGAAAGTTTATTGATTGTTGTAACGACCAATGAGCAACAAAGGTTGATGCAATTCCCTAATGTCTGGGTGCAGTATTATGTTGATGATTATACATCTTTTTTGTACTTCAGTAAAACATAACAGCCGGAATTCGTGACAAAAACACATTTTGCAAAAGTATACAATCTGTCATGCATTATATACTATTCTCATCTTAGCATCCATGTTCATCATGGTTTTTTGAGAGGGGATGCTTAGTGAAGCACATCTTTAAAAATTATCCAAATTACGAATTTTCGTTCACAATGCCAGATTAAGGGGAATATAGTCTTTTTTTGAAAAACTAAATTGTTAAATGTGTTGTCGTCATTCATTTCCACGTTTACATAGAAAATAAATGCTCACTAAAAATATGCACATAATATTTACGTAACATTTACAGTGTAAAAATTACAGCGTCAAAGTTGAGAGATTTATCTTGGTTGTTGAATGTATTCAACTGTATTTATAATTTCTGCCATGATGTTTCTCTGCACAATTTGAGCTCCAACCCACGCCCTCTGAACTGACTGGTCATGTCTGTTATAAACCAGTTGTGGAATATACCTGTATATGATGGAATTTTTTCACAATGCACTGCAGAAGTGAATTATTGATATTTAAATACGGCCTGTTGGCATGGATTTCAATGAAACAAAGACAAGATTATTTTTTGTTGTAATTCACAATTTTTGAAAGGTAAACTGAATGTGGAAAAAACCTTTCACAAACATAAACATCCTATTCACCATAATTATTCAGGAGAGTAAAAAAAACGTTCAATGACCGAGTTTCGTAACTTGACGGTTACATTTTGTGGGCGCTAAGTCAAACATGACCCCCAAAACAGATATACCATACCCACTTAGTCAAGCGTGGGAGCAAGGTCGGACGAGTGGTTGTGTGGAAATGTTTGAATGTGCCATCAATAATCTTGAATGCGTCAATGTTTGAG
Organism: Saccoglossus kowalevskii; assembly: GCF_978046115.1. Classification (NCBI taxonomy): domain Eukaryota; kingdom Metazoa; phylum Hemichordata; class Enteropneusta; family Harrimaniidae; genus Saccoglossus; species Saccoglossus kowalevskii. The sequence goes on from NC_140641.1 coordinate 21,522,279, forward strand.
ATATAGTTTAACCAATCAAAGGGTGAATTTAAACGTGTAAATCTGTTATGGAGCGGATGTGCTTTTATTTGAAATGGAACAGTAAAATTTGATTGTTTTCGGTGTTAGATGCATAATAATGTTGCGTATCTCATTCTAGGACTGTCATCGATACCAACATCGCTAAAACTTGTCTGTTTTCTCCACAGCTGATGCAAGTGGTGGCAAACCTCAGAAACGGTCACACAGGTCAGCTGTCCTTCATTACCTACCTCATGTTGTTTCTGGGATCCATCGCTCGTATTTTCACGTCAATCCAAGAAACTGGTGATCCTACCATGATAGCTACCTACATTGTATCAACGACATGTAACTGCGTTATAGTATCGCAGATTCTCTACTATTCCAGCGTTAAACCTAAGAAGGAATGAGTTTGTCTAATTAGTGTTTTAAATTGAGTATTTGACTTGTATTTAGCATTTCGAATTTGTATGTAAATTTGTACATTTGACTTTTGATGTCTGCCAATAATAATAAGATGTACTAACATCAAATTTCAATACGAGTTTTTGACACGAATGTTATTTACATAAGTCGTCCATTATACTATCTCCAACACTTGGTGTGGCAGCCCCATATAAAAATAAAAACACCCCTCCCCTCAATTAATTTTTTAGTACACACTTGATTAGCATACCCCCTCCCCTAATCAACTTAGGGTGCTCTCACCTAGAGTGGCATGATAGTTAGAATATCTTCCATGGCTTGGGATATCTCACAGGGTATAACCAGTAATTCAAGGAGACCATTTATGTATATGCAAATTATCTAACAGTATGAAAGTATACTATTAAAGATATGCATATGAATTTTATTTCATTGTTTTTTTTTAATTGTATATTTGTAATTAGTTATAAAAAATTCATCATTTCTCTCATAATTTGCATATTCAAATTTGTGTTATGTGTTTCTTGTTCTCAGTGCTGAAGAGTGTTTAATACGGTGATGTATACAATGTATGTAAAATTCATCTCTAACGTGGTGACTGTTGAAGTAACCATACACAAATTCAGAGAAGAACATCTTGAACTACTTTTTCAGCTAGTACACGTGATGACATGCCATGTAATTTCACTGGGTGGCGACTATATTTTTCCAACTTCGGAAAATGTAACATTTCATGCAAGTAAACAGGACTACAGCGGTGTCAAAAAAATACCTAGAATTTTACAAATGCAAAAAATTGTTTCAATTTTAATATCCGATACACATTGGATGGTAAATTTTGATGAAGTTCAATTTCGACATTGAACTATAAAAAAAGAAATTGAAGTTCCAAATCAAATTTGATTTTAGCCGCAGATGTTTAATTCCACATTTCAGACATTACGTGAAATCTTGCAGTGAAAAGAAAATCCACTTTCATAATACATGAACATCTGACCCTGATCCACACTGATTTCATAAATCACACACATTTTTTACAGTACCGTAACTTTAATGCAGAATAAAAATACAACGCCAACATTACAAACTATGTACATATATATATATATATATCATTACAAGCACCACGTCAACTGAAATCACGCACGAAAAACATCACCAACTTTTCCACTTACGAACATTGATCAATTGTACGTGTTATCACATACATCAACTCGGGGTTCATTTACTACAGTGGATTAGTTGCTCGAAAGCTTAAGTAAATATGCCACAGGTTTTTAATATCTCTGCATCCCATCCGAATGCCGAAAATTCAAAGAAAGTCAACAGTTGAAATCATCCACTTAAAAGTAACGGAACTTTTCTTGACACAAACTGATGCTTATGAGTGCTCATCCATCCTACCCCCCCCCACGTTACCACACTCCATCTTTCCCAATGTCCCACTATGGTTCATGTTGAAAGAAAGGAATCCACAGTGAGGCCAAAAATGAGACATTTTAAACATTTTTCCAATCACATTCAAATAGACAGGTGAAAGGGAAAGAGACGAATGAAGGCACTATGTTCTTTACAAGTTTGTTCACATTTTAAAACTTTTATGACAGTCCGGTGACCTTTGACCTCCATCTGGATGGAATATAAATTTAAATACAACATTAAATATACATGTAATTGCAGCAATGCTTATATACTAGAAGGCGTGAATACTTACTAATTATGATAATATCAAAGCTGATATGTAAATGAGTTGTGGAGAAGGCAGAAACCAGACATTCGGAAGTTTGCCATACTCTGTAAACCTAGTTTGGTAATTTTCAACATGTCTCAAGACGCAGAATAAATTGTAAACCATTATTCGTTATCTTAGAAATGTGATGATTGCTATAAATTTATGTTAAACGTCGCGGTCGTTTTAATTTTGCGAAATTAAATGTCAGGTGTCTCGAAAGGAAAATTGTGATGTATGGATTTTGGTGGCAATTTGGTTATTCTATTTTTAGAATATGTCAGAACTTCTTTGGAATCTGCCTTTTCCAGTGCTTATAACGGCCAAGAAGATTTGTTTTCTCCATTTCTTTCTGTCCCGAATATTGCACTTTTTAATATTATTACGCATGTGACGAATTCAGATCATTTGCCTCTATGCAGTTACTAAAACATCATATACCGGTAAGCGTGATTAAAAGCAGAAACGAACAAGCACATTTTATTAAATTAAATTATTGACTGAGTAAACGAGTGCACACACACGCATGCGCACACGTATATATGGGGAAAGCCTGGCATTTCTGTTGCATGATGGTTGCAGTACCGAACAGTAAAATACTGCTTTTATCATCCAACGGATCTGACGTGATGTTATTTTAACGCTGCCATTTTCTTCCTCGTATATTTTGAATCTGGGCGGATGACAGCAGCAGGGTTGAAATGAAACTGGGTGTTTCTGTTTTGTATATCACCAAACTCGCTTGTTTTATTTTACCAAACCACAAGGGAATCCTCTAATATAATCTTGAACAGAGAAACAAATTACCTACATCAACTTAAGATCAAATCACAATCGTGGAAGGCCCGGGAACGTGAATATTCATGTTAGTGGTGGTCGTGTCACAATTATACACACTGGAATGGAGAATTTCGTTCTAAGTGTGCCCCCTCGATCTATGATGAATCGGTCAAGACAGGAGCATGAGATAGGAGGTGAGCAACTGGAGATCACAACGATTTTAAAACGCTGTAAACACGGAAACTACAAAAAGATAATGCTGGGACCGCTGCTCCACGAGATTAAATTTCTATATCGAATCAAATTAAGTAATATTTCAAGAAACTTACATCTAATGTGCTCGTAAAATACAGGAAATGCAAGAACATCTACAAACAACTGCATTGTGGGTTGAAGTGCCAGATAAGAGTGCATTCCATATTTGGAATAATATTTCCTTATTTGGGATAATATATTTTCTTAATTAGAATATTGTATTCCTTATTTGGCACTGCTGGGTGTCTCAAAAAGCTTGGCTATATAGTGACGAATTTTCCTAAAGAACAAATTATTATTTTAGTTTGTGCAAATTTGATATTACGTATATTATGATTAACACCAAAAAATGTGATTAACAGGTCAGAAATTACAGTTAAAAAATATTTTGAAGAATAAAATACAATTCTGACATCAATTTTTTTTTTCATTTCACCAGTTAAAGTTCAGTTATGCACCATTGCGAAAACAGTCAACTTTCAAAAGGCACTGAACAAACTCTCAGAATGCCTCGTCCTCATCCATGGAAACATTTCACGCACGATCACCGCCATTTCACGTAAGGAAAAATACAAGTTGAAAAGTTAAAGCAGCAGCGCCCTCAATGTTGATGTACTGAAACATTTCAGAGTTCGTCGTTGGTGGCGCCAACACCACTAACTTCTGTTCACTCCGCAAACATTCACAAGCAACAGATTGAACGGACAAAAACAAAACAAAATTTACAATTGTCTGCAAACAAGTAGAAATTGAAGGCGTAAAATAAACAGCAGTTTAGTTCATTGCGGTTTATAGAACGATATGTAATCACCTAAAATTAAGTACAGAATCAAAGTTAAATAATAAACAGGATTTTCACCGCAAGTGTTCACACATTCACCATAAAGAAGTGGTTGTTTGGATGAAACCATGGACACCGTTGTTGTGGTGATGCAAATTCATCAGCAACCACAAGCCATCTAGCAATGATGACGCCACATGTCGCCCAGAATTCAAATCGTCGATTCGTTGATCAAATCTGCAATGATAATAATACAAACCCATGAAAGCAATCACATTTTACGACGATATTGGACTGGAAGAAAGTAAATCTAATCACGCGAATTGCTACTTTGTATGGAATGTTGTGATGGTAGTTTTACTAGATAATTGAGAACTGATTGTATATGAATGCGGTCAGGTATATAGGGTTACCGGTAGGCACTGTATTTCTACGAAACAAAAAAAAAAAAAAAAAAAACGGGCTGAGATTCAATTCACGACACGTACGTAAGCAAGGCCTCGAGTCCCCATACATCTTAGTGTCAATATCAGATTTATACATATTCACTTTAAGTCGGCGTATTTTCGATACCGTTGACAATCCCACGTATGATACGTTATTAACTTAGTTACGAAACATTTGGCGTGCGCTATCGTATGTCAAAATCGTTCACGTCCCCATATATCATACAATTGACAGCGTAATATCACAGCGTCGATAACTTTCGCTTCCCACAGCATCAAACCTTTTATAACTTTTCGCGCGCACGTGAAACTGGACAGGTTGTACATATTATTTTGTGTTCTTCTTATTCTCATTAATAAATGTTTATTAAAAAAATGTAATATTGAAATGCGTTCGCGTAATGCATATCGGAGACGGAGAAGAAAGCCATGTAATGATGTCATATAAGCATGGAAAGGTTAATGCGAGGATGGAAATTAAGTGAATTCTTTTAATATCTGTGACAATTAAGTCAATCATTGCGAAATAGGGGAAATCCTATAAAACCGGCAATCATTAAAATAATGTACAATGTTTTAATCCGGATGTAATTCCCCATTTCAGTCACATACCGTCTAATACGACGATTTCATGATTGCGGCAATCAGTGCAATGAAGTTAATTTACTAGCCGGGTGGGCTTTATCGGGTTCACCGTGCACAAACATCCGCTCTTCTTCAGTGCATTACGCCGGTTAACTTACTTGCAAATCAAAATGAATAGATCGAGCGACTTCTGACAGTTGCGCGCCTAACATTGCGTTTGCGAAAGCGTCGCAGTCGTAACGCGGTGCGTTCTTATTGTGTGTATTTTACACGCGCTGTGTGCGTCCCATTCTCCCTCTCAGTGGTAGAGATACATTCATAAAAATAGAACTCTGTGTGGGAGATTGATTGGACGCAAACACCACGTGGCGAGACACTTAAACGCTGAGATTATGGACAACAATGTAAGTATTCCCTGAATTGCTAAATATTACAACTAATACTGTACGTAATATTTATGCCATGAAAAATACACCAACTAAAAAGATCTTCCCGGAAAATGTTCTAACTGTATGGAAATATACATAAAGTATACATATGCAAGAAAGAAATTCCATAAAGACAACGTGGATTGAACTCCGTTTAAAATTTTTTTTTTTTATTTAATGACCATTCGTTTCGGATTTGCTGAAATTAGCATTCATTTTATTATTTTGAACTTTTATCAAAATGTTGAGCGTTTTTCTCCCTGTGCACATATAGATTTCTCATACAGATTGTGTTGAAACACGCTGACTAAAAAAATATAATAAAAGTTAGCTCTGCTTGAAACGTTCAAGCACGGAGCAAACACAAAATATATAATGTATGGGGCCTCAAATGACATCATTTAATACCAAATGTAAAATAAAAACGAGCACCCACTGACCTCGAACAGTTTAAATATCTGGTACAACAAAAACAATCATTATTTCTTGTCTGGACTAGGACATTATTTTCAGGTTAAATAACAAATCGTATTAATTCAAAGGCGGTATAGCAACCAAGGTTACCACGAATCAATGTTTAATATAATCTTATATTTCCCCGGCAGCTGCGCGCATGCAAATCAGCCACGTGGCGACTAGTATAAACACTGTGTTAAAGGATGGAAGTCGTCGTACCAGGACAGTGTGAGATAATGGTACCTTTACTAAAGATGGCGATTCGATTGTTACGTAGATCAACGCGTAAAAAGGGACATTGAGGACAATCTCGAAGGACATTAAGGAGTCAAAGTCGGTATTTCAGCGCAAAACGGGACCAAATAAGAATGTGTATTCATCTTTGCCAGAGAGAAACAAATCTCGCACATGCGTGGCGCGACAACCTCCACCCTTTAAGAGTGGAAAGAAGGGCGAGTGACGCTTACCTGTAAAATTGTTATTATTCGTAGAGGGCGTTGAGAACACAGCGATTCCGACAAACGAAATCGAGATATGGGTTGTTTTCTGGGACGTCTCTTAACTGCGCTACCTTTAAAAAGTATTCGGCTCGCATTAAGCACGCTGCACTGTCTTCACAGATTTCAGTCATCTCGCCGTAAAAAACTTTATCGCAAAGAGTCTCCGAGAGTTGATACGTGTCACTCTGCGAAAAAAACAAAACAACACATAAATACAATCCCGTTAAATAATTGACCGAAAATCTGAGAATTCCCGAAAATGTATCATATATTTAATTGAAGCTGGGGAGTCATCACCTGCGCATGCGTTATATGCCCATAGCGTGTCATTGTTTACAAACAAGCGTCTACCCATGAGCCTTTGCGTTTTGGCGTAAGTTGTTAACAACGCTTGGGACTCCATTCCCGCGCGTGCGCAGGTGACGACCCTCCCGCTTTAATGTTGATCTATATCAGTATACTTGTCAATAACACATATTGAAGCTACAAAACATGAAATGTAATATCAGCGATTACAATAGTTACTAGAGTCTGCAAACAAACGAACAACATCGGAACTTCAATGCAACAAAAGACAGATGGAGAACAGGAGCTGATTCAGAATGATCGATGGAGGGGTACATTTACAATGACGTCATTACCGCATTGAACTATGGGATATATGTGTAGGAGCAACAAGGTCTTAGGGGGGCGCGCGCGCCCCCGCTTCTCTCTAGACCCCATGAAGGCAAACGTTATGGTGGTCGGCGAAAGAAAGACAATAGTTCAGGTATCACGTTGGCAAGACAAGTATTTAAATAGATGTTCGCAAAAGGTCGCGAAGACGAAGGCACAGCACGTATAAACAGGAAGATGTACTGCCAGGCAACCAAGACGTTGCTAAGTAACCAGTGATGAAGGACATGAATAATTCAAGGCAGTTGAGCATTACTAATTTATCTTAGCAGCAAGACACCGATCCGTTATGCTATTGTCCAATGTGCCGAAGGGGAATAAAATTTGGATTATTGTTCATTTTCGGAGTTTTTTTTTTCTCATAAAATTACGTAGGATGAATAATGAAGCTATTCGTATAATAAACACGTTGACGCCATCATTGACGTCATCATTAATACCGTGTCCACGTTGTCACGACGAATGCTAGCCTCTCCCTGTGAGGAAAATGAAAACACACTACGTCTTGTTCTATTTAGAATATTTAAATAACTCCACGAACAGTTTGATTTGCGTGTCATAATGAGTGAATGACTTGTAATAATTTTAATTCTTTAAAACGACAGGTGTCAAGAATTAAATTATCAGTCATAATTTAAAATGAAGCTTTTTAAAAATAACGAACTGACCGTGAAAAATAATGAGATATGGCGAACTAACGAAGTACAAAATGTATGATATTATTATTTTTTTTAGAAAAATTGTACAACGGCGGCGTGCCAAACACGATATTAGGCCGCCCGATTGTAAGGAGAATGGGGCGAACTACATATAACACGATAATACTGTATGCCTATTAAATTATATTGTAATATTGCTGTTTCCAGAATGATGGGCATCCTTTGTTCAATATATGAGTGTATTAATGTTAATAAAACAAACAGTGATCTATATTGTAAATGGTAGCCATGGTTATCGCAAATAGCGCAATGTTAAATTGGATGTGTATGTGTAATGCATTCGAAACACGTCATAAACCGCAAAGTGCAACATGGAACTGCTCACTGTCGTTCACCGTGCCTCGTATTCGTAAACAGACCGTGACCAATGAATCTGTGTCAACACAGACTAACGTAAGCGGTAAATGCCTAGACGTTAATGAAATGCGTCGTGTGCACTTCTGACATCAATTCTCATGATACACACCAGGATAACCTGACATGACTTCAATTTATCAGTGCGGGATAAAATGAATGAATTAGCAAGCCAATCAATCATGTAAGATGACATGTAGGATGTCACATTTCTAACTCCAATAAACAGTTTTAATAAAAGTAACATTTCAAGTTTAGGAGGTACTGAAAAACACTTTTCATGTAGCAATAAGTAGTGAGTAGAGTAGTGATCCAACATCAGAATGTCTCAACTGCTCGTTCACGACACAGATTATATTATTGTATATCAATAAGTAGTCGCCACGGCAGCTAATTACTACTCGGTGTGTCGGATGTTGCAGATGATACTGTTTGTATTTATCCATCTAATGTATCTCTATTTGGATGATCAGTACAGTGGCAAAACTGAAACTTACAACTAAGAGACAACGAGAAAATTCACATGATGGCGCAATACTTTGTCTTTGTACGCTCTTCCAGCCTGCGACACAGGTGCATGTTATGTTAATATTGGCAAAATTGAAATCCTGTCATGGGCAAACAGAGTTGCCGCTATAATTGCCCATACATGAAGCATTTCGCCGAGAACATCCACAATTACAAGCTTGTGAACGACAACATCGCTATAACACACGTTATGGCTTAATCTAGCACCACTAGATCCAATACGTGATAGTTGGCTCCACAAAATATCGGATGCCGATAATAACATCTGACGATATGGCGATTGCCCCTGTACATGACTATACCATGCCTTGTATATGTAAGCATGTGTGGTTACGTAACTGCCATGTACTGTATTCGATGGATATCATACGGACGCCTCGGGTACAGAAATGAGAGATATAATGGCATATGTTCTTGAGAATTTTCAAATTTTCTACCAGTGACAATAATAAAACAGCAGTTCATCGAATCGTGTGTCGAAAATGTGTGCTGTGTCAGATATATTATGGCTGTTAATTTATTCCATTAGTTATATTTTCCAAGTACATTGCCCAGGGTGATGTCATGATCATGATCGCCGTGGATCCATATACAGTTTGCAAGAATTGAACACAAAAATTTAAAGTATGATATTATGGCAGCCATCTTGAATTAGTGAAAATAAAGAATATTTATGCAAATATCGAATGCGTTTTAAATCACTAACATTAATATTAATTAGAGGTGGGAATATATTTTTCAATGGTATTATGACGGTAATTTTGAATGTATGCAAATTAGCAAAATTTTCCAAGGGATGACATCATGTCATCGTGCAGACTTTCAAGTGTATAGCCTTAGAGAACAAAGGCCATCAAAACATTTTGTATAGACTCCGAATCCAGGTCTTGTCTATTGCACTAAAAGCTTTCCTGAAATAGAGCCGAATTACATGTATTACGACTATGAATAATGTCTTGATGCGAGACGTCATCGAGCATACTGAAGCAAAACAAATGCCAATCAATTATTCAACGTCTTAGTATTTTGTCAAGCCGACGATAACGTCAGCATATCAAATGAACGCATTTCCAACACCTTGTACCTCCCAAAGACATTATGCGCACTGTTGCCCAATACGTCACATATATAGGTGATGGGAATCCAGGCGGAAATAGTATTCCATTTAAAGATTATTTTGTGTTAAGTGGTTGTGGTCGATATTTGATACTGACTTGCATATTGATCTGTTGTAAAATAACACTGTTGTTTTTTTGTAGCACACATAGAAGAGTATGAAAACTACTGAACTAGACGAAAACATACGCGCCTTGAATTAAAAACGTACCAGTAATTCAACACGTGTTAGTTAGATTACAACACGACTATCAGCGCAACATTACATCAGGAGAACACTATTCAGCGCGCGACCCACACCAGCTTTTTAGTTTTAGGATAAATCCGTGTATATATATATATATATATATATATATATATATATATATATATATATATATATATATATATATATATATATATATATATATATATATATATATATATATGCATATCAACATACGTCTGTGTAATCATATGTAGTAAACATCTCATTAAATGATATACTAGTATAAGAAGGTCCCATGCACGAAACGTCTATATTTTGAATAGTTACACAAGACAACGATTACCAAATATTATCTATTGTATATCGTTTTTTTATAGTATTATTAGTCCCTCCCCAAACAGGCTGAATAGTTCCGTGTAGCGTCGAACAAATTAAAAATGACATTACGTGACCATATTATGCATTATGTCACGTACTACACACTTTACAACAAATCGAAATGGACACATACTGATTAACCGGATAGTCAGGATATATATAGATATTTTCCGATTATAATTCCTGATGTGGCAAAAATCAAATATTTAAAAATCTAGTGACTTATCATTATATACCCAGTATTTTTATATGACGTTCAACAACTTGAAAGTAATTAAAGAAAAAAATCAATCAGGTTCTATTTAGCTACTGGAATACCATTTGTTGAATATCGGTTGTGAGCAAGAATTGTGAAAGTTGGGTTAGATGATATTGGTATACATGTTTCCGCCAACAGCATAAACGCATATGCGTTTTTTTTTGTAACAAATATATTTACAAATTTGACCAGAACTGCCATATTTAAAGCGGGGGAGTCGTCACCTGCGCATGCGTCAGATGGCCATAGCATGTCATTGTTTACAAACAAGCGTCTACCCATAAGCCTTTGCGGTGTTAGTGTGTGTTGTTATCGTCGCTTGGGACTCAATTCCCGCGCGTGCGTAGGTGACGACCCTCCCGCTTTAAGCTTTTGCAAGAAGACGTAGTTAGATCGCAAGCACATATACAAGACAGAATTTGACACATCGAACAAAAATTGTCAACAAGCTCTCTGATTGGCCGGACTTTTAGTTGTTGGGTTTGGGTACCCAATCAGGTACGGTCTTGTATGTAGCTTCGCATGACTCGGAAGACGCGGCCTTCCATGAATTGAAAAACTCACGACTTCTGTCAAAACTCTTCATGGCAAGAAGACTACAATTTCTCGACGATAAGGGAACATTTAATTGTCACGTGATGCTAAGCTTTCTCAATCTATGCGTTTACAAAACGACCAAGAAAAGTGGAATTTTGCGAAAATACACATACTTACACAAATATAACAAAGTTGGTGTCGATTACACGGCCCCGTGAACGCCTCTCTATATCCATTGTCACCGAGGCCCTCGTAAAGGTCAATTACTTCACAATTATCAACCACATAATCAAGTATTTGGCACTCTTCTGAGTCTATTGAAATAAAAAGAGAAGAAAATGTGACGTCATATTAAAAAGAATGATCCTCAAAGCATAGGAGTTAGACAATTATTTAAACCGTTTCTGGAGATTCGAAGGGAGTAGGTCTATAATTGGTTTAATTATTATAGGCCATGTAAACTAAGGTTTATGCTGTAATAATATTGTAGTGGTGTTTTATTCTGGAAATTCCTTGCAAATATCATCGACACGTGGCGTGTAGTTACTCCAAGTTGTAAGGAGATGGCGTTAACGCGAGAGGCAAGCGTATTCCAATAACGCGAGATGAAATTTCATCGTAAATATCAACATGTCCCCATGACGCATTACGATCAACGAGAAAAATGTCACGAACGTGTAGTTTTCGCGAGATGTGATAGCTTTACGTAAAGTTACTTGAGATTACGCGAGACTAAAATATTTACACAAAAAAAAGTAATAAAAAAAAAGTCTCTCTTAACAGCGTCAGACATATTGATGACCCTAGATCATCACTGCCAAGCACGTCAAACCGATTAATCAGGCGATACACCTTTATTTTGTCGCGGCGATGGAATATGGTAAATGGGTTTACAGTTAGTACAAAAATAGTACAATCTTCGTTTATAGAAACAACCGATAGCCTACTAGGAGAAGAATATATATAGTCGGAATAACAATTACTTCTTTTTAATTGCATATGTCATTTGAGAAAGAAACTGGATCTGTCTATACGCCTATAGGAACATGGTGAAATATACGCCTTCTCCCGAAACGAACTATAACGATGAAGGAAATGAACGCTCATTAATTGAAACACCTGTACATACTAACATTCAAGTAATATGTGTATTAAGTTCAGTTGCACATCGAGTCCCCGAATTAGTGGACAAATACACTTTGTTACCCCCGGCATCTTCGGGGTCATTCGAAGAGTGCAACGTTGAGTAGTTCAAACATTTGTCGTTCGTTCCGTCTCGGTGGTTTCGATAAAATACACTGTGACGGTTCCTTATTTCCCATTGTGTCTTATGTCATCATCATTACCGGCCTGGGGTTTTAAGCTTTTATCGACTTCCTCTTGAATGCACTAGTAACCCGACGAGGGCTCTTAACTATTAACCGCATGTCGTATTCAACTACACGAGTCGTGCTGGCCAACCAAAATGTCCAATAACCGTCCGACCGTTAGACGAGCCTAATGAGAGTGCGGATTAATGAGATCTGTCAACGAGGATCAAAACCACCGGCTATTGTAATATAGACCGACAGCAAATACATTTTTTTCATCGAAGAAGATCGTCGATATTAATAGTACACGGTTAACATGTCAAGTACAATGATCACATTTCGTATGGGTACTTAAGCTAACTCTAATTTGGCAATATTGACATCGGGGGCGCCAATTTACTTCTCGTACACTATGATGTTTTTGATAGACATTCAAACGATATGACCAGGAGTAGCTTCGAAGAACTTCAATTACAGCGCCAGCCAATTATCTGTCATAAAACGTGCTCATCACAAAAAAACAAAAACGGTCAAGCGTTAATATCATCGCTTATATACTTCAATCCAAAATATGAAGGGGATTCACATACGTACACTCGGTAACAGAATTATTGCGATACCCAGGAGACGCGAAGCCCATCGCATGCTGGTCCCCTGGTGATAAATGTCAATTGCGAGATCACCCCAAAATACAACCGCGTTCATCAAGTAAATTGGCGTGTTTATTTTTACGATCGAAGACCCCGGCTAAGAACACACAGAGTCGGGATTATAGCGAACAGCCATGATACATGCATCGTTCCAGTCATACTAGACATGCATCACATTCAATCATCGATCATCGCTAAGATCGTATCTACATAAACACGCATTTGGCGAGATTTGACCGACGTTTATTTTGAATTACAATTGATGTTGATGCATTTACGGTAGCAATTGATTTAGAGACACAAATCTGGGAAATTGCATTCAACCATTACGTTGTTGTTACGTGACTTGCCTTCGTTTTAACCGCGCATGCGTTGTCCGCCCACCACTCGTGGGAATATTCACCAGCCATATTGTTGGAGGATAATGCTGGTTAAAAACAAAAAACAAAACAAAAACACGTTTATTACAAAAAAAATGTACTTCGCATGCGTTTTTGAATTTACCCACCATATTGCTCCGCGAGTCGTTCCCTTTCTGCTTCCGCCACCGCCTCCTCCTCCGCCTCCTCCTGCTCCTCTCTTTCTTCTTCCCGGACGAGACTAAGTAGCATCTCGTCTACCATCTTCCGGGCGGTATCAGCGGCCTCGTCTTCAAGCTCTTTAACAGCCTCTGCAACTACCTCCTCGTACATTTCTTCGTACGCGTCTAATTAACCAATAAGAAAACATATAGGAAATTAACTGGGAGGGAAAACGTAGCTGGAACGTATTTTGTAATTTTGTAATATCACACACACACATACATGCAAGCAAACATAGACAATAGGCTTTAATTTCCCCGTGTCAGATTTGCTCCGACACGTTTTTCGGTCTTTGCATAGATAATATGCTAATTCGCGTCTACCGTGGCGCGTCTGCGTTTGGAAAGTACACACATTCATACAAATACGCTGTCTTATTGTTCGGTCAACTGCTGTGCACATTATGTGACGATTATTGTGGAACTTGAATACAGACATTTCTATATATTCTGTAACGTATGTATAAGGGGCAACAGGCGCCAACATGCAATGTACAAGTATACCTAACAACGAGGCGCCGGGCACTGATTGGACAAACCCCATTCGACAATCATCCACGCGAATCATTTGGCGTATTTAATGATGACTTCTACCTAATCCTATCCAAGTATTTCGACTTTCTGTGATTGAAACAAATGTAAGTGAGCTCTAAGGGATCATCTCGTTAGTTCAACTGTCCCGGAGATTTGAGTTTACAGCATCTTTATTCATGGTGCATCTCACCGATGAAGATTTGATATGAGACGTACCAAAACAGGACTACGCGACGAATGTGTGAAAATGTAAATGAAAAAAAGAAAAAAAATACCAATGTGAAATGATATGTTTTACAGTTTTTGAAAAACAAAAACAAATATTCAATCAATTCAAATTGATTCAATCTTTAAAAATAACACACACGTATATATATATAAACAGGAAGCGCGCCAGTCAAATGTTTTGAGACGATCCCTAAACATCCCCTGTAGCACAACACATTAGAGAAATAATTAAGACGAATTATCGAGTACAATGTACGGGTGATGGTTAAATTGGATGACTATGGTGAATCAATCCGACGGCAGAGACAGTTATTTTTATCGTTATCATCAGTATAGAGATACTTCAGTAAATATTGCTCGAAAACAATCGGGGGAAGGGGGCGAGCGACCGAACGTAGTTTTCGTTGTCATTTGAATAACGTTTGCATTTATGGTTGACTTATTGCCAGGATATTCAGACGGTGTAATTGATATCGCTGGCTAAGACAAATATCTGTAGCTTGGAGTCCCTTGTTATCGTTAATGTATGACAAAGACATGGCGTTTAAACAAGGTAATCGACCCAATGACGCCATAGTTAATGACTTCTTATCAGAGAACGTAAACGCTCCCCAGTGCATCTCACTGATTAGCCCATGCCTTCTAATGTAAGACGCATTAGAAAGTACCGTGTGCAAGGTTCAAAGCACCGCAGTCTCGGATCGCAGCAGATCGCGATGAAATCTCGCGTAAACAAACAGTGTATTTTACACGCGTTGTATACGCACGTCTCATGGGCTCCATATCGAACATGACGTGGCGCAACGTCTGCGGCGTCTCACACTCTACTGAATTAATCGAATATAAACTGAGACATGAACCTAACCCAGTAGTTACGGGTTAAAATATGCGTATCGGAACCTAAATGATTTATTTGTTATTTCGACAACCTAAAATCCTCTGTCATACAACAAATTTCGGAACCTGTTTTGGAGCATGCTCAACCCTAAGGTCCGAGTGACCGTGCTCAATCAAACAAACAATTAAACAAACCTAGTACGAAATGTACCCTGTTCGAGGTTGGCTAGGGTGTAGTATCAACAGATATTCTGACCCGGATGACATTTTCGACAATTGTTGCGTTTGATATATGGCATATACCAATTCATACATATCCGATGGCATTTAAAGCAGTGGACGCAATGGCGGCAGAGAATGCAAAAAAGTCGGGGTAGGGTGGTGGATAATAGTCATAGACAAGTCGCACGGCTCTCGCTCTCAACGAGAACGCCTAAACCGGAAGAGAACGTGACGTATCCTCAGGCTCTGCAGGAAACCTCGAACATTGGTTTTCACATTATTTATTATGTAAATGTACGACAAGAGCCATAATAAGTATGATGTTTGTGCGATTCGATGCCTGAATAAGACTTTATGTTGGGTTTGACAGAAGAATACCTCTATGATTAACGCGAAACTATTTTATGAATCAGCACAAAATATGCATACGTCATTTTAATACGTGACATTTTCGATGTGGTGGACCGTTGAAGGCGAGGATGATCTTAGAGGGCGTCATTCAACAATTCGCATTCCATGTAGGCCATCATCTGACAAGTAAATCTAGCACCCTGTTATTTGTTATTTCAGTTACGTGGCACCAAAACTACCAATGATGTACCTCTTTCTCTCGAACAACGGCGTCAGTACATATATCTATTACATATGCTATATATGTTCGATACTCCGTACTGTAGACCAAATTAGACATTCTCGTTTTTATTTCATCTTAAAAACACTACTAGCATATAATTTCATCATAGTTGCACTCGACGTACCTTCTCCCTGTGTACTGTAATCATAATCCGACTCCTCTTCTTCATTATCTTCCTCGACCCGGTAACTTTCATCGTCAAATTCCGAATCCTCCAAATAGATTCCGTTGGCAATCTCGTTGCTAACGTCCTCGTCCGAATCGTATTTAATCAATTCCTGTTTGACATTGTCCAAATATGGTCCGTATAAATATTGTAATGCCTTCCACGTGACGTCATTTTCATCACCAACGTTATCATCATCATAATCATCGCCTTCTTCTTCCATGTCATTCAGAACCTCAACCTCGTTGATTTGATCTACATTTCTGTCCTCGTTCGCGGAATCTTCCCAGGCACCGAATGCGTATTCCTCGTCACGTTTATCTGGCACCTTCTCTTCTTCAGACTGGCTCGCTTCCCAGAATTCTTGCAAATAGTCTTCATCAGTCTCGCTTTCGCTTCCTTCTTCCTGACCAAACGCTTCGTCGATGTCGTTAAATCCAATTTCTCCGTTCTTGAGCTCTTCTACAACTTGCGCCGTGACCTCATCTGTCAAATCTGTAATAGCATCTTCGGCGATTTTACCAATTTCTTTGCCTATTTCTGCTCTTACCTCCTCCATTATTTCTGTCAAATTATAAAAAATTGTTAATCATCAATTGATAATTAAAGGACGGCAGTCGTCGTGCCGCGTCCTGTTCGATATGGGACTCATAGCGACGTATACAACGCGTGTAAAAATACATTGTTTATTTACATGAAATTCAAACACGCGCTGCGCGACGACCACCGCGCTTTACATAGCGAATACATGAATGCAAATCCAGTGCTATATTGGTGCTTGTAACCAGTAGCTTGACGTACGGTGATTTATATTTCTAAATTGTTCAGGAATAGTGGCAAATTCGGAATATATGCGAATGTCAAACACGGGTCTATAACAGATGCGGTGGTTTGTCAAATATAGTGCATGTTATTATATTGCTCTGTAGTGATGGATTTCATTGGTTCTGGCGTCTTCATCAAAATTGCACTGGTAGCTAAAGTCACGGCGAAGATCTGGCATTATACATGTCAACGTCTGTTTCTGAATTATATCAACGTTTGTTTCTTAGCGTGACGATGGCTAGTTTTGAACAGTACATCACTTTTTGTGTTACATATATGTGTGTGTATGTATGGTGATGTACATTACATGGAGATCAGTTCAATATTAGAAACAGGCGTGTTTTCTCTGTAACATTAAGTGTCGTGTGCACCAAGACAACAAAGCGATCGGCCGTGTTAGTGTCACAGCGAAAAGAGTCAGCGAGATTTAAATTTTCCGATCCCGATGTAGAATTTCGACTGGTGAACATGGTGGCATATTAATCTGAAAAAGAGCAAGCGCAGTTGATTAAACCATAGACAGTATCCTACTATACTGTCTATGATTAAACAATGCCAATGAACCCGGGTAGCGATTTCTAAAAGAACGATGACATCGACAATGGTTAGTGAATTTATGGATGGATATTTCTGTTGAAATTAAACTACAAGTCACGTAGCAAGAAAGACCCACGGGGATCAACTCGACAATAACTCTATCGTTATTGGCTTGCGATGGAAACAACAACATCCATATATTTTTTTTATAGCTATTAATTGTGTATATAATCCATCATGCTCTTGTCTAATGCGTAACAGCGGGGTTGACTGGAGGGGGTCTCTCTAGATTTCCATCAAATTATATCTTGGTGGATCTAGATGTGTATTAAGAATTATGACTGTCAAGAAGTAATAAATGGTCACAAGTTGAAATAAATTATCCGTTTTCCAACAATTCCCGCACACAACGTGAATTAGTAATAGGGCAGTCATTTGTTGCGCACGGCGAGTGTTTCCACTCAGGCTGCATCAGGGTGATTTGTAACGATTCACACATTCTCAGTGGCTGACGAACTTGTAATTCTAAATGTCACATGTCCATTTCTTTCTACAAAATGAAATTTATCATCATCATCATCACCGTCAATTGCATGCTATGTTTTATTTACCTGGTTTATGATTTCAGGGAAAGGACAACTGAAACAAAGGGTTAATTGTCACTGTTGACGGGTAAAGGTGGACCATGGACGAAGGTACGGGTGGACTTAACAACGAACAAGTTTTTTTTTCTAAATATACATTAATATTTACTGTTTGATTTTCACGATAACGATGGGGCACACATGGGATAGTAAATCATGAGTTTTTTTCCCGTCACTAATTGCCTCGAGCAAATATCTTTTAAACGTCACATCTGAGCATTGATGCCGTGTGAATAAATACATCCATGCATCACTCATTTATAAACGATTTTTTTTACATGCTAATGACTTTGAAATACATTTTTTAAAGAAATTGATATTCATAAATGAAGAAGAATTTTACGCCAGCGCTCATGAAAGGTGTTTTTTGTAACGTTTTATGAATAAAATATGAACGAAGTGGCTACTTAACGTGGAGTAAGTAAATGCACTGGCAGGAGAAACAAAATTGAGTCAGAAAAACAGGAAAATTCGTTTTTCAATCCACAGGAGTGTTTTTTTCCTAATACGATAGTAATTAATTGAGAGGAAGCCATAGAACATAAAGGTACCTGTCCAAAAAATCAGTTGATTTGTAACCTACTTGTTTGACATACCCCCCCCCCCCCCAAATTTTATGGTGGAGTATTAAACGGTTAACTGTACGGCACCACCAATACCGAAAGCAACCTTGCGAAATAGAAGAGGATTCCAGGAACGATAAAAAAAATATCAACGTAGTTGATCTTTCATTCAAACCATCAAACCGTCAACGAACCACTAAGTATATACCTGCGCTGTTTCATTTTAATGACGACTTGGAGATTGATTGACCTGTCGTATACGTATATCATGATACACAAAGCACGTGACTTGGGTATCAAATCGAGGCATAAATAAATATATACACTAGTACATGGAAAGCGAGTACTAGATCGCTGTTTTATAAGCATGGGCGTTACAATTCACATTGTATACACATTTCTGACACGATAAATCATATCCCATACGCCCTTAATTGTTCCGCTCCAAAATGGCGATGCTTTTCAAAATAATCATTCTTGTCCTCAAATGAGATATGCCGATGTAAAAACGATAATATAATGCAATAGTAATTTTCTTTCTGCCACTGGTCGTATTTTTTTGCATAATTTCTTTTACAGTGCACCGCTTTAGAAAAAGATAAATATTACAACTGGATGGGGTGATTTTGTATATGCCCTAGGACGTTCGTTGTCAGCAACGGAGTTCTGACTCGACGATGAAACGGTTACCATGCCTTGGAAGTATGAAAAGTATGAATTCAAAGGTGGAATGTTGAAAAGCGGGGTAGAGATTTCAATTTCGCTTATTGATCAAGAACAGTCTTCAAATCTGAAATCAAACCCCGGTTTACGTATGTCACGGGTTCTAGCGCCGTTGAATCGTTCAATTCATTAATTTATTCACGGCGACATGTCCTCGAGACGAAGTCATTACTTGAGCATAGCTGCAAACGATTATCGATGATATCAATTTCAATTTAATTCATCATCATCTTCTTGGTTGTATTGTAAATACAATGCAGATCGGAGGTGTGTTAAAACAATCAGACGAATGTTTATTGCTGGCATCGGATATTGAAATGTTGGGTTTTACTTGAGAGACAGGAAATGTCACTATCGGCAACGAGATTTACAGAAACGTAAATTTATATGTTTCCTCTACTGGCAACTTTACTCTCGGCTAGGACTGACACCTGCAATTTTTTTTATAAAGAGCCATATTTGTGTTTATTTATTTGGAATATAATTGTTGTTTTTAAAATCACTTCTGACCTAAATGTATTACAGAATGACACCGACAGACTTTTTTAAAAATTATTTTCTAATATTATTTCATACTATTTTGTAGTTAGTGTTATTTTATACTACAATTTTTGAGCAAGTATTTCAAATGCTGCAGTAGTTTTTGTCTTTCAATTAAAATTATCCTTATTAAATTTGTTTATTAATAGTTCCCTGGTGAATGGTACCGTTCCTGCGGTTTTATTCTATTGCAAAATTGTGTCAAGAACGGTTCGTCGCCTGCACTCGACGAATCGTATGCACAATTTAATCAAGATTTGCCCTATTATTACAGAATACTGAGTATAAACCAGTAACAAGAAGCGGTGCACTGTATTCTACAGGCTATAGTAGTTATACCACAGCATAAACATGGTCAATAGTTCGGATAAATACTGAACGCATTGGTATACACATGCGAAATAGAAAAAAAAACACACACACATACTTGTATTGCTATATGTTCCGAGGACTTCATTGGATTAACTTTTAATATAGTTGAATTAACTTTTAATATAGTTGCGATATGAACTCGATTAAAACGCGTTCCTATATAGGGTTGCGTTTTAATTGGAGTTTAATTAAACTCAATTACAATGCAATACAATGGAGAATTGCATTTTAATTAATTAAGTATAATTAAAAAAGAGTTGAATATCCCATGACTGAACATAGAAATGTTTGCGAAGCTTAGGTTTAGTATCGGGGTAAGGTATGGTACAATTATATTAATATTAATATAACGTGAACCATACTTTCCCCCGATACTAAACCTAAGCTACGCAAAACGTATTAATAATCGAATTAACTATTAATATAAATTATGTTTTCCGAGGACTATGAAAAAGGTCCTCGGAAGGTGTGTATGTCCTTGGAAGTAGCTATATATCTGTATTTTTGTCCTCGCAACATATAGCAATCCAAGTACACACAGACTCTGATGACATCAGGAAGGCTGGATAATACAATCACTAGACACTAAAGGTATACATAGCCATGTATTCATATTACACAAATATATATATATATATATATATATATATATATACAAATACTTTTTTTGGTGGTCCATAGTGCTTAGTGCATGGCTGAGATGTTGGAATATGCATCATGATGACATCATATGGATGGACACGGATATAGTAAATGCGTTAATGTTATCATGTGTCACTTTATCCCGGGGGTGATGACACGTTTTAGAAAACCAATTACGATTTAATGAGTCACCATTAATTGACAACTAGAACGGATACATTAATAACGATTTTACTGTAGACAACGTTGTTGGAGAAAAAATAAGATGTATGCATTATCATGGCGCCCTGCGTTGGCTAGTTCAGTAAGTAAGGGTATGTTTGAGTGGATTGTAGGAGGTTAAAAAGCAGAATATCTGCAATGTATATATATATTAGTGGACTGTTCAAATATCGATGGGAAAACGGCACACGTAAGTGTCAGTCAGTCCAAGATCTGCAATTGAATTTATGCGATGGTTATTGCATGCTGACATTCTCGTTTCTCATTCTGAGTGCGTTCCCCGCCCACGCAGGAGGTGATCGAGTAACCGCAAAAAGAGCATTACTACTTTGCAGATTCGGCATATTGAATGACAGTGTGCATATTACACAAGTGACAAGGAGATACAATGTTAACTCTGTTAGTTCTTGGCGCATACAATGAAGTGATATCCCTTATTCATTGTATTATCAGTTGTGCGTATAAATCGACCATGCATCTGGGAGCAGCTGCCAAGATATGCAGTCGTTACCATAGAAACAAAAGTTTAGGGTATCGAACATATTAATTTATTTAATTTCACAATAATATCGAGTATTTCAAATATAGCAAATCGATTTTCTCTCACAGTATACATCGTACGTTTAGGGCTTTGCTTTGCCTACGACTATATTAATATTTATATTCGATGTCAAAAAAACAGAAATGAACCTACGCGATGATGACCATTTTGTATCATTCATGCATTCGCATGCATGTATTTCGGAACTATTAAAATTAAAATACGTGGACGAATAAAGTCAAAAGCTTTGATTTGAGGACTGAAGATTCTTAACTACTTCTGTTGTGCTATTACAACGACATTTTATGTAATTCGTGTCTGATATCATCAGTCAAGCACTTCACACGCCGAAGTAGGATATGATCACGTTGTACCCACTCAACAGAATTCTAGATAGTTTTCTATATTTTTGGAACTAAGATAAATTCATTTCACGACCGCCCTCTTCAATGTATGTGGACATTGAGGCAAAATGTAAATGGTGTAAATCCCCGCGTTAACTGGTAATCTTATTATAAAATCAGTAGTTCGGAAATCTATACTTCGACGTGGCCGGAAATTCATACTCCGGAAATTACGGAACTTTTTAAAAAAAATAATAACACAAATCACTGCTATCTCGGTATCAATAATATCAAACTCAGAGTTTTTGATGAGGTGAGTATTTTCTTTCGTTTTTTTTTTCTATAGACATTTTGTGTTCTCGTATGTTATAATCGGCGGTTGCCATACACATCACATGGTTAAATCACGATGACAGACTTGAGGCGCCCTGTTACGTGATACCTGATTCTTTCGAGTAATCTTTTACACACAGGATGTAGTGTAGTCATAGTTACGTTAACAGCATTTTAATTTCTTTACGCCGATGGATTTAACATTTTGTGTAAGTTCACATCGTATTGTTCCTTTTTCGAGTAAGGTATTCAACCTTACTAAAAAAAAGATACGATTTATACTTTTTGAAGAACCAGAATTGTTTCGTTTTACTTATTTTTTTATTTAGTTTTTATGTGAAAAATGAGAGTTAACGATCTTTTTTTCAAGTTAAATAATTACACCTATTTGTATTTAAACAATCCCTACTTTTGTGAGCTTTTAGATAATTTAGAAATACAAATTCCCTTAACTGAGCTACTTGATATTAACAAATACACTCTCGCCATTCACCACCGAATATCGATTACAGAAACCAAAGCTGATTTTTGCGGTCGGGCCATCGGATTATATTTCAGGACACGAAAGCGATTTAGGACAATTATTCCAAATAATGCATTTCAGTATTCAAGTTCAAAACACGAGACTGCAGGGGAAGTCTTAGTGAAAATAGCTTTTCGTGAATAATTTTCTGCTCATTTATTTCAGAGCCCAGGGATTATTATCTTAATAAAGGTATACTAAAGACCGAAAGTCAATTTAATTAGACTTAATATCTTAATATTTTATTTTAATTCAATTTAATTCTTTACCATTTCAATTCAACTCTATAATTACCTTCTGTCAACTGTTCCAGCATAGCCTCCTCTTCACTAGTTGGTTCGTCGTTGACTTCGTCTACGATCGATTCTTCGAATTCTTGCTCGGACGATTCTGGCTCGAGTTCGAAGTCATCGATCTCGTCGACACTGTCTTGCGGTTCAAAATCTCCCAGCATTCCTTCATCCATAGCAACCTGCATCATCTTTTCCAGCGTTTCCTTATCGATGTCAAATACACTGGCCGGTGGCTCCTCGTCAAATTCCTCAACACCTACAAGTAACAAATTGCGGAGACGTCGATGAATTCGGACAATATGAGGGAGTAGTTTACACAAATGGTGTATTCAAACATACATGGTATTAAAAACCGTTAAAGCGGGTGGGTCGTCACCTGCGCCCGAGCGGGAATGGAGTCACAAGCGACGATAACAACACACAATAAAAACGCAAAGGCTCATGGGTAGACGCTTGTTTGTAAACAATGACACGCTATGGTCACCTGACGCATGCGTAGGTGACGATTCCCCCGCTTTAAAGTGCGATTCATTTTCATACATGGCGGCTGTCATGTCTGATCATCACCGTGTTAGCCAGTCACGTTTTATTCCCCTGCGATCACGAAAGCACATGAGAACAATTCCATAAAAATTGCAAGATCGCTCGAAACACTTTCCGACTAATCTGATTACACACATCAAAGATTAGGATATGTATTTATTTGTGGATTTATTATTATTATTTATTCGTTTTAGTCATGAATAGCATCAGAAAAATTTTATGTGTTTCATGACACAAACTATCTGGAGATTTTACGTCCCGTGAATACGTAGTTCCATCTATCTCTGCCCCTAGAGATCAGAAACTCATTGACATAATCATGAGTGCCATTATCTATAACTTCGTTTGAGGATACCCCGGGGAGAAACCACGTTGCCGGAGCAACCGGGATCATTATTGATGAAGATCCCATGACAAAATGTATCACCATCGGGCGCTGTTATTTTTCTTGTCTCATTAAAAGTGAAACAGCGAGGTTGAAGTGGTTATTTAAAGATGCTATGGCTTGTAAAAAATGGCGTTGCCTCAAAATATGCTTACACACTGCTGTTCCATCTCCCTGCTGTTCAATATAAATTTGACTTCTTGTTATGATTTATTTACAATTATTTAACTTATTTTTTAAAAAAAACATAAATATCATTAGCCATTTCAACTGAGCCGTTAGATTTGCATACTTTATTGTTCGTTTCTCTTCATTCTTCATTAAACATTTCGTCTCAACTTGCCCGTATTGGGTAGCTAATGGAACTGACCTTATAGTTAATATCCCTAATATATATATATATATATATATATATATATATATGTATCGAATAAACAAGGTTGTTAGAATTATAGTTACATGTTGTTCACAATAATTATTAATCGATGGATTAACCTTTAATTAGACAATTCGGGTTAACGGGACTGGCTAAAACACTGTTCTATCATTCATTCATTTTATTTCATTTCATTCCAGTGTAGCCTACTTAAGTTTTAACGAATGAGTTTGGCCATGGGTCAAATAATATGTAATATTTTGAATTGGTCTAACTGTCACAGCCTTGTGATACTGGTCACGTGACTGGGTCATACAGGCAGTCAAACTAATTTAAACGTGTTAGTTATGGCTGTAAGAAGACCGAGCCTCTGGGTTAGATATGCGGAAAACACTGCTACACGATTAAACAGATAATCAAAATCGATGAGTATATCGAGTCAAGTGTGTGCTTCACGGGCGACAACAAATGTACGCCCCCAAGCATTAAAAAACAGAAGAAAAAAAAACAATTTCCGGTTCGCATGTGTCATGGGAGAGAGCTCTCATGAGTTGATTGATTGCGAAGCTCTAGCAAGACATGCGTTTTTGGTGCCGCATGATAAAACTACTATGATAATCCGGTATGTTAGTGTACTCTTTAGTTACTCCACAGAATGGAACATCTGAAGGAAAAACCACACTTACAATTTGAGTTGTAGATTGTGAACAATTTTACCATCCGTTTTTTTCGATAACACCTTTAACGATGCAATATGGACGAAAAGATATTTTGTTTAATGTTGTTGGATATTCCATACTCTGGACGAAGTCGAATTTTCATTTATCATAACCTAAACGTGTTTGCATGACATACAACAGTGTTCGTTAGCTGAAAAATAAGAACAAACAATGCGCATGTGCAGTGATTGTAACTGGCCGTACCAAAACAACCAGTGCGCATGCGTCATATGTAAATTTCATTGTTTCATTGAACGAATACTCATTGTGTTTACAAGAACAGCGTTTTCATTTCATGATAAAACATAATTTAATGTATCCATCGATATACATTATCAAAGAAAAATACTAAAAATTCACAATCGCGTTCATATTGCAACTTTAAAATGTGTAGTAAATCATAAATCGCATGACAATGTTCATTGATTTATTATGTACAATCATAGAGCTATATTCCCGTCACATACCAAAATATCATGTTTTTCATGTGTGACGGTGACGTTTACTTAGGAACTTGTTCCAGTATTATTTTTCAAACAATTATATTTTTATAACAATCCCATAGAACACAACAAAAAAATTATGTTAAAGAAAAATAACAGTTTTTAACATTTTTTTAAAACCCAGATTTTTTAAATAATTCAGGACAACAATAAGTACCCCATCGTTATCAATATTAAATATTTATTAATTTCAGCCTGTCACCAGTCTATATTTCATGATGTGGCATATTATCCCTGCTACAGGAATCTATTGTAAAAGGGTTATAATACTGCCAACCATTTTCTCGAAAATTAAGCTGATGCCATACATTTTTTAGTTTTGAGTTAATATCCTTATATTGACCTGAAGAACATTTTATTGCAAACTAGATAAATTCTGGGTAATATATGTTCAGTTAAAGCGGGCGACTGAGTCGTTACCTGCGCATGCGTCAGATGGCCATAGTGTGTCATTGTTTACAAACAAGCGTCTACCAATGAGCCTTTGCGTTTTAGCGTGTGTTGTTATCGTCGCTTGGGACTCAATTCCCACGCGTGCGCAGGTGACGACCCTCCCGCTTTAAGAGTAGGCTGCTATCCTGAAGCGACACAGTCGTCGCTCAGCGCATGTCGTGGAAACAATGTATTTTACTCGTGTTTCATAGGTCACTATGGGTCCCATATTATATCTAACGGAACGCGGAGCGATGATTGTGTGCAATAATTAAATATATACTCACTTTCTACGACCTCGTTCACGGGTAGAATGTTGGTGAATTCTGACTCAATCTCATATGCAGGATATGCGCCTCCAATAGGGAAGCGCTCAGCCTCGTTCATATACTCCCATTTCCCCACATTATTAAAAGGGGGTTCTTTAATCGGTGGACCCGGATGAAGATTAATTTCAGGCGCCTCCTCTGGCCAATGTTCTTCTATGTATGTCTCGTAATCGTCTACGCCCGTTTCTTCTAACTGGTCGTTTTCAAAAACACTTTCTTCCGACACTTCCTGCTCCTGCATTGCTTTCTCGACATATTCCAGGGCATCTAACAATGCCTTTTGTTTTTCTAATTGTTTGTAATTAGCGTTGGCTTGGACAGAAAGTCCGACCGCCAGCAAAATTCCCAGCAACAACGTTGACGTCATTTCCGCTTCGGAAATCTACATACACGTAGCTAGAAGAGAATAAAAAAACAAAAAAAAACGTTAGGCGTGTTACTATTTGGGTTGTGTTGGACTATGCGAACATGCCTCTAACGGACGGTGCTTGATGTTCACGGTAAACCTAAATAAAGCAAAGACAGTCAGATTGCCATCATGTCTATTTGAACTCGTTGTCGGCATGGATAAAAGGGGTAATGTCGTCTACTATAAAAGTGCGCCACTGAAACAAACCAATCATGAAATATATTGATTGATTGAGAACAAAGTTTAATCTCTATTTTTTCACATACGTCTATACTACCCAAATCGAAAGAGATGCATAGTAAGAAACGCATGCGTAGACGGACAAAATCCCGGCATTCAATCTGGGGTCGTTTTATGCGGGGATTCTTAGCATCCGTATACATATGACTAAGATCTATTTCGGTGTGTTGTCTGAACTTTCCAGTACGATACGAACAAGGTAATCTTCAGACACCCACAAACATTATGAAGATGCCCGATACATATTTAATGACGTCACGTTAGACCGTGCCCTTGACAACCGCCACGGTAGAAAAGCCGATATAATAAATATGAAGCTCTAACATTCGAGTTGATCGGAACAGCATCGTGTATGACGTCATACGACACTCAGTTTGACCCCCCGTGTCAGAATCGTGCAGAAAGTATGAGTACGGTCTCCCGCCCAGAATAGTGTAAGCACTCATTCTATTATTATTACGTAATGTAAGGTACATATGAGAAGAATATTGAGAGTTGACGAAATAATTACACCCGGCTACGTAATGAAACTGTATTGTGTACGATTTATAACGAGTCTAATTAGATTGGAATCAAATCAGCTGCGCCGGACTGATGTACCCGTGCGTGCTACGTAACAAGGCGAGTACATAAAGGTTGATTAACTACATCTGCAATCGAGGGCTGTATGTACCATCAATTAATGTCTAGAGATGTTCTTTAGTCATTATTGTCATTTGTATAGTAACGATATATTTAAATGGAATTAGAACGAGGATATATTCTCCAGAAAGTGCACATACTGGGATGATTTCATTGTAGTTGTATTAACTGCCGATCCACCGCCACCCGTTAAACACATTTTAGTACAACTGGTTATATTCACCGTACTAAGTTATCCGTTTTGTAAAGGGGCGTCGGCGCTGCATTGCACTACGTTACGCTCCGTTTGTGTTCTATGGTACATGTACATTCTGTGACTTCTTTCTTGTGCACTCACATCGCTACAATCTCCACTGGCCAGCACCAGCAGTACGTCGCATCCTCCGTAATAACATTCAGAGCTGGTCGGTAAGGCTTACTCTTGAAACCTTAATCTTTCACGTCAATTGCAGGATTCGTGCCGCATAGATGACTATTGAAGTTTGTCATACGACAAAGAACGTCGGGCGGCTTGTTTTAATCTAACGATTGTCGTAACAAAACTGATGTCGCAATTTAAAACGAGGCTTTTGAAACCCCTTGATATAGGGCCACACTCGAGGCATACACGTGTTGCACTCAGTAATACAAATCCTCGTTATCAGACCAGATCATCCGAAATTAGCTCGAAGATATAATGTCGGGTTTTGTATCTTACTTCCTAGAACTGCCAAGAATAAAACACGATGACACGATGTATGATTCGCCTCTTCTAAACGCAATAACACCGGTATTTAGTCACCTTTCACAAAGTTCATTTAAATAATCAATTAGGTAAAACCGAAACACGTACATACACAAATCACGCCAAAAGCATGTATTGCGCCACAGGCGTATCAATGCGCAAGGTGCGTATAGCGGAGACAGGTATGCGTAGCGGCATTTACACCAAAGTAGCACCATTCCGTTTGGCGCCACTGAGGGTATTTTAGAATAATGATAAAATAATTCTTCAGACCGATAATAAAATAGCGGCATTTACACCAAAGTAGCACCATTCCGTTTGGCGCCACTGAGGGTATTTTAGAATAATGATAAAATAATTCTTCAGACCGATAATATGGGCACCTCGCCTGCGGCTCATACTACGACATGTTGCGCATAATCACCTCGCGCGGCCATAATGGCGCAATGTTAAATTCATTATTTGTGTTGCCGACACACATTTGCCGAGTAATCATGATTTAATTGCTATCGTTTGTGGTAAAGTAGTAAGGATGACGCAATTATATGTTATTCCGTGTGCCTGATATTACGCATACTGGTTGCAATTTATCCATACGAGACTTATACCACAAAGTGATTCACTGGATGCTGATTGCGACGATGGTACCTTTATCATAGCATTATGCGTCATCCCGATTTAGGTTGTGCACAGTTCTTGAGTATTTTGTTGCGTTCTCATCTCAGTGACCGACACGTAAATGTGAGACAATATCGACTTGCATGATGATGGAGACTTTAGAAGAAGATGCCAGTGCAACCATAATGTCATCCTGAATTCAATTTATCTTTGCTTTCCTCGGCCACCGTATTCAAAGAAAGATGCTTGTTGCATACAAATTATAATAAAATTAACTCAATGCAGTGCTCGAATCTACTACGCCCGCCACAAACAAATATTGTCTAATATTTGGCTATCGTTACGGTGTCAAAATATACATCCATCAAATGAAACAGACGCCCCCCTCCCTCAAGTCTATATCACGTCGTTAATATCATCTGGTTCCAGTTCTACGGAGAGGCGCGTGTGCGCATCATGTATTCATTCATTGGTTGAGTTCACACGTTATGGTTAGTGAGAATGCATATTTGAGTATCGTCTTTGCAAATATACCATGTGATCACACACACCTGCGTTTCGAATTTTATCGACTCCGTTAATTTAGTGCTTTTGGCGATCTGAACAACGTGATTCAATACCACCATTCCAAGGTTCTTTTAATCATTTTTTTTCTCATACAACTCGAATTCATATCGCGGATGTGGCCTTTTAACGTCTCACATTAATGATATAATTTTATCGCGGCGTAATTGGCGTTCGTTATATGAAAATCACTGTAACGACCTGCGATTTGGGATATTGCAATTGACCAGACGTCATTCACTTTCAGGGTGAGTCAAGTTGAATAAAATATCATGCTATATTCAGCCAGGCATCACTTTTCCCGTAGCCGCTCGATTCACGTATTCATCACTGCGACGGTTACTCATTTCAACCTCTCGATATTTCGATTTATGAATGACCGGGTTGGCTAGTAATATTCCCCAGTGAACTCTATGAAATGTGAAGCTCGTGTACAACGGAGATTGAAAAACTGACAATTTAATTGGAGTGGAATTGAAAAATTACTTTTTTTTAAAAGATATCATGATTTAACATTGGTGCTTATACGGCAATTTTCATTTTGAATGAACGGCGTGGATTAAAATCACATAACGATGTACTGAATTAACTTTGCAGTAGCGTCAATTTCTCTAGCATATAGTGTATTGTACATCAAAAGAAAGGCTGGTGTTTTTCGATTATTGTTACGGAACCAATACTTGTATTGCGATATGAAACACGGCGTCCACACACAGTTACACACTTACGTGATGAAACCTGACACGGCGTAATACTCCAGCCTTTATTCGTTACAAATTTGGCAGCATATGTTGTCAGGGATACACTTAATTGTAATTTGATATAATTATATCGCGTCTGTTGCTTCGAATGACAGGAGATTTGAGCCAGTACATCGCACAATGAACACGGGCTTACTCATGCAAATCCACGGACAAAGCGCTGAGTACACCGATGTGGTTTATTTTAATAAATTGATACCAAATATATTAAATATTTCAACGCATATTAATACTTAGAAAGTCGAATTACTCTAGTATCAATAAATCCAAATAGGAATGTCATTCTCCTGTTATCAGTCTGTGTACGGAAGAGAATTAATTAAGTCAGCAGATCACGTAAAACCGAGATTTCGTTCGCCAGTTACTGAGATGCATGAAGATCACGATATATGCTTAGTACGATGGCTTTGATTCAGTATCGATCGTTGGCAAGAGAAAGTATTTTAGGCCTACAGATGGTCGTTAGTCTCCATCGATTTACAGAAGATATGTTTAGGTGAGCCAAAATAAAAAGCAAAATACCGGGCCATTTGGTTGATGACTTGTACTTCGCACTCTACGCCGCCTAGAACCACTGATAGTCGTAGGATCGATGATGTCGAAAGGTCCGCGATATTTATAATAGTTTTTCCCCGAGGAGACTGAGACCTCATAGTATTATTACATTGTCACCAAGTCACGTTTTTTTCTTTTTTTAATTTATGGGATGAGATACACAGGACTTTCTATGTTTTGTTTTTATCTTGACATGCAAATAGAAAGGAGAAAACAGCAGTCCCAAATCTGTGGATATTTCTGTATTGATTTTTTTATATTAGTTTAATCACCATTTATTCAATGGTCTGTGTTATAGAGTATGACTCTCTCTCTCTCTCTTTCTCTCTCTTGCCTTATTCGCCACAGATAGTACCTCTACTGGAACTTGGGCTCGTTCAGTTTTAAGAGCGAATCTGATCCTTTAGTGGCATTTCGCATATGTGGATTAGATGCATGAAAGCAGAATGGTTTAGTTACCATGTGCTTAGAATAGTTAAATGAACAAAATCCAAGACGTACGGCTGCGATGCCATCTCTTTGGAATTATGTTGATGGGGTCGCAAAAATAAAATACAACGCATACCCCTCATAAAGTTGGCTGTATGATATAATCGCGTCGCCATGATGGGTCCCCTGAAAAAAAAAAACCGTTAACTTGTTTTTTTCAGGCAATCAAGTGACCAGTTTCCTCGTCGGCGCTGTGAGTCGCGTTGCCCAATGAAAACCCTGACATTTGCACATGCGCACAACCACATTTCACCTTAGCTTCGAACTAGAATGACATCTTGCTTTAGCTTGATGTGAAAAGTAAAAACATTTCCGCATATTGTACATCGCGCGAAGCGTTGAACCATGATCTGTGTCAATAAGCAATTCGTTCCTTTTCTTAAAATGCAGGACATTTTTGTTGACTTCTGTTACCATTATAGTTTACAGAAGAAGCGATTGTAGACACGTGGGCACACAAGTTACTCCAATATTATTCTCCACAAGGGTGTACATTATGACGTAATCTAAGCATCATATGATTTTATATATCGTAAACAGATACCATACAATCAAAGTCACCGGTACAAGCAGCCTACGATGGCAGTTGAGTGTATTTGAGAAGGTGGGCGTGAGTGGAATCGATAATCATCATGTCTATAAGTTGTTGTCTTGACGTAGGTATTTACCCAAAGCCACACCAACACGTGACCGGAAGTCTAAGTAATAAACCGTATGACGACATTGCTCAAGAAGAACTACTTGTGAGTGGGTGAGAATGTAACAAACACGTAGAGGTGTACGTGCATATCGTACGCGCGTTCTATATTTAAACATACACATTTATAGACATTGTACAAGCTAGCATATTTTCTCACATTGCATCTAAATGAATGTATTTTCAAACAGAACCAAGAAGGCCGACAAAAAGGTGCGACTGCATGAAGTAAATACATCTAATGCATTAAAATCACTTAAAATTTTTATGAATCATAATATCTCTTTTGAATTCGTGGTTATAAATTTGGAGCTGCACAGGTTGCATTAGTCTTCTCACAATCTGCGCATTGAAACGCGGAGTCATTGAAAATGTCCAGGTTGAATAATGCAATTGTGATCTATATGATTTTGCACATACCTTTCATGTAACATATTTATTTCGCTTATGAGTTCAAGCACCAAAACAAGTTTATACAAATTATTTCATTTTGTTTATTTTTACCTTGACAGGCTGTGTTAAATTATATTTGCTCTTTTGGTCAATGGTATATACAAGCCTTTTTTTGTAATAAAATAAAATAAACATAAACGTCTTTACTTGATATTTAGAAAGAAGAAATCTTGTATATTTAGTCCGAAAATAAAATTAAAAAAAATAAATATGTAAAAATGCGGAATTAAAATCATGGCGGGAACAAATAAGTGTAACATGTGAACCACAATTCTGAGATTATTAAACATACAAGTAGATGAACTCAGTATTAATAGTGCGTCTGTTTGCTATCCCCGTTATTTTGCAGGGAATACTGCACATTCAACTCAAATCTATACCAAAAATTCAATTTATTGAAATCACTGAATGTCCATATTACGTGATATACGCGGAAATCTAGGCACAACGTCTGTAATGTGTATTCATTGAGTCTAGCGGGAAGTTGCGGAGTAATTGCGGCATACAACAGTAATTGTGCGGGTTTTTTTAATTGAATAGTTTAATAAGAGTTAGTGCAATTTAATATGAGAATAATAACAGTGCAATTTGGGCATCTGTGATGAGGAGAACCATGGGAAATTCAGTAAGAGAACGAAAGCCCGCGTGGTTTTGAGTGCTAGTATTCTCTCATCGAACGAGGTTGATTGTGTAGTTCCCTGTACTCAATCGATGCAAAATATTTTTCAAAATCTGTTCAAATGGTTTATTTCGAGAATTTCGAGGTCATTAATGATCCTAATAGAGAGTACGTGAAAATCCTGCCTTTTTGGTTTAATTGATGATTATATAGAATAATATAATACAATAAAAAGTATATTTATATTTTACTAATAACCTTTTCCAGAAACACGTTTCCACTTAATACATCTTGTTTCAGATGAAAATTCATCGTCACAAACTGTATTAGTAGTACGTGGAAAATCCTGTTTTTCCATATGTTTCCACAGCAATGTTTCGCGGCTGATGAATTGCAAATATTAATAATATGGCTGTGCGTGACGTTTGTGGCTGTAGCATAGCTACTTGTTAAATAATGGGATACGGACATGCGCAAAAAGAAGATGCGCAACATAAAATAAGGATGAAGAGAAAATTACAACAAATGATGTGATAAATATCCAAGTTGCTAATTACATCCTGTAGAAAACCATCAATGTCAATATCTTACCCATTTATAGTAGTAACGTGTACGGCAATAGAGTATGCTCTTTTCATTTTAAAAATTGTCATGGATGTCATGGCACACAGGCAGTATTGGAGCATCACATAACTACGACACCAGTCCTGGTTTTAATTCTAGAAAATTACAATTCCATGCGAACAAATAGACACAAATGTGCTGATGCTCACTTAGAACCATGAGTGGTTTCTGAATCGGTGAACTCCGAGACTGGTTGCTTGGCAACGTCGGTTTGAATGCGATGGCTCGTTTTTTTTTTTTTTTTTTTTTTTTTAATTAGGTAATTAGTCATTTCTGACAAAGTCATGTGACATTTACCGTCATCCCTCTGCTGAAATTTGGAGCACATAACAATAATTGGTCATACAACAAGCCTACATCACCGAGAACTTGTTATTGATGTAATTTGTGTTTTCATCTCAAGGCGGGGATTAGACGCATTCCTCGTTGATATTAGCATATCATTATCCGTACCGCCAACCAAAATGAACGTCTTTAGAAATAACATGCACTTCCTGTTCACTGTAAAGAAGTTTTCTGACTGTGTGGATCGATATGAATAGGGGTTATTAAGAAATGAGTACATTTTACAGTCGACAGAAAATTTCATGTTTGTTAATATGATATTACTATTGCAAAATTTGTTTATTTTTAAGTGTATATCAGTGACAGAAAGGATAATTGCTGCAACTAGTGACGTAAAAACAGAATCATCTTTCAGATATGATATTCCATTTCTTTTGTTGATTCCAATTTTCAGATTTGTCCCAAAGGCTTTACGTTTGATTGATTCTAGATTGTTTATGCGTTTGAATAACTCACAAAATATCGGCAATCGAATGAACGTTTTCCAGACACCGTGCAAACGCTCACACGGTATATTTGGCGCAACGGAGTGTCCTCGTTATAATATATTTTCAGAGTTACTTACACGTAGCACTTTTCCTGTCGTTACATTGAAATGCGATACAAAAAATGTACGCTAATATCGCCACGGGTATCTGCTAAATATCTTGGTGTGTGCGGGAAGAACAATTCCGGACTTTTTCCCATCTTCCGATAATACAGGAAGCTAGAAACTACAGGGGCGTCAAATGACGTCAAATTAGTCATCGTGTTTGTCTTGTTATCGGGCTGCTCTGCCCGTCATGGCACGACAACACATCGTTGTATACATTAACACACAACAGGGTATCCAGAATTAATCATATACTTAAAAACATAAATATTTAACCGAATATGTCTATGACATCCAAATAAACGTAGTTCAAACAACTTCAAGATTAACGCTTTATTTTCATATTTTTAATTGGTAAACTCTATATGAAAATCTCTGTAAATTTAGCATAACTACCACAGCTTACCTAAGTATAGAATCACTATATCAGGTCTATTCAATATTTGAGAAAGATGGCCCACGAACCCCTAATAAAAATTGTACGTGGTGGCTTCTTTGAGCTATTGACTTAAAGACCCCCTTTCCAATATTATATATTATTAAACTCCTGCATTTTAATCGATATTCATCTAATTAGCATAATCTACAATGAGGACAGGTGATCGTGGAAACGTTTCAAGGTTTAGAACACATTGCTTTGAAAAAAAATGGGTCTTAAAACAGAGGATTATCTTTTTGTTTGAAATAAAGTATAACTATTACGATCGATATAGCAACATCGCATGGACTCCAAGATTAACATACGCCGGCGCACAACGTCATCATTACGTAGGAAGGGGGCGTTGATGGGCTGTTTAATCAAGGGGTCAATAAACTGGAGCAAATACACATCCGATTTGTTATTTGATATACAAAATCTACAAAAAGCTCTTTGTCAGGTTTTCTGCACCTCACATAAGGGCATATATTTTTTTTAATATAATTTTTCCAGCAACAAAATAACACTACGTCGTATCCTGTTTGTTCCAATAAAACTATAACGCCATTGTGTGGGAGGCAATGCATGCTGGGAGAATTTGTTCCGGAGGCAGCTGATCAGACCACATCTGTTGGCCGCGTGATATCCACTGGCAGCATGAGTATGATTTCCTCTGCCTCTCTCTCTGTCTGTTTGCCGCCGTAGACCGGTGTGCCGGGTATTACCTGAGTTCGCGGTTGCCATGGCGACAGTAAAAGATCGGCGCACTAGAACCAATAAACGTCAAATGATCGTTATTATGTTCGTAATACAGATTAACATCAATGATTTTCTCCGTCGTCGACAATCGTGCATTGAATGGACGGCTTGCGTAAATAACGTCTGTGACGTGCGTGCAGTATCACTTTGGTGGGCGGGTGGCTCCGCGGTGAAAAAACACAGACAGACAGACACACACACACAAACAAACAAACAACAATAACAACATCAGCGTCGGAACTGCCACGCTTGGAAAGACTGAAAATAAAATGCCAGCAAATTGCAACTCCCTGTGGAGCAAGGAAATGATGTGAAGAATATAGAACAATAAGTAAATATGGCGGCGTAGACTAACAGAGACGGAGCACGCCTGAGTATGGTGTCCGAAGCAAATTATCTCATCACTTTGAGCACAGTCGTCATTAACTAGACTCAATAAAAGCAGACAGCATTATTTAAACGTGATATAGAATTAGAATACAGAACGAGTCGAATCAAATCGCAGATATACGGTATACATTCTGGTTCATTATCAAATATAACAGGCCATTAATATCATTAACATGTACTTTCCATAATACGTATACGCATAATTAGGCTTCGTCAAGAAGCACAGCGAGCACAAATTATATTCGAGGCCAGTCTATTGTCCGGTAAGCTAAAATTGATTCGCGTATATTTGATGCGTAGCTACAGAATTGAATTATTGTTTTAATGTCTTCGATACTACACAAATGAAAGTAAAAAGAACAGACGCGTATACAATTTTTAAAAATAAATTTCTCGGATTTTTTTTTTAGCCGAACGCGTCTTCAATATATTCATGGCTCCTTCTACTACACAATGAACTCTCCGTGGAACCGTATACTTGCATGAAGCACGTATCTCACCTCAGACTGTCGATGCTTTTTGAGGGGAGAAAATAAAACAATACAGAATAAAATAAAATAAAAACGTTTGTGAAGATTACCTGGAATGAGATGGAACAATCAACACCTTCCACACGTCGGTGAAATCGTGGTACTAAAACTGTCCAATGGTAGCAACTACCGGCTAAGCCCTAGCAAAGGCAACAGCAACAGCAGAAGATCCGTCAGCGCTTGCACATACTACTGACTCGATTCAGAGAGAGGCAAACTGACTTGTAACATCTTAGCATACGTAAATTGATTACACGGCGTCACGAATATGACCATTCCATTCAGAAGGAGGGGTGCTAGGATATGATTCAATCGGCAGGGAGTTGGACGCGATTCGCAAGGCTCTACCCGCAGTAATTATGTGAATATTTATTTCGTTTTAACAATTGATATATCAAGCAATTAATTGTAACGGTACACATTTCTACTCACAAATAATAATGTTAGCATTTGGCTGTCGCTTTATGCGTTCACCTTCTTCTGCATCGGCTATAATAATTTCCACGCCGTGTTTTTAAAATTAACCCGTCAAACGTGGAGTACTGCAACAGGGGACGCGCTTACATCCACACGCCCGACTCTACATCACAGCGGCTTCAAAGAGTGTATTAAGAAGGCCATTTTTACCTCTCCTCCCTCCCGAAAAGATAACAGTTGGTTCTATTTATTCACATTAATAACAATGACATCTTGGTTGAAACAAATATTCACAAATCACTGGCAGCGCAGAGGCGTACTAGTACGTCGTAGAACACGCCAACGTTCGTGCACCCGACTTGGTGCCCCTGGCTTATATATACAGTGTTAGTTTAATAAATATGTATATTAATCATTATCCAACGTCAATCACTTTTTTTTATTAATCAGATAAAGCGATACAATCTGATTGATACAATTACGCTTTTTGTCCCTGTTTATAATTTACTTTTAATGTTTATTCATGACGCAACGCACCTGACAGCCATTATTATTTGTCCTAAGCACATAAACGTTTTTATATAAACCACAATTTTTAATTGAAGAAAATGTCATGTTCGTCCAACTTTCATTATTATGGACCCAGAATACTGAGAATAAAAACAAACGCGCCACCGGGATTTTTTTTCGAGTCCGAAATGTCATAAAAAATGGCATTTTTTACACACTGGATTCTATAATGGTGAAATTATTGCTTCATTTATGATAATTAATACGAATTCCAATATTGTTAAAACATTTTTAAAACAATGATATACAATTTAGTGAGTTTCCAGTATGCAATTGAAAGTCCTCTCCAACAATGCATTGCATATATGCGCAGTAACTTGCTCAGTGGTGCAAAATTCGAATTCGGCTCAAATTCTTATAGTATTCAATTAAAAATCAATTCCCCAGAATCTCTTCTAAAGCGATACATAGTTTCGTCTGCTATTTTATGCCGTCAATTGTAGAAAACAAAACACGCGAGCAGTGTTTTCAACTCATGAACATTTTTCATAAACTTAGTAATCAAGTTTACGCATATTTTTTTTCGTTGGCACGAAAGCAAATATCATAAAATAATTTTTGGCCGTAAACCACCGTCAGCACATATTTCCAATTCTCTCAAAAAAGCCGTGACTAAATGGTCGCTACACACTATTGAAGGAAAATAAATTTTGATATAATTAAAATATATATTTTTTGCCGTCTATGAACTGTTAACGTTACATAAAAATGCAAAGTGTGATTACACCATTTGTTCACCGTAGAAATCTCCAAACTGTCCTATCTACCAACATTTTAACACAAGTAACAAATTTGATTTTACCAGGTATAATAGAATTAAATACGAAAAAAGTCACACAAGGTTACGTAATGTTATTTTATTTATAATTCACGACTCGGAAGAACCACGTATTAAACACAAACGAAAAAAACAACGATTTAGCAGTAACGGTAAAATACTTTCCATTAATTATTTTATGCCGACACGGTATACAAGACGCTATGAGCATTGTTTTATTCCATATCGTATCCTTAGTTTCCCAATTTACTAATACGACCCTTTAAACGAAATTACGGAAAATCAATAAACAGATAACTTGCATATTCGCATTATTGTGTAAGTTTGAGCTGTGGTTATTTTTAATTTTTAATTTCGATTAGGTCACAATCTCTTGCGATATGTTTCCAGTGTTCCAATTTTGTTAAACCTAAAGTGTTGAAGTACATGACAGTTATTTGCAACATTTTATATTGGAGAATGTTTTGTTTTTTTCAGTTTTGGCCAATTAGTGATATTAGTAAATATCTATTTAAAAAACAGACCAATCGTACGCAGACGACGAAGATTCTGATTGATTTAGCCGCCATCGTTTTATACAGCGTACCCCGGGATTTGTTCCACGCTAAGTTTAAAGCGCCTGAAATTAATCTTCATCCTGGTCCACCGATTAAAGAACCCCCTTTTAATAATGTGGGGATATGGGAATATATGAACGAGGCTGAGCGCTTCCCTATTGGAGGCGCATATCCTGCATATGAGAGTGAGTCAGAATTTACCAACATTTTACCCGTGGACGAGGTCGTAGAAAGTGAGTATATATTTAATTATTGCACACATCCATCGCTCCGCGTCCCGTTAGATATAATATGGGACCCATAGTGACCTATGAAACACGAGTAAAATACATTGTTTCCACGACATGCGCTTAGCGACGACTGTGTCACTTCAGGATAGCAGCCTACTCTTAAAGCGGGAGGGTCGTCACCTGCGTACGCGCGGGAATTGAGTCCTAAGCGACGACAACAACACACGCTAAAAATGCAAAGGCCCATGGATAGACGCTTGTTTGTAAACAATGACGTTCTATGGCCATCTGACGCATGCGCAGGTGACGACTCCCCCGCTTTAAAATACACATGTGATGTTCAACCACATTCCGCACATGACTCAAACTGAAGTATTTATTTCAACAATTATTTATGTTTCGCAGAAGCAGACACACTAATTAACGGGGGTTACATACACAGCAACATACATTTTATACAATCTGTCCATTCAGCGAGGTGTGATGACCACACACTCTCACATTCTCGCCTTGTTTTACGAGCGCCATTTTATTATGCAAATCAAGAAAATGTTACATCATTTGAGCGAGAATACGAGAACGTGGTGCAGTTCATCTTTCCACGGAGCTGCGCGTGCGTCATTCGAACATCATTCTGATCAATATCATTGGCAATATCTCATCTCAAAACCCCAACAAGCAACATGTTGTTCTTATCAGCCGCTAGTGAATGTTCAGTTTGAAAATGTATTTATGTAAGTATGTTGTTTCATTAAAAATGCACTACGAGAAAATGTCGCCATTTTATATAATAAGTCAAAAACACTGTGGAAAATTACATAGAACAGGAAACAGAAAGACTGCAGCACATTGTCACACCAGCAACGGTATTCTAGCGTTCGATTTTGGAACGGTGAGTCCACAGATGCTCGGGGGAGTAGTTACCTGCGCGTGCGTCAGATGGCCATAGCGTGTCATTGTTTAAAAACAAGCGTCTACCCATGAGCCTTTGCATTTTAGCGTGTGTTGTTATCGTCGCTTGGGACTCAATTCTCGCGCTTTAAGTTAGTCTCGTGGAGTATTATACACACGCGGCTTACGTTACGAAGGGAACGTTTTTATTTCTGGATGAACGAGCCAGTGAAATAAGTTATATTACGTTGTTTGCCTAGCAAAAGGAGACAAAGAGCTTCATTGATGCGGGAAATATTTATATTTATCTTTTGTCACCATGGACACCGGTCTACTAACGTAATCCTCAGCGAGGTTTGGTACTATTCATTCGATAACATGCGTTTTCAATATTTTCAAATTTCTTTAGAAATATTTTCATTGAATTTGAGTAACTTTGAATTAATTACTTTTAAATAATGAAAATATTAAAATGAAACGTGCTATTTGTCATGTAACAGTATCAGAAAAGTTGTTAGCTAGTTGCTCAGACGTCTTGTTTTAAATCTCCACCACATGGGAGGAATGTTTCACGTCACAGGCGCAGAGAAGCGTTGAAATGCAAAAGGTCACCTTAATCTGAGAACAAACATGTCTGTCTTTAAGGATTACATTCAATTGTAGGTTAACGCACATCCAAGCCCGGAGACACGAATGACATGATAATAAGTTCATGTCCGTGGTATCTGTTAAACAATGTATTTGCTTGCTGAACCCCCGTTCTATCAACTTCGACACAAAAAAAAAAAAAAAACATTTTTTTTTCATATTTTTTCTAATGAATACTGTAGACAATGACAAATTATATTCATTAGGGCAAAATGAACAAATACATAACAGACAAATTTACAAAATATTTGTTTAACATTGTAAGAAATATGTTGTAGCTAATGTTGCATGTCATGTGTGCACGAGTCTCTTCAAACAAAAGTGATGATGGCAGGTAAACTGAAAAAAAAAAAATCCTGGCCCATACCGTATGCAATGCAGAAATATTCCTGGTATTCTTAATAGTCATTATTATACATCTGTCACCGTAACGCCATAACTTACAGCGTGCCGTAATTTTGCGTTATTTTACAGGGTATTTTCATCCTGCCATATTAGGAAATGCGGATTCCAAATTTGAAATGATTACGCTCGTACGCGTCTTCTAATAGTGAAAACAAACATGGCTGCCATCGGGGTTTGACCGGACTCCACACAACGAAGTTCGCTGATTTTGTTCTAAACAGACACCGTCAGTCGATACTCCCGTTGTACTGTCTCCTTGCATAATTTGTGGTATCCTCGTAATAACCTCATATTATTTTAATGATCAAGATACTGTTTCAGTTCTTGGTAGCAAATTCTATAACATAGATCAACATAGTACGTCGGAAGTAAGTAGCAGTAAAATCTATGAATCACCACTCGCATATGACTGTTGTCACCTTCTCACTCATATATATTTCAGCTGAATGTAGGATTAAAGAAGAGTACAGAATCTTTTTCTTCTTATTCACATATTATTATATGTGACTCTAGGGCCTAACTTTTTATCAGAATAAATGAAAAAAAGAGATGTATTATCTTTTCTACCATAAATATGCATTTTTTCCTACATATGCCCCGGTTGTAGTACATATGCATACTTTTTTTTAACAAGGCATCATCTTCTTTTTGTTGAATACAATAACACTGTTAAATAGATGTTCTCATTTGGCATCAATGTCATCTGTCTTATGTTTGCATCAGATTTCATACAAAATCCGTCTGATGTATGTGGCCACAGATGTCAAACTGTGAAATTATACCCAAGCTTGGCTGTAGTAACAACCCAGTGTATTCAACGTATTGATTTTTCCAATGCAACTGACATAACTTGTTTTTGCAATACAATATCATTGCACTGAATGATCACATATACCTGGCCCTGTGTTTCAATGAAATCAAAGTCAATCAACAAAAACTTAGAAAGAACTCCCGTGTGCTGAGGGTATGGGAAGATTGAAGTAGAAATTAGGAACACTGTATTCAATATATTAGAAACACATCTTCGAAACATGTAAAGCACAAATTGTATTTCTTGCATGCAAAATCATTAAAATATTTCTCATCTTGACTGTAGATGTCATTGTCATTTACATTTGAACTAATGTGCTTCTAATAGAGAAAATGCGGCATTTAAAAATAAAACTGCAAGAAATGATCAGCGAAGTTCCAACTAGCTATGGTATAATAACAATTATACATATTTACTGAAATCATGACCATATATGATGATTTGATATTTAGATCATATAACTTGTCCGACAACAACATTATATTACTAGTTGCATGTCCTTATAACAGTACTTACAAATACGCACAATATTTAGGTCATTTCTAATACCTTCATTATAGCACTAGTTGTATGTCACCATCCACAGCAGTGCTTAATGCATTACGTTTATGAATATTAATCAAGTCACATGACCATATATGATCACCTGATACGTTAGTCCTATTTCTCGTTCGATGTCTTCAAAATAGTACCAAATGCATATCACTGACTGCAACAGCGCTCGAAATATCATAGTTATGCATAATAATTAGGTCACATGATTATATATTGCCATCTGATATGTCAGTCATATCTTTGCAAGGTTCCTCCATTGTAGCATTAGGTGCATGTCCCTATCTGCAACAGTACTTGATATATTACAGTTATGCATATCAATGAGGTAACATGAATCCGTTTATGCTAAGTAAGTAATTAATATGGATGGTTTCAACCCTGAAGTTATCAGATATATGAGTTATCAAAAAGCACCTATGTGAAATACCTCTAAATTTGTTAGTTTATGCAAATTTAATTTACGTATATATCCCAGAGCACCTGTGGATTAAGTTTCATAGAAATGTCTGCGAAGGGTTAGTAAAGAGGTAGGTGGGGTACACTTACCGTATATTAATTTTAATATAAACGGTACCATACACAACCCCTTTACTAGCCATAATCTGTGCAAACTTGAGTATAAGTTGAACTATTAATATAAATCATGTTTTCCGAGGACTATTAATAACGTCACTGTAAGAAGTGCATGTCCTGTATTTACACCCACGCTACATATAGTAATGCAAATACACGTACATCAACACATGCATCTATAAACACAGACGCACTAACCATACAGACTTCCATTGTGTGCTTCTATTCGTACGCAGGAGATAAACGTTAAATATGTTCTGGGTAATTTATTCATTTTCTTAGGATCCTGTTGCCTAACCTATTAATTTTATGAACCACAATGTTTACATCATGAGTAAGATCTAGAAATAGTGTCCGTAGTATTAAGATTTTAAAACTATGTTGTCGATACAACAATATGTCTCGATGGCTCAGATTTATCAACACTTTTGGAGTTTAATCTCCAACATGCCGTTCTTTTAACGCGTGATACAATCGGCATTGAAATGAAATTAAAATATTATGTTTATTATGTTTTATTTCTAATTTCCTTTGATAAAACGAGAAAATTAAAAGGCCAGCTATAATAAACTTATAACAATGTGGAGGGCTTCGTTTATTTACTGTGCAAAGACAAACAAATTAAACTGGAAACAATATGCAAATCTATATTCGATATGGGAATGATTCGATTGTTTTATGTAATCACATATAGACGACATACCAATTTCAGTGGATTAATACCCCTTTTATTATAATATTTTGACAGCATGATATGCACTCAATTATTGTAAGAAGTCGTCTGGTCAATCTAACTGTACTATTTGGAACAACCCCGGCATTCGCAAACAAAATGATACGACATTTTACCGAAACCTTCCCAATAACAAGGTTTTTTGAATGTATGATTTTTTGTGCACAGTTTATGGATTTAGTATAATGTTACACTATATTTCATTCTATATATCGTGGTATCGTTTTCAGTTGTTAAACTTTATTGTAGAATATTTTGTTGTTGTGTTTAAATACTTA
Organism: Saccoglossus kowalevskii; assembly: GCF_978046115.1. Classification (NCBI taxonomy): domain Eukaryota; kingdom Metazoa; phylum Hemichordata; class Enteropneusta; family Harrimaniidae; genus Saccoglossus; species Saccoglossus kowalevskii. The sequence continues at coordinate 21,566,864 of NC_140641.1, forward strand.
TGACAAAATAGCAACAACAAAAACAGTTAATTTAAGTTAATATCAAATAAGCTTTAAAACTCATTAAAGCTCTGTCATATTGGGAGGGTATATATTTTCGTATAACAGATTTTTAAGCAGTATATTTTGCAGAAGGGAAATTGATTCGGTGTTTGAACATTCTGGCAGAAATTTGTTCTTTGTACCATTGATCAGTTGGGATGGAAAGTAGTTAAGATTACAGAAATATCTGTACGGGATACAAGTCTGATATCATGATTGAAGACTTAATTATTTTTGTAAAACGTTATGTCGACTATTGTCATCGGGGACAGTTATCCATGGCTCTTACTGTATTTCCAAGCCCAAAAGCTAAACAGTGTGAAAGACTTATTGCCCATGCAAACACGAATTGGATAAACGTGCACCTGAATAGAAAGAATAGTTTAATATGCCAGAGGTGTACGAGTAGTGCTGTTTTTGTCTCTACTGTCTCCCTTTTTGATTTCCGTTGAGTGTATTGTCTTAGCTCAGTGCATAAGAAGTGTATTTATTTCATTACAACTTAGTCCATATCGTTTCTACTCTGGCCATAATCCCCGCGAAATCAAAAGAAGCAATCACTTATTATTATTACATTATTATTACATTATTTGTCATTCAGTGGTGTCAATCAGCAGTGCATAACATAGAGGGCCTCGGGTGAGCTGAGTTGAATACCGCCCGAACATAACCTGTCGATAGTTAATGAGTTTTGGCGAGTATCAAATTATACGAAATAATATCCTTGTTATACCATAAATTATGCAATGTATATATGGTTTAACATGTTTGTTATTTTCCGAGTAGTATCAAACACAAGATCTGACCACTTTCGCCGTCTATGACGTCACCATCGGTGGTATTCAGTTAACAACGTTTTTATCTTCTTCTGAGTAGCAATGTTGAAAAAATATCAAGGTACTTTTAAAGGTCCCTTAGCATACTGATGTTCTGCAAATGCACTACGGATTTGCCTATTATTATAGGTGTCACAATGATTCATTTGACTGTCACATGTATTAATCATCAACGAACTGAGTCGAATCATGCTGTAAAGCTGCTAGAGATCCTGGAGACATGGAATTGGGTTAGATAACTCATAATGCAATAATATAATGACTTATTCGGTTTTTCGTAATATTTGAGTAATACTGACATATGCCTAACATTTTGTTTTTCATCAATATTTCAATTATGATGAAATGATTATTTTGTTGAAATGTTTTTAAATTCATATTACTTATCTTTCCGGTCCATTTATCATTCAAATTTATTGTTTAATATAGCAAAACTACAATTACGCAACTAAAACTTGATAGGAATCGGCAGTAGGGGGTCTGAAACCTACATCATCAATGTAGCTGGCATTATCAAATATACATTTCTTCTGAAACTAAAGTGCCATGCATCATGACATTGAATGACTGACAGGCTAGGTGCCGTGGGGGCTCCCCAGTGCGATTGTGGTGATTGCATGTTTCAATGACCCAAACACACATGCATATTTTGTATTTCGCCCCAGAGAAGTCGTCAAGAATTGTATTTGCCCCGATTTAATCCATCCGTTTATCTATTCACCGACGACTGGTAACAAATCATTATTTATATCACAATCAAGCATTCCATCTCAGGAATAGTATTACCTTTACATCACGAAACGTACGTGTGTGTTATTTTAAGTATACTAGTCGTACCTTATCATCCCAGTAACTAATCAACACGTGTGAGACATTTACATCCGATACATTAATGCTTTAGTAATTGATCTTTGATAACCCCCGCCCGCGAATGAATCTCAATATTATAGTTTGGTAATCATTCGAGCAACAGTCAAAATATTACGAAAGCAAAGAATTGATTGCATCAAAACACAGAAGCGTTATCAAGTGGAACTGGAACATACGATTCTCATAAGGTGACACCCCCCCCAATACAATAGTTTTTCATTATTTAACAATTGATTTATTTGTCTATCAAAATTACAGACAGAAAGTCAAATCCAATGACGTTGTAGTGGTGTCAATTGTATGAGCGGTTGTGCGACGTGTATATTCAAATATGAAGGTTCAATGTACTCGTTGTGTGCTGTTGAACGGGTAACTAATTTTTTTAGTTCATTTGAACAGCCATTACCTGCGGTGGCACAATGATTGATTGTTTGTTTGCTTATGTGTGCCGTGAACTGCATAATCGTGCAATGACTTTTCACCGACGCTCCCAAGTAACCCAATCCATATTATACATAAATCAGCTACTTCAAACATAACGTCTCAGATTTCCCACAACTTGTGTTTACGTAACAGTGGACCTGTGGTTGTGGTTTCGTTGCAGAGAAGGGAAAACAAGGAAGGGATTGTGAAGCTGTTACTTGGCCATCGGACGCAGTGTAGCATACTAGTATATCATCGCTATTGTAAATGTACTCATGTGTGATTCTTTCTATTCATGGATGACTTAAGTATATGTTTCCTGAAAAGCCTAAAAGCATTTTATTTTTACAAAACGAACAATATAAATTAAAGGCACATTATGAAAATAAATCATTTGCCAACAATTGATCACCTTGGTCAGTGTGCTCAGTGTCTACAATATTTAGTGAATACATCGCGTAGTCAAGAGCACGATACCGAGGCTACGGCATGTATATATCCAACCAGTAGGGGTGTACATTTTCAGACGATTGCTCTCTACTCTATTAGGTCGTGTTATGTGCTGTGGAGAACGATCACGAGCTTGGTGAACAAAATAGTGCGTGTGTACATAATACACAGCAATGACGATATTGAAATGTATCAAGGTAATAGATTATACGTATCCTAATCCATGTTGTTTACCGGTCTTGTTATTAACCTCGAAGGAATTATGAATTTAAATTTTTGTATGAGGGTATTTATATTATTATTTACTCTAACGTAAATGTCTATCAACTTCACATCGGTAAAAAGTTAGCACGAATCAAGTTTATGATATTGTTTGTATAGAATCTCATTAAACATCGATTGTTCTCCAGGGTATGAATTATGACAAGTATGTTCTCACTAACAATTTCCCGACGAACTCATATTCGATTCAATAAATCACAAAATACGACCAACGCAGAAACATTCACTCTAGTGCAACACGAGTTAATATAGCACGTTATAGTGTAGTGTTTCTCATTAATTGCAACACAGTTTACGTCATTCGTCATTCATTGATGCCGATAAAATAAAGAAACATGTCACACACACCTTGCATTTATACCAGTGGATCAGGAGGAAACTCTATCCACTCGGGAGTTTAAATTACACTGGGTTTCGCTTGAAAACTGGAAATCTTCTATTTTAGCTCCCATGAATGATACATTATCAATAATTCATACATAAGACGGAACGCAGACCGCATACATCTGTTGTGAATAATATCTAGCGGTAGCGTATTGAGGCAACAATTGAAATGGACCTGGACAGGATCTCTATTAGAAATCATTTTGTCCAGTATGATTTCCTGTCTTAGTTTAGGGGCACTATCATGAGCCGTACTTTTTTTCATACTATCTGTAAGCTAAATTGGCAAAATTATATAAAAAAGTTCGGTTATTTTTAAAGACTCGTTGACGGTAATTGCTGTCTCAATCTGAATACCGCGTATTATGCCACGAACGGATCGGCTTTATGGGGTAGCTGATGCGATGGTAAGAATCAATTCCCAGAAGAGACACCAGCTAGGTATCCCCGGTACTTATTCTAAAGAAATCAATTTACAGAAGCAATTTCAGCAGTGCAGTGTGACCATGACCACCTCTACACAGATCAATTTTCACACTGACAATGGCAACAAGCTAAATGTAAATGTATTGTCTGAAAATAATAAGCGTCGCGCTGAATAAGCAGAACTTTGCAATGATCAAACTGTACTTCTAAACGTCGTTTTAGACGTGGTAACCCATGAAGCGCATGAAACACATGCGTTTCTTGATGTGCCCAGTCACATATAAACTGCCTTAAAGATGCACAAAATCAGATGGAATGTATAAATTGATTTTTTTTTAAATTTAAATACGTTTCATATTGATTTGCATGATACATCGAGCTAGGTTTTTAAAGCACAATAAACTTTGCACTGTCATTTTAATTTAGAAGACATGTTTGCAGTTTGATCATTTGAATATTACTACAAAACAGCAACGTGTATATAAACGTTACCTTCGTCTTTACATCGTCAATGAACATAGTTGGTATCAATCACTTAACCAGATGAATTTTGTATTTTTGACTGAATATAAGTTATATTAATCAATTAGTCAATAATAAGCATTGAGTGGCAGGGGCAAGGTCGCTGTTATTAGACAGCATAATGCCTCACTTAATATAGTGTCATAATATACAGATAGATATGTGCGGTTGTCTATTATAATGATGATTATCGTTCTTTAGAACAGAGTTTACATGGATTTCAGTGTGGTTGGTATGGATACGGCCGAAGTTATGTATATTATTAAAAATCACACACAATCTGATTTGGTTATCAGGAATAAATATCACGAACAAATTGAAGAATCATCTGTGTGTTTGTCTGTTTAAGACAATAGCATGGATCGTTTATCTTACATATGATAGTTGATTGTCTTACTTTTTTTTATAAACTATACATGCGTTTTAAAACAAATCAAACAATGCGATCAATCCATCAATCCACATGTTCTTCCCTAGCCTTGTCACATCACATATTACTGCCAAATAACATGACCTCTGAAAATACTGTGGGTCTGCGCATAAGCCCAATAGCGCCACCGACTCTGCATACCAAGCGTAGCACAACGATATGTATTCACAAGTAAATCGATAAAAAACAGCGAAAGAAGATATTTAAATGTGGGATACCTAAATACACGTTGTGCTACGTTGTGTGTATTCTATATTTTTCAGAAACACTCATATGCATCTATATATTATGTTGGCTTTTTTCGATTCTCATATCAAGCCATACTTATCTACAACTTTTAGACGCGTTTTAGTTAGTGTTATAAGTATTATATATATCTGATAAATATATCATGTAACATTTTTTCAGAGAAGTTCATATGTACACAGACTGCGTAAACATATTATCTCATAAAACCACCTGTCGTACACACACATATATATATATCGCGTTGTTCATGCACGAGGAAGAATTAAATCGAATTCCTTGACATTTATATCTCAGGATCGCGGTATGTGTACAAGGACGTTACGGCTGGGCGAGTATGCGACTGACGTTTTCAATTTGACGGATTCAGTTCTACTTTAAGACGCAGAAGCTCGTAGACTGTACACATACAGGGTTTTCCACTTATTATAATTTCTCCTGGTACAACTAGACAAATAATCAACCTACTTCAACAATGTTGCATGTCATGGTACGATCGTGCATTGGAAAGCGAATATGTTAAAACTTCTGTAAGCATTTTAATGGTTTTAATTTTTATCAGAAAAATACGTGGACGCAAAATGATGCCATGATCAAAAACATAATCACCATTTTGTTTGTATGTACGGCCCTAGTAATGGATAACCGCACCCATTTATGATGGCATTTGGGTATGCAAATGAACACGTATTTAACCATATGTAACTTCCGGAACGCACATTTGCGAACATGTATATTTAAATGAACGCACACACACATTGAGGTATCGTCCGATGTAATGTTTGAGGAGGAAAATAATGGCCCTGAATATTCTATGAGTTAAGCTGGGTTAAAAATGAATCCACTCCTGTAGAATGACGATTTGTTAGCAAACAAAATTCAAACAAACAATAGCAGGGAAAGCCAAACAGATCACGCACGTAAATTGAAATTGGAACGCATAGTACATGTATCGAGCGATCAAATATTTAACATACGAGGGGGTGATCAATAAGTTCTCGGCCTCACCATGAAACAAGGGGCGGAACCCCTATTCTGGGGTATAATTTTATACTATAATGTCACTCCCTCTAGAAATGCAAATTTAGGTATTCATTAATTAGCACATGGTGCACATCAGCAGGTGAGACGAAAATCACAAAACGGGTCAGACAGAAGCTCGTGCTGTGATCAAATGAAGGGGTGACTCCCAAAGAAATCCATGAAGACATAGTCGCGACGATTGGTGAGGACTCCCCTTCTTATTCCACTGTAAAGAAGAGGGTTGCTAACTTTAAGCGAGGCAAGGAGAGCACGAAAGATGACCCAAGGTCTGGACGCCCAAGTTCTGCCACCACGGGCTGGTTGAGGCCATCCATCGCATGGTAATGAATGACAGACGTGTCACTATCCGACATATCAGGCATTCACTGGGCATTAGTTATGGCGCAATTCACAACGTTTTGTCTAACATCTTTGGGATGAGCAAGCTGTCTGCAAGGTTGGTTCCCCGAATGTTGAATCCACATCAAAAGTTCAACAGGTTGGAAGTTTCAAGGACGCCTTTGGTTTCCAGTCAAATCCTGGCAACTTCCTCAAGAGATCTGTGACCAAAGATGAGACATGGGTTCACCACTTTGATCCAGAATCAAAAGAGCAGAGTAAACAATATACACACAAGAGTTCACATCCGCCAAAGAAGTTCAAGCGAGTTCAGTCGGCAAGGTGATGGCCTCTGTGTTCGGGGACAGCTAAGGAGTCATCATGATTGACTACTTGCAAAAAGGTCAAACAATCAATGGACAGTATTATGCTTCAGAACTGCGACAGTTAAGAGCAGCAATCAAAGAGAAAATGAGAGGAAAGCTTCTAGCTGGTGTGTTGTTGCTCCAGGACAATGCACAGCACAGGTGGCTGTGGCAGCAGCAACCGAATGTGACTTTGAACTCTTACCTCACCCTTCCTACTCACCTGACCTGGCACCGTCGGATTTTTACCTGTTTCCTAAACTTTGTCCCACTTGCGTGGTCACCGTTTTGAGACTGACTGATGATGACGTCATCCAAGCTGTTTAGGCCTATCTAAAGGATCAAGATGAAACCTTCCTTCTTCAGGCACGGATTAGAAAAACTGGAACTTATATGATGAAAGCCGATTCATAACGGGCTTTCGGATAAGACTTGATAATAGACACAGTCAGTGACATTTAGAAACGATTCATCTGATGCACAGTCTCGTTTATGAATATCCATGCACGGGTTCTTATCTCGTATTTCGCGTGACATTCACGTTGGCCGGCGGTGGCGGAATACGAATTGTGATAATGGCGACGAATGTTACTTCTCATATTGCCCTTTGATACGACCATTATCGTATCCTTATCATCGAGTGAGAGTATTCGTAATGAATATTTTAGAGAAATTCTAATTTTACATTGATAACATGCTCACGAATCGTTGAACAAAATGTCATATGTTTAATCTGTGTGTTGAACCCCACGCTCGAGATCTAAATATAACCTCTTCTAGACATTCTTATGAAGATTCGTTAATGTCAAACGTAGTACAAGAAACAAACAAAAACACTTCTGGTAAGCCTAATAACGATTTTATCATCAGTCTGCTTGATATTTGTAATCGTGCAAAAATGGACGCGATGACAAACAAATAATAAAACACTCACGCTCTCACACTCACGCTCTCAACGATATCTCGACGACCATGTGCGTCAAAAGTATATAATTGATAACATCTTTAAACTTCATTAGGTGTATGTTTTATTTTCATTAATCGTAGACGGAAATTACACTAAACGTGATTTAGGCAATGGTCACAATCTCTGACAGTTACATTCATTATTTTAGTATAATACTACCTATATTACTACCAATTTATGAACCGTATTCAAGGTAAAGATGTATGAAATGCATACATAATGTGTAATTATTCTCAGTGATAACTGTCACTGTGTAATATTTATTTTCGAAGAATTACATTAATATTGAGTCTATATTAATTACATGCGCTGCACATCCCTTGTACATTTCGTCGCATAGGGCGATTTGAAAAGAAACGAGCCAAAGCAATGCTTCTGCTGGAGGAGTAGTTTTCATCAAATAATGAGAACGGTAAAGAGGCCACTCACTTGTTGGGAAAATAAAAAAGCACTAGAGCTCCAATGCACTCTCCGTGTTTTGGACCCCTCGAGAAAATTGAGTTAGGGACGTAATTTTAAAACTGAGAACACAATTTCGAAGATAGATTGAATTGCAGGGGGATTAAGATACACTTTTTTTATGCGTGGAGATGTACGAATGCGTACGGGGAAGATATAGCAACCGCACACCTTGAAACCTAATTGATTGTTAGATTTAAAAATAACAATATCATGCGGGAAGTAATCACATAACACTCCCTGCAATTTGGGGGAATTCCGAGCTAAGCTGATTACATATCACGAATAATCCATTATTAAAAACAATGATGGCAATAATTAAGGGATATCATTTCTAGGGTATGTGTGTCTTTTGTTCCAGTCGTTTGATTACGTCATCCTATCCTAGTTATTTCAAATAACGGATGAGACGGGAGATGGGAGTTTTTTTTTTTTTTTTGTACATTGAAGTCTAACACGTGATATTTACAACTCATCTGCATATAAATGAGATGCCCAACTAGCTATTCGGAAGGATGAATATGACGTACTATGTAAAATGTTAACTATCGAGACGAGCGGTGGTCATCGCGGCTGATACGACCCCACACTACACGTAGAAATGAACATGCACGTACCAAAAATATGTTGTTTATTTAAGATTTACACGCTCCGAATTAACTGATTCGATCTCATGATAACACAATCAGATTTATGAGATCAGAATAATATGATGAAATTAAACATGTCCAATTTTCAAAACAAATCTGATCATCGTATTTTGCGGTTAGCGCGATCAGATTTATCCAGACGGACTATTATGATTAGATGAAGCTGATGGTGTAAACTTGTCTGTGTAACCCATTGGACGCTAGGCGTTCGCATTTGTGACCTTCGCCGTGCTTTATCATTTTTCTTTTATTCCATTGAGCATGTCAATAAGTAAATCACATTGTATCCCTCAATGTCGAGTTCAATGCGTGTGGAGATGTACGTCAATGCCAAGTCCAATTATCCCTGGAGTCCTCATCTCATTGATGATTAACGCGACGGCGTTCAGAGCAATTAAAGCGTGTACTTGTTCGCGTGTCAATTTCGATCGTCTTAGTTGAAAAATTTAAATTTACATGATGTTATAATTAAAATCAAAGCCATGACTTCACAGACGTGTGGACCCACCTACCATCGTGACTGAGAACCACAACTTTTAATTGCCCGGGAAATGTTTCGTAGGAATCAGAAATAATGTTTCACAGGTGTCTACTCAACGGAAACAGCACAGAGTTGGATATAGTTTATAGATATAAAACCAACTCTTTTATTTACATCAAGTTATGTAATGTAATGACACAACCCTCATTGTTCAATTGAAAACACAGCCGAAATGAGTCAGGGCCTGAAGCAAATGTTAATGAAGCATGTTAATATGTTACATTTTTGAAGTTGTACACTTCTATTGCAATCGGTTCATGGATGTGGCTCTGGAATACCATTCGTTAATACAAGATATTTGCTAGTCGACCGTTTTGAATAGAATCTGTAAATGACGTACATCAATGAGCATACTAATGTATGTACAATGTTTTAATGAATCCAGTCATAAGCAAAATAAGAACCGGTTCTGAATTGACATAAATGACATTTTAAAAAGTGTACGACCACTAATGCAACTGTCACCGTGTGCATGGGAGCAATGAGGAATTACATAACTAAGAAACAATTTTAATTTTAAAATTTCACACTAACTGTCTTACGTAGAGTTTTCTTTATCTTGATAGCTAGCTTCATATATTCATCCTACATTGGCATGACTGTAGAAATTCACTAAATACCATGTTATGTGTCCAATCATCATGTTATGCTGTACATTCCTCAAGATATGATGGGCAACATCGTGTTATGTCATGATATAGTGTGCGTTATTCATATTATGACATGTATTCTTTATGTTATGACGTGCATCCTTCATGTTATCACAAAGAATAACGGGCATTTTTTCCAGATTACGAACTGCACTACAGTTTTTAAACAGGGGGCGCATTAGTCAGAATTATGATTGTAAATTTGAAACCTTGGCTTATGGAATGTAAATGAAAAACACTAAGTAGCTATAGTAGCTATGAATATAACAATTGTTTTATGATTTAGACATATGCAAATGTGTACAAAGTATCCTGCTATGGCAGTGTTTATCAAGCGACAACATATTTCATGTTTCAAGCAATAATAATTCTCTTAAATAGTTTCCATTTCCGAGACCCTCGTTGTTCCCATGGTAACACAATAGTAAATATAACTTTATTAGGTTTCTCAGACTTTTTTGGGGCCGCAGTTTTCTGATGAACATGTCATATGTACAATAGTACTATTAATTAGTACAGCAATATTATGCGAGGTTTCCTAGTAATGGTGAAAAAAAAATTAATCAGCATCCATATCTCATAATCAGCATCCATGTCCATGATACCTAACTTTCCTGAACAGTTTGCACTCCTATCCAATGTGTAACATTTTCGTAAATTTCAAGTAAAGGAACTATGAATACGTCAATGTAATATTTTGACGTCAGTGTTTAGGATTCAGGAGATACTACTACTCACCCCACGTGTTTCCCATCCATATGGAGATGCGTGCTGCCTGTAACTTACGAGATAATATTCTATTTCACTTTTTGTCTACACATAAATAATATTGTCCCATAATTCCCGTGTGTTCGTTACCCATATTGAGATTCTTTCATCACAGTGGTCCAAGTATCCAGTCAGTATTGACCATCACCTGAAAATAATATATCATTACGTATACGTATAACAGTTCGGTTCACTCATCTATATATCAAGTCTTAACAACAAACTATTTAAATCCCAAGGTCGACTGTAAATATTTTCGTGGTTTCGTGATCCATTAATAATTGTGAGCATATTGTTTTAATTATCGTCATCTATTTAAAAAAGTTATATTTCAACTTTAACTTTATACAGTGTTCGCTAAATTCCCATCATGGATAGCATTTGCTAGCTTCATATTAAGGCCTCACACGAATGATGTATTTGCACAGTGCACCTTCAATCTGATGTGAATCCCTGTCGGAATGCCCAGGTGAATTATGTCACTCTCTGTCTCCAAAGATACAATTATTTCACCTAATCTGGCTCTTGTAATAAAGATTTCATGCTGACCGAGGCCACCTTCGTAAAGCCACGGGATCTTTACTTTCGAAATAAGTCTGGTGGTAAGAGTGGAAGGTGTGTTATTGTGCTCGACGAACTGTCTACGCCCGTGTGTCTGTGTGCGGCTGTGAGGGCATTCAGGGACTACAATTTTGTACACGATTACCGATGAATCGTTGAAAGACTGAAGAACACCCATACTACAAGCAGCAACATATATCCATGTTTGGAGTGGGGGTTTATTGTTACGAATTGTATTATTTTCTAAGAGAATCTCTACAACACAACACACCATTATTTTGATCTATATTTATTACATTATGTTGTCAGTCAGCATAGTTATCATTTTTTGAATTATGGTTGTATTTAGTGGTTAGTGGCCATTTTGACAGTATAGTGCAATTACCATAGGTTCCTATGGCAGAGATAATATGCCATATCTCAAATTGTAGACTGAAAAATTATATATTGAATGACGGCGTATTCAAGTATTTAAAAAACTATTGGTTTTAAAAAATTGTCAAAAATTGCAGTTTTAATTTAACATTGTGCTATATGGAATTGTTCTAAAAATAGTGATTTTTGAAAATATTAGAAAAAAATTCTCAAAATACGTTACTCTAACATACAAAAGAATGCAATTTCATTGTACCACGAGACAATAGCTTCGTGATTTTACACAAAAAACTAATGAACATTTTTATGTGATTTATGACCAAATTTATCCAAAATTATAAGTAGGCTTCAACCTTAAGAGACTAGTTATATTAAATTAGAAAGGCTTATGGACGAAGCGTATGTCGTGGGCAACATAATTGACAGCAATAAGGTAGCAGTAAATGTCCAACACACCTCATCTACTGAATACTAAACTAACAAACTTGATGTTCCTAGACCGGAAGACTTCCCGAGACTTCAGTAGGAACTAATTGATGCCAACAAAGCAGTCAAGTTAATGGTAAGGTGCATATACATAGATTGGTAAGAGTGACTTTAAAAGTTACAGACTGTGAAAAGTCAAAAGGTAAACCCCTACACACAGTCGAGTCAGGGTGAGAGGTGCCCATATTCTTTCAGGCACCAAGAGGATCCGGAAATGGGAATGATATGTCCATAATAGAGCACTCTGAGAACAGATAGTTGGGACATTGTCAGATTGAAGGTTTTACATACAAACAGAGGTTCGAAACAACAGCTAGGTACAGTGGTTGACGGGAGGGGAAGTAGTACTCATCGCAACCAGGACATGATTCACCCACTAGATGATACCAACAAATGTGATATGCATAACACGTCCCAGAAGTTGATTTGGATGATGCTGTGGTCCATAATGAAAAGGGCGTACAAAAACAGTAACGTCTTTTCAAAGCACTGACCTTATTAGACAAATATCCTTCACATGGCATGAAATTCTGTGGATGTGTGACAGACATTATTGATTGCTACATTGAATTATTGTTCGCATCACCAAGAGGTTCAGAATACTATTGAAAACATTGTAGAGTAAGGAACAATGGATCGCAACCACCATACACTTCACCCATAGATAGGTTCATAAGAAAGATGCTACAGCGAGAATATGTATAAGATGTCTTTCTTTCACCAAAGATCAAACTAGACATACCAAATCTGGGCAATGCTAAATACTTCTCCTCGTTAGGTTTCCTTTGAAGACATACTAGTACCAACAGTCCATTTGACTCATTATGCACAAGCATATCCAACCAAAGACCATGGGGCAAACATAGATGCTGAGGTTCTGTGGAAGATCCTTCTTTGTCGTTATGGTTTTTTTCTGAACGGAACTATGATGATCAAGACAGGAATTGCGAAATAACGTGTGCTAAGGAATTGTGTAGATTTGCTGGTACTGCAACAACTCAAACAACTCACCACATTGAATGATTTTTCGCATCACCAAGAGGTTTATAATGCTATTGAAAACATTGTGGAGTAAGGAGCAATGGATCTCGATCACCATACACTGCACTAATAGATAGGTTCATAAGAAAGATGATACAGTGAGAATATGTATGAAATGCTTTTCGAACTAGACATACAAAATCTTGGCAATGCTAAGTACTTCTCTTCATTAGGTTTTATTCGAAGACATATTAAGTTTCATTTGACTCATTACGCAAACCATATCCAACCAAAGACCAGAAGGCAAAGATAGATGCTGAGGTGCTATGGAAGATCCTTATTTGTCATTATGATGATCAAGACAGGAATTGAGAAATAACGTGTGCTAAGGAATTGTGTAGATTTGCTGGTACTGTAAAGACTCAAACAACTAGCTATTATCCCCAAGAAAATAAATTGCTGGAGATGTAGTTCACTTTGATGATAACTATAACTACTCTAAGAAAGCTAACTCGATGGAATATACAAGTGCAATGATACGTGTCTATAACTGCATCAGACGAAAGTCAAAAGATACCTTTATCTGCATCATTCACGAATCCCACTGAATTTCTTATTTGGGGTTCAACAGAAGGTCACAAAATCAGAATACCTATACTACATGAGAGATTTCGAGATAGTGGGTTGAGTTCTAGTCTAGTAGCTCAAGTGAAGTCACAACATATCATGATACATTCGAAAAACCATTATTGACTGAAATTCACATAAATATCAATTACCAACACACAAGTCAATCCCCAATCCACAAATAAACAATACACACCCTAACGAGAAATGTCACAATATATCAAATGAAAGCACACTCACTGTTCACTCTAAATACATCTCCCAAACAACCAAGCCCAGAAAATGTACAACATTTACCATGAAACAATTCCACACCTAAATCAGTGTGTCGTATTACTTCTAGATCAGTACAATAAAACCAATCATTTCTGGAATTCAGCTCAACCCTATATCTCAATCAAATACCCACACACCATTGACTGTTCAGAGCATTCCACAAATGGAAATTAGACATGATACATGAATGTAATCAATTAAGTGACAGTACTGATAACCATTGGTAGCTAGAATGACTTCATTGGAATCCGATTAGAACTAAATGATGAGGGCATAATTTCCTGAATGAAGAGGTAAATGTTACTCCTACTAAGGTATCCCTAGATGCATAGCGAAACAAGATATATCATAAAATTGGGATTGCGTTTCATGAAATTGGTAAAGTAATTTGGCCCTAATTGTGATTGTACATAATTATATGGACACAACATCTTTCATACGTAGTTCACTTGATTACTGTGTTAATTTCATTGACGCATGTGCTATTTACACTCGGTTACGAGAGCGATATTTTTTCATTCACCTCAATCATAATCGAAACCAGTATAGTTTATGTACTATGTGGTTGAACCAAACTTTGCCGTTTCCGTCGTGTCCCCGAGGCAAAAAACTGTGCTTACTTAGATTGTTAAAGAAGAGATATTGTTCATTTTTTATTTTATGTATGGGTCATTTGTTTGGGTTTTTGACTTTCCTTTCAGTGTCTACTGACTTACTGACTGACTGAAGGGGCGGGTCCATGTTATAGTTAGGAGGTGTGCCAATTGAAATGACACGTACAGTTATCTGGAAGATCATATGTGAGCTGGAGTGTTATGGTTGAGGTTAGGAATAGAGTGGAATATTTGGGAAGTATGAATGGTAATGTCCACCACTATTTTGCTACAAAATAATGGCCATCCTGGGGTGCGGGTTAATTAATTATCTACACACATTTATAAATTCAAGAACATTATTGAACATCTTTAATATTGTGTACATTCACTGGATACTGAACAATGCCCTGGCTAAAAATATGATCAATGAAGCACTAAAATGAAAATAATTTGTTTTAACCAATTAAATTCAGATTGACCATAGAATAACATTTTGTCTAATCAATTATATCAATACTATAGCAAATATATTAATGAACATCAATAAGTCTATGTCATATTTACCATTTTTTGTTTAATGATGTGTGAGCACCACCACTGAGAGTGGTCACTCTCAATGCCACGCACAATTTATCGGCTGGAAAATGAATATTTATAATTACTTATCGTATTTTCAAGATCCAAAACGTTGAAACTTCAATGAGTGTAGCATAACTGTATGCTTTTTTGAGTAGTGACAAACCTGTCACCACATACATGTATCCAGAACTAATACAGGGTTATATAACCTAACCCTGTCTGTACATCTCTTTCAACATATGGTTTGTATCTATGATCCTGGAAATATAGTGCGGAATTCTTTTAGTATATCACCTTAAACATCATTAATATGTTGCTGTCGTTTTCATGGAATTTTAAATAGTATTTTCCTGACATATCTCTCATAGTACTTACAGTAAGATTGTATTTTTTTAAGGTCAATGTCACACAACAACAAAACAATACTGCCACAGTTGCCATTTGTCTACTGCGCCTCTACGGCTTTCATTTACAGTAATTTCAGCTTAAATGTTACATTTACTAATTTCTATTTGTGTAAATACTGTTGCACCATAATTAGCATTGGGACTGGCAAAATACCTCACCATGTCCAAGTATGTTTACTGTATTCTCAATGCTTTAAAGACTCGCCTTCTGCTGTGTTTCTAATACACTCCGCTTAATCTCTACACATTCTGATTTTACCTTTTTCAAAAGACGATCAGTGAAGTCATCATTTTCGGCACCTAAAACAATACAGACATTATGTGTATTCTAGTGAAGAGTATACTATTGGTATTCAGAACCAAACATTCACTCTCTATCTTGGATATATATCGAACAGTCATCTTTGTGAGGCTGTCTAAATTAGGGGGCCTTGACAGACAGCTCCTCTATTACATTCATCTTTCTCTCTACTAAGAATTTGTATGTATCATCAGAAGAAGATTTACATAGATGGTTTTCATCATGATACCTCAGTGATGCCTATCTATACTCCACTCCACACTAAACTACCGTGCACTTGTTCTAGACCTAAAGCTTTCGCTTTAGAATAAATTAAAATGTTGACTGTCGTATTGCTAACTTGTAAGCCTTCCGTAATATACTGAATACATAAAAGTGAAAACACTGTGCATGCCAATATACTCTCTATGTATATCTGTACACATATATTATTAAAAGGCGGCATAGGCGTGTGCGATAGACGAGGAATATACAAAAATCACGTACTCGTCTAATTAGTAATACATAACAAAAGTCATCGTGAACGGCAATTTGAAGTTGTCACTCTGACTTTTGGCAGTTAAATAACCCCCTGTTCAGTATGAATTCTGTGGGTACCCCTCTCAAAAGCAATAAGCAGGCCTTACACTTAGACAAAGTCACTCAACTAAAATTGCGAGACGTCGTCAACTTTGCTTCGCTGTATGTCATTGGATACTTTGAATGTGACCTGTCATTACTTGTTGTGGACTTTAATTTTGTTCATTGCTCCTGAATGAATATTTGCATTTTTGTTATTGTAATTAAAAGCTGAGTACTGTGTCAACAGTGTATGTCGCCCCCTGTGTCAATATAGTGGTGTGATCTTTACCACATCGCCTGCTTCTGATTTCTGTATTTACAATAACTAAGCGATGTGATCCTTAACCTTTTTCATTTTGTATTAGTTGTTTATTAGTCATTTGCGAGATAAGTTGATGATGTCTTTTAATTTGCTCGACAGGAGGTATCAACATTAAATCTTTTGTTTCTGTATTTACAATAGGTACCTGATTGAAGTAATGAAGTAAAAATAATCTTCAGCGAACCACTATACTTTAGTTATCATTTCTACACTCCAACCACCATACTTTGGTGATAACGTTGGGTATGTGTTGTAGTAAAAGTGTCATGCGGTTCATTATAAAATGATGATGTTTTAGCCACAAAAAACCTGGAATCTTCCTTTAACTTTCCTGCCCTCTATTTTCTTGAGATTGTGAAAGATCGTATCCTTTAGACAAACATGTCTACAATGTAACCGACCTTCAATGACAAGCAAAGCATCCTAACACCAGTAAGTACCAGCTATTTACGAATCTAAGCTCAATTTATGAAGCCCTCTTATATTTCTATTCTTCCACAATCTCAACATTTAATGGTGTATACATAGGTCAGAATTGTAAAATGAGATGCAAAATTAAAACCAAAACATACTTTTCATTTTTTTAAGTAAACTTTGCAAATCGTGCAGAGCGTTGTATTTTCATGGCCATTTGAGTTTTAGAATATCCCACTAATGACAGAGCTCCGAAATAAGTTCGAAGCCAAAACTATCAAAACACACAAACGAAAATGAAAAAAAAAATGTTTAAAGGATGCGAATGCCCACAAACATGCATTTATAACTTAAAGCATGAATATTGAAATATGTGGGATCGGATAGAAATACAACCAAAGAATCCAAAGAATAAGAACAAAATTGCCAACGCACTCCTCGTTCTCTGCTCAGTCTGTCGTCTATTTTGAATCACACCCATTCAATACACCAATCATGGGGCCCCGAGCGTGCTTTTTATACGATTGTTAATCACGATCATGAATTGGCGTAAGATTGGGTAATCTCGGTAACGAGCGTACACAACACGTGCGCCCCTGGACAGGAGAGACTAATGGCGCTAGAAACATATAGTACTTGTCAGATCTCGCATTAAATTGCCATTCATTTGTCCAGAGCACACGGGTGACATGGCATCCCACGATTTACGGACGTTGGATTTATATGATGGTATAAAATAGTGTCCCAAGAGGCAAAGCAAATAGGTTCTACGACATCGTTCAACAAGCCCAGTAAAACTGGCGATTGCATTTACGTGCGCCGTATGTAGGCACTTTGAACCAGGGAGACATATTTCTTTCTATTTTTACAGGAAATTTCGTTTTTTCCCCTGAAAGAGTTCATTGGTTACATACCATCCTCGCTAGCACCGTTGTAGTCATTTATTGAAAGAAGTAAAATAAAGAACAATCATAATTTGAAACAATCATAACTCGACACCATCAACAAAATAAATCAATACAATGATATGTTGTTCAGTCATGTTCTCCGGGCGACCGACGACGCATACGAGAGCTCACAGCGTTGAATTATATTATTGGTCTACGTATAGACCATATATTAAACTGTTTGATTCATGTCTTGGTGAGCGAAAAAAAGTACTTCACAGTGGATGTCGTATATTATATATCTGAGGAGATAAATAATAAAATAAACGTTTTACTTTTGATAAAACTCATGATTATGTTTGATGATTATTGTTTATATACATAAATACATTATCATGTCTGCTGGTTAGCGACGGTGTCCGTTTGTACACGGCGGACATTTACTTGGCAATTTCTGCTAAGATTTAGAACTTTTACGACCAACTTGAAAAAAATACACGTCACTCTAAAATGGATAAGTACATATATGATATGATACTGATTGCGCATGCCCCAATTTGTTCACAGTATGAGTATGGGTCGTACATAACGGCATATTTGGTAGACTGCTCACGCTTGGCGTGATCGATCCAATAAAGAAAGTGCACATCACAAATCGATTAACTTCTTTAGAAGAAATGGAAAATATATTAAAGCCACTTTACTATTCGCGAATATAAATAAATAAACCATCACCGAGGATTAATCGCTGGGGTACCATAATAGTATAGGAGAACACACATACTATGCGTACGTGACTCGAGCCAGCACAACGGGATTATCTCGGCTAGTCTCGGTATAACTCCGGGCTATCAACCCGACGACGATAAACCGTGTCTGATTGACCTATGCCCATGTTTCTTAAGCCTTACGGCGCACAAATAAGACTGAACCGACTGCATTGCCAATTCGTATCCACCGTATGTTAATTACGAATTTATTATTTCATATTTAGTAATCAAACATGCTGATTTATTTGGCGAATAGTAAAGGATCGTATATCTTATCCAGCCTTAAAATATGCATCATAGTTAAATGAGAATATCCGTATATGCAAATAATATATATACGCTAATTACAATAGAACTAAGGAGCTATGTGAATTTCGGCACAATTAGGGGTGCAGTAGTGTAGTAGTAGTTCGTCATTTGTACGAGACATCACAACGGCGGGATGAGGATTGCGTTCTTAGTGACTCTGTATTTGTATGCAACACACCGGGCGACGTCCCAACGTACGCTCTGTTTTATCACGATTAGTTGGTACATTATCAATCATGCGACATGCTTTTTGACATGTTAATGGAACGGAATAGAAATATCCGTTTCCATCAAGAAGGGCATTAATGTTAACACCGTTAACCTGTCAGCATCGCAGCAACAATAGGGCCGCCGTGCATGCTGGGGAGGATCATTTCCTGTAGGCAGGAACTTCGCGGAGGTCCTCGACCCATACATAAAATCCGAAATGATTAGAAAAAGGCATCGTATATTAATTGAAACCGGTACTCTCCGTCCCTGGTTAACAAGCTGAAACGGCCAGAACTTGACCCAATCACCTGTACCTAATCAAAACGATCTTCGTTTAACATCCGGGGCACTGTAATATACGTGTGGTGTCGATACGCATCCTGGGTCATTTGACACCTGTTGAGTTCGGGTGTTAGTCGGCGAACGAGACATGTATTTTTTTTTCTAACTCGACACCGTGTTTGCTAAATAGACCTCGCGGATGGGGTTGTGTGCACTGCAGTCACTCGCAGCGTCGTTATCAGCGCGACCAATTACTACGTTGTTACAATACACCGGTTACATATCCCAAAGCGTATCTCTCCAGGACACGCACAAACGCATACTCGGCATTTCGGCGACAACTATGCATTAATTTATATAAAGCATACTCTCCCAATTAATGAGCTTAACAACGTATTCGCACACACTGTGCCCGTACCTTTTAGTTCGAATTAAAAACGAATCCGACTGAAAAAGCCTAAATCGGTAAATACAAAATGCATCGGTACTGTATGGTCAACTGCGATTTGACTTTAATAGTAATACCACGTCCGATGATTGGTTTGTTTAATACTCATACAAATAATCAACAGATCTAGAAATGAATTTACACAGGTAATGAAAACAGAACTAATACCATTGAATCGCTTTCATTCACTGAACATTGAGTTATTTTATACATATACAGAACGCTTTCATGACAAATAGAATAGACCGAACTTTGAATACCTAAGATATATCACATGGATTTCATTGCGCCCGAAACAACACAGATTATTGGCAGCGCTGTGTTACCATGGCAACATACTTTTCGAACGGACGAAGAAAATATTAAATGAAACACGAAAACGTACATGGCTGCACACTCGTTAGTGACACGCCATCGAACAATACGTTTACTGCATACTAACCAGCCGGTTATGATGACAACATTTCATTTTTATTTAAAGAACCAGTTTAATATATTTAAAAATGCACTTGACTGAAATTTCACGTAAATCACTACAAAAACAACAGTTGTAAAGTAACGAATAATTCGTCATTTAATTTAATATTGATTAACTTAAGCACAATTCGTTGCAATTGTTCACTCTGGCTTCCTATGACTTCATATTTTCAGCATTATAACGAGAAATGCAAATACGTATACCTAATGCGAATGTAATATAATACACATAAATACAATGAAATAATCTATTATATTGTGCAACTGCGTCACAGAATGTATTGTGTCTCCGATTATAAGATCATGTTATATATCGGTTCTTGTCTTCCCGTATACGATTCCGAGAACCAGACAAATACTAGCCTACAGGGAGACTCTTTGCGCATCGTTTTCCTGACATCTCGTTTCATAATCTGCAAAGCTTGAAATATTAATGAGTTCGGTAAATTGTGTTTTATGAAACTTCTCTTGTTGAGGCAACCGCAAATAAACTGTCCAGTTGAAAGGATCATGCATGGTATGGCTTTGTTTACAACGAACAACTTGAGATTGATTTCAGTTTAAACTAGTTGTGACATATAAACAAAACAGAATTATGGGAAAGAAAAAATAACCGTGGACTGTATTTTTTAATATTAGGGTTTTTAAAACTAATTAAGTGTATGTAGCAGAATATTAATAATAGTAAAAACAGAACGTGGTAAGACTTTCTTAGCTCGATCCCCTCAATACTAACTCTAATCACGTTCAAAAGCAAGTGTCCGAATAGCTTATTTACAGTGCGTGCACCTTCATTAGAAGTGGTGGGAAACGTTTAAACTAATATCGACCTTCGACACAACAGGTGTTTGCAGGGTATTCAGATCTCGGTGCTCGAACTATGTTTTTTTTTATTTCTTGCACCAACCAGTTGAAACTTTCTTTCCGATCTCGATTTGGCAATGGCTGCGCAAAACCCGTACACATATAGAAATGTTACTATAAACGCCACTCCGGAATTTGTTTTCTGATAACTCACAATGTAGGAGGACTAGAAATGTACTTGTTGTTTTTACCTTTTTTTTACTGATCTATTCTCTTACGTCATCGCGACCACTGTTTTTTTTCAAAAAACCATGGTTACCAAGGTTACACAGGCGATGACCGGACACTATTCGAGAAGCAAAAATCAAATCTCGTGACTCTCGCTCCCCACGAGATCTCAGAGCCGATTTGTGTCTATGGTATATTGGTACAGTATGTGAACTATTTAAATAATAACGCATGCTTGTGAGGGTAATATCACGATTTGTTGCCTGCCCAAGGGATGGTGGTCATGACCATGATATTGATGATGCCAGAGCCGAAGGCGAGGGCATCATCAATATTATGGTCATGACCAACAGCCCGAGGGCAGACAACAAATCGTGATATTGCCCGAATAACCATGTGTTATTTATTTTATCACATCGAACAGACATCCACCATGACAATCACAGCTACCATACATCACTCACACCCGCTCTCCCACAAAATAACAACACTTATATTTGAAGTATGCAATATTATATTTTATCTATTATAACAAGTTTCACATTACTCAATAACATACATATATTGTTTGCTGAAAAAAACAACGAAATACGCTCAGTAAATGTTATTTTCAGCCATGGATACTCTTTTTAGTAGAACCGTGTTTCAGCAGTGTGAATCACTCACATTATCGAGAATAACATTTTTTAAATGAATTGAGAAATTCTCAAACGCAAGTTATTTGATCACTCTACAGATAAAAATGTCAGAGTGCCGTGGAAATGACTGAAATTACCTTCTCACGAACGTACCACAACTATTCACAAGCCACACAGCTTTGTTTAGAGCGTTTTCGGTTAGCATCGGCGTGGAACGCGTAGAAATGCTTACAGCGTAGAACGCGCTACAGCGACCCCGGCTGCGACGTTTCAGTGGCGGCTTTGCCGTACATTTTTGCTCCATATAAAAAATACCCTATACATCAAAAAAGAGTATCTTACTTAATATCCATTCTGGCACGTTCACTGTCTATTTCGGATGGCTAAAGTTCCTTCACAACCCTGAAAGCAACAGCGGCCAGTGAAGCCCCAGTGCAGCGAACGACAATTTGTTATGCGCAGTATCGTTGCGCAGTAGTTTCAGTGACGTCATCCATGTGATATACCCATGTAATATCCACTTGGCGGGCAATATACCATGTAATATCCATTGTTATTCAATGTCATGTGACCGAGTCTCAACCAATCACAGCATGCGTAACAAAAGTGAGATGTGATAAACAGTAATAAAACACAGCAACGCTGCGGAACTTTAGCACGCGCGTGATTAGTACCATCCATTTTATGAGAATAAGAACATGTCGAACAACTCGAAGAGTCAAGATTTTAAGGAACGAATGTACATTTTATGTTACCAGTACAAAGAACGAAGATAAAAGTGTTAATCCCCAGTGCCAAATTTTAAGGTAATAAAAACACTTAAATTTATCACGAATTGGGTGAAGGGATGTCAGATTAAACAGCAACGACGTACTTGTAATGAAAGTTGTATAAATCCCTTGCAAATATGTGGCCATTAAAAGGTATATTGGGCCTAGCCATTAAGCTATTAAAACTCAAACTTGAATTAGAATTAACTAATTGAAGAAAGAAAGGTTTTATGACTTATTCCTTCACCGTGGGTATTAACCTTTGTTTTCAATCAATGATTTGAACTTCTCCGTTTTGGTAACCTTTGTAAACACCGATTGCTTTAACAGTAGTTTAGAATATCGTGGTTCGCTCCCCTATATGTGAAGTGAGTACGATGTGAATTAATTCTGGGTGTGAAGTGATAGTAATCAGCTATGGTGGGACGTATCGATATATAACACAACTTGACAATTCCATACAGTGTATCACTGTTCAAAAGCAACGTTACACATTATTTAAAATCACTTAACAATATATTTCATGAGATTCGCACAACAAATACATTGAGCATCGTCGTTTGTTCATTTCTCAAACTGGGTAATGCATTAACAAAATGACCTCCGTGGTTTCAAGTGGATGTGCATGAGGTAATATGTGTGAGGGCGTTCATAGTATACAGTACGTAGACAAATAAACAAATGAATTTGTGTTGGACAAGATACAATTTTCAAGCTACGTATTTGATGTAAATAAACAACGCCTATTATACGCGTTGTATACATCGCATGATGGTGTGCCGATCAAATCTGGTCTGACGCTGTGGCGCTTTACTTTAACAGGCGCACGCACGCACGCTGGTACTGGAACCCAGTGATTTGAAATCAGCAGCAATCAAAACTCACCACATTTTATAGTAGGTGGAGATCAATTGTGGTTATTTTCCATAAAAGTGATACACGTCTCGATGTTCTGGAGTCGACGTCGTGTCGCTTTCGATATGGGTTCAATGTGACGTACACCACGCATGTAAAATTCATTACAAAATTACGACTATCTTGTGCGACTTTAATAAGGTATAAATGCAGGATAGTGGACACTAGTTGTTCTGAGAAAATGTTCTTTCATTTGTGTATATGTAGATAGACTTTGCTTCACACTGTTCGCATTTTCGAACTCTGCCGCATATTGGACATACTTAAAAGTAACGCTCAAATTACGTTGAAAGAATTAAAAGCGCACTTTCCTTCGAATGCTCTACATAGTTTGCAAGTCTGTATATAGATAATAAAAAATATAATTTGGTTGTAAAATATAATTCCAGAATCTCCACATAATTTTCTAATAATGACATTCTACAAAATCGTAATCGGTCTGTTAGTGGGAGTTATAGCCACTTTATTATACGTGTTACTTCATTATAATGTATATTTTTAAACAACTATCGATAATTTTGCTATTTTAATTTATTCTCTCTGTGTTAGAACCCCGAAACAATGTGCAGCTAGCAAAACATAATTATTTACGTGTGTCCACAAACCTACATCTATACCATAATACTTCCCTTGGTCATAATTAAGCCAACTCGATTGAACCTCATTATGATATGAACATTATGACTAGTTCATCTCCTCACGATTACAGGTGATGTTGCTGCTTTCATTTCCACTGAATTTGACTGAATAGCCATAAATATTCGCCTTTTCCGTTTTTGTTTGCAGATGTTTGTTTTTTTTATGAAAAAACCTAGATAATTTCCGGAAAAAAATCATCTGATCTAAAACCAAGTCTTTGCAGGTAAACGTTGGACTTATTGTACCGTTCGCTTCTGAAAATATGTAGTTATTTTGTACGGATTTTGAAAAAAATATTATTGCCGCAATCGAACATCACAGAAACTCGCAAATCGTCTCAGTCTATTCATGCCAGAACTTATAATTGGCTGGAATTAAAGTAGAAGTTTATAAGACGTCTCTCTGTATTCATAACAAAACTATTAAGAATGATTTAAATCCAGATCAGATATTATTTTAATTCAAGTTGTTACATGTTTAGGCCGGTATACATAGTCACGTGTACCTTACGTAACACTGATGACGATACGAAGTTGCCATGAACTGTTAGTGAATAATACCTGAGCTAGAAATATCGAACAACCGTGTGTCTCCACGAACATGTTGCGCCAGTGATATCCAACCATAGGGTAATAATATTGTCATTTTTGAGCGTGCCCTGCAAACCGTTGACAAAGAACGTCGCCAACTGCTCGACGGTTATAGGTCGACCAGATCCATTGAACTACAGGAAGTGGTTTCAATCATTATTTGCATTCGTTGATTAAACTCGTTGTCAACTACACTGAAATGGTTTGTTAACTAAACATCCTGCCATGCATAATTTAAGCAACCATTGTCAGCTCCTGAAAACATTTTCAGTCAACCATAATAATTTTAAATTTTAATGTGGCTGCAAAACACTATATGCATGGGAGGTATATCCGGGTCACGTGACATTCACGTATGTGCCGTTACCCTGGCAACGGTAGTTTAGAGCGTGATCACTAACTTCCGTTGTATCGTATAACTTTGTATAACAAATAATGGAATAGAAAACGATATTATTTCATTGAGCGCTTAATTTGCATTGTGGCTGGCCACCGACTCTGCACCACATATAATGTGTGTTCACCACCAACGTAATAAACGAACGAACTAATGCATACATACATTGTTCTGTCTCTGGGCGCACCGTGCCGAATGACGTCATCAATCGAAACGGGCAGTGTTATGTCGTAAAAAATGTATACAACTCCCTCGGCATAAATGGAAATAACCATCAAAATTTTATCTTGTGTGTTCTATCACATGAATATATTAATCATAAAATCTGTTGAATTTATTAATATTAACGACGGTGAAATCGAAATAAGTATGTAGTGCAATCAGATAAGAACAAATTCACCCAATTAAAAATGCAAACAATTGATACTAAACTATATTTGTTGTGTGTATTTACCCGTCTTCTTCTTCCTTTTTTAAAATTATAAAATATATTACATAATTATGATTAATTTACATTGATTGAATTGTTAATCAAAAGCCGACCGGTGCCAGGATAATACGAAATAAACGAACCCTGGATTATAAACGCAACACTTTTATTCTGCAGTATTATCTTCGCGTGCCTAGATAGCTACACGATCGAGGTGCCCGTATTTTGATTATCGTTTTAGGTCAAATCGAAATCGAAGACTGTATGCAGCCATATTAGTAATCCCGATCACTCAACGACTTCTCGCAGTGAAACGAAAACCATTATTGTTACACTCTGCAAGACGTAGGAAATGAAAGTCTCTTCCCAGGGGCATTGCGTAAGTTGAATATTGAAACGCGCACAACGTACGAAATCGCTTCTTGACAGAGCTCCGTTGAGGAAAGATATTTTATCTTATATGTAGTCATGATTATGTGTGATTCCTTGAACACCGGCCTCCGAATATATCCGCGTGAACATGACGTATGAGGGCGCTTATCTGTAGACTAATTAGTACCCTGGTACGTTACTATACAATACAAATACCTCAAAAAATCTGCCCGTGAATGTTTAATTATATTTTTTTTTTAAAAGGAATTGACCTCTTGATTGTTGTTAGTATACACTGATATAATTGTTAGAAATATTTTCACGATTGTTCAAATAACAACTAGCAGAGTAACTTGTAAAAAATGGTGTCTGACGTTACATGAATCAGGTAACAACGCGATGACAAGCTTCGTGTGTGAGCATATCCATGTTACTACTAACACAACTAACATCCCCATATTTCATAGCGTTACCCAGGGTTCGATTATTTCTCCACAATTCTGCTGGGAATCCTTATTCTCTGGGATAATCACACGATAAATCCAGTAATTACAGATAACGTATCGCCACCAATGACATGGTTGCCTTCAGGGCTCATACCACTAATTGAAACTCCATAGACGACAATGTTAACATATGACGAGATTACTATATGAAAATAATAAACAAAGTTGAAAACATAGCTCTAAAATGGGAAATCAACATGCCTGTAATCAACCACATGAAAAAAACACACATGTTGGCCAGCTCAAACTCTTGCAAAACTCAGGTAAACAAGACACACCTACTGTATTTGGACTGCACCTAGAGAAATCACTGGGAAAACACCAAGATTAGAACATCCAAATACACACGGAATAATCCCACAGGTACACAGCCGCTAAGTAGTAAACAAAAGACCACATGTTAGTCTCGCCTCTGACCCAGGTGATCGCGCCCTCAAACAGGGAACACCTGAGAAAAATAATATTAAAAAAAATTCATTGGTTCCTGCTAGGCATTTGGGCTACGAGCAGCCATTGGTTAATTAGTGGCATGAGACCTTCAAACAACCCCCGCCGGCCGATCTGTGTTTATTTTTCACAGCATCACTTGTCACTGATCAACGTAAACCCTCCCACTAATCTCGTATTTGTCATTCGCAATGTAATGATACATTCTGTACATAATTATTTAGCCAATCTCGAAACACTTCCGTTCGCTGAAAGACGTCATCCCCATTTGTCACACTCTGTGTTAGTCCAGGTGTTAAAGCACCACAGGCGCCGTGTCGCGTCGTCTTTGAGGGTGTGAATCACGTGCAAAGACTACACACCGTGTAAACTACGTTGTTTGTTTACTCGAACGCGCAGAGTGGTGACTGTTGGGATTTGCTTTACGCTCTTTACCGTACACTGCACTACTGTATGTGTCATCTCACTGTTATTATATCGATCGAAATGCCCTCTTATCACAATAGAATTATTGTACGTGTCAAGTCGATGACGCGTTTCTCGAAAAATCAATACTACTCGATTTGTCAAAAAAATACTGAAAAAGTCATGATATCCATTCGTAAAATTGTGCGTGGAACACGGAATAATTACAAACTGCCTTACATTGTTACCTAATTCATCGTTCACATCTGTAAATGTACGTTGTATATCATTATTTAAATCGAAATGTCATCTCTATTACGTTAATTTGAAGGTCAATGTGTACCCTGGGATGACAACGCAAACACTATTCAATA
Organism: Saccoglossus kowalevskii; assembly: GCF_978046115.1. Classification (NCBI taxonomy): domain Eukaryota; kingdom Metazoa; phylum Hemichordata; class Enteropneusta; family Harrimaniidae; genus Saccoglossus; species Saccoglossus kowalevskii. The sequence continues at coordinate 21,594,921 of NC_140641.1, forward strand.
ATTCATATGCCATGTATTCGTTAATTAGAAGTTTCCAGTTTTATGATGTATTATCCCTTGTCAGATGGTGATTATCGTTCATGCACATAATGTCCTCGTTGCCGCGTCTGTATTGTATATTTCGATGACGTCAAGAATGAAAGCCTTAGCCCCGGTCATTCATTTACATATTTTTGCATATCATGACGTTCTCATTGACAATCATTGAATATGTCAAGAAAAACAATTCCGGATTTCGCCGTATATTATAACATTTTGTTTTCCAAAAATTATCCCGAAGAAAGGATATAACGATACATAAGCTATTATTGACAAGAAATTTCAAAAAATAATCGTCTTTCTCATTTTTTGTGTGCTGCACTCGTCATAAATATAAATTACTTCGTGACTGAATTTAAGTATATGTTCGACAAGATCAAGGTGACCTGTAACGGTAAGGAAGCAAACGGGGGCGTCCTGTAATATATACAATATAAATCCTTCATATATCGCATAATGGCTGTAAATTATAAATGAGTGTCATGGGTTTATACGGGTATGCCACGTTTAATGCTTTCACTGCTGTTGGGATATCTCAGATGAGATGGTATTTTCCCATTTTCATGATATCCCGTGACCTTTCTTTTTAGAAGCAATATAATAACATAGGTTTAATCACATATGTGCTTTTATAAGAAAGAATATGCATGATATATACACCTGTCTCGTTTTTAAATGTACCTTCATTGCCCGTTTACTTTTCAAACCCTTTTTCGCGCCCTATGTAATCTACCTGTTTTACTCCTAAATTGGTATAACGTGACACATTTATCCATTCTTTCTGATTCAGATTACTTACTGATAATTTACTTATTTAATATTATTTAACAATTTAATAATAACGCGTAGACTTAATTTGCCGTACAATGGGTGTTTTGTGAACCAAGATTGGGACAATGAATCGAAGTTTGAAATCACAGCGTTGAATCAGCATAAATGACTAGCCTGATAACAATACTGGTGAATCATATTTTGATGACTAAATATATTTTTGTGTGTGACGTTGACGAGTCATAAACTGATCCATCAACTTGTCTAATGTTTTTATACCGATGAGAATTAATGTCAGTCACATCGTGATTTAACCGCTAAAGTAAAGAGGCGTTTTTAATAATTTAGCTGAAAATGCCGTGTCCGTAATGATAAATTTGGGTATGAAATATTTGTTATCCCATTATTAAGTCTTTTTTTTTTGCTTTCTGGTTGTTTAGCAGCTTTTGTGCTAATATTTTTGTAATTGAATTTAATGAGTGTGTTGAAAAACCACCATCTCTGGGCCATTGATTATAAATATAAGATCATTCCAGACTGTGTAGTTTTGACGTTAACTGAACAGCTGTTCATTTATTCAACGGTAATTCAAAGTAGGTATTCTGGTGATTGTGTAATTTGTTTACACTATTTATCGATAAGTAATACTAACATTATTCATACGTTCATATGCAGACAATCAGTAATCAATGTCACATCCATATACGTGATATTTATCATGAGGGAATTAAAGATACTCAAAAATGATATGCAATATCTAATGCCAATGGAGGATTTCGTTTCAGATGCCCATTGAACAATATGAAAAGGATGTTTTTCAAAGTGGGGGTCTATAGCCAGCCGCGCGTGTCAATTGTGTAACTTAATATTTTGCTTACATCATGATGGTGGAGTAAAATGTGTCGTAACAATAATGCGATAACAATAATGTACTGGGACAAAAAGCTGGCTGTGGGGAGTATGTTTTAAATCCAAGAATAGTTCTTCCAGTCTTTTTCAGAGATAATATAAACACAACGAATTCGCTTACTGGTGTGACTCTAAACCGTACAATAATAATTTATTAATGACAGAAGGATTGCTTTGAGTGCACAAAAAACAGCACGATCTTTGTAAGTTACAATTCCGGAAGAATGGTTTGTTTGTTTTACATAAATTATCAGTATGGGTACCCCAGTTTGAATTTTGATCAAGTTCAATCCCAAACAATGTGTGATGTATAACACTTTGTATATGCATGCCACTGAATCTTATCATCATAAAGGCCTTAACATTATCTCAGGTATGAGGTAACAAAGATGCATTTTTGTTTTGTTTGTACTGAAAGACACAACAAAAGTATATAAAATAAAACATGTTTGATTGTCTGCAAATACATCACAATCAGAATTTCCCATGGTCAATGAGAGATCATTGATGAAGATCAGAAACAACGGAGGACTGAAAATGAAACCTTACGATACACTATATTTGATTGAATTTGTACTCATAATGAATACATTAATCACGATTGTCCAGATAAGAGTGATACCATATTAGTGTTTGGTTATTATCAGCGTAATATTTGAGCTTAGCAAAAATTTACTATGATCAATAAAAGCAAATGCCTTCACCCAAATCCCCAAAAGAAACCCATTATGAAATAACTATTATTCATGTTATGCAAATAAGTTGACATAATACGATCGGTATGCCACGAGTAGAGTAACCGGAACTAAAATTATGAATTAATGATTAAACTATTTCCCTGTAAATCATTAAAAACAACAACGTTTTCTAAAATGTTTGAGTAATAGGTAAGTTTGGTAAGCAAACTAGCTAAAACATAAAGCACCAAATGTCAACATAGAGGGCGAAATATCGTCGCAACTAGTTTTTCCTGCGTGCAACCAATATAATTTGCAACCTAAATTAAATTTGAGAGTTTTTTGTCACATGCAAATCTCTGCTACGCATCGAATTATTAAGAATGTCAACTGCTTTCTATGGGATTGCCTTGTTTCCCGAAAGCCACTGGCGCATGCGCATTCAAAAAGCCGACAGAATACGTTGTGGTTTCACATATTATAGTTTACACTGTAACTAAAATTGGATTATGACACATTAGTTAAATCACATATGAGTGTAATATTTTTCAATACAGATTTCACGTCTACGTCGTATATAGAGTGTAAACCACCTTGTATAAATTACATGAACAAAAACATCAGAAATATTTTGTTGTTTGCTATGCTTGCCTGTGACCAGGATTCCATCACTGGACAATATGTCAACACATTTTCTACCGGAAACATATAACTTGAATGGATGAAATGCAAATAAGTAAATCCCACGTTCACCAATCTCCCCGATCTGAATTTAAAAAAAAATCCCCACCTCCGCTTCAATCAGCTTTAAAGCGCGGAAGTCGTCGCGCTGCGCATGGCGAGATATATGTGTCTCATATAAACAAAGATGGCGATTTTGACTGTTGCAGATCAACGAGTACGAACTGACACGTTCCCAAGCTGTAATTAGGTAATTTTCAAGTGATTGGAAGGTATCGAAGGAGTAACCGGCGGTAATCAGTGCAAGTCGCGCCCAGGTCCAAACCTCGTACTTGTGATTTCCATTTGAAGAGCGCATCGGATTGTGGGAAAATCAACTTTTATCAACACAAATGTTGAACATGCGCAGCGCGACGGCTACTGCGCTTTAAACTAAAGGCAAGGTTCCGCTACAAAAGTGGCATCACTAATTCGTACATTTTACACTTTAAACTCTCCGACAACAGTGTTACTGGAAAACCCGAGTGAGTTGAGAAATCACTCGTAACTTTTGTCGAGCAGATTACAATTATCATTCCATTGAAACAATATTTTTGACGAATACCTCAAGTAAATGTAATCACAATCGCTAATTTTAGAAGAGCTATGCAATACTGATAAATATTTTACCTGGGAGCGCAATTCAGCGATTGATAACATACCTCACGAGTTTTACCATGTGATGGCATATGTGACGTAAATTTTATTAATATCATAGATGACATTTCACCTTTTATCTGTGGTCGTTACCATTTCCTCTTTTAAAGAGGGGACATCAGTATATATGTATGTGCAACTCTAGCATGCTATAATTATTATAATTATTCACCCAGACCAAATCTTCAGTATACTACAGCACTGACTGACATATTAACGACAACATTCAAGCTGACCTTCTCTTTGACAGTATCGACTATGTTAATATCACAAGCAATGTCCGGGACATATTTTCTTTTGCCCAGAGAAAGCATTTGATCGAATTCACCACAAATAATTGAATACAACCTTAACAATGTTTGGGTTTGCTTCAATATCTCCCCCACGTCAGCTATCTCGGGGCATTAGACAATGCTGCCCTCTTTGTCATATCATTTCAACTGAGCCATTGCTCGATACAATTAGAAACGAATAGTGTTTCGAGCGAAACTTAATTTCTTAACATTGAGGGCGCCCTTGAGCGCCAAAGGAATCAAAACATAGATTCAAAATGACAGCTCGCACTGATGTAGCGAACGGTGTTTGAACGGCTTTGAAGGTCGTGGAAATCACCAGTTTATAGAAACATTTGCCATCTATATGATGGTGTATTAGGTGAGTTTTTTGGCGTTGTAGATGATTGTTGTTGTTTTTTTCTGATGTGGACATGCCATTTCCAATATTAGGGTGAAATTTTGAACGTTGAAAGTCATGTGTTTATGATTTGCCGGACGGTTACCGAGACTGTATAATGAGTAATGATGATGTTATATTTGTTAATCAGTTGCTTTGTACATGTAATGTTCAGAGTTTTAAAGGATGATGTTTACTACAGAATACGCTTAGAATACGCTAGGGTGATTTATTGTTGAAGCAACATGCTTTTGCATAGTTAATATAGCAAGTTTACTAGTTTGTGATGCATAATTAGAAATGTTTATATTGAGGTGTCGATAGTTGAGTTTCTGGTATTTAGAAAATAGTATTATATTATAGGATCAATAACCTGTCTACGCTGCTAACCTGTGACGATAGTCAACGCTGCTAACCTGTGACGATAGTCAACGCTGCTAACCTGTGATGATAGTCAATGCTGCTAACCTGTGACGATAGTCTATGCTGCTAACCTGTGGCGATAGTCAACGCTGCTAACCTGTGACGATAGTCAACGCTGCTAACCTGTGACGATAGTCAACGCTGCTAATCTGTGACGGTAGTCAACGCTGCTAACCTATGATAGTCAATGCTGCTAACCTGTGACGATAGTCAACGCTGCTAACCTGTGACGATAGTCAACGCTGCTAACCTGTGACGATAGTCAACGCTGCTAACCTGTGACGATAGTCAACGCTGCTAACCTGTGATGGTAGTCAACGCTGCTAACCTGTGACGATAGTCAACGCTGCTAACCTGTGACGATAGTCAACGCTGCTAACCTGTGACGATAGTCAATGCTGCTAACCTGTGACGATAGTCTATGCTGCTAACCTGTGACGATAGTCTACGCTGCTAACCTGTGACGATAGTCAATGTTGCTAACCTGTGACGATAGTCAACGCTGCTAACCTGTGACGATAGTCAATGCTGCTAACCTGTCATGATAGTCAATGCTGCTAACCTGTGACGATAGTCAACACTTCTAACCTGTCGTGATAGTCATCGCTGCTAACCTGTGACGATAGTCAATGCTTCTAACCTGTCATGATAGTCAACGCTGCTAACTTGTGACGATAGTCAACGCTGCTAACCTGTGATGATAGTCAATGCTGCTAACCTGTGACGATAGTCTATGCTGCTAACCTGTGACGATAGTCAACGCTGCTAACCTATGACAGTCAATGCTGCTAACCTGTGACGATAGTCAATGCTGCTAACCTGTGACGATAGTCAACGCTGCTAACCTGTGACGATAGTCAACGCTGCTAACCTGTGACGGTAGTCAACGCTGCTAACCTGTGACGATAGTCAATGCTGCTAACCTGTGACGATAGTCAACGCTGCTAACCTGTCATGATAGTCAATGCTGATAACCTGTGACGATAGTCAATGCTTCTAACCTGTCATGATAGTCATCTCTGCTAACCTGTGACGATAGTCAACGCTGCTAACCTGTGACGATAGTCAACGCTGCTAACCTGTGACGATAGTCAACGCTTCTAACCTGTCATGATAGTCATCGCTGCTAACCTGTGACGATAGTCAACGCTTCTAACCTGTCATGATAGTCAACGCTGCTAACCTGTGACGATAGTCAACGCTGCTAACCTGTGATGATAGTCAATGCTGCTAACCTGTGACGATAGTCTATCCTGCTAACCTGTGACGATAGTCAACGCTGCTAACCTGTGATGATAGTCAATGCTGCTAACCTGTGACGATAGTCAATGCTGCTAACCTGTGACGATATTCAATGCTGCTAACCTGTGACGATAGTCTATGCTGCTAACCTGTGATGATAGTCAATGCTGCTAACCTGTGACGATAGTCAACGCTTCTAACCTGTCATGATAGTCATCTCTGCTAACCTGTGACGATAGTCAACGCTTCTAACCTGTCATGATAGTCAACGCTGCTAACCTGTGACGATAGTCAACGCTGCGAACCTGTGATGATAGTCAATGCTGCTAACCTGTGACGATAGTCTATGCTGCTAACCTGTGACGATAGTCAACGCTTCTAACCTGTCATGATAGTCATCGCTGCTAACCTGTGACGATAGTCAACGCTTCTAACCTGTCATGATAGTCAACGCTGCTAACCTGTGACGATAGTCAACGCTGCTAACCTGTGATGATAGTCAATGCTGCTAACCTGTGACGATAGTCTATCCTGCTAACCTGTGACGATAGTCAACGCTGCTAACCTGTGATGATAGTCAATGCTGCTAACCTGTGACGATAGTCAATGCTGCTAACCTGTGACGATATTCAATGCTGCTAACCTGTGACGATAGTCTATGCTGCTAACCTGTGATGATAGTCAATGCTGCTAACCTGTGACGATAGTCAACGCTTCTAACCTGTCATGATAGTCATCTCTGCTAACCTGTGACGATAGTCAACGCTTCTAACCTGTCATGATAGTCAACGCTGCTAACCTGTGACGATAGTCAACGCTGCTAACCTGTGATGATAGTCAATGCTGCTAACCTGTGACGATAGTCTATGCTGCTAACCTGTGATGATAGTCAACGCTGCTAACCTGTGATGATAGTCAATGCTGCTAACCTGTGACGATAGTCAATGCTGCTAACCTATCATGATAGTCAACGCTGCTAACCTGTGACGATAGTCAATGCTGCTAACCTGTGACGGTAGTCAACGCTTCTAACCTGTCATGATAGTCAATGCTGCTAACCTGTGACGATGGTCAATGCTGCTAACCTGTGACGATAGTCAACGCTGCTAACCTGTGACGATAGTCAACGCTGCTAACCTGTGACGATAGTCAACGCTGCTAACCTGTGACGATAGTCAACGCTGCTAACCTGTGACGATAGTCAACGCTGCTAACCTGTGACGATAGTCAACGCTGCTAACCTGTCATGATAGTCAATGCTGCTAACCTGTGACGATAGTCAACGCTTCTAACCTGTCATAATAGTCATCGCTGCTAACCTGTGACGATATTCAAAGCTGCTAACCTGTGACGATAGTCAATGCTGCTAACCTGTCATGATAGTCATCGCTGCTAACCTGTGACGATATTCAACGCTGCTAACCTGTGACGATAGTCAGCGCTGCTAATCTGTGATGATAGTCAACGCTGCTAACCTGTGACGATAGTCAACGCTGCTAACCTGTGATGATAGTCAATGCTGCTAACCTGTCATGATAGTCAACGCTGCTAACCTGTGACGATAGTCAACGCTTCTGACCTGTGATACCTCTCAGATGCTAACCTGTAACAATAGTCAACACTGCTAACCTGTCATGATAGTCAACGCTGCTAACCTGTGACGATAGTCAACGCTTCTGACCTGTGATACCACTCAGATGCTAACCTGTGATGATAGTCAACGCTGCTAACCTGTGATGATAGTCAATGCTGCTAACCTGTGACGATAGTCAATGCTGCTAACCTGTGACGATATTCAATGCTGCTAACCTGTGACGATAGTCTATGCTGCTAACCTGTGATGATAGTCAATGCTGCTAACCTGTGACGATAGTCAACGCTTCTAACCTGTCATGATAGTCATCTCTGCTAACCTGTGACGATAGTCAACGCTTCTAACCTGTCATGATAGTCAACGCTGCTAACCTGTGACGATAGTCAACGCTGCTAACCTGTGATGATAGTCAATGCTGCTAACCTGTGACGATAGTCTATGCTGCTAACCTGTGATGATAGTCAACGCTGCTAACCTGTGATGATAGTCAATGCTGCTAACCTGTGACGATAGTCAATGCTGCTAACCTATCATGATAGTCAACGCTGCTAACCTGTGACGATAGTCAATGCTGCTAACCTGTGACGGTAGTCAACGCTTCTAACCTGTCATGATAGTCAATGCTGCTAACCTGTGACGATGGTCAATGCTGCTAACCTGTGACGATAGTCAACGCTGCTAACCTGTGACGATAGTCAACGCTGCTAACCTGTGACGATAGTCAACGCTGCTAACCTGTGACGATAGTCAACGCTGCTAACCTGTGACGATAGTCAACGCTGCTAACCTGTGACGATAGTCAACGCTGCTAACCTGTCATGATAGTCAATGCTGCTAACCTGTGACGATAGTCAACGCTTCTAACCTGTCATAATAGTCATCGCTGCTAACCTGTGACGATATTCAAAGCTGCTAACCTGTGACGATAGTCAATGCTGCTAACCTGTCATGATAGTCATCGCTGCTAACCTGTGACGATATTCAACGCTGCTAACCTGTGACGATAGTCAGCGCTGCTAATCTGTGATGATAGTCAACGCTGCTAACCTGTGACGATAGTCAACGCTGCTAACCTGTGATGATAGTCAATGCTGCTAACCTGTCATGATAGTCAACGCTGCTAACCTGTGACGATAGTCAACGCTTCTGACCTGTGATACCTCTCAGATGCTAACCTGTAACAATAGTCAACACTGCTAACCTGTCATGATAGTCAACGCTGCTAACCTGTGACGATAGTCAACGCTTCTGACCTGTGATACCACTCAGATGCTAACCTGTGATGATAGTCAACGCTGCTAACCTGTGACGATAGTCAATGCTGCTAACCTGTGACGATAGTCAACGCTGCTAACCTGTGACGATAGTCAACGCTGCTAACCTGTGACGATAGTCAACGCTGCTAACCTGTGACGATAGTCAACGCTGCTAACCTGTGATGATAGTCAATGCTGCTAACCTGTCATGATAGTCAATGCTGCTAACCTGTGACGATAGTCAACGCTTCTGACCTGTGATACCTCTCAGATGCTAACCTGTAACAATAGTCAACACTGCTAACCTGTCATGATAGTCAACGCTGCTAACCTGTGACGATAGTCAACGCTTCTGACCTGTGATACCACTCAGATGCTAACCTGTGATGATAGTCAACGCTGCTAACCTGTGACGATAGTCAATGCTGCTAATCTGTGACGATAGTCAACGCTGCTAACCTGTGACGATAGTCAACGCTGCTAACCTGTGACGATAGTCAACGCTGCTAACCTATGATAGTCAATGCTGCTAACCTGTCATACTACTCAGATGCTAACCAGAAACGTTTAACCTGTAATTATATCCGGTCACAGTAGTGAGTTAAAATTTATTAGTAATTTTAATGTCATTAGTCATTTTGCTGAGACAAATTTAGACATGTGAATTGAGTCAATACAAATAATACTGAGTAAGGGAATGAGTTTGTTGTGATGTATTTTTTACTGAAAATAGTTTTCTGTTTATTGTTATTTACAGAATTGAATGGTTGATCAATATAAGATCTCTCATACATTAAAACCGGGTGTAATTTTATGCGTTCTTGTCCAGTCGGTCTCACCACAGCCCTCTAAGTAACGACTAAAATGGTCGCCAATGCGAGTAAATTTATTAATTGGCGACTAAAAATATTTTCCAGGTCGCCAAAAGGCGACTCAATGAAATTCCGTTGGCGACCAGTACACTCCTACTGAGAATAAGGTTTTGCATAGTTTGAACGCTTGGTGGCGCTTATTTACCCATAATTCATTGCGCGCGCATGTGTCTATATACGTCCATGGTGGTTGTTTTGAAATGAAACGTCGGACAATTGAGTCGTTTTTTAGTAACGCATCAAAGCGTCGGTGTAGAGTGCCAGATGATGCCACAGACACAGGGGAAGTTGTCGAGTGCCAGGCATCTGATCAAATTCGAGAAGAAACTGGAAAAACAAGTAGAAAATTCCAGAAGGATTGGTTAAAACAATTTTCATGGCTCGTATTTGACAGCGAGAAAGGTACAATGACTTGCATGTTTTGCAGTAAATTTCCCGAAAAGGCAGGTAGTACCGATTTTATTAAAGGATGTACTAACTTCAAGAAAGAAACCATAAGTAGTCATGGCAAAAGTATGAAACATCGCATTTGCCATGACGCGTCATTAAACAGACAGTGTGATACCGTAAAAAATCATTTGAGAAACAGCAGTCTGTCAACAGTGAGAAGATTACGGAAGATTTATTTGTGAAAATAAATACTGCTTATTGTATAGCCAAGTCGGAATTGCCGTTCACGAAATTTAGACCACTCCTGGAATTACAGAAGAAAAATGGCATTTGCATGAGCCAGACCTATGCAAATGACGTCAAATGTGCAGAAATGGTAGCGACTATAGCTTTTGTGATGAAAGAGGATGTAGGATTGAAAGTTAAAGCCAGCAAATATATCAGTGTGATGGATGATGGCGCTACAGACACGTCTGTTAGAGAAAATGAGGCTGTGATTGTCAGATTTGTTGAGGGAGGATTGCCAGTGAACAAAATGCTTGGGTTACTAGAACTTGAACATGCCCATGCTGATGGTGAGTATACTGTTAAGTTTATTTAATTTACTTTTGCTAATAAAATTAGTGAACACAATTTAAGCTAATCTATTATTATATCTATATGTAATCAAATTATATTTTTTGTTTATGATCCAGGGCTGGTCCAGTATTAATAAACTGCTGTCAGCTTATTTAAAATTAAAGAAAACTGCAATGCATGCTTGTTGCTGTTGTTGTTTGTAAGTAATGTTTTAAAACTTTTATTTTATTTTGATGAGTTCCTTTAAATATGTTAATTAAATATAATTTATTGTTAATATAGTGGACAGTCAGTACATTTGATTGGAATTGCATTTTGTTGATTATTTCATAATTTATTTTCAGGAATAATTGCTGCAATCAGTAAATCATTTGAATCTGTAAATTATAACAACTTTAAAGAAAGACTGGTTGGTTTCTGTGCTGATGGAGCATCAGTTAATATGGGAGAGAAAAGAGGTGTAAAAGCAAAGTTAGGGCTAATCTGCACTGGCTCGGAAGGTTGTAAATGATTAGCTAGTTTGAATTTGCATAACAATACTGACAATGAACGTGCATTCAACGCCACAAGTTTTTTTGTTTTTTTAGCCAATCAGAATTCATCTTCCGAGCCAGTGCAGATCAGCCGCAAAGTTAACCCAGTCATGTCCATGGTTAATTACTATACACTGTATGCCTCACAGGTATATTATATTATTTTTTTAAATTAAACAACTAGCAAAAGTAGATTACGGATGCATGGTGGCAGGAGTTAATTGTTTATAACATGCTCCAGTTAAGAATAATGTTTTAATAATATTTTTATTTCTTGAAGGTTGGAATTAGCAGTGATGGAAATGATTAAGAAGTGTCCCCAGGCCCAGCAAGTTATAGACACTCCTCATTTAATCTACAAGACTTATAATTACAGTCCAAAAAGTCGAAGAGAATTAAAAAGTTTGGCTATGGAACTGGATGTTAATGTGAGAAATCCTACCAGAGTCAAGGGTACAAGGTGGACACCACATTTGGAAAAGGCCCTGAAAATATTTCTGAAAGGTGTACCTAACAATGAAGGACAAATTGTGGATGGACAGTATCATGTAGTGCTACTACACAGTGAACACTTGGCCTCTTCAAGTGTCAATGCAGACATTAAAGGAAGGGCTCTCAATGTATCCAGAAAAATGCATGAGTTCTCATTTGTAACATTTTGTCATTTTCTTCTGGATCTACTTACTATTATCAGATCAGTCAGTTTACAACTACAGTCCAATAAGACCATATTACCATCTGCAGTGTCTGCACTGAAGAATTCCTTATATAGACTAGAGAATCTCAGTACAAAACTTGTTCCTGGAGGTCATTTGGATCAGTTCATCAGATCCATACAACAACAACAAGCTGGTGGTGGTGGTGGTGAGCTATTATTTCAAGGTATGGTACTAAAAAAACTACCAGATATGGAAGTTGACCCAACAGACCTTACATCACTTCTAGTTGTTCTTATGAGAGCTATGAAAACAGCAGTAAACTTAATAACCGATACTATTAAGAAAAGATTTGAACAGTTGCTTGGTAGTGTTGATGATGTGCAAGGGGCGCCTAAAGCAGTTGCATGTTTCAGAATCTTCAATCATGACACCTGGCCAGAGGAGGAAAGTGGCCCACTGAGTGATAGAATGATACAGTAAACAAATACATTGTAATGTACTTTCTGTTGCAGGAAAACCACATTAAATATATGATACAAACCACTATGTCTTTGTGTAATATTGTCATTGGTTTTGGCCACCACATTTTTAGGTCTGGCCACTAACTTTTTGGGCCTGGCCACTAAATTTTTATTTTGGCTACTAAAATTTTCTACTCAGTGGCCAGTGACCACCTGGTAAAAAGACTTAGAGGGCTGCACCAAATAGAACATTAACAATGGTCACTTAATTGTTCCATCACCACCAAGATTTTAATAAACAATTCACGAGCTCTCATCTACCTCCAAAATAACGTTGAGATATCTGAATACCTTTGTGCTCATAAAATGCATAACAATAATAACTCACCTAACTAAGTGGAATAAAAAAAAACTTAATGTAAAATTAAATTTCATCGCAGTAGTTTACATGTTACAACATCCACAAAGGACGTTTGGCGCGGCACTCTCAAACAATATTTTAGAGACTTCTATATGACATCGTTACCTAGTAGATAATTTATAGTGTTGTATATGTCATGCAACACATGCTACCACCGGTTTTTCGTTTCGGAGCTCAGTTTTCAGGTTCTGAGACATACGTCTTCTCCACCGCTCAATATAGGTTTGTTATTGTCCTAGCATGAACGCCGCCTTTTATGTCTACCTAAACAAAATCACTCGTCTATACTGGAAAAGTGTATCCTCTTGCAGGTTTTAAATTACCACTGCCGCACCATTTTCGCAAATTCTTCTCATGACAAGAGCAGCAAAACTGGCGATTCAAACGATTTAAAATTACTCCCAGAAGGCCGTCCAATCAATAACATAAAGAACTGGGTAGATATTACAAGGGGTCTAATGTTTTCTTTGAGAAGAGAAATTGCATCTATGAATTGAGTTATAGGTTGGGTAACGACACTGTTATGTGCATATTTGTACTGTTAAACATTACAACAATTTGTAAAACAGTAAACTCTATTAATGTAGTACGTCTAGGTTATGTTGTACAAGTTCAAGATCACGTATTTGGTAGTATTACAATTTGCTAATTGCACATTTTTTTTTTCAACTTTTAAGTACCATCAACATATGTAAGATAAATAAACACGCTAATACATATCAAATTATCAAAATACAACCACAATCTGTCAAAGCATATGTATTCAGTGAATAAATATGTCGAAATGAAATCAGTACATGTGCTGATGCATATTAGTGAGACTAATGTGTCTTAGTTGGTGATTTGATTAGAACATATAATAAAAGAACATAACTACATTGGCCATTTGTTGACAATTGCATAGACAAATCAAATCAAATCAAGTTCCAGATAAAATACGGTTTGTTTGAATTCAATTCGTGCATTCGGTATGTATAATGTGCCATCCACATAATTATGGCATGGCTACGAGTTTTGTGCAGACCTTGAGCAATATTTTTACAATCTTGAATATGTTTTTCATTATTCGACAGAAATCTACTTATGTACGAGGTTACTAGAAACAAACATTTTTATTTGGAAAAAAACACAGGTAGTGTCTATCAAAACATAATTTCGTACCACTTCTACGTAACAATAACGCAATTCATCTTGAATATAAGGTGCAAGATCTGCATTTCAAAGGTTGTGGCTCATATGGAAATCCAGCCAGTATAACACGAGCACTAAAGTCAAAATTTATAACAGCAATGTAAAATCCATTTTACTGTATGGGAGAAAAAGTTGGAGGGTCACCAAGGTTGACATGAAAACGCTATCAAGTTTTCACCATAACTGCCTCAGGCGCATCTGCTAAGTTTTCTGGCCCTGCTGAATATCCACCTCGGACCTACTCAAAAGAACTGGAGCCACCTGCATCATTTCACAAATAAGGCTTAGAAGACTCAGATGGCTTGGGCATGTTATCAGAATGCCCGATTCATACAACACCAAGATAGCTCTCCGCTAAACACCACAAGGGAAACGTCCAAGGGGCAGGCCGAAGAACACCTGGCGGAGAACCATTGAGGAAGAACTCATGGAAATCGGTTTAACGTGGGGAGAGGCAGAAACCAAGGCTAAAAACCGTATAAGGTGCGTCCAATAACTAGGCTTTACAAGTATGTGATATGTCATATGGTAGTTGCATGCATGTATTATATAATTGAGATCACTTTGAGTGTACTGTTCCTTGGAATATTTTGATTGTATGTAATTACACTCTCAATGTTAATCGGGGAAGCACGTTCGTGTTTCTTTTCATTGAAATCCACTGTTTAAATTGTTATCACATGCATGACGTGCGATTCTACACGGCATGAAAAAAATTTGAATACGCGTATCACATAGTTTGACGTCACTGCCGGGTTTTTTTCGCTGCCTTAAGATAGTTCAGAGGTAACTAAGGATTGTGGTAAAAATAATTTTGACAAGTTCATGTGTGTATCTAGATATTATGATTCCCTTATAACAAGCTTGAGCATTTGAAATAAAAAAAATGGTGCGAATATCATGAATGAGAAAAATCTCTACACGTGTACGCAAGGCTTCGCTTGTCGTCAACATAATTAATATATGGGGCGCACGCCATAAATGATATATATTTCTATTCTATGTTTTTTCAGTAATAGTTCCATTTCTCCAACATGTATATTATAATTTAAAAACACCTTTATTTTCAATAGAAAAAGTAGTGTTTGAGTAAGTTTGAACAAGTTGTTGTCGGAGTGATTAAAACACTTTTAATGCGAGCTAAGCACTTGTATACACTCAAAATTTTTGTTTAATACGTCATCGAGTGTTTTTACGTATGGATTAATGCAACCATTATGCTACCAGCAGTAACACAAAATTGAGTGAAAACAAATTAAACTTAATTTTAATTTAATTAAAATTAGTCCTGGAATTGAGCTGGGGGAACTTCAATCTAAATATTACTAAACGCTATTGTCTTAACTAGTCAATCGCCGCAGGATGCACAAACACTCGGTCAATCAATCAATCAATCAATCAATAACTAGATTTAACCTTGGAACACATAGAAGTAGCACATACAGTGCTAATACAGACGAACACTGATTACCTATTAAACTATATACATACAATTTAAATAAATTACATAACAATTCATGAAACGAAGGAAGCAGGAAAAAATAGAAGCACATTATTGACGCTGAACAACATTTACAATCAAAGACAATTGTCTGTTGATCTGATGATTTAATGATCGCATCAAGCTGATTCCACAATCTAGGAGCCTGATATGTAAATAAATGCAGGCCATATTTAGTAGTATTAAATTTAAATTCTTATAACTCTTTAAATTCTTATTGGTTTGTTTATAAGGTATCTTATCTTTAATGTAAATTGAAACTTTATTATCAAGTACACTATCTTACATATATTATGTTGTATTTGTAAAGACAGATGAACAGTGTGGCTCATCTGTTATGGAGATTCAAAAACATGTAATCAGAAAACATAACTGTTAGTGCCCTTTCATTTATTTATTTTCTTCAGATTGTTTTAAGTTTCTAATGCTAAACTGTTGCAATATTGCATATTACCAAATTGGTGGTGGTGGTGGTGGTGGTGTTGGTGTTGGTGCTGGTGGTGGTGGTGGTGCTGATGCATTCTTTGTACGAATTATTCACTTGAAATTGTAAGTTTTTCTCAACAAAACGTACATAGTACATCCACTTTGAATTATACACGTGGCTGGCAAAGTCCTCTGGTAATCCAACATGCTTATCATCTTAAAGTAATGGTTTTAAGCTTTATGCAATTAACATTTCGTGTCAAGCTTGCATAGATGCATTATACTGTTATACTGTTGGATGATTCTATTATCTGCGGGGGGATTGGCTATAGAGGGAGTGTTTTGTATAGCACTTACACGTATTAACATTGCTATCTGTTATTTTGTTTGAAATTATATTACATTGATGATAATACCATTTGCTGATTGGTGCCTTTACAGGCACAGTTATGCTCCATAGTGAAAGGCATGGCTAGTGGTTCAGAATTGGGTTTGACTCAATCATTTGGTTCAAATTTGAGTGTAGGTAAAGACAATTGGTGCGCTTGGCAAGATATAATACAAGAGATAATACGATACTTGTTATAGATGAAGCTACAGCTACACTTTAAAATATATAAACATGGTACATCCTGCGTAATAGTGGGTCTATAAAGGTTGTAACAACTGTATTAACCCGACCAACTTTCTTAGTAAAGTTTAAATTTGTGTGCTTTGTCTGAATGGTATTTTCTACAATGAAACATCTGACTGCACCGGCAAGTTCATATCAGTGGTTATCACGTCAGTCTGCGAACTTTGTAAAATCATCATGAAACTGTTCCAGATAATAATTATAGTGAAATGTCAATGTATATACTCCATATATACTGGTATCAATGATAAAGGAATGTTATACCCTACTCAGACTTTAAAAATCACCGTGAAAAACGAAGATCGATAAAAGTGGTAACACTGGTATGAATTGTCTAATTGCCTCGGTGACGTTTCACATTCCGTCTACCACTGTATTGTTTGCTTTTGACTGACACAGTGATTAAATTACATCGGCGAATTGTGTGATAGAAACTGACAATATTTACACCTTGGGCAAAACTAGGTTTAAATTAAATAGTTTTTTTACAACCAATTGGACAAGCGAAAGAGTTGTTTAGAATGTAAATGACACACATTGACGATGATGGACATTTTACCCTCAATTAATTTCATATATAAATGTATGCATTATATTATGTATTCTTTGAAAACAAACAACACACCAATGAATCACAAAGAAGCATTCGGTATGCAAATTATTGGTGTCGCTGGTTTCTGTTACTGGATGAAATACTCCAATGCTCGTGTATATATAATATTAAGTTAATTGCAGTATCAAATAAATGGTGTTCTCATATCCATGGCAATAAACCAGTTCATTATACCTACATTTTACACACGAATACATGGTGTAGTGTATATTTATAACGATGACATGACATCTCATACCACGTTTGGAGACCTGGTTTGGTTCAGTTGTTCTACTGTCTGGAAACTACACTGAGCTTGGACGTAATGTATAACGAACTTTCAACATATTTTTGGATTTTGCCTTGAAGACAGGTTTTGTATTTTGATACTAGTATGCTGACCTGGAAAACAAGAGACACATAAGCTAAGCAATGAAACAAGTGACATAGAATGGTTACTCAGGTCATTGAAACAAGAGACACACAAAATGTATAATCAAATTAAAACATGGGTCGCACAAGGATGACAAAATGCATAGATAAATCAGTGAAACACACAGAGTTCATTGAAACAAGAGACACACAAAGTGTTCAGCCAATCAAAATCAATAAAGTCACACAATTTTTATTCAAACAAATTGAGAAAAACACAGAATGTAGTAAAATCATTGAAATAGGGGTCCGAAGAATGCATGTTCAAATAAATGAAATGGTGACCACTCGTTAGAAAATGTTGTCAGTTCAATTCAAAATATATCAATCTTAGTAAAGTCAAAATTGATATGATATGGCTCAGATATCACGACTTCTGAAATCCGCAATTAGCGAAATGCGTTCCAATTTATTGTGAAAAAGCTAAACACCCATATTGATAACACGTTCATGTTGTAAATCCAGTTTGTTACTTGACTTGCTGAACTAATGTTAGATAAATCTTTGACAGAGTCTGCCAGGGATGAAATGGTTTTAGGGAAGTAAATTTCTCATCATACTGCAATTTAATTGATTGTTTGCCCATGTTGTTTAGTTAAGTTATTTGTTCGTGTTCCTTATATTCCCATGACATTCGATGACTAGCAGTCAACCTGATCTTACTTTGATGCATTCCAGAGCCAATATTTTAATCCAGCAGACCACCCATACCATATTTCATCACTGCACCGTGCTGGCAATAGCACATTGGCAGATTAACGCTATGGACTCAGATAGAATATTAGTTATATGCGCGGGTAGAATTGTAGAATATATCTATTTAGACGGTCTTTATTTAGATGGTTTCCCAGGCTGACATTAGCGAGACAGAAAAACTGCATGACATAATGAAGAAGACGTACATCGGTCGTCATGAATATATGACAATAGTCATTGTAGAAGACATATATAAGTAAATTAGAGTCGAATTTGATATTCGGATATATTTGGATATTTGACTGTTTTTAGCCATTGATACATGTACTTATTTATATATGTATATTGTTATTATTTATCGAACACTCAACCAATGAATACATCTTAAACAACATTAGTTCGGGGGTAAATAAATCAAAATATTTTAATAAATGTATTGGCTTCACTACGGAGGAGTACATTTGAAAAATTTGCTTTTTATAACATGTACCGGCATTTTAAAGTGCTTGATATTATTTTAATTAGTATTATTTCACTACAGAAATTTCTAGCATACGTCATGACAATAATGCACAAAATAATTATAATGATTCTTACACAAAATAAATCGCAGTTCAAAGCTGCTTCATTATAGATATTCTAAACACAGTTACACAAACAATGAGACTGCGATGTGTTGAAAATTTTCAAATGTTTTTACATTTCCCCAATACAATCAACTATGAGTTTGAGTGAAACATTCTGATAAATCATTGAGATGTTCCTGAATAGGTACATGCCATAAAATTAAAATGATTGAAATTTGTTTATTCTCTAATATACCGGGCAGTAATGGTTCGTAGTGGAGAACATATCAGATAGTAGATGTTTGTTGAGGGATAAGCCTGATCAGCCTAAACAATGCGCCATATTCACAATCGAATAGTGACCATGTCACATGTATAAGCTCACCTTGTACAATAATGTCAAACAGTGTGATCACGCGCATGTATACCCTGTCTACGAGATTGAAACATTAACGTCACAATATTTAATAATATTTTCAGTTTCCACTGTATGTCTATACCCAATATGGCATAAATGCATTCTTTTCAATCTCACATGTATCTGCTGTAATATTCTGCTGTCTTTTTACGCGTGTCTGCCAGGTGACGTACGTGTGCTATCTGTCATATATGGTGTGGCCGATGTCTTTACCATATGTGTCTACTGTGATAAGATTGGTGGCTTTCTACAATGTGTATGTGTTGCGTTATGTGGTTTCTATTTCTGAGATATGCTTCTGATGCGATATGCTTACTATCGATTCCATATGTATTTCGCGTGATATAATAGTTGTCTTTGCCATAAGTGTTTGCTATGGTGTGCATCTGCCATTGCTATATTGTCTACTGTGGAATGATTGATGTATTTGCCCAGTGTGTATGTTCATAGATAAATCCTGCTCAGAACGATAAATATGATATATAGAATATTTAGTAACGCTTACCAAATTGTCACACGGTTGGCTAACGTCCAACCACAATTATGATAAGAGGCACGGCTTATTTGTCTCCTCTTTTTGGTTCATTAACATATAATAATGTCGTAACAAGTCATCTGATTAATCGGTGTCCTCGTATTATTATTAAAGTACCAGACATGCTCGCACATTTTTACATACGCAGTAATGTCGCAATAGCTGTTTAGTTGTACTCAAACTTTTGCGATGTCAATAGTTAATTAATAGTACACAGAGAAACGTGAAATTCACTTTATCATAACAAATTTTCACACATATCAACATAGAGTGAAGAAACCACAATGAACCGGATAATCGGAGTAGGCAGAGCTTTCTCAACATAAAGGGCAGCGTCACTACCAAATGGCAATGACAGGCGGGCGGAAACTTCAAGCAGGAAACATGTTCTATAAATGACGTTTAAAACTCAATAAAATGAAAATAATGCAATTACAGTTCTATCAAGATTACAACAATTTTGCAAATAAATTACACAAATAATTACCAGAAATAATATTCAACACAGCAATTACCCTAATATGTCTGTGTTATGCTGCTAAACGTATATTCTGTTTGATGCCAGCCTGGACATCAAATATCAATTATTATTAAATTATTCCTAGTCACTACACAACAGGGGGCAGATGTTGATGTAAGATTTAAATGTGCATAGTCGAACATGTCATTCCACGTAAATAACTTGTAATGAGTATTTAGTACGGGTATCTTGTGCACAAAGCGAAATATTATGAGTGCAGAAAAATTAGTCAAATTAATGCTTGTTCTTGTTTTTCTTGACTCTAAACATACCAACACATACATGTATCACGATGAACCTTATGACACAAGTGACACGATGTGCATTCTGCGATGTACGGCATCTATCTGTGTTATGTGCGTATATGTCAAATATCCCGTGGTGGTATACTTGCTATTTTTGCAATATGTGCGTACGGTAGCACAAATGCTGTCTCTTCCCTGTGTGTTTATATTGTCTCTGCTCATAAACGACTGATTTGTCATGTTGACGATCCCTCTTCTTTGTGTTATTTGTGGTATCTCTTCTATTTTTGCCCCGTTTGTATGTTATGGTATTCCTGTATATTGTGGTAAATTGTCCGCATTCTATCAATGACGAAATTGGCCGACAGGTAAACATTGATACGACATATGTACTGCCGTATTTGCCAATATCTTTCCTTTCAAGTAGTGATACGGGTTTTTATATTATCACGCTTATATAGAGAATGTATGCATCACATAACAATTCTTAACTCGTTTTTTCATGTTGATACCCAATATATCGTATATCCTACAGTATCAAATTTGAAATTCTATTTATGCTATATATATGTTTTGCGACTTTTAAGCTTTACAAAAAAATCCTATTCATAGGAACCATATTTTTCTTTATCCGGCAAACCAAAACCTCTTTGTTGGCTTGCCTAATGGACCTAACGGGATGTCAAATCAATATTTACACGTGTTTTTACAACTAATGGATAAAATTAACAGGGAACCTGGTCTGGGCCGTGCTTACAAATGCATCCCAGTAAATGCAAAACGTTTAAAGTGAAATGACCTAGATCATTTCAAACACAAGTTGAATGTTGCCCATTGTCTATATGCATATTTTATTGATTTTTACTGAAACAATGATCTGCCTTGAATATACATACAACACTACCGACTTGTTGCACTGATATGACAATCATGTGAAATGTATTATGTTTTGCTTATTTATTTTTACAATGTAATATTATAATCTCGAATGCAAACTAGCATTATTGTGAAAATATTTAAATTACGACAAATAAAAACAATAGCAGGATTATTAAAATTGTATGTGAACTATATGTTATTGTTGTATATTTGATTATAAAAACGAAATTAGTAGTACACGTAATTGTATAATGGTTGATAGTGAGACACATATTAAGTTTGTAGAGTGTGGCATTCGGAAATGCCTTGAATACGAACGATAGACGTTATACATACAGGCCATATGTTAATATAATACGATTGATTGATTGATTGATTGATTGATTGATTGATTGATTGATTGATTGATAGTTCCGAAACTGTCTGTTGAAACTATCTGAGTGCTGACATATACATATCCTACGTACAAAAAAAGCTATGTGTCATTTTCCAACATAAAAATAAAATTCGTTTTCATGGACAGAAAAATCGTTATACAAATTTATTCTTTTTTAAGATCTTAGCCATGTAAATCGACATGTTTCTTGTTCACATGGTTCAATAGTTCAAACAATGTCTTGTTGCTATTTATTTGAAACTGAATCTGTTAGCGAAGATGTTGGAACCCAACACAGATGTTTCACTGACTGTAACAATTCACTCCATTGTCTAGATGTAGATTTATATCTGTACTCTATTGAATCCAAATTTCAATGACCACACTTTCATATGAAAAATTTATGATGATAAATATCTACTCTGAATTGGAAACGCATTTTACACACGTCATCTGTGATGACTCTATTGATATATGGCTGTGAAGGTCATGCAAATAAAAATCTCTCGATTATCAAAACAACAACAGCTTCATTTGAACTTGTTTCGAAACATGCAAACTTTTGACCAGATGAAAAAAGAAAACACATTTCATTCATTCATTCATTCATTCATTCATTCATTCATTCATTTATTCATTCATTCATTGTCAAATAGTTATAGTATAAGTAAAACGGTTTAAATTATGGTATAAGAGGTTACATTACATAAATAAACGGACAGAGAACACATGTGACTAGTGTATTTAAAACTATACAAAAATGTTAAAACGTCAATCATTTTTGTGTTTGTGTGTTTTGTTACCGTAACATAAATGTGAATCGGTATCATGGGGGGTATTTCTTTGTTTCTGAGTCTATACATCTAACGCTAGACGTCGAATAAAGCACGTCTATTGAAATGTACATACAATACATTGCCAGACGTAAAACTTGTCTGTTAAACGACATGAAAGCTGAAAGGATACAAATACTATTCACAAAATGACACCGAGGAACGTAACAAAGCAAATGGACATACTGTACTACTTGTGTGGCAATTTAAAAATGTAAATAACATACGCAACTCATATTTTTGGTTTCACTACATGACAAAGAGCTTTACAAGTGTATTGTTATTGAATAACATATCGATATGTTCTTTGTACATTACATTAAACATCTTTTGTTAGAGTGCCATTTGAAGCTCTGTATTATTTTGAACTATTTTTCAGAATGAAAAGGTTGGAATCTGACACAGATATTACATTACTAAAAACAAACTAAAACCATTGTCTAGATTTGCAGTTATAGTATATTCAACGCATATTTAAATAACCTTACTTTTATAAATTATGACGATATATATATATATAAAAACGATATGATATACATAGCTTTTAATTGGGTCGCATTTTGAAACAAATATGTCTTTATTCAATAATGATTGAATTTAATGTATGACTGCAAAGGTCGTGCAAAAAACAAAACAATCTACCTACTACTTTAATCTACCATCAACAGCATGAACTTCATTTGTACCTTAAATTGTGTGCTTGTTTTGAACATGCAAATGTTTGGAGAGAAGACACATATTTCTATTTTTGAAATCAAACGAGTTGAATTACTCTAAAAGCATTGGGAATATATAGGGAGTTATTATTAATAATGTTGTATTTATTTATCGAACGTAGGCTTTTTCACTTTTGAAGGTCTATTACCGTTGTACTAACCTAATCACACGCAGGTGTTCCCTCGTCCATGTATTGAAGTTCATGTCAGATTGTTAATTAATTTTAATCTCAGTATTCAATAACAATGTATGAGCGTATTTTACTTTCGCTTATACCTTCAAATTACCAAAATTAGTGGGACATATTTGGGTCAGTAGAACAAAATGCCGGTGCTAAACTACGTGAACAATTTTAACTATTATATCTTTCAATGATGATAATGTATATTTTTCAATGAAAAAATACATGATTATATAAATTGGTATATATCATCTAAACACTTCTATTCTACTTGATTTTACTTGAATATACTTGATTTGATATTAATGCGATTTGTTTACGCATTGAAAACAAACTTCACTCCGAAAAAAATGCTGTACCAATCCCCCATTATTTATATACAAACAATGCAGCAAGTGATAATCCAGTATTGATTTATATTGTCATCATATTCCAGCTTTCTTATACAATTCATTAACTACATTATAATGATATGTGACATATGTATTTTAGTGAGGGAACGTTGCCCTACATTTGTAAAAAAAAAAAAAAAAAAAAAAAAGAACAACATTTGTAAGCATGATGGAGAGAATGTATAACGTAGACATCGTAAATATATGATTACTTCACTGACAGCACAGTGTGATGTCGTCATTAGCAATCGCATAGGCGCCCTCGCCAAAAAAACTTCAACGCGCTGTTGAACCAATCAACACGTACGCGCATGTAACGGGAAAGAACACGCTCCAGTAGACTGATCTCGACTCCGATTCTACTTTCGTGTTCACCCCGGGGGAGGGGGGCAATACGTAGAACTCGCCTAATGGGGTCCTGTCCCTGAAATGGGTCTAGTTTTTTTGATTTTAGGTATAAGTATCGGTCTTATTTCTGGTCAAGATAGGTATAAATATCGGTAATATTTTTCCGATTTGGTATACTTATGGGTCCGTATATGAGAACAGAAGTGTTTCTACGGTCAAAATACATATTTTAATAAATCAATATACAATGCAACTGTTGGCTTACATGTGCTTCTATTGGAGATGCTCTTCCAATAGAGCAAATACGGTTTTATTTGAAATAAACAGTGATAACAGAAATGGTATTTGATATAAGGTATAGATTTTGCCACTATCCAGGTATAAAAATAGCCACACTTTTGAGCACTCAGGGGCACCTCCATACCCAGCTATTTATCACCCCGGGGGTGTTCACATGTAATCATTGATGATGACTTCATTTCCTAGGATTTCTGATGGAGGAAAAAAAGTGGTGTTCACTATACGTCATTACATACGTAAATAGGTAAAGTGAGTATGGCGTGGTAGTAATAGGTATTGCGTCAGAGTGATTGTCGCGTTCGTCAATTCGAACCCTGTGTTTCATGAGGCGGTATTAAAAGAAGTGCCGGTTGATTTATGTTTCTAGAGAAAACAACATAATTTTCATATCATTTAAATGCCCATTGAAATTCAATGTACAGCATGAGCTAGTGTGACATCATGGCATGGACTTAAAATAAGGGAATAATCAATTGCGTCTATATTAATTCTGAATTTAGAATTTGAACTACTGTATATTTGTTTAGATCCAGACAGTATGCACATAAAAACATCTGTTAAAAGGTGTAATAGTCCTGAAACTGTCTGATAAAACCATTGAGCTGAGTGCTGGCAAATACATATACTATTTACAAATGAATCGAAGCACGTAACAAAGTAGATGGACATACAGTACCACTTGTGTGTCGTTCTTCACCATAAATAAGACAACGCGATATACAAATGTATCCTTATGTAAGATCATAGCCCTGTTAATGTTTCGTTAGAGTATCTTTACAATCTTTGTGAATTGAACTAAGATTTCAATTACAGTTTATACAATTATGTTTCTAATCTATGATATTTTCATTGATATATAACTGCGAAGGTTGTGAAAAAACAATCTCTCTGTTATCCACAACAGCCCGAGCTTGATTATGCAAACGTCTGTTCAAGAAGACACATTTTAAAAAGTTTACATTGAATAATTGGTTTCTCCATAATGATGGATAGATAACATATATTGGAAAAGAATCAGTAATGTACAAGGATTTTGTATAAATAGAAAGTTCATGGACCATTTAATGACGATATACACGATTTGTGCTATACTGAACTTCTCTCATGTTGTGTGTGTTGAATAGAAGGTGACACACGAAACACAATGAAGTAAAGATTGTGTTTATCTTGAGTAGTGAGATAATGATTGGCTAAGTGTGCTAATAATTGACTGAGTTGTGGACAGGTGTTACTTGTCGTGAAAATAAAGAACATAATTACTAGGATAGAGCCAATCACAGACTCAGTAAATGACACGGCATATGTGTATGATATACAAAATATTACCATGATCGAATGGGTTTAGTCTTCTTCACTACTTACAAATGCAGGTGCAGAGCCTGCAAGATTAAAGAGAAAACACGCGACGTGAGGTGGACGTGTTATGCATTTCCGAATCATGGTTGATAGACTCTTACAATATGCCAGTTTAATACCTGGTATTAATTTGTTATTGTGCAATGATAGGACAGATAAACAACGTAGCGGGGTCGCTGCTTTAATCAAGCGTGCAGCATTTCCCGCCCCTACACAAACAAGTGCAGGGAGAAGCTACATGATACAGATCTAGAAATTATATTGTTTGACCCTGGCGAGAGAACAAAACAATTATCAGAGCAGAGATTAGTGCAACCAGAGTGGTTGGCAGACAATATTACCAATGACATCCACACTAGAAATAGTTATAAAGCTCAACTAAACATTCCTATTATAAGATATGGAGGCATACGGTAAATAACATGGTTAACAAATTAAAACAAAATAATATTTATAAACAAATTTCAATTAAGTGTGTAGAGGATACAGGATGCAGGCAAACCACTTGCCACTTTTAAACTTTGTTTTTTTGCAACATTATTGCCTACTTTTTATTTCTGCACTGTAATAAGTTTTTTTACTTCATTTGTTTTGTTTTGATATTGTATTTAGTATTTTCTTTTTAGCATGTTTTAATGTATTATATATTTAAGAGCCACGAGGGAATAAATTCGTCAATGAGTTTACTAGGTTATCCTTATTAAATAAAGTCAAATCAATAAATAAAATATCGCATGACGCTGAAACAAGCGAATTGGCTATCAAATAGAGCGGATTACTAATATTTCATGGATTGTGACTGTCCCTCAAACATGGTTTCGTTTACTCTTTGAGGTCGCGTACTTATTTCGCACAAGTGTTCCTGCGACATGTGTCATGTTTCGCAAAATGTTATTGTTACGTTACTGCTCATTCGTTTGTTTCATTTTATTTTTAGCACTTCATATATTGAAAGAAAAAAAATCAGATCAATAATGCCATCAACATGAAAAGTTTTCAATATGAAAAGTTTACCCGGGATAAGTTTGAATGAACACATCGCTTATGTGGCGCATTTTGCGAGATAAACATACACTGTCCTTTAAAGTATCAAGGGTACCCGGATGTGTGAAGCATTGCCGTAACGGTTACCTAAGTGTAGATATTCATGCTCAGATATGCATGTATTTTGGGAATATTGCCTTAAATAATATAATATTACGTATTCAGAACCAACATCTTTTACGTCGTCGTAGTCTCTGTCAAATATACGATTTTATACGATTGTTTTAATATTATTTGTAATTTGATTTGTAGTAATTTTAGCTTTAATTTATTTTATTATTTTCACTTACAAGACTTGCCTGCGTTACGTGTAATCCGAATTAATGATAATACACGGGAGTATGACTCTTAGATTTTCTGTAATTAGTTATACATGAATATGCCACTCACGATCTATCATTTATATATAGTTTGTCGAAATTGCACCCAAAAAATTGGTTTAAGGATATAACTATAGATAATATTTGTCATCAAATGGTATAGCAAGCTGTTATGTTATTCATAAAACGAAAGAAAAAAACATTTGTTCAAGATACATCCATTACAGTTATTATGTAATTGGCATGATACATAGTCACACAAGGATGAATTAAATTCCACATTCTGAGATACATCTTTCATGATCCTTGTATGTCAGTTATATATAAGCATTCTAGAAATTGTCTTTTGTTCCGAGCCTTCGTTATTAATATACTAGTATTGCAAAAAAATTACAAAACTAGTTTAATAAATCTGATATTCTACGGGTACGAATTTGATATCCTGTTTATCCCATACATCTGTTAACATGTCTGTAACATATAAAAACCGCTGTGTTGGTTTGTCCAAGGAACGAGATGGGATACACGCATATAGATGGCGGCGATGATTGATCTAGATTAGTTGGTCTCACTAGATAAAAAAATACAACACAGCAAACTTTTTGTATAAAGTGTGACATTCGGCTCACCAATGTTCACAGTGTAACTAATTATTCAAACAAACAAACGAACAAACGCACGGCATGAGTTTTCTTTTTAACATACCCAGTTTCCTTTGAAACTGTCTTAGCATATTTAATTTGATGCATAGATTCTATGAACATGTGACCTATATATTTCTAAATATATTGCTCATATGGAAGAACAGAGAAAAACGTATATATGCTAGGGTCAAGCTGACCTACATAGCAGGCAATAGACAAAAAATGGTAGTGTGTATAAAACTATCGACAAAAAAACAAGTTTTTTTGAAAATTAGTTTAGCGCATGGTTAATTTATTTTTGTCGAGAGGAAACATAATTTATTTTAAAAATCTAAAGCACAATGTGCAATATGAGTTGGTTTGCCAACCTGTCATGGTCTTAAGAGAAGGAAATAAGCAATCATGTTTTGAATCGGGTTTTGTTATCACATAATTTGAATCGGAACTACGGTATATTTTCATTCTGATTGTTTAGATTCAACGATAGAGTCATGCACACAGCCCATCTGTTTGGAGGTATAATACACTTGAGTTGTTAGTCCTGAAACTCTCTGACAGATACATATACAAGATTAAATTTGAAGCACATAACAAGTAAATGAACCTACAGTGTGTCATTCTAACATTAAACAACATTTGCAATTCATATTTTCGTTTTCACGGGACAACAAAGCGCTATACAAATGTGTTTTTTATCGAAGATTATAGCCTTGTATATTGACGTGGTCATTGTACATATGCCTCGTTAGAAAATCGTTAAAGTCTTTGTGTTGTTATCTGTTTGAATCTGGTACTTTGCATGATGGAAT
Source organism: Saccoglossus kowalevskii (assembly GCF_978046115.1). Taxonomy (NCBI): domain Eukaryota; kingdom Metazoa; phylum Hemichordata; class Enteropneusta; family Harrimaniidae; genus Saccoglossus; species Saccoglossus kowalevskii. The sequence continues at coordinate 21,623,751 of NC_140641.1, forward strand.
TGGAATCTGACACAGATGCTTGATTGACTGTATATATATATATATATATATATATATATATATATATATATATATATATATATATATATATATATATATATATATATATATATATATATGTATATATATATATATATATATATATTGAATAGGGAACGCGTTTTACACACTTACTCTTCGGTGATGATTTCATCGAGGTTTGACGGAGAAGGTCAAACAAATAACAACCTATTTATTATTCAAAACAACAGCACAGTTCTACTTGTCATGTCCATCATGATGATGCAAGGAAACATATTTTGTGCAATCACTAAACTGTTGACTCCGTAATTTAAGTCAATGAGGTAATATTTTTTACATCGTGATAGTAATAGTGATTTACAATATATGAAGAGTTGACGGTAAATTCTGCTGAATATAACACAAGTCGCGAGCTTTAAGATGGACAGGATGGTGGATTTGATGACATACCTGGGCAAATATCACATGGCAATCGTTTACCTTGTGGGGTCCAGCGTAGGAATGTTCTTCGAGTGAGCTGGGTGACGATGGTAAATGTGCGGTGTGAGCGAGGTAGATAAACGTGCAATGCGATAATATGCGTTGCGAGCGCGATAAACTGGTGATGCGAATGAGGTAAAATAGCAATGCGATGGCGATGAATGAGCAATGTCAGCGTATAGTATATGGGTGGTGCGAGGGCGATGAATGGGCCATGCGAGTGGAATAGCTTGGTGATGCAAACGGTGTAAGGAAGGTAGGTAAATCAATAAACGGGCGGCGCGAACGCGATAAATGCGAAGTGCACATCGTCCATTCATTGCTTTCTCATTGCCCACTTATCGCGCTCGCATCGCCCATTTATCCCGCTCGCATCGCCCATTTATCGCGCTTGCATTTATCACGCCTACGTCGGCAATTCACATCCTCGCACTGCCTATTTACTGGACATGTATTGCCCATTTATTTCGCTTTGACCATTTTCCGGGGGGCTACTTCCACATTAAGTGGGTAAGGATGTGAAGCCCACCTCTCGTAAACCATACTCACTTCTAAACCGGTATTTGGCTTTAAATATAAGGACGTGTGAAAAAGTAAATAAATGCTACACATTTCTAAACCAAACCATTGATAAATGGCTACCCACTTCTAAATATAATAACGTGAAATAACACCCCAGTCATACCCGTATTGGACTTCTATGCAATGCAAGTGCCCCTCCCCCGGGGTCCATTCATCCCACTCACATCGCCTATTTATCGGGCTCTCATTTATCACGCCGGCGTCGGCAATCCACGCCCTCGCCTCACCTATTTACTGAGCTTTTATCGCCCATTTATTGCTCTCACATCCCACATTTACCGCATTTACGTTTTGAACGCGTAAATTGCCGCAGCACACCGGGGTTCGAACAGACACAGGTCATGATAAAAATTAAAGATCTCACGGTCATGGGCGATCATAGAATTCAAGTGGTTTATATTTTCTACTGATTTTCACTTGGGGTGGTTAAAAAAACGACCCAAGTATGCGACTAAAGCGTGATAAATGCCCAACTCGAATCATGATGCAATCATAATGTGATGTCAAAGTGATAAATACTCGACACCAATTCGATAAATGATATCAGCAGTAACATATTTCATAAAAAAGAATCATTATTATTCTGATTTGCGTCAATTTTTGCGTTAGTGAATTTATGTTTAATACAATGGCGTAATACAAACTCCTCTGCTATTTTTTTATTTACGTGAATGAGATTACCATTTTTTAAATATAATTTAGGTCAATTCCATGCAAATAATTACCCTTGAAATTTTCGACCGGATCCAAGATACGATTTAGATTATGTTCGTCATCAAATAAAATTGCGTAGCTAAATTGATAGGGATTGCTTCCTCTTCCTGTGAATAAGGACCCTATTATAATCGTGTGTGTTTTTCATAAAACAAGAAGTAGACATCGAATATCACAAATCCAGTGCCAGTCAATTATTACGTGGTGTAATGTTTTGAGAGACAAAGAACAGTCGATTGATAAGAATCAGTCGCTTCTAGATTTTAAAAAGTTTTTCTTACCCGGGAAAAACATTGCCTCAGTGACAATAATGAGCATGCGTTATAAATTGCCTACGATAACATTTTATACACGCTGTTCTACACATTTTAGAGAATATATCCGTGTGACAGGCGTCCATAGCGTGTCGTCGCTTACGAACGTGCGTTTACTCATGCGCCTTTGCGTTTTTAGCGTTGGTTTTTATTGCCGCTAAACACTCAAACTCCACTTTAAAACAAACCTAAACCTCATCTTATGATCGCTACTGTATTTTGTTTACTGTCCAGAATGACAATTATAACATGGGTGACCACTGATTTTGTCTCATGATTTTCCCGTGTTCTGAATTTGTGGCACTACATTCTCTTAATACAAAACATGATCTGCCCTTTTTTTGCATTTTAAAATAATGGTCTATATCGTAGATATTATTACTTGTAGGGCATTTGAAAGACATAATTTCATAGAGCTATTGTTTCCAATGACGCCCATTAACCGTGGAACAAATGCCTTAGTTAAACATACCTTCAAAATATCACTCAACAATCGCGCTTTCCAGGTCGTTATTTGGTTTTCTGACTAACAAGAGAAAATAGTGGCAACTATTGCATTGACAGTTAGCTTACACAGTGGATACGCCATATGCTGAATAAGTAAAATAAATTGGATGACTTGCAAAAACGTAATGAAAACAAGGTTTACAAAGTGTATTACAAGTAGAATGATTATTCCGACATATGTTTGACTGCCGTGAAAGTACGGGGGAGTGAGTGACAAGATACAGTGTTGTGTTTTTACAAACGCGTTCAATCGAATTTGTTTTCTCTAACACCATAGAATTATTATTAGCTGTTGCAACTCTTGTCAGGAACTAAGACATTAAACAGAATAATGGGAGATTAAATCATTTCCAGTAATCTCGTAATCTACAGCAGTGGACTCGTGAACAATTATTTTCATTGATATTATCATATCTTTGTATCAGTCAAGTAGGTACAACAAAAGCCATTGTGAACACGTCACCCTGGATGTGGATATAAAGCTGTCGGTTTCTATCACTCCACCACTTGTGCGTGGAGCAGAACTGGTACTCGCTCACTTAGCGGTAAGCTCTATTTACACCTTCAACAAGAAGATTTGTTTAAAGCCAGTCAGTACATATTTGCATATGTGTCTAGATATATATGTATATATTTGGTCTGTCTTTTCTGAGGAGATTCAAACTACGCTATTTTGGGGGAAGACATTTTGGCGTTGTCATGGCCGTGAGTTTGTAATTATATTAGTTCAAAATCAAATAGCAAGCTTCACGAATTAGACATACAAAAGTGGCAACGTATGTTTAGCGATAGCAAGAATAGACACATATTACGTCTTCTTTAACCACATGATCAATTCGAATCTTTATAGGTGGTCGGTGATTTTCCATTGACTGAGTTGTTTATTTAACATATTATTAGCAAATGCGTTAGTGTCTTCATATTTATGCAATTACAGATTTACACATCGACAAGACCTATATACTGAAATGAAAGGATTTGGACTGTTTCTTCTAATATGCAGTGTACCATTGAGTTGGGTTCATGTAAGTATTTAGTATATTGTGCTTTAGATACCTAACGTACTTTGTGTCGATAGTTTAGTATTGAAAGGTTACTAAAAAGCGCTTTCTAATTTAAGAATGGCATTCCCCTATAAAAAGTAGCACTGGAACTCTGGTGGGAATACTTTCCAGTGAAACATTTTGTATTATGGAACAGTTTCTCGTGAGAAAAAAGGTTCATAATCAGTGACATTTGAAGTAGGCAATACTAGTCTTTTATTTTTTAAATTATAATACAAATTTATGTAAACCTTCTCGCAATTAACTCATGCATTACAAAGCAGATTGTGTGATTAAATATTAAGATAAACAAAAGGTTATCAATAGTAATTAGGCCAGGGTAACTTCGCAATACTAGGAAACGCAATATAATTATTTTTAAAAACATTTGTTTACGGAAATAATCAGAACGGGATGTCCAGAAGTGCAATGTAATTACGCATAATGAATTTGACGTACACTCATTGATCATATTTCCAAATGCTACCAACAGCGGATTTTCTGTAGTTGTTTGTAATTGTAGTTTAGTTGTAGCTAGAAAACCAAGACAGATAATGAAATATCGAGACGCGATCGTCAAGCATACGACACTCCCGTCCTGTGCAAACCACGTTCATTCGCATGGTTGAAAGTACTTATCATAGTAGAAGTAAAAAAGAACACAATAGAAAAATTGCCTGTCAGAGATTCCCTCAGACAAATATTTGTATGACATATGCACTACCTCTGCCGTTTTACCTATATCTAAGCTTTCAGAATATGTGTAGGTTTTTATAGTAGCATGCATCGTAACTTCTAGAGAATGTCAACTCGTTTCATCCCTGTTACTTTAAAACTGTGATTGATATTGATATTAAACACACATGGAGAATTAGGAGATGTGATTTAGATAATAAATTTATTTTCTCAAATTGGGTTGCTCTTTAAATAAGTGCCAATCGATTATATGTTGTCCGGTTGCCGTGGAAACAGCTATTTTAAAACGATTCTTGAAAGGTGTTGAACAAATTGTAATGAAATATTCAGAAAAGTTTATTCTTATAGTATCAATATTTAGCGAGATCTGGAAGTGCTTTCCATGAAAACTACAATTATGGGGATGATTCCTTTATGATAACTGACACATTTGTGGACAAACTTCTCTAAGAAGGAAAGGCTCCATATGTAACAAGCAACACTAAAGTAACAAGCTCCGATTATCGGTTATATTTTGAAAGAGATCTGGATCCCGTTGCCATGACACAGTGGCCCTTCTTAAAGGATCCTTAACTATCCACGACTCAATTTGAATGAAAGGGAATATGTTAATATGATAAATGTGTGTTATCATAAGAAAACATATTCATACGATAGTGTATTAGAAAGAATAAGTGCTTTGCATCTATGATGGGATTTTCCACTCACAAGCGTGACTTTAGTTATTCATGTTACAAGTCATTGACATGAGAGGCCTATTAAAATAACAATCCATCGTGGTATTATATAGATTCTTTGAAGGCTTTTCATTTTCTAGAGTGTACGTGAAGCAAATATTCATTTAGGAGTCAAGCGAAGACCAGAAGGAGAACGCACAACACATACAATTGGGAGTAATGCATGTCCATAGCGCTAGCGAAAGTCTTTGAATGTAACATAGCATTAAAGAACGAATTTGCTTGCCCATGACACTGCTAGCATCGTTATTTAGAGAGAGAAATTTGTAAGCATTGTTCATTCGCCTTTGATCATGTTTTTCATTGCCTAAACGCTACAGTGCTGTAACTTTAATGGAAATCGTTGAGTAGAAAAAAACTAAATTGTGGCCCGAACACTGCTATATAAAATGCTGTGTATATGTGACAGACATGCTATTTTTCACCAAGCAAATACGTGTTCTATTTAAACATTCATATACAATATAATACATTAATAACAATATTAAATTGTTGACAAATTTTACTAAAAGATATTAATGTGACATCACCATTTACCCTAGGGTATTACATCAAAAGACACTTACTCCATTTGTGTCACTCATCTTTCAACATATTAATTGTAGAGGTTCAGTTTTTATTAAGGTGTTCTGAACTATAATGTACTCATATATATTCTTATCTCATCTATCAAGTGACATAGCGGTAGTATTCCCCTGTCTTTTACAAGCATTGCAATAGATGGTCGGCGCTTTTTTTTAAATGGAACTGGAACTTGTAACACGATTTCTTGATTCTTTGTGTTTCGGAATTGAATTTTATTCGATAAAACCATTGTTAACAGTACTAGTAAATCCACCAAGACAATAGGCTTGTGTGTGTGCAAGCAATTAAGGTCATCTTAAAAGTAAATTCATCCTTTAGTATATACAGTATTTGATACTAACAATATTGTATGATAAATAAAAGTCGATGGAAATGTGTATTATTGCTGTTACGCTGCGTCTAATTAGCGTTGTAAACGTTATTTCACAAGTCTATCAGAGTTGACAATTTCCTGTGTTGACAATTAACGAAATTATACCTGATCTCCTAAACGTCGGATTATTCCAGATTTCTTTTGTTTTTAAATCTATAGGGACACGAAAGTGGATATACGAGCAGTTCAGAAGATAGCCATGTGAATAGTCACGAAAGTGGAGATATGCATATTCACGAAAGTGGAGATACGCATAGTCACGAAAGTGGAGATACGCATAGTCACGAAAGTGGACATACGCATAGTCACGAAAGTGGACATACGCATAGTCACGAAAGTGGACATACGCATAGTCACGAAAGTGGACACAAATCTCGACACAGCCATAGTTCATTTTCATCAGAAGAAATACAATGCACAGGTTAGTTAATTCACGTAGAAAACTAATACATAAACCACCTGCAAGAAGGCAGTAGTTATCTGACTAAAACTACACGCTCACTATTCAATGTAGTCCTTTCTACTGTGGAAACGTGTGCAGGCGCACCACGATTGCAGCACTGTTGTGTTTGTGTCTATTCCTCGCACAGCAATTTAGAAGCGAGTTTCTCGCCTAAAGAGACTCTGTGTCACATATTGGGACGTCAATCAGTCCCGAGAACATCTCAATTCCAACAGCGTCGCAAATAAGCCTAAACAAAATGGTTCTTACTCCCTTTAAAACCAGCCTAGTCATTCGTTGAACATATTTATTTAACATGTATCCTGTGTGGCGTGTTACTGTATATTTCACGCCCAGAATATATCAACATAAGGTTTAAATTTAAATTAAATTAAATTAATTCAAATTAAATTTTCAGCCCTGCTTCATTTACACACATATCAACACCTCTGTATGGGGATGTCAAAGTCAACGGCACACCATTTTCTAGATCCAATTTCAGATAATCACAGACAAACTGTCTGTGTATGTGTATAAAATATACTGGGCACTATACAAAGGTACCCAATACATTACTATGAAAATAGAAAAAGAAACTCAATCTTACAGTTTCTTGTGATATAGTATCCCCTGATTACAAGTGAATTTAGAAAGCGTCACCGTTAAAAATACGTAGTGGTAACAAAATATTAAAACATCATTGGTAACCTACGTCCCAAGACTCGCGGTGTACACGAAACGTACACGATGTTCTGCCCTCGATGCTATTACAGGAACGGTCATATGAACTATAGCATCGCCTGAAACTGATTGTGAGGTTGTTAAAACAGCAATTGCTTTAACTTATCAGACGTTTTTCTCCGATTTTTATTTTTAATAAAACATTACCTGTGTCGTTTGTAAATGTGTACCAACCATCGCCAAAATAAGGACACTGAAAGCTTGTCATATACGCTATATACCGATCTTGTACATTGAATCACATGCAAGCGAAACAATGATGGCCCCGGGTTGCGTCTAGGTCATCAGAGGGCGCCATCCAAAAAAATCCAGTTTTGTCAAGCAAACCTTAGAATTTTCAAATACTTTGCCATCTTGAGTTTCTCTCTGACTGTCTGACACTGATTATTTCTTGTGACACCTTCTATAGTAGTTTGCGTTGAGTGACACCATTTTGTACTGTCTTCATCACATGACCGATTTCAAAGAAATTACTACTCCCGACTTCAATTTTTCTTGTGTAGCCTTGTGTAGGATAACTACACTGTGTCTGAAATAATATTCCTGTAAAATGTGGTCATTTTTATATTGTTATATTTTAATAGAGCAATGTTCTCTAACTGACAACGTTTTTTTTTTCTCATAGAAAGCAGACCTAACATTGTGATGTTTGTTGCCGATGATTTTGGTAAGTTCTCAAATTGCATTTCACCATTCTTTCGATCATATGTATTGCATAGTCTATTATTTTGACAATATATCTCAAATGCTTTTCTCTTGGTCAATATGTATTACATGTTCCATCTTTTGGATACTATGTATTACATTGTCTATCTTTTGGATACAATGTATTATATTGTCTATCTTTTGGATACAATGTATTACGTTGTCTATCTTTCGGATAGTATGCATTACATTTTAAATCTTTTGGATACTATGTATTATATTGTCCATCTTTTGGATACTGTGTATTATATTGTCCATCTTTTGGATACTATGTATTATATTGTCCATCTTTTGGATACTGTGTATTATATTGTCCATCTTTTGGATACTGTGTATTATATTGTCCATCTTTTGGATACTATGTATTATATTGTCTATCTTTTGGATACTATGTATTAAATTGTCTATCTTTTGGATACTATGTATTATATTGTCTATCTTTTGGATACTATGTATTATATTGTCTATCTTTTGGATACTACGTATTAAATTGTCTATCTTTTGGATACTATGTATTATATTGTCTATCTTTTGGATACTACGTATTAAATTGTCTATCTTTTGGATACTATGTATTATATTGTCTATCTTTTGGATACTATGTATTATATTGTCTATCTTTTGGATACTGTGTATTATATTGTCTATCTTTTGGATACTGTGTATTATATTGTCCATCTTTTGGATACTATGTATTATATTGTCTATCTTTTGGATACTGTGTATTATATTGTCTATCTTTTGGATACTGTGTATTATATTGTCTATCTTTTGGATACTATGTATTATATTGTCCATCTTTTGGATACTATGTATTATATTGTCTATCTTTTGGATACTGTGTATTATATTGTCTATCTTTTGGATACTGTGTATTATATTGTCTATCTTTTGGATACTGTGTATTATATTGTCTATCTTTTGGATACTGTGTATTATATTGTCTATCTTTTGGATACTATGTATTATATTGTCCATCTTTTGGATACTATGTATTATATTGTCTATCTTTTGGATACTACGTATTATATTGTCTATCTTTTGGATACTATGTATTATATTGTCTATCTTTTGGATACTATGTATTATATTGTCTATCTTTTGGATACTACGTATTAAATTGTCTATCTTTTGGATACTATGTATTATATTGTCTATCTTTTGGATACTATGTATTATATTGTCTATCTTTTGGATACTGTGTATTATATTGTCTATCTTTTGGATACTGTGTATTATATTGTCCATCTTTTGGATACTATGTATTATATTGTCTATCTTTTGGATACTGTGTATTATATTGTCTATCTTTTGGATACTACGTATTATATTGTCTATCTTTTGGATACTATGTATTATATTGTCTATCTTTTGGATACTATGTATTACGGTGTCTATCTTTTGGATACTATGTATTATATTGTCTATCTTTTGGATACTATGTATTATATTGTCTATCTTTTGGATACAATGTATTACGGTGTCTATCTTTTGGATACTATGTATTATATTGTCTATCTTTTGGATACTATGTATTATATTGTCTATCTTTTGGATACTACGTATTAAATTGTCTATCTTTTGGATACTATGTATTATATTGTCTATCTTTTGGATACTATGTATTATATTGTCTATCTTTTGGATACTATGTATTATATTGTCTATCTTTTGGATACTATGTATTATATTGTCTATCTTTTGGATACTGTGTATTATATTGTCCATCTTTTGGATACTATGTATTATATTGTCTATCTTTTGGATACTATGTATTATATTGTCTATCTTTTGGATACTATGTATTATATTGTCTATCTTTTGGATACTATGTATTATATTGTCTATCTTTTGGATACTGTGTATTATATTGTCCATCTTTTGGATACTACGTATTAAATTGTCTATCTTTTGGATACATGTTATATTTTCTGCATTTGAAGATTTGTAGTACATTGTTTATCTTTTGGATACTATTTATTGCATTGTTTATCTCTTGGGCGATTTGTATTACATAGTCTGTCTTTGATCACCATCAATATACTAGGAATTCTGATGGATGTGTAGTCGTTTTATAGTGTCTTCTTGCTAGTCCATTTATTTTGTTTTCTTATAAAAATTAATTCATACAAAAATAAGCTAAACGATTGTAAAGAAGCTAATTTGCTTAATTGCACACCCAGGCATACCGATGACACACTTTTTATTATCTCCTAATTATACTAATTATATCCTGGTAGATTATTTATTAGTTGTAACTAGTTGTCAGTCTCTATTGCTTGACGTGTTAATTCACTGTAATAATTACTGATAGGAATCTAGTCTGTTTACGTTGTTATTCTTTCATTACCTCAATTGTTGTATATTTTGCTTGCAGGTTGGAATGATGGTAACATGAATGACGTCACTCCTAACATTATACGCCTAAGCTCAGAAGGCGTCAAGTTGGATAATTCATACGTTTCACCGACAAGTTCACCGTAAGTTTTTGACAATTTCTTCTAGATCACGATCTCTAATTTAACGTTACATTGATGTATCGCACCACAAAACCTGAAGTCCCGATTCATTAAATAATTCAGTTGGAAAATGTAACTCAACACACACGAACTAAGGTGTTCCTGACAGGTTTGTGTATGTTTTACAAATTTCGTATATTGCAGTAGCCGGTGTGTCATGTGTGGTCAACGAAGGTGTTATAAAAAAAAAGGTTTTTCTTTTCAAAGATGTTATCAGCGAACGCTACCAATGGAAGTGCACTATTACATGCAATGTGTATAACCATAAATTTATGGTAAACAATCCATCGGGCACATTCGTTTTATAGCGACACATTGAAAATCTTTTTTAATTAATTGGAGGGGAATTCTATCAGTGGTTTTTATAGATCTTTTGAGAGATCGGCACAGTTGAAAGGGTGATTCCGTATGTTTTCATGATTGGGTTTAGAAAATTAGAAACGGTGAAGTCTACATATTCGATTTTAAAATAAAAACGCGCCTTCACGAATGCTTGAAACTATGTATATGTACTATAGAAACATTCGGATTTACAATCTATATCAATAAAATAGAAAGATGAAATGTATAAACTGTTTGTTGTGTTTATTTCGTGAGGTTATATGCCTTATGCGATGTTAATAGCAATGGTGCACAATGTCGTATGGTAGCGCTGTTCTATAGTATGTTAGTATGGCTGGTGGCGCACTTCACAACACATATACCATCACCATCACCATCACCAGGCGTTGTTATCTGTTTTGCGTTTATTAAACCTTTCTTATAAATCGCGCACCTGATTTGTTTTCTGGGCATGTTATAAGAATGATATTGGAAACATAGAATAAACGAATCAGAAATGGAAGTACTTACCCGTTGTCGAATATGGATGTCATCATATCAAATAGAACACGTCCCATGTGATGGAAAGCTCTTCTTTTGCCTGATGTAAAAGGGACATTGATTGTTAATCTCAGTATTCGAATGAGTGTTTTTTTAAATTGGCTCCAAGATGTCGGGCTTATTTTCAATTTTACTGGATATCGATACTGAACAGTTACACCTACGGAAAACAATGCATCGTCATTTTTTTCATTTTCATCTTTGCAACCCAAACAAAACTCGGGATACTGAATAATTACTGTAATAATGTACTTGAAAAACAAACGTGCCAATAGAGCATAGAACATTTAATAGTTTAAAAAAAGAAATTATTGTTTAGAAATCTATTTATTAAAACATGGTTTATTTCGCAGGACAAGATCATCATTGTTAACCGGATATTATCCACACAGAACGGGAATGCAGGTGAATATACGTATCTCAGATCGATAAACAATTGTTGTTACGAGGGGCCCTAACAACTCGACTAAGTTCCCGTAGATAGTGCATGAGATCGAATCTATCAGAATTTACTTAACAAAAGTATACACTTCTGAAGTGACATATATTGTTGTTATTTTTCAGTATTATACTATATACCCACATGAAGGTTATGGCTTACCGGTCGACTTTGAATTGTTACCTCAGAAATTAAAAGAGCTTTGCTATAGTACGTACGCGATTGGCAAGTAAGTACAGGCTGAAATGCGATGTCCGCAAGCTACATGGCATGACACAATTGACTCCCCGTGTGTGACAGTGTTTGATCGGATGACTCAAAGTCTGAAGATTGTCGATTAGAGGTAGTCAATTTGTTCACATATATTCAATTGTCCTAGGGGTCATAAGTTCAAAACACAAAGGAAACTCTAGTTTATTTTAAAAATATTATTACACCTAATCCTTCGATTCAACTAACGCCGCTTTTTATAAAATCGAACTGCATACCTTTTTCTAATATATTTAAACAATTTCAATCACCAAGACTAAGTACAAAAATATCGTGCTCAAAAGGTAATCACACTGGAGTATTTTGAAGTGGTCTTGTTCCACATATCAAATTCCTACTTTCACAGTAGAGTTGATGAAAATGAATGTGCGGATTATGAACATATACAGGACGTAAGTTTAGATAATGGTTTTGTATTACATTAATCATTTTGTTGTGTTAGAAAATATCATAACGTTGTTTTTTCCTCGTCTTGTACTTGGTACACGATACTATTTTTTCCATCTCGTGAATACAGGTGGCATTTAGGTTTCTGTGCTGATGAATACCTGCCGCAAAACAGAGGATTCGACGAGTTTTACGGCACATACACAAGTGGTGTGGATTATTTCGAAAAAACGTCAAGAGACCCGCTCACTGGTATGTAGTGTTACTTAATAAATACTAAAGATCAACACATATCTGACTTGCGGGTGAATGTTTAAAGTGTTTATAACCTTAATGCAAATGATGGCTGTATCAAATCATGCTGGTGTACTGTGTAGAATAATTGCTATGTGTGTTTGACATTAAAACCCACTGACTAAAATCAGTTGCTTCTGATAATGTTTAACCACATTTTACATCTTACAAAAACAATGTTTGTTATATTTTGTATCTATATTACATGATTAATGTAACAGTTTTACATAATGTATTAATAACTTTATTCGTTTAAGTGTTTTAAAATATAATGAACCATATATATTCGTGCGTGGTGGATTTTCGTGAAATATAACGTAATTATATGATAAAAATAATGATATTCATATTCACAGATGAATCAGCGTATGATCTTCATCAGAATAAAAAGAAAGTAAAACCTAATGAAAACAAGTATTTGTCGGTAAGTGTAATCTTTTGTATAACATACCAATCAAATAGAACTATTTAATTATACAGTTTGTTTGTATTCATTTCAAACCCTCGTCTCCGTCTCGGACAACATATTATGTTAACGACCTTTGTTTGGAATCATCATGTCTTCCGCAAACATTCTTCTTAAAATATAATTATTAATGAATTAACATCAGCCAAATTATGTTATTATTGTCATCAGGAACAATGCTTGGAAAAAGCCACTCGCTATATTGACAAACACGATACGGACACGCCGTTATTTATGTATTATGCGTTTCAATTAACAGGATCTCCTCTACAGGTATGTATTATCACCAGAGCAAGCGGTGTTGGGTTGTTATCAATAAACCAATACGATATTATCTTATTAAGGTTGTCAATATCCATCTGTTCATTCTATAGTTCTGCTTCAGCGGTTGACATTATTGGATTCATGCATAATGTAGTCATTATGAAGAAATTTTCTAGAAGTATAATCAGAAAAAATATACGTTCTCGTTTTAGGTGCCCCAAGACAAATTGGATCAATTCAGTCACATCAATCCGGAAAGACGTGCATTCATGGGTAAGACAACTGAAGTGTACTGAGAATAATCGAACATTTCCGACACATGCACCCAGCCAGTTTCAAACCTGTAAATTTTAATAAATTTATAGATGGAACATGCATCTGCTGATAACGGTTGTGCAAGCGTCAAAAACTACATTGCACGCAAAACAGAATTTTCAAGTAACAACAACATGGGGTACTGAGTATAATGACGTTAATGGCGGTTTGTGAACATTCACAGCATCTTCATGAATATACCTCATATATACAACTTATTCCCATACGTAGATTTTATGTATGTTTGTATGTTTGTTATTTCCGAGATTCGGCTTGTGCAGTATTATCATCTAGTATTTCTGTGTGGTGTTCACGACTGATTGTTGCTTTGCTACATATAACCACAATCATTCCTGTAAACATCTAGCTATAAATAGTTTCAATTGTGTACGTATGACACATTAAGGTAGAGATGCAGGTTTGTGGACACTTGGGAGTGGTTTTTTTATTATTCAAAAAGTTTTGGCTGTAGACTGTTAAAATTTTGTAGAATTGTGAATAGTAGAACATACTCAAAAAACGGTTTTAAAATATAGATAACGAGGTGAAAACATTCCCTCTTTTGAATGCTTAGCAAGATTTAGCAAGGCTGTACATAAATAATGAAAAAGAAACATGGTGAAAAAAGACATGACGGCATCTCCATGTTATGCACTATATTTAACTTTTAACAAAACGATAATACATTTAAATTTGGAACTGTTACAGCCATTTTAATTATGAGCATTAGAAAACTTCTTACTGAGTGAATTGTTATGTAAATTAGCAATTATCTCAGCTTCTTTTTAGTGCACATCTCAGAACTTTAAAAAAAATAGCTCCTAGACGCTTTGACCTTTTGTTTTGAAATTTTCACAAATGATTGACAATGTTTCTATTTTCAAAACGCCGTCGGGGCATTGTTTTTTGTTGAACAGTGTTACAGCAATCTTACAGACAACTAGTCTGGGTGTTAATTTATGCATAAACTTGAAGTAGTGGAATTTTAGCTGTTGCCCTGCAAAATTGACAACTGGTGGACAGTTTTCAAGACGGCACTTTCTTCATTGTAAACAGATGTACCCATACACCAATTTTGACAGGAAACAGTAGCATGGTTTAGAAGCTAATTTTTTTTAAATCACTTTTGACCAAAAACACACATTTTTGTGCATATTTCAAACTACAGTGTCCATAATAAAAAAAATACAAACAAAATTTTAAGCTTTCCGAAAATATATAGTTTTGTGGACAAGGGAGGTCATCTTGGTTTCCTAATTAACTAATTACAATACCTGTCAGGTAAACTGCATCTCTACCTTAAGCTCAGTTGTATAACTAACGGCCATACATAACAATTGATCTTTTTTCTTTTAATTTACAGCAATGGCTTCCGTGATGGACGATGCTATACAAAGCGTAGTCGATGCTCTTGAGGATAAGGACATGTTGGACAATACGTATATCGTATTCCTCAGTGATGTGAGTATCGACCAACACGAATGTCGTGGTTTGTATAGTAATAGAAAAATAAGGCCCGAATAAGAATAGAGATCAGGGGATAGCCACTCCCTACATGAACCCTCTCCAAGAAACATCCCTTTCGACTAGCAAATTGTAATTGTTCATTTCAATGTTTATTTCTTCATAAGTTCCTATTAATACATTGTTCATATTTTCTTAGAATGGAGGCGAAGTAACGAAGGGAGGAAACAACTGGCCACTGCGGGGCAATAAGGGAACACTATACGACGGGGCCATGCGTACCCCAGCTTTTGTTTGGGCCAAGCCTGGAACTGGCTTGATGTCCACTGGTGGAAATGTAGCTTCTGGGTAAGTTAATAGGAATTATATAAACGAAACTGGTGTATATTGAACTAAATTGACAAAACAAATATTTCAGCATATTGCTTTTTTTGGGTAAGCGTATTGCGGATTATTTCCTCAAATACTTCTACACTTTCACGAATCAATTGCATAATTGTTTCTTCATATCAGCTTCATGCACGCCGTTGATTGGTTTCCAACGATTCTTAGTATCGCAGGAGGTACTAATACCGGTACGTTGCAATTGATTGTCAATTGATATGTATGATATTTAGAACTTAGTTACTATAGTTGGTCTGGTTATTGTGTTTGAATTTAGTTCCCATTCTCTGTTCATTTCCTGGACATATTGTGTTGCCATCATAGTATGAAAATGATAGACTATGAGTGTAATATTTGTTGAACAAACACAATGCTGGTTACGCTGCATTAAACAAATGGAAAATATTTTTGATGCATTTCCAAAAAACAAAATTCATCCAAATCTAAATCAAATGTATACGTAAAATTGTTGTTAAAGTGGTTTGACCCGATGTCCATTTCTACTGTACTCGTTGACAACACGGGCATATTACAAACTGATGTACGAGTACTGTTCTCATTTCAGATGTAAACATGGATGGTAAGGACCAGTCGTTAATGCTGTTGGAAGATGTGTCTGTACATCTCCGTACTGAGTTCCTGTACGCGTTGGACGAAAGCATGAACGCAGCAAACAAGAGAGCTTATAGGTAAACTATGCAGTCAGTGAAATTGTTACATAAATTATACAATACCATCGCTTATATCTTTTGTATTAACGTGCGGTTAATAATCATTAAACAATAAACCAACAATTTCTCATCTGGTGAGAATCACATGCATTATTCAAGTTGGAGCATTTTGTGTCATATGTCACTTTTCTCCAGTCCCTAATTGTAATCAACTATTCATATATTTTCGGAGGTATTTATTTCAGTTACAGAACAGCGTAAGCCAACAATGCTCCTGTTCACGGCTTTGCATACGAATAATTTGTTGTTTATTCTAGGTTTGGAGATTTCAAACTTATCGAGGGTGAGCCATCATATATGTATCCAGTGAGAATCAATGACGACACCGGTAAGTATGAATGTGCAAAGCTCAGACTCGTGGACATTAAACTACATTTTTCATTTTACAAACTTCAGTCGTAGCTTGCACAAACATTTGTGAGTTTTTGAGCTATTTGTAGACAATGGTTCGGAATTTATCTGACGGTAAAAAAGCCGTATTTTTTAACGAAACCGTAACCATCTTGTTACTAAGTGAGTTTCACAGATGTACACATAGTTGGGGGTCATGGAAATGACCATGGTAGTTATTCAATATGGGTTGGTATTGCGGTGTTTCAAGGTTCGAATAGGCGTATCAGATTTTGGGTGCTTACTACTGCGTGTTGATGTTAATCGGGGATCATCATTGAGCTAGAATTACGGCGTGCATAAATGACACATCTTTATTCGTCAACCAATAAGCGCGTTTCTTACTGTTTGCCGTGACCGTGATTAACACGTGTTTGCAATGCTTTCGTAATTAACCAGGAGGGGTGGTTCTTTGGACGGGTGGCTCTTTCCTAAAATGTCCCCTTAAATTACGAGTTCTAACATTTGACACCCTCGCCAGTAACAGACACACACATACTGTTTTTGGGAAGTAAAATTAACTGTTTTATTATAGTTTGTGAATTTTTAGTTTTGTTGGCAATTACTGCTTCAAAGCTGCATGCCCATCAATGGTTTTCATGTGATTCTGATCGAATTTTCGATTGCAACCAGTATATGTCCACTTTGGCAACCATGCTTATACCAGTCTGAGAGGGCTAGTACTAAAAAACATTTGAGCTTTGGAGACTGATGAAGGTATTAAGGGTGGCATGCCCCTTTTATGACAACCATCAAGGTCAACGTAATATTATGAAATCGAACAAATTATCTCTGACAATATTAGCTGTGACGTATGACAAATATATGACTGGATAGTGGAGTTTATAATACCCATGTGACATATTCGGTGATTGTATTTTATTCATTATTTCAGATGAGGTTTTTGATGTTCCTTCCGGTGTTAGCAGCCCTGTGATCTCTAACTACACGATCATTGAGGCCCCAGGGGAAACACCACAGCCAGACCCCGCTATGTCTACACCTTATGTACTGCTGTATAATATGATCGGTAAGTTCTAGTTTTTGTACTGCCCACTGTTATTTGATGTCTTAAACACATAACGGTCCTATATAGTGAGCATTCATGTACTCCCCTCATATGCATGTGACGATTATGTATTTTTTCCTTAATTCCAAAAATTCCTAAACATTTACAAGTAAGAAGCAATATACATATTCGCATTTATGAACGTGTAGGGAACATACATATAAAATTGAAGTGTACAACTATTAAAAAGAAACGAACGCAAAACTGTTGTAGTGTTGATAATTAACACTTCACACTAGGTTATTCAAATTACAATTTCGTTTTTCTTGTGTAATAATCTCATTATCATACATATAACGGATGGTGAAATCTACGTTGATTTTAGACATACAGAAAACCCATCTAAAACAACAAAGGCTGGACAATAGTGGTCCACGGCACGTTATTCTACCGTTGAAGGACTATACGTTATATGCAAATGTGTCATTCTATAAAATGATAAAAAAACATGGAGTATTATGTCAATTTATATATCCTATGATGATACAGAAGCATTCACTTAACTGGATTCGAATTGCCTTTCTAACACAAATGTATTACTGTATATGTAAATGTCCATCGAAATGAGAATGCGAGCAACGAGACTTGTATTTACGTCTAGAATAATGTCCACTCTTGTCATCGCGTCCAATATTCCCATGATAGATACAACCCTCACTTTACTTGTGAAATCCCGATATGTAAATGAGTGTCACCCAAGATTTCTTCTTTCGTTTCAGATGACCCTGCCGAACAAAACAACCTCGCGAACAAATTTCCGGAACGCATAAACGTTCTCATTATAGGATCGAAAATCAATATGCAACGAAATAAAAGGGTAGACAGTCTGAGGTTGAATGAGACTGCATGGAACAAAGATATGACCGCCTATAACAAAATGCTTTCCAAGGGTGTCTGGAAGTCGGGATGGTGCTCTCCCATCAGTCTGACATCTACTTAATAAGACCTTTGCTCGGCCTTTATAATTTAATATTCAGTGGCGTTCGGTAATCTGGGGTGTCGGCCTGCAGTGCCTCCTTAGAAATGCTCATATCTATCAATGACATTCCATCCTGTAATTTTCAAATGTGCATTTACAGGAATGCACAAATACCCTGAACAGTAAACCACTAGAGCAAGATTTTTATCAATACCGTTCTTGGACTTCATTTGTTTATAATCTCTGTAATGTTAGTTGTGAGATAACACGACCATTTCCATTATTGCACTGCTATACTATACTATTCCATTCATTCATTCATTTATTTATTCATTCTTTCAATCACTCACTCTTACATTTATGTGATGCAATGTGAATTGTAGTTTTGTGTTCACTGTTACTTGTTTTTCTTGACCTTGTGTCTGATAATAAAATATTATTTTATAAATCGCATATTTTCATTGTGTCTGTATTGTAAACTTTGCTTGTAAATATGTGATAACAGAATGCAATGAAACTTGAGCTCAAACTTAAATGTGTGTTTGTCCACGGCGGATTTCACACAATTCGAGGGTCTACACAGGCTCAACCAAACTTTCTATGTTTCGCTGTAAAATAAGAAGTCTGCCTTTGTTTTGTTTGAGTAATCCTAGTTAATTAACACTAAATATCAATGTATTGTAACTAATAACTGGAGAAACAATGTTATTTATTAAAGTTGTATTAGCCTATGACGTATAAAGTAGTATGCGCCATATAACAAATGAAACATTTAGTGTATCTGATTCAGTCTTTAGCAAATACCAGAACATTGCATGTGCTTTGCTGTTTCTGCTTTGATTGAGTTTTCAGCATCGTTTTTGAATTAATAAACTTATTCTTCAACGACTTGACGGTCGATAGATCTATTTGTTTTTCTGAAACCCATAAGAATGGAAGATAGACCTCAGTTTAATTGCATCGATGGGACTAGGTAAGGCATGGCACGCAAGTCGTTGGCACTGTCACAGAACACAATAAATATTACAATTATGGAAATTAGTTATTGGTCATGAAGATGAGTCATGAGATTTATTCAAACTGGATAGACCTAAATATATTATGCAAATTTGTGGTCCCAAAATAGCCGCTATTCAGCCATATTCAACTAAATTGTAATGAATACCAACGTGCATATGTCACGTCTGTCCATTCGTTCGACCGTCCGTCTGTCTGGAGACACTCATTGACCGATTCCATTCAAACTTCACAAAATACAATACATCACGTCTATTATATGTACGGCAAGTTAAATGATGATTTAAACATGACTGTTTTGGACAGTTTCTAATCCGGTACTGTTTCTCAGAGATGTTTTCTATCAAAGTTGGAATGATAATCACACATACTGGGTTACAGCTCAAGTCGTTTTTTTCTTGTCATTCAAACAAAAATGGCCAACTGGTGACCATTTTATTGTTTATGGTGTCCATGCCAGTTTCTCTTCAATTATATTAACTTTTGTGTTTAATATTAGTATAAGGCTATATCTTTTCAATTCATTGTTTATTTGTTTGTTTCATGAGTTATTCAATACAAATTTCTGGAGAGTCAGTAACACATGCATGCTGATAGTTTTTCTTAATTCTAATTATTTCACATTATACAGTTATTGTGTGAATTGTTAATTATTTCCTATTCGTCGTCTACATGTTTTATTGCAGTCATCCCTTGCTTTATATCAGTGACAGTTTATATAGGGTTAGTAGCTAATATATTTCACGACGTGTGGGCTAATTTGCATATAGAGAGAGCATGCATTTTATTCAATCAGTAATTTAGAAAAAAAAACAAGTGGGGCAATTCTATTGTTTTTATGTGAAAGTGAATTTGAACGGTTTGTGAGATCTGTACAGTCCATTACCACGATGTTCAATGGAATGATGCAGTAAAAGTTTTTAGATAAACATGTTCAGGCGTAGGTATGAAATTTACAATATTATTTGTCATTTTCTGAATTAAGTGATATATTGCGGCTGTGTCTGTGCTAATGATAATTTGTTTCTTAAAATAAACAAGTGGTAGTTCATTGTAAGGTAAATATCAGGGGCGTCGATCCATTCTGAAAGTGAGGGAGACACTTTTGTGTTCCGACACCCCTATGTTCCGACAAACAGTATACTTGTGTCAAACTTAATCTGACTAGCCGTGCGTGACCTTTTACTACCTTGATATAACCAGGATGTCCTGTGGGTTAATACTGGAAATCCAACTGTAGTGTAGTCCGGCCATGATGCTCGAAAGTCCGTGAAGGCGGGATCTTGCATAATGTTATCGGATAATTATCAGAGAATTATCAAACAATGTTGCCCATTGTATCATTCTAATACTTCGACAATTATTTGACAATATCCGTGTCTGTTGGATGTGGTTCCAACCTTAAATCCTCCGATTGCCTAACTATCGAAGTTTTAGATCGATAATTATCGGAGAATTATTTTACCCTTTTTATGAAAGTTGTACTTCGATATTCATCAGTCGCGGAATTGCAAGGTTGCCGTTTACATCCGGTAGCACCTTTCCAAGTTATTATCTACATATTAATTAAAATCATTTATTTATTTATTTATTTATTTATTTATTTATTTATTTATTTATTTATTATGCGAGAGATGAATAGGCACTGCATTTAGCATTCCGTAGTGTTTGCATAAGTTTTTGAGATTGCCAAAAAATACAAAGGTTTCAAACTATCTCTTTCCATTCCTATATTGTGTGTTTTCGGCCAACATTCCTTGTTTACCTCCACACGCTATACGTTTTCCTATCAATCTAAGACATTGGTAGGTCTCAGAGAATTCCATGTTTAAAGAAATTAAACCACCACCCAGCTGTAGACCCTGTCTAATATCAATCTAAAACATCGAGAATTATCAGATATTTATCCGATAATTCAAATGTACAATAGGCCGGCTTTCTCTAATGTGAGGATATTGCACAAGTTTATACTACGTGCAAATTTGATGCATAATTCATCGTTCAAGATTAAGGTCCATATTAGACAGATTTCCTTAAGGAAGTCAGAAAGCACTATACTATTCTATTCTTCGTTATTCCATTGCATTATTCTGATATTCCTCGTTATTCTGAAAATATTCCCATATGTTACACTCATAAATTACAGTTGGTATAATACACAATTTAAATACTTATCCTTATATCTGCCAAAACATGTATTTATACTATACATTATTTCTTTGTCAATATCCTTCGTGTTCTGCAGATGTATTTGAAACTGCCTATTCGCTCCATTGTGCAGTCGTCGATTTTGTATTTTAAATTTGTGTAAATTACCCAAACTTCTTTGCTACATATGTTTAATTTACTTATGTAAATCTTAGGTCAAGCAACATCTCGCCATCTATTTGAATTCCATTTTTATCTATATGTAATTTCTTGGCAGTGTAATAGCGTTCTCTTAAATAAATAAATAAATAAATAAATAAATAAATAAATAAACAAACAAACAAATAAATAAATAAATAAATAAATAAATAAATAAATAAATAAATAAATAAATAAATAAATAAATAAATAAATAAACAAACAAACAAACAAACAAACAAACAAATAAATAAATAAATAAATAAATAAATAAAATATTGATAAAGCATAAAAAGACTTATTTTCAAATACATGAATATGTCATGACTAATTCATTTTATCATAGACAGGATTTGTCCAGAAAATGCCATTTGATGATTTTGAATAACGTATAATAAAGTTAATGAATTCATAATGTCAATAAGTAATGGATTATACGATGTAATATCCAACGTAATACTTGTACGCTACACCAATATAGCTTTAATTTGATATATAACATGATGGTGTTTGTCTGAGGAATTCCTATTTAATATGTGACAGGCTATTACGTAAATATATCTTTGTATAAGGTTGATCCCATAAAATTCCCTTTTTATTTGACGCTGTGTATAATATTTTAAAGCTAACATATTTACCCTGATTTTCGGAGACAAAACGGCTCAGATTCTACAGCCAAAATTGACCAAATTAATTCCCATGTTTCTGTCTATTTTATGGCAAGTAAATTTGACAGCCTTGTCTTAATTGTAATTGTACAGTCAGTATTCTGTAACTAGACTGATCGCGATGAACAGAAAAAAAAACATGTTGCTTTATTCTACCATGGGGAGGGGTATTTATCCAATTTTGGCTTTCGACCACTAGTGTACATATTTTCATTGAAAACATGGCATATTCTGGCCGGCTCAGAATTTATTGGATGATCGTCGAACATAAAAGTACTAAACAATGTAATTTAGGTCTCCCCGAGTACAAGTTGTCAGGGGTCCACATGAAGACTGTCAGGTACATAGTTTATTGTTGATCTGAACGTTTGGCAATAATTAAAAAAAAAAATATTTTGCGTCTGAAGCTTGATAGGATACATCGCGTCTGAGAATATTGCCGACGATGATCACAAAAATACCTCCATGAAAGCCCATGGCCAGAAGAGTGGCAAGTATTATAATCCGGCATAGTTATTTTTCAATGTAAAGAAATATAACATTGTGTTACAAAAGGTGAGCGTAGGATAATATTTGAAGAAAAATAATGATATGTTTTTTTTATAGTAAAGAGATAAAAACGCAGTGAAATGTCAAAAACGTTTCTAAAATTTTGTAGGTGTCAGAACCTATTAGCATCTCAACATAGGGTTGTCGGAATATAGGGTTGTCAGAATATAGGAATGTCGGAACATAGGGGTGTCGGAATATAGGGATGTCGGAGCATAGGGGTGTCGGAATATAGGTGTGTAACCCCGAGGAGGGATGTGCCCCCCTCAGAAGGTAGAAATTTTGAAAAATGCAACCAAAATGAAGTCATTTGTTGCATACTTAGGGATTTTCATTCTTGATCATTAAGAATACAGTACATGTACACAGAACCAAAGGCCTTACACACACGCTGGCTTTGATATAAGCCTATTATTGATATTTGGGTAAGTCTGGCAAGTGGAGGGGACAGTTGATATTGTGCCCCCCTGTCCCCCCCCATGATCGACGCCCCTGGTAAATATTCAGATACCATATTAGCTGAATGGATGTAACCTACTGTCACAAGGTAAATCATACGGTGAGGTACTGTGGCGTGGTAGAATCGTCACACATAATACAGAAATACAACGGCCAAAATAAAGTAGCGTCAAAGGATGGATTCTTTACCCCAAAATAGACAATAACTTATAGATATATTAGTACTGATATATGGTTATACACAGTAATGTCAGAGTCGAATTTTGGGAGAGAACACGCACACCTGTAACAAACTTTCACGCACTTAAAGAAACACAAGTTCATGTGGTCAACCTAATATTTAACACAGGATAATCTAAAATAATATTTGTAATGCACATTGTAATATTTGACTATACATGATCAAAGCAATAATTACATTAATATTTAAATGCAAATAACCATGGTTAATGTCCTAAATAAGTACATAATATCTAAATACAAGTAAATAATGTTTTACACTGTCATTGTAGACTATTAACATCAATCACTGTACCGTAACGACGAACGGAGTAACGTAGAAATAACAAGGTCAAAGACTATTTTACTTAGCTTATTTAGTTGACCAATTTCCATTTAATGTCTCGATGATGGTTTGACAAATAAGGTACAGCACGGCTATGGAGACCCAGCGACCATGTAGGATACTATACCCAAAATATCAGGAACGGGCAGCAAACTTCTCAAGATGTTAACTATGGCAGGCAGCAGAGAGAAGTGATTCTTTTGTTTCACGCCATGTGGCAAGTTAATTTATTCAGGAAGGTTTCATTTTCAGATTGGTTAGCCACACTCATTAAATACAGACCCATACAGTCAAATCTCTGGTCAAAATAATTAAACTTAATTAACAAACTGGCAAAATATACACGCCAACAATTCAAGTTAGATTACCTTTCACGATGCTGCTGAATCTCAGAACATTATGGACAAGAATGGACATAGTGTGTAAGTAACATCAATAACTTCAGGATTTTTTTTATTACTCAGATATATAAATGGGAATTACGTTGACAACAGCAACCAAACAGATGTCTGATTTAGGAATACCTATTACTCACGCCTAATGACTTATTAGTGTGCCACCTTCTGTATACAGAGATATAAGATTTTTAAATCCGATATAGTCATTACGAATATTTTATTCGAATACTGAATATTATGCTTTTCAATTTACAACTTATTTTCTAAAACAATTGGGGGGCAACAGTAATAAAAGCAAATTGTGAAAGTGCATAAACTATTATATTTTGTTGAATATAATTGAATTATATTGAATTTTATTAATCCACATTGTGGTAGATCCCCATGCAACCATACATGAGCTGGCACGTTTCTTGCATTACAGCTTCTAGTTACACTCACTCGATTTGCTCACCAATTTGCGCAGTGAAATATTCCCATTTGTTCTATGAAAACAATACATTTATTGCCGGTTTACAATTGAACAACGGATCCTGTGATCAAAAATTGTATAACATCGAAAATTAACTGAACATTGATAGTATGAAAAATTAAATTTATAAATATAATAGTTTAACGTGAAGGGCTAGGCAGACTAATGGACACAAAATACTACACTAGAACACAGGCTAATTATTATCTGTTTTCTTTCCTTTTTTAAAGACACGTGGACTTATACCAACCAGTTGAGCAGGGTTTGCCAATTACTGAGCTGTTTTTATGATACTTGCTTTAAACAGAAATTATCAAATTGTCTGCCAGTCTACCAGTATTGTATACTATTCTCTTTAACTATGTCGTTAAAAAACAACTTCCGTCAGTTCAATTTGCAATGTTTGTCGTCATACACTGGTCTTACCAAATAAGCATCGGACATGCTGTTATAACAATAGCGATAACGATAGATGTAAAAGGACGTTCAGTTCTATCAAACATCCCTGTGAAAGCTTGTTTTGTTTCTTTGACATAATAATTTCAATTGCCATAAATTCCATCTATTTATATGTCTGATACAATGCAATCATAATACTGTGTCGAATGCGATTTCCGTCTAGCTGAATCGCGAAACATACATATACTATTCAAAAGATGTCCTCGAAATACGTCACAAAACGACTGGATACCACTTTTGCGTAGTGTTTAACAACGGGGTGTGCAAATATTGATTTTTCGACACAAATTACATCAGCAATCCATATTTTGGGTTTCATGAGTAGACAAAAAGTGATATACAAATGTGTTTGTAGCTAACATCATACTTCAATAAATCTATAGAACCATCGAGATGTTGGTATTTCTCCATGTGTGTAAAGATGCGTTAGTTAACTGCAACAACTCGCGCAACTGTACTGTACTGTAGATTGTTATTTAGTTACATTGGCCCTAGATTCTACATCTTATCACGTGTTATCGACATTTAGTACACTGTGACTTGTAATGTGATATGCAAGGTCACGCAAACAATAATCTCATTTTTCAATCACGGAAATGGCATTGCAGTCATAACACAAATCAATTCTTACAAAAAAAATAAATTACTTCTTTGTTAATTTTCACATAATTGTTACGGTGAATCATTTGTGGGTTACTCTGACACATTTATATTTTGTTCGATTGAGGAAGTAAATGTGGTCGGTCTACATCGTGTATGGTGTCCGATTCGTACATACATATTTTTACAATATTTGTTACTCCAAAACAAACCTACCGCACGAATCGTTGCGTGGAATATTTGGATATGCCTGTTTTCCTGGTCCTTAACTTAGATGAAAAAATTTACGAATTTATGACATTCTCCGAACAAAATATCATTTTACACTGAGGCCCGAAATTGTGCAATAAATAGAGTGAATTGCGATTGGCAATTGGTTATGTTGTGGTGTTCGCTTTAAAGTCATGTTCCGCTGTTCCAAATTAATACATGCGAGCAGCGCTGTGCGGTGCTTTTGTAGTGATGTCTAACAGTCTAAATAGTCTAATACGTCTTAACGTATCCAATAAACATTGACATGTTTCACATCGTTTTCACAGGTTGTTTTTATTAACCTTACTTAACGACAAGTGTACTTAGACAATACGATGGAATAATAGTGTTAAGGTAGAAGCCTACTCATAATTTTTGACAAAATTGGTCATAAATCGCATGACAATGTTCATTAGTTTATTATGTACAATCATGAAGCTAATGTCCCATGGTACAATGAAATAGCATTATTTTGTGTGCTACAGTTTAGCTTTTTGAGAAAAGTGTCCTAATATTTCTTGAAAATTGCTATAGAACACAATTGCAAGAAACATTGCATTTTTAACACTTTTTAAAACCTAGATTTTTCAAATAATTACTCCAAAAAGTACTCCATTATTAACAATATGTGATTTTTCAGCGTATGTCACCAGACTAGATTTTGAGATATTGCATTATTTCTCTGCCGTAGAAACCTGTGGTAAAAGTGTCATTTATAATAGTGTCAAAATGGCGACTTTCCACTAAAATACAACCATCAATTTCTCGAAAAAAAGGCTGGTGCCCCTCAACATTGTTTAGGCCAATATCCTTATATTGCCTTGGAGTACAGTTTATTGCAAAATGAACAAATTCGGAGTATTTTATTTTATTAGTAAGCTTCTAATTCAACAAACAATGACAACTGTGAACCTAGGAAACTGCGTCGTAATTTCTGTTGGATGAAGAGACCACGGCTTAACAAATGTGCGTTTAAGGGAACATATGCATGTTTAGTTGAGATCTGTCAATCAATGTCATCGTTGATGTAGGGGACTACAATCGTTGCGTAACTGCCGTTTAAGTTTATCTGTACTTTATAGAAATTAGGGTTCAAGTATATATAGTAGGTTACAGCGGCGTAATAATAATCGGTAGGGATTCTCTCCCGTTAGAACACTGTCTATGCAACTTTCTGGTAAAAAACTGTTTTTGTTTAACACCTGTTAACTTTTAAATAAGTGCACTCGGTTGAACATGCCATCAAAATACCAATCACATACATTTCCAGGTCGCATTTTTGTTTGCATTTTTGCAGGAATTAATGTCTGGCAGCTATTATACACTGACTGTTAGCTTGACATGTGCCTGATGTCTCAATATAAATCAATGACGTGTCAAACTGAAAACGGTTTTTGAAAAATATTTCAAAACTATGATGTGCGTGTTTCAAATTGTGATCTTGAGTGTATGTATTGTGAGTTCTTTTGTCTGTCTGTCTCTGACAAACTTCACTTTTGTAATTGTTTTTGTTTCCTTTCAAATTACGTTCCATTTTATTAACAAGCAATAATGTTGGAATTCGTCGGGAACCGAGACATGAAACGAGAATAGTAGGACATTAAACCATATCCAATAATCTCGTTAAACAGCCAGACAAAGAATTAAATAATTTGTTGGTGATATTAGTTTTATGTCATTCAAGTAGGTTTAACAATAGTCAGTACGTGACGTGGGTTTTCCATAAAAAGCTGACGGGTTCCAAACATTCCACCACTTGTGCGCAGGAGAGCAGAACTGTGACTCGTCCACTACGGTAGGTTAATATTACCACGTATTTATTTGAATGTGTCTATTCTGTCCACACAAAAAAAAAGTGCTTCACTTTGAGATCATTCCTAAACCACTATAGTAATCATTTGACTATAATGTGAATTGTTTGAGATTTTGCGCGAATAGAGGGGAATATGGACTAAAGATTAATTTTCCAAAGATTTAAGCGCGTCTGATTGCTGGCGGCCTTTTCGCGGTTTTCGGTTTGATTGCGTTTCCAATTTCATTCGTTACTGTTATTGTTCAAACGCGCCTAAGTTCAGAAACAAACGTCAGTCAGTAAGTAATAGTCGACTGTATTTATAATCGGTGATATACTCTTGAATGCGTTAGCTAATTCCAGGGCAATGCGTTAATAATCTTATATATGTTGTCATTATCCCAGGTACCTAATTGCAAAGAAATATTTACCGAAATGAAAGTCTTAGGTCTGTTCATTGCAATATACTGCAGTGCATTCAGTGTGGCTGCTGTAAGTATCATTTAAATCGTGCTTTAAAAGAAAACACAAATCGATTTTTAAAAAAAAAACTGCTTGCTTAGGAAAAGACCGTCTCCCTAATATGAGTATTTTTCATGTTACAAAAAGTTAAATATCTATTTGACACGCTTATTTCTTAGCTTCAAATTGTTGAACATCAGAGTGAATATTTTTAGTACTAACGAGAGAGTGTTGGCGTTCGCTGAAGTTTACCAAAAGCAAAATTGTATTACAGGATTTCAATTGACAACCACGCTAGATAATAATTTTGCTATTCACTATATTTGATGGAAATTGTTTGTATGAAATAGTAGTTAGGCCAGGGAAATCTACCACCTCTCGCTCGAGGAAAAATTATCATAATTATAATAGTTCTTTCATTAGTTATTTCATTGATTTATTATTATGGCATGGCCAGATGCAAAATCATTTTGGATGAATATTCTTAAATTTATTTTTGAATGGAAAACTTTTTGTTTAACATCTCTGTAATTATGTGATCAGTGTATTTTGGAAAGTCACAGTAATTGTGTAGACATTATCATAAAATTGGTGTGAATTTATTTATCATGTTTCATAATTTGGATGACATTCATTCACAAAACTCATATCATAAACGATAAACTCAACTGTAATTTTTCTGATTGTATTGTATATAGTTTATTTTCATTTTCAAAATCCAATACTTTTATGTTCTGACGCACGTGAATGTGACGCTGAAGATAGCTCTTTTACATGTCATTAATTGCAAATAAACAATTAACCTTATTAATTGGATTCAAAATAATTGTGTAAATGAAAGTTGTATTCCCATTTTCTATGATCCGCACAGTTCATGGGAAGTCTCATTCAAAACATTCTTGTAATCGAATTTAGACTTTCCCCTTAAAAGTCAGGCAAGTATGTCTTTGAGTTGTTGCAACATTACAAATGATGCTTGATTTGGTGATTAAAAATCACCAGACATGTCAAGGTTCCAGTATTCCAGGAAATGATTTTATTATTTGTTATGGTTATCACAATAATCATTTAGAGTGTCCTGCATATAATGTAAAATATTTTGAAAAGTTGCATTTCTTTGTGTTTGATAAATGCTATGTTTTTTTTTATTTCCTTGTTCGTAACAATCTAGGAGTAGACGTCAAGCGTTAGGAATCCGCAGTGATTTAACTTTACCGAGGAAAATAAAAATGATTTCCATAAAAATTGCAATCATGATAGACGGCTCAATATGTTTTGTTAACTGGATATGTTTACAGACGAAAATTCACAAGTTACATTTTGCTTCCCTCTAGACTATAATTATCATTCTAGTTATCTTTTGAGGGTACATGGAGAATAAAAAAAACACTCATGGTCGAAATAATATTTTTAGATTTAGAATTATAGTGCTCAATGATGTATAATCAATTTTATTTTTGTTCGTCGCATTTAATAAATGTTTACTATCCACTTCACGATACGATACTTTCAGTGCACATTACGTAATGGCCGCAATTTATTTGATGTTTAATTAGCTCAGGGGAGTGCAAAGTTGTCAGAATATCAAAATTCACTGTAAGTAAATAAATACACGTTTGAGTAAACAATTTGTGAATCAAATTATATCAGATGATGATCGTCTATGAAGTTGTTGGAAATTATATTTGCATATATCGTAATACAGTTAAAATGTTTTGTTCGAAGTATTTCAAAATGTATCATTCCGACGTAACTGCACTTATACGGGGATGAATATGTCACTTTCCAAATGTTTAAATGCATAAACTAAGTATATAACGTATACAATGTACATTCAACTATTCTCAGTTGAGTTATTCGGAATAATTTTGTTTTGTGTGACACGTGTTATAACGCGCATGCATAGTCTATCCGGGAAAGCTTAGATAGAATTGTAATACTATTTCTGTCTCTGATTGTCACGTATTTCTGTGTAGATTTGTATACATTTGCGTTAGTATGATTCTGAGTTAATCTTCATTGAACTAATTAATAGAGGATGTTGTTATAGTATGTACAAAGTAAATGTATTACTTTTAATTAATACGTGGTTAGTACAAATGAACAGTAGATATCCAAATATAATTGCTGCATTTAGTAAAGCATGTTATTGGAGATACGGACAGGATGCATGGTTTTCTAGGAATTGACACGTCTATAATGTGCATGAAAGAGCTCTACACAAGTATTTTGCCTCTCATAATAATGTATGATAACAACTATAGCTCAATAAATGTTTTCCTACTCACCCAGTAGTTGTATGTGAAGGATATGCCGAAAGTTCTGTGGACTCTTTTATAGTTCAACAACGCACTTTTCCCGAAATGACATTCTCCAAATTAGTACAGGACTTATATTTTTTATGAAATCCGCAGCATTTTCTAGACGCGAGAAAATCAGGTTTACCTGTGTTAATTGGTGAATGATTTCGGATTTAGTAACCCAGCTTATACTAAAAAGCGGTTCTAAATGCGCGGACCTCGTAAAATATATTCGCATGGAGTGGTTGTTGACTGATCTCACGAATTCTTCATTTCCAAAAGGAAATGCATGGCAAACCAACGGACAACTACACTCAATCGAGTTATGTTGATTAAGAGACAACCAATCACATCTATAAGCCGGTAGTGCTGAGTCAACCTGTTATATAGACTGTTAAATGAAATATAGTTCACATAAATATAACGAGCATACGAGCATTCGAATCCACGACCAAGTTAGAGCAATTGGCGATCAATATGCGATGTTTGACATGTTATGCCACGTAATACGTAATACAGTGTATATTTCTGCATTAACTAAATTGTATTTTTCAACTATAAAGGTGTAATGATATTGGCAAATTGGGTTTAGAAGGTAGAATCTATCCGACTTGTTCCCTGTTTTTCTTCCGTTTCTTCTTTGCTCTCTCGGAGAAAATGAAACATTGCGACATATGCCACTATATTAATGTCTCCGATCTTCACTTTTTTTATTCGAAGAGTTATGAATGTTTAATATTGGTGATGCATTAATCACGTAAAAGGGTGCTTGGCGCCGCGGCGGCGGTTTGTTTCTATTACAAAAATGTTACAAATAGATTGACACATTGTTCTCTTTGTGTCATCTATTGGTGCAATACAATAATAAATACCCGTAGAATTCCAACGTAACATTTAATTACTCTCTTTATTATGTATATGCCATTGTGCATAAAAGCTACTGTTATATTTCGGCGTTTAATGTTAAGCTGATGTATTGACGGGAAAACGGGCGCCAGATTATTGGAACCGTGTCTACACTTGCGAAGTCGACCTTTGCAAATAAGTTTAGTTTTTGCGACAACTGTTGGAGCCGTCTCACACGTGGCACTTTCTGCAACTGGGGACTATGAGCGTCAGTCCGGTGAGAGGGTCGAGAAGAAAGTGCTTATGTTCACCTTAAACGTTTATGTGCCGGTCAGACAAGAACATCGAAATGACTTGTCTGCCAACTCATCTGTCCAATCGACAGGCGAATCTATTATCTTCAATTTTTGTGACATATTAGAAGAACGTGGAAATTAAAATATTAATAATAAATTAACAGACCGCAAACTTGAGCAATTATTATCTTGAGTAATTTAGGACATGTGTGTCTGTTTGTCTTCTGTATTGCCTTTTATTCTAATACCCATATTTCTATAGACATCGCTCTTCTTCTACCAAAGTCGATAATTCAACGATTGCTACTGTTTTGATTTTAATATTTTATATGTTCCGCAAATAGTTTCCAACAAATAATGCTCCATTCATGTCATCGTGCACGTTTTCCATTGTGATTAATTATTTATTGTCTGTTGTTTGTTTGTTTGTGTCAACGCGTTCATTGATTGGAATACATTCTCCACGTTTATCAAAATATAATAAACATTAAGCATAATGTAGTTGAGAAGAAAATAAAAGGTTCATGTCATTTTAGAGAGCAAAATTTGTAGATATTGAAAAAGAAAATAAACTAAAAATATATATTGCTTTCGTTGCCCAGTATACACAATATGTTCGTCTATTGTAATTATGTAGAATAATGGCAAAGGACATACTCATAGTAATGGCCAAGGACACGAATCACATGGACAGGGAAATGGCAATGGACACGACCCGAATTTCACTGGAGCACAGTGTACGTATGAAGGTAAGTTGGTTTATTTATACATCTGCAAACAGTTTATAGTCACTGTAAACTATTTCACGATCATCATTACGTGCACTGTTACAACTACACTGTCGATATTTCCAACATAAACGACTTGTATTATTATTATTATAATGTATTATTATACACACCACATGCGTGTATGTATATATATCAGATGGCCAGGAAATATGCGCATACTGAATTATGATTACGTTTTAATATTTTATAATAACTTAGTTTGATATTCAATTTCGATAAAAACAATATTATCTTCAAGATAAGCACGTTTTCAATAATTGCAATATTTTGTTTTTCAAGCAAATTGAAAAACATTGGATTTATATTCGGTATTTCGTACAGATAATTTGTTTAAGTGCACGAAACTTTTTCATCATGGATGGATGTTGCTTACATTGTTTGTTTTGGTCTCTCGTTGTTTTGTGTGTGTTTTAACCTAGAACATCGGGAGTGGTCATGCACACTCATATAGGTACTGCAATATAATAATATCACCCGCAACTGTGTAATAACTGGTAATAAATCTAAATAGTCTAATCTAATTGACCGAGATCTTCTTTGGTTTTCGATACAGATGGCAGACCTAACATAGTCATGTTTGTGGCCGATGATTTTGGTGAGTCCACTTTTCAACATACTTTTAACGATACATATCACATGATCTAAAGTTATTTTGTTCTGTACTGAGAGGAGATTTCTTTACTTATCGTCTGTGTTGTCTATTTACTTCGCAGGTCGCTGGGGTGAAGATATCATGGATGACGTCATTCCTAACATTATACGCATGGGCTCAGAGGGCGTCATTTTGGATAATTCGTACGTTCTCCCCACAAGTTCGCCGTAAGTGTTGGATAATTCCATCTTTTCGTGGTCAAAGACCGCCATGAGACCATTTATTATTTCTCTGTATTTTTTAGTCTAAAATGTGACGCGACTTAAGTTATATAAATGGTTAATTAGTCTGATTTTCACTCTAAAACGTTTACTACGTTTACAGTACGAGATCAGCCTTATTGACTGGATACATGCCACACAGAACTGGAATGCAGGTAAGCATATATTTTTATCACTACATAATTTAAGAGCTATTGCAATTCAACTGAAATCGACAATATTTAAAGTTGTCGGCCACAATAGAGATTCGTATATTAAAAATTTAAAAACAAACTAGTATAACACATTTTTATTTTCAGTTTCATACTATATACCCGAGTGAAGGTTACGGCTTACCGATAAATTTTGAAATTCTGCCCCAGAAATTGAAAGAGCTGTGTTATACCACCTATGCCATTGGCAAGTAAGTATATAGTGCAAGAATGTGGATGCCTTATGCTACGTCACAGAATTACTTGTTTTACTGAAAATTAAGACTATATTGCATACACCACCATATGCCATCACGATCGCAATATAGTTGTGTGCGTTTTCTACTACAACCTCCGTTCGTATTTCGACTTTATCAAATGAATGTTAAGAGTATGTTGAACTATATTCACAATTAACCGTACGGTGCAATGTTGATTTACCACTCGTCATCATAAAGATCTTAGACGTACTTGGCCGTCGAGATCTCGATGAAAAAGACAGAGTCACGATATTTGTTTTTGCTCCTCAAATAGTAAGTCTCACCACCATTGCTTGTACTGTTCCCCTGACCTATGCAACAGTGGGATTTGTAATAGAGAGCGCAATGAATGGCAAGAATATAATGCTCTTCGTGTGGCAAACACAAGTCTCGAGGATTTCTCGCTTTTAACGAGACCTCGGCGTTCTTTTGCGTTAAAGATCTATTCAAGAAGGTTTCACACTTGACAATAAGTTTATCCTGTCACGTCTAAAAAGCACACGACACACAATCATAGTTTTCCGTCTCGTGAATACAGGTGGCATTTAGGTTTCTGTGCTGATGAATACCTGCCGCAAAACAGAGGATTTGACAAGTTTTACGGCACGTACACCAGTGGTGTGGATTATTTTGATAAAACCTCAAGTGATGCCTTGACTGGTACGTATACGATCCTACAAATGTTTTCTCTTGATTTTCTTTACTTTTATGTATTAACATATACTTTTTCCTCCGTCGTTAATGACATTTTTTTTATTTGAAACGTAATTGTTCATACTATACTTTACCTTGGTATTGATGATATTCCTGGTAAATGGAAAGCAGCCATAAATACAAGATTAAAAGACAACTCAGGAAATCAACCTTTATCTAGTCATCTCAGTTTCCAACAACATTTCTCAGACGAGCTGAATTTGCCACTATACAGACTTGAAAAACGGCCCTACATACAAATACCTCATAGCGGTTATGAACAAAATTCGGTCATCCGGACAGACTTGACACTGTGTGGCATGATCCCTCAATACCGGTGTTGAGGGACTGTGGCGTGATCTACTGGCCTTGCCTTCAGATATTAAACCCAATTTCAAAGGGTGTTATACTGCCCCCATCACAAAACCTGGGGGAGATTTGCAATGGCGTGTAATACACTACTGCTGTTTTTTTTTGCCAGGGTAAATTTTGCCGATTCTGAAAACTGTCCACTTTGTGGTGACCTGGATTCTCTCATTCATATTTTTATTGAATGTCCGGCGATTAACGCCCTCATTTCTAGCATTTCTACTGACTGTATTTTTACAAATTGGTTTGACGGTTCCTCTTTGGTGGTTCGTTATTTTGCCACCTACTCACTACTCACGTTGTTTTCTCTCTCGTCAGTGTGGGAGTATTTTTCTTTTTATCCATTATCACTGCAAAAGTTGCTATCCATAACTCCCGGCGGAATAAACGGGAGGGGAGTTCTTTTGTGGATTCGTTGGAAATTCTCAAAACTATCACCAGCAGAATTAAATCTGAAGATCAGTACTTCAAACTTGTGAAACAGAAGGTCAGGTTCGAATACATTTGGACAACAAATGACACTCTCTGTTCCTTGGAAAATGGAAAATTACAAATCCATTTCTGAACTTGACTTCAAACTGTTAATGGTTCAGAGGTCGTTTTACACTTCTGTTATTCAACTTGTCATTTGGTTCAATCTTGTTGTTTCATGTCTGTGCCTATTTCAATACATCTCACCCAACGCCGTTGCTTGTTTGTTTGTTATTACACTACACGTTATGTGTTTGTATATGTTTTTTTATTTGCCTTAGAATTTGGCAGGGAGGGGTCGTAACCTCTTGCAGTGAGAACCAATGTGACTGGCCTGCCAACGGGGTTCTAAGGGTTGTTTTTCTGAGTTAAATGTGAATCCCGTGAATCATAAATCACTAATACTTAATCTTATTTATGTTCAACAGGTCAATCAGCGTACGATCTTCATCAAAATGACAAGACAGTAAAAGCTAATAATAACAAGTATTTGTCGGTAAGTGTTAACTCTTTAAACAAATAACAATCATATAGGATAGTTTCTCCATACAATTATTGATATTAATGCTATGTGCTCGCCTCCGCCTCGGATAGCGTATGTAAGCTTGCCTGCTTTGCACATGATACAGTAAAGAGAAGATTGCTGTGTCTCTGTATTAGATACCATTATCTCAATACCCATGCAAGCTGTCCATTTGATGCAACAGCCAATACATAGATACATCGTACAAACAAGCAAACAACTAATCAATTATTTACTCGTTTTATTCTAATATTATTGTCTCTAGGAGCAATGTTTGAACAAAGCCACTGATCTTATTAGCGAACACGATACGGCGAACCCATTATTTATGTACTATGCGTTTCAGTTAACGGGTTCTCCTTTACAGGTAAGACGTATGATATTCATACCAATAACCTACGCAGAACGAGCAAATTATCACGTAATACCTGCGCATTGTAGGTGAGGTCATACAACGATACGATATATTTTCAGCCGCACCACTACGCACACATTACCTACGCGGGAAGTGCCGATAATGTGATAATGGGCCCTCTTTTTCGTTCAAGATAGGTAAACAATCAGTAATAGTTATGAATATGGAATTTATCCTCTGCCGACTTTCAACGGGTAAATCATGTATTATACATGTTACAGGTCCTAGTCTAGCACCTACATTGATAGATCACAATATTAAATTCTATCGTTTTATACAGTCTTGTATACTCAAATGTATCTATGTATATATTGACAATTCACAGTAATATGCCATAACCACTTTATGCATGGTGTTTCAAATACGGGACACCAAATTGTATTGGATATAAATCCTAGAATAAACGTGAGTTATAGAAGTCATGCTTTTATATCAATATTGGTATAAACTTTGTGGTTTAAATACCTGGGTATAAATACTGCCCCTTTTGTGTTAGGGCTTAGTAGAGTTAAATTCCCTGGCTCAGTGTATATTATATACGTACTATGAACAAAATTACTGACTTGTTCAAATAGTATGCTACGTTCACTTCTATAGGCACCTCAAGAGAAATTGGACAAATACAATGACGAGAATCCAGAGAGACGCGCATTCAAGGGTAAGGAATATGTACGCACGTGCGTAATTGTTGTCACGTGATAGCTACCATATTGTATTATAACATACACAGATATTTTCAGTTACGGGAGGTTACGTCATGATGATATATAAGTGAAAGATCATTTCAGCAAAATCGTGATTATTAAACTTCAAATCGCGTGAACTTGAAGGTCGATGCATAATATTCGATATATCATGTACCACTTAACGTGTAATAAACAGCAACCAAGTTTAAAGGGCCGCAGTCGTCGTGCCGCGTCCATTTCGATATGGACTCATAGCGACGTATACAACGCGTGTAAAATACATTGTTTCCATGAAATTCGAACACGCGCTGTGCGACGACCACCGCGCTTTAAGTACAAATCATAGCGTTTAG
Organism: Saccoglossus kowalevskii; assembly: GCF_978046115.1. NCBI lineage: Eukaryota > Metazoa > Hemichordata > Enteropneusta > Harrimaniidae > Saccoglossus > Saccoglossus kowalevskii. The sequence goes on from NC_140641.1 coordinate 21,661,590, forward strand.
TTGTGTAACTGACGTTATAGACACGTGTCAAGCGATAAGTTTCTCTTGATTTACAGCAATGGCTTCCGTGATGGACGATGCTATACAAAGCGTAGTCGATGCTCTTCAGGAAAAGGGAATGTTGGATAATACGTATATCGTTTTTCTCAGTGATGTGAGTATCGACCATCATGACTCTTGGCAATTTTACGAATAACTTGGTTCAAATGAGCGCAACGGCACTGGGTTGTAGCGATAGTAGCAGTATCTCGTCATGGGAAACATTGATGAATTTGTGATCGATCGACATCTGTTCAGTTGTCTAGGTGTCGTGAACAATGTACCCCACCCTTTTTTTGATATCACAAACGTCATATTGATTTTGAGCTAGTATCAACAAATTATGAAAACATCGAGTGGATACATTGACAACGATTTATCGTTAACCAAAAACGTTTCTTTTTTCTTGCAATACACGCAATTTAGTATTCGTCCTATGAAATAATGAAAACACGTTAAAACGCATGCGCACTGATTGTTCGGCTACGTCAAATAAGAATATGAGTACACATGTCTATTATTGGTTTTCATTCATCATCGAACGAATATTATTGTGTGTGATAAAAAAAAAAACGACTCTTTCAATTTAAGATGAACCGTGTTCCAAATGTCAATATTTGTTTTGGTGTTACTATATTATTTATTTATTTTATAAAATGTTATATTTCACAGAATGGTGGCGAAGTAACTCAGGGGGGAAACAACTGGCAACTGCGAGGTAACAAAGGAACACTCTACGAAGGAGCCATGCGTACACCAGCTTTCGTCTGGGCTAAGCCTGGAACTGACTTGATGGCCACTGGCGGAGAGGTGGCTGATGGGTGAGATTATTAGGAACAACCATAACGAAGAAACTAAAGTACATTCAGTCATAATACAAAAATACAACAATGAACTTTATAGCATTTATATGTTGGCACGCATCGAGTGTTAATAACAACAGCACAGGCGTTCATAATTATGACGCGTGCTTCCTCGTTGTAAATAACAGCATATTGAAACATAACGCTCATGAGTGCACCACAAATGTAGGAGAATGCAATTTACATGTGTTTATATCACTTTTCATTCTCTAGATATTAAACTTTGCATTAGTATATGTAGTTAACCAACTTGATTCTCCCGCAAAGGATCATTGATAAAGTATGACATCATCGGTAGCATCTGTTGTGAACAATTGAGGAAATGAGTTTCAACTATAACTTCCATAAAATTGGTTGAAAGCATAGAACATGGTATCATTATAGTATAATTCTATAGACGAGTAATACGCACACTGAAAATTCTAACTAATTCGCATCAATATTTCTCAAGTTATGGGTTATTTCTCAACTGTTTGCAGCCTTCTAGTGTGTTGTGATGTCATATTTTACCCATGATTCCTTGCTGGAAAATCAAAAATGGTGGAATTGAAACGATTTAGTTGCTATAGATATATAATATAAATTGTTTTGGGCCATTGCCGTAATGGATATAGAAAAATGCGAGTAAGTTACACCAACACTAGCCAGTGAAGTTAGACTAAGCTTGTTCAAATGTCGCAAACCATGTTTTAATTGTGTCTTCCATTTCAGCTTCATGCACGCCGTTGATTGGTTCCCCACAATCCTTAGTATCGCAGGAGGTATTAATGACGGTAAATTGATATTTCCTAGTATACATTCATTAAATGTATTTGTATCTTTACAACGCGGATGCTGGCGTCTAGTTCTTTGTATAACGGTATAGTAAAACTTGAGTACCATGTTTTGGAGCCATATCTTTTCCACAAACTTTATTAATTTATCACTAACTGTTCTCATTTCAGATGTAAACATGGATGGTAAGGACCAGTCGGTAATGCTGTTAAACGATGTGTCTGTACATCTCCGTACTGAGTTCCTGTATGCGTTGGACGAAAGCATGGACGCGGCAAACAAGAGAGCTTATAGGTAAACTATGGAATTGTTACATATACTATTTAGAGTCTATTGTTACAACACACTGCGTCCCGATTAAGTGATATAAATGTAAGTTGTCAACCTGTGGCCACACGAAATTACGTAACACCGACGTTTTAAATCACCACAGTAGTATCTTTGCGACGTTTACGCAAAAAGCAACCATAGCCTACCCTGTGCATGTTCCCCTAATTTGTTGTTTATTCTAGGTTTGGAGATTTCAAACTTATCGAGGGTGAGCCATCATATATGTATCCAGTGAGAATCAATGACGACACCGGTATGTACACTACACTGCACTACACTACACTGCACTGCACTGCACTACACTGCACTACACTGCACTGCACTGCACTGCACTACACTACACTACACTACACTACACTGCACTGCACTACACTACGGCAGAGGTCAGTGGTCGTTGAGAGATCAAAGTTCAATCTCAACCTTTTGACTTTTTAGTCTATTTCGGTATAGAAACGATCAGATCGTGTATGGGGCCTTATTACTGCTTTTCAAGGATTGAACAGCAAACTCAGACAAAATATTGATAAAATAGAAAGTATGTATTTAAAAAGATGAATATATTTATTATGGAAATTCCTGAATTATTAATAAAACATTTGCCCTGGAATGCTCTTGAGTTTCATTCAAATTCAAAGAAAACGCTTTCATTGTCTATAAAAACTGTTTGGTCACCCGTGAGTCTTTGCGAGTTTTCTTCAATCTTCCGCTGGATCGGTCAAATAGAAATTGGCTACGAAAAAAAAAACAAAAAAACTGTTTTTTCATTGTTCTTTGACATGCGTTGGCAATTTATTTATTTTTATTTCATTCAATTGTGTTATTTTAAATTTTCATGCAAAAACAGAAATTCACTTGACAAAAAAATAAAAATATATTTTTTTTTTTGAAAGTGCGTTAAACAATCTACTCATAATTACCAAGTCAACATTTGTTCTTATTACCAAAGACTTTTTTCTCTTCTTTATTTCAGATGACGTTTTTGTTCTGCCTTACGGTGCTGTCAGTCCAGTCATCACCAACTATAGTCCAATCATTCCCGTGCCTGGAGAACCAGTACCACAGCCAGCCCCAGCTCCATCAGTGCCCCAGACACTATTGTATAATGTGAAAAGTAAGCCTTAGTTCTTTCCTTTTAGTACTGTCTTTATATATTTGTTTTCGTAAAGGGCAAATAGCTATTAATTAACCTTTCAATATAGTTCAAATTATGTATTTTGGTTCAGTGTTTTATGTAGAATATAAAAAATTCCAAAAAATTCAGAACACATGTTGCCTGCCTTTAATAGTTTTATGATGCAACTGAATTGCGTCTATTCCGTAACGACAACTTTGCACTCATCCATTCGTTGCCCTTGCGCTTGCATGAGAGTAACAGGTGATATTATTCTAATATCTGTATTTTGTTATATTTAAATTCCACAAATAGAAATGAATTAGATTTACATTCATGGTAGAAGTACGGTTTAAGTTTGTTTAAAACTGAAAGCATATCATATACGCTATATACTGACGTTGCAGGTGAAAACAAATGATGACCGCGGGGTTCAAAGTTACGCTCAGGTCTCTAGAGGGCGCCATCTATTGAAAGCCATTTTGCCATGTGAATCTCAGAGATTACGTACAAGATGAGCTGTTTGCGTCGTCATCATGAGCCAAGCCTCTCCCAGATGGCCTTTCACTGATGGTTTTATTTGTCATTTGCTATAATAGTGTGCGCCGTGTGTCATAATTGTGTACGGTCTCTATCACGTGATCAATTACAAAGAAATTGCGACAACTCGTGCTTTAGTTTTCACACTGCATTTTATGTAACATTAACCTTTTCTAGGGTCGCTTTGCTCATGTAATTGTGTTTGAAACAATATTTTGGTAAGATTTGGTCACCTTTATGTGGTTATATTCACGCAAAAGTCACAGCTACTCTAGCAGTCTGTATAACAATTCGCTCGAACCAACTTGAACTTGTTCCGTGCTTATTCTGATATTTGAGTCACCCCACCCCTAGACAATTTGAAAACGAAGTCAAGGACGCTTGACAGTTGAATACAACTTTCCCGTAAAGTGACGAGCCAATTCCCGTAAAGTGACGAGCCGATTCTGTGACGTCAAAATGAAGTGTTTGGATGGGAACAATGTCGTTAAAATCGACAATTGTGCTTGGTTGAGTAGTTGTTCTCATATAGGATATAGTCAAATCTCACAAATACATAATCGAATAATTATCGACGAGTCCGCGAACTGCTTACTTAAACTTGCCAACCCCAAAACTTAGAAGGAACAATGCTTATATTTCTGCGAATGAATTGAACTCAAAATATTTTTCTCGTTTCAGATGACCCTACCGAACAAAACAACCTCGCTGGGAATTTCAGAGTGTACGTTCTCATTCTATCATCTAAAATCAATATGGAGCGTATTAAAGGGGTAGAAAGTCTGAAGTTGAATGAAACCGCATGGAACAAAGACGTGGCCCTCTATAACGAAATGATTGCTGGCGGTGTCTGGATGCCTGGTTGGTGCAGCGCAATCAGTCTGTAATAATTACCCAATTGAATTCATTTATATTTATTTAATGTACAATGACTTAGTAATTTGGGTCTCGGTAAAAACTTTAGTTAAAATTGTGAATAAATTATGTGGGTTTAACTTTTGTGAATAGTTGACAAAAGTTTACTTTGGCGCTGGAAGGGTTAATGTTTATATTGCCGCTGCAAACACATATAGATGATGTTCTAATCGTTTGATTCATCCTCAACATGACCGCCAGTCTGTTATTTGCTATAATACATCTTTCCTTGTTAGTCACGCCCTCTAGTGGCCATACGAAGCGCTTCTATGAAGTACTAGTAAATGGTTTGCACGAGACCGTTTAACGTGTCTATATTGTTTTGGTGTTTCTTGGATAACAACTAAAACGAGTTGTACATTTGACTGATACTGTTGTAACTTTGACGTCACAGGGCGCTTCGTTACACCATTCCTGGGTATTTGGCACGTTCGGATATCTTGATTGGAGTATTTTACACTGCTGCAAGGAATACCAAAATCTCCATTAGACCCTAGCCATATACACATGCATTAAGTATAAATGATATTTGGTGTGTGTATATGTTTGTATAGATATGTAACTGATTAAGCTTCAATGAAAACAAAAGTAGTATTTCCGTTATATTGTGGTTGTGGGTGGCGTCGCGTTATCAGGTTACCTGCGGACTAACACACCCTACGTCACGAGTGTACTGCACTAATTTCCTTCGCTCACACATTTGCACATTTTGGGATTTTATCATTAAAGGATGTTGTAAGCACTATTATTTTGGGTTATATTTCAACTATGATATTTAGATGTGTTTTTGAACTTGTATCGAATAATAAAATAATGATACAGAAACTGCATAATGTTTTTGAAGCTGTTATACTAGTTCTAAATGTATGAATTAGGGGTTAGTATGGGTGGTCATTATGGATGTTTTGTTACGACATCGGATACATGTGACATGAAGTACAATACCTGTCTTCTAGAAGTCGCCCACTGTCGCTTTGCTAGACGAGTGGGTAACAAACCAAACTGTTGTCGGTACCGGTATGCTTGCTCCTACATTGAAATTACTTGTCAAATAATTGGCGCCCTCCGGCGACGAAACCTTGCAACAAATAAAGTTGATGTCAAAAGCATGTTTTCTAGTGAGGTGAATCTGTTGTTTTGAGTTAAAGACCATCATCTTTATTCATTGTCGTTTGTTTACTGAGTGTTGTATTGAGCTGACTAAGAATGTATAAAACCACATTTGAACAATCTTGTAAACTAATCTCAATGGGCATTGATAATACTATATGTTATATGTTCAGCTTATTTCTTTTGTTCCAGTTCGACTATATTATCTAGTTTACCAAATTTGCAACGGTGTTTACTACCTCCGGTAAACTAGTTTGAATTACACTTCGTACACATATATAAATGCATTTAGTAGTCACTTTCAATTCAGTCTAAACTCTGGCAAATCTCTGCTAGAAAAGATTAAAAGTAGTTTTGTATACTTTTACAGAAATGCTGGGTCTAACGCAGATCGATTCACCATTTGTGATCACAGGCGTGTCTGGGTTTGCTCGGCAGTACGATGAGTATCAGTCTGAGGGGCCACGTACGCGGTGTCATGAGTTACCATATAACGGGAAATTACTTTAAAAAAACACATTTTCTATCACAGTTAAAATCCTCAGTTCAAAGTCAGACAGTGGTGGTGGTCATCGTGACGCATCATTTTCATGAGTTCCATACAACTTATACAGCGCTTCTTAAATGAAGTGTTCGTTTATGCAAAATTCAAAGGATACAAACTGAAAATGATAAGAGTACCAGTTCGATAGCATTATTTAAAGGGGCACCTTCCAGTTAAGCCTAATCTCACAACAAATTTACTTTCTGGATTAAAATAACAATGGGTAACAAAAGATAGATTAACATTGTAAACAACATAAACAATAGTGTCCCATGATTCTTTGGTGCAATCCATGGGATTGAGCGGTTCCCCTTTAAAGGTATCTCCTGAAATTCGGAAACTATGAATTACAGGGTGATGTAGTCGATGGGCAAGAGAATGTGTAAATCATGTCTGATATAATTGGCCCGAAACTCATCTGTCTTTGAACAGCTCGGTGTACAATAAGTTTGACGTGACCGCAGTGCATGCAGGTCGCTATAATAAGTGGCACAACAATAAAACAACTGTAAAATGTTAGTATTCATGTTGGGGAAAAAACATTATGCATACACAAAGTAAAATAGACATCCAAATTAAAGCTCGCAATATATTTACTTCAATCAACAGGTTGACAGTTACCGCACAAATAGTAAGGGACTGGACAAAAAGTAGATGATAGGTCGGTGTTTTTTTGTTTGTTTTTTAGGAGGGTCACTGATTTTCGTGGCAGTGTTGAAGAGAGGGTTACAGTAATCTGCAATGGAAGGTCGCAATTGTTTGTGCAATGCAAGCCTCATGACACCACAGTAAAAGAAGTAGGCGAGATTCTATGCAGTCTGGTTGACTGTGTTGCCTCAACAAACACCTATTCTTATTACTCATTTAGCAGTCGAATTTACATTGAATGACATGTAAACAAACACAAGTTATATTCAGAGCTGTGATGATGACCCACTGTCTGATGATTCTAATAATAAATCATCAGCAGAAATGAAAGTGTCCAGCCGGTACTATACACCAGATCTGGGAGAAAAAAAAACAAGTTACTGGAACAGAAAGTTTTTTGGCGATTAGCAATTCACAACTGGGAAAAATAATATTTAATGTACGAGTACTGCTGGATTTATACACACAGATTTATTGTAGTGTAATATTACAATATGCCTTTACAATAGCAATAGCCACTGTTTGTTTGCATGTATTTCAGCAGATTGTAATATACAAATGCAACTTTTACACCACATTACTTAATATCATGATTATTCAAATGTGATCTTGAAAATTTAATCATCTTAAGCCATGATTATGAATATATAATTGATCTAGCATTGGTGTGGCTAGAACCTTTCTACTATAAAGGTACAACCTGTTACCTATGGTTCTCCTTTTTCATTCCACTGCAATGTTTGGCTACAAGGCAGACCTTTCTGTCCCACCCACCCTTCATTTCACAGTATATTTGGCTTGCTCTGTTTTTTTTTTATCATTTTAGTGCAGGTTTTATAGTATTATTGAAGAATTTTCTTCACAGAGATGTATTTACCCCAAGCTAGAGGAAACTTTTGTTCGTATGGTGGATGTGCTGGCATGCAGCCACAAGCCTACTTATTTAACAAGTCATTGTTAATGACATAGTCCCCGTTGGAATTAGGGGAAATGTTATTCATGCAAAAAATAAAGTTGCGGACCAAAAGTGTAGTAGTCATAAATTCATAAATAAATGTCTGGTCTAGTATCAACAGAAATAAAGTAGTATGGTCAAAAAGTAAGATCACATGCAGTCAACCATCTTTGATCCGATTGTGAAACTAATTGTCATGGACATGTATCATAACATGTATAATTTGATGAGAAATAAACATGTCAACAATACATTTTGAAACAACAAGATGGCTGCCAGTTGATCATTTTAGATTTGAACACGAAACAAATCATCAAGGACATGTATCTCAACATAAACAATGTTTGTATCAAATTTCAACAAAAAACGACAAATCCTGTCGAAGAAACCACAATTTTCAAAAAACAAGATGTATGCCCGTCGGCTATCCTTTGTCTGATATATTCCTATATTTATGATGTATGTGCCAAACATGAATGAAAATGTGTATGGTAAAAAAGTCAAATTTTCGTTGACAACCAAATGGCAGCCAGTCAGACATATTGGATTGAATCAGTAAACCACTGCATGTGCATATGTCTCAGTAAAAGTACTAGGCGGCACATGCAAAGAATAAACAGATTTGGTCAACAGGGTGCTGAAATATTTGTTCGAACGGGGACTAATAAACTGGCAGTCCCTGATTGCCCAAACTTATATCTTGGTATCGTGTGCATTTTTATAGGTTTATTAAGTTTTGAATCATATATCACACTGATTCAAGAGAGAAATACACTGAAGATGATTTGGTGAATAAGATTCCTTTTCTCATTTAATAACATATTTATACTGGGGATGGGCAAGTCTTCCAACAAGCTTTGGATAAAAAGCTTCTCGATACTTTTGCATTCATTACTACAATTCGTTAGACCTTGGCTGAATCTCGGTGCTGTTATAAACAAGTCATTGTCAATGACACGTCCCCGTTCCGTTCATATTTGAGTGACATATACATTCAAAGCAGATCATGACCGAAATGCACCTGCATATGTACAACACATTGTGCTAAATCTGAACAAAATCCATCCATGCATGACTGAGATCCGGTTCTGGAATTGTGAAAATACGTGATTTTGATGCATTTTCGGCCTTAAAATGGCCATCATTCCGCTATTGTTAAGCAGATCATGAAACAAATGCACATATCTATTTGTGACATGATGTACCATGTGTGTGTGAAGTTTGAACTTGATCAATCCAGACGAGTCTTGGATACGGATCCAGAACTGAATTCTTTAACAAAATGGCCGCCAGTCGGCCATTTCGAACTTGATCCGAAAAAAAAAGACGTGCATCAAGGTCCTATTATGTTTAATGAATGTACCAAATTTGAACAAAATCCATCCATGCATAACTGAGATACGGGTCCGGAATGGTGAAAATGTGCGATTTCAATGCATTTTCGGCCTTAAAGCGGCCCCCATTTGGCTATCGTTAATGAGATCATGAAACAAATGCACATACATATTTGTGACATGATGTACCTTGTGTGTGTGAAGTTTGAACTTGATCAATCCAGACATGTCTCGGATACGGATCCAGAACTGAATTCTTTAAAACAAAATGGCCGCCAGTCCGCTATTTCGAACTTGATCCGAAAAAAAAAATGACGTGCATCAAGGTCCTATTATGTTTAATGTATGTACCAAATTTGAATGAAATCCGTCCATGCATAACTGAGATCTGGGTCCGGAATGGTGAAAATGTGCGATTTCAATGCATTTTCGGCCTTAGAGCAGCCCCTATTTGGCTATCGTTAATGAGATCATGAAACAAATGCACATACATATTTGTGACATGATTTACCTTGTGTGTGTGAAGTTTGAACTTGATCAATCCAGACATGTCTCAGATACGGATCCAGAACTGAATTCTTTAAAACAAAATGGCCGCCAGTCAGCTATTTCGAACTTGATCCGAAAAAAAAAATGACGTGCATCAAGGTCCTATTATGTTTAATGTATGTACCAAATTTGAATGAAATCCGTCAATGCATAACTGAGATCCGGGTCCGGAATGGTGAAAATGTGCGATTTCAATGCATTTTTGGCCTTAAAGTGGCCGCCATTTGGCTATCATTAATGAGATCATGAAACAAATGCACATACATATTTGTGACATGATGTACCTTGTGTGTGTGAAGTTTGAACTCGATCAATCCAAGCATGTCTCAGATACGGATCCAGAACTGAATTCTTTAAAACAAAATGGCCGCCAGTCGGCCATTTCGAACCCGATCCAAAAAAAAAAATGACGTGCATCAAGGTCCTATTATGTTTAATGTATGTACCAAATTTGAACAAAATCCGTCCATGCATAACTGAGATTCGGGTCCGGAATGGTGAAAATGTGCGATTTTGATGCATTTTCGGCCTTAAAATGGCCGCTATTCGGCTATCGTTAATCGGATCATGAAAAAAATGCATGTGCATATGTCCCATATAATGTGTGATGTATGACCGAAGTTTGAACTTAATCGGTCCATGCATGTTCGAGATACAGGTGATCACGGACGCACGGACGGACGGACGGACGGACGGACGGACGGACGGACGGACGCACACAGGGCAAAACATAAGTCCCCGTTTTCGGACTGCGTCCGAACGGGGACTAAAAAGTGTGTCTCTAGAGTAATTAATAAGAATACAAGCCGGTAGGCTGGTTGGCGATCCGCTCCGCTCAAAAACAAGCAACATGTTTTTTGGCTGTTTCCATGGTGACATAAACGTGAAGCTGACGTCGGTTTATAACTAATACGAAGTTCGCAAACACAATTCAGTCTTTAGAAGTCACTTAGTTTAGTACTAGGACCACAGTTACTCTCTCCTAGTAGAGTTACTGTGCTAGGACGTATTCTGCTGTTACATTTATTATTTCCAACCGTTTTGCGATAGCATTTTTTAGAATGAAGCGTTTCCCGTAAATGCTGGAAAGCGAAATAATGAAATAACGAAATGGTAAATATTTACCTAAATTGTGTAGACCTTCATAAAAATATACTTCATAATGCAAAACACTAGTCACAGTGAGTAATTTAAATATATGACTCCTAATCGAAAAATATGACCACAGTCCAGAATTTCAGACGGATATTAAGCAACCTAAGAGCATATCAGAAGCATTTACTCTAAAATATAAAAAAAGAACTGCAGTCAAAAGTCAAGAATGCCAGCAAATAAATAACTCTGTCCCACAATCCTTTGTGCGCGTTATTACGGACACGCGCAAAAAACTGTACCACGCTTGTCAAATCTGGGTCAAATATACAGTACGCTACTATCTTGCCACAGATTGTTTAGTAGTGGAGTGTTCGGTGACCATTGAATTAGCCCGTGATTCATATTTTATGTGTATTAATTTATTCATCAATTTTCGTGACTGACAGTACTGCCCAAATTTTAGTCAAAAAACGCAACTGGTGAAACGGAAGAGCATCGCCAGGCGATGGACGCGCAGGGCTCTTTGGCAACGACCGCATATAGAGGTCAAAATACGCGTTCTATTTTTACGCGTTAAATTTGGCTCTTCCCTTTCGCCCCCTCCGGAATGTTCTACTTTTGCAGCCTAATAGCAGGTTTTTCGAAAAACGTCTAAAAAACACAAGAATTAGTAGAAATGTTCCTGTTTTGGGCGGATTATTGATAGAGAATAATGTCTTTATTACAAAAATGCTGAAAAACCGTGAGTTGTTGCCTTAGTTATTTTTTTATTGGCGAAAAACTGCGAACTCGGCAAATTTGGTTGCACAACTTCCCTTTATCATATACACCCAGCGACACCGATGCCAGCTGACTGTGTACAAAACTGGTAGGAGGTAATACATTTGGGGCGAAAGTATTCAAAAATCAGTTTTTGGATGTTGCAATGGCAGTGGTGGGCCAGGACTTTTTTCCAATTAGTGACGGCACGACCTACCTGTGAAGTATGAACAAAACCAGCCGAGCCGTTGCTGGTGAAAAGTTACCCCAACTTTAGGGTCAAATTTCTCGGTAATGAAAACAGATATCAAAAATTCAAATGGTAACTTTGTGCCCACACTCAAGCTGAGTAGAATGAGCTATGTTTGAAGTGTTTTATCCCAAATTTGTAGGAGGAGATACATTTGGCGCGAAGCTATACAAAAATCAGTTTTTTGGCTGTTGCTATGGCAACGGTGGTCCAAAAATTTTTTTCAGATTTTTCCTTATAACTAGGGTTAAGGTGTGACCTACCTGCCAAGTTTGAACGAAATCGGCCAAGCCAAAAAAGTCACAGAAGAAATAATACGTGAACACTGGAACACTGGAAATGTACACACACAGACACACACACACACAAAACGACAAAAGTGATTATAAGGGCAATCCTAGCGGAGCGGATCGCCAATAGAATGGTGGTATTGTACATATGTATCTCATATTCATAGGAATGCACACGATTCAATACACAACACTCACAAAAGTGCCAGTAAAATTGTGCATGTATCAGGGTTTTTTCTAGAAAAAAACTGCAAGAGGGAGCACTGCAATTCAGCGGCACCACCAAGTGGGGAGATAGGATTCTCCCAACCAGGGTGTTGAGTTTTTGATAATTCTAAGTTAAAATGGAGCATTCTGTGCCAGAATTACTGTCAGACATGTGATCACTAGTCAATCAGAATTTTATAATTGCCAAGGAATCTGCTCCCCGGGGTAAGGGCCGAATGGCCATAGCATGAGGGCGCTGCGCCTCTGTTTCTTTGTTTAAAAAATCTCTGCATGTACTATGGTACATACAGTATCATACATTGTTCTCTTCTCAATGAGAGCTGGGTTGAAGTTGGGTTAAACTGCTAATTAAATTGAAGTTACTAAATGTGGACATTCAACAAAAACTAAAATATAGGTTGCCCGTAACCGAAGTTCTGTTAATTGAACACCGAGTTACAATTTGGGCGTGGTTTCGCAGAAGTGGGCGTGGTTAATGAAATATTGGCGTGATTTGCGTAACTCAACAATTCAGCATCTCCTAATTAACATTACGATTAAGAGGTGTTAATTGTTATTTTCAGGATGCACGGTATTTGAATGACCGTTGAATGAATGTTGATCAAGATGGCATGATCATTCCCTTGTTTTTGTGAACTTTGTGTTGTATGTATACAAGGCCAACTGCCTACATAGCTTGACAGGGGTCGCGTGAGTTGCGCCCTCCGCAATGCTCCAAACCCAACACAGTCAGTGAGGTCTGATGCCGTTCGGCCGGCGAGAGCCTACTCACTGTAATGAAATATGAATGAATGTAAAGTTACGAGAATACCTCAAAGTATGCACGAAGACAGTACAGCTGGAGTATCGACCGACGCGCAGCATCTTTTCCTTCCAAGGATACACTATGGGAATGTCCGGTCAAACTCTGGTGGCAGCCATGTCTGTTTTTATTATTAGAGGACGCTTACGCGCGTAATCGTTCCATATTTGGAATTCGCATTTCCTAATATGGTAGGATGAAAATACCCCGTAAAATACTGCCAAATTACGGCACGCTGTAACGTATGGCGTTACGGTGACAGATGTATAATAATATGTGATATTTATTTGTAGTGTTATAGAAATGAATGGTGGGTTTTAAGTCAGTGATACTGATAGACTAGGAACCAATTACAAATGCTCATTGTATTTTGTAACTAGTTTATTGAAATGGTGTACACTGTATATCTCATATTTGCCATCCAGGCGCAATTCTTGTGAGAGAAATATTGTCATGCTTTTTTTTTCAGTCCGCATTGAATATGGGTGGCAAAGTTAATGATGGAGAGGAGCTTACTTTTCAGTGAATGATTAGTTTTAGTGGATTGGGTCACCGTAATAAAGAAAAGAGAAGATAGTTGCTGAAATAATATCTTTGCAAACTTTCTCTGGGAAAGAGCGACGGCACCTTGCCAGACGCGACAAGTGGAAACAACAAGCCCGTCGAAAATAAGACACATGGTTAGACCATGAGCAATATGATACGATCAATCATAATTATTCGAAATCATAACACACTTGAACGACATCCCAATATGTTGTCATTGGATTTACAAGTAGAAGAACACAAAACAAATGACTAAAAATCGACAAGGACAAAGCGAAACAACAAGTAAACAAGAGAAAGACGTATCGATCATATAGTGCACAGTCAACTGGCATCGGCGTGCCTGGGTGTATATGATATACACCCAGCGACACCGATGCCAGCTGATAGCACATATCATGGTGGTACATGATAATATGAAAATGCCAGGAGTTTCGAAAGAGCATACCCATTCTGCTCCATTTGTACACCAGTCGTTAATCATTCTCAGTCATATTCTTTATTCATTAGTTATTCGATGACGTCTACATATATTTACTTCGGACTTTGAGAAGAGAAAAAAATCACACAAAAATACAAATAAGCAAACTAAGCACTAATACATACTAAAACACGACGGTAGTTCTCTTTCTGAAGGATGTGGTGGCCCTGAAAAGGGCCGTTTGGTTTGTGTGTGCCGTGCACACTGGTTTACTTTTTCTTGGGCAGAAGTACCGCCTGAATATTTGGCAGTACACCACCCTGTGCGATGGTGACACCAGCCATCAGCCTGTTCAGTTCTTCGTCATTTCGTACTGCAAGTTGAACATGGCGAGGATTGATTCTCGTCTTCTTGTTGTCACGGGCGGCATTTCCAGCTAACTCGAGGATTTCAGCAGCTAAATATTCGAGCACAGCTGCCATGTAGACAGGGGCACCAGCGCCAATACGATTGGCGTAGTTACCTTTACGCAAGTAGCGATGACAACGGCCGACAGGGAACTGCAAACCAGCACGGGCGGAACGAGTCTTAGACTTGCCGCCCTTCTTCCCTTTACCACCTTTACCACGACCAGACATTGTAGATTAAATCTGTATGAATCTGAAGAATCAACAACCAGTATTGATGATGGCGCGAAACGCGGCGCTTTTTATAGTTGCCGTGCGGATTCCACGCGCTGGCAGCTTGTTTCATCAGCACCAATCAGAACAGTAACATTGTGTTGCTTCAACATGCGATGTGTTCTCTCACGTTCGCAATCTTCGAAAATTAAAACAGAATCCTTAATTTACATAATATTTGTAACAAAGTGGCGAATCACATTATTGCGTCTACATTTCATTCGTAAAAAGCCCGTCGTCGGTTGTACTTCTGCACATACGAGCTGACTCAAATTCGTGAAAACGAAAGACAAATTGGTTTTCCTATAATGCCGAAGCGGGCAGTTGCGGTGGACGGCTGCCTCCCACGGTTATGCTGACCGCAGCTTCACTGCTAGCCCTGCGTACACAGTTATGTGTGTACGAGGACGCATTTGGTTGATATATGTCGCCCACCACAGCCCTGCGTACCCCATTAGACATGATTAGACAATGTCAGGGAGCGCACCGGAGTTGGTGTGCAAGTTAAAAATACTAGTAAGTAGTTTCCCAGCCGAAATCGGTTGAAATGACGATAGTTATCCGTAACAACCATTACAAAATTTTCTGAAACTGAAATGTCTCAAAAACACCACTAGTAAAGACCAAACGCCACCATCACCAGTCCCAGACTTTATCTATCTAGGTACTCAGAACTGTGGTGGGCGACATCTAACATCCGAACGCGTCCCCTACCACACAGCACTGTACGCAGGGCAACTTCATTGCATGCCTATGACGACTTTCATTACCCACCGTGTCTGTTACATATATTACCCAGATATTCTTCCTACGTATAAAAGCCCTACGTTAGTTATATTATTATGGGTTACATTTATCATTAAAAATAAAAATCAGTAATTAATGTGCTTTATTATTTAACACCTAGTTTTATGCGAGTTGCTGAATTGTTCGAGTTACAGATATAGAGATACAAACATAGTTGAACTCTGGTGACCTTGCCCTTTGTTATATAATATTATTCCCTTTATCTTAGTTTGTTTCACTATGAATATGCAGTGTCATAATTAATTTTGAATACAAACAAGTTTTGGGATTGAAACAAAATTTTGTTTAACTATTTATTAAAGTTCAAGTTACTAAATATGTATGTTCGACAAAAACAAATGTATATTGCCTGTGACTGGTGTATATTAATAGAAAAAAAATGCACTATATTAAAAGACAATGTTAAATACTAGAAAACAATAATCAGTATTTTATTTTTTTCAAACTATACATTCATTCCATTATGCAATATTTTGACAGTATAACAAATAATAATAACCTCTCATTTGTTGTACAAGTGTTGTATATACAACTCGATACTATCGGCTAAGACCCACAAAAAACATTTTCCAAGTATGTTTATTTCATATCGTTCTTTATTAATTTTGAACCAAATACACACAGTTATCCATCTCATATCTTGATTATTTTAGAGGTTTTTCCCCAAAATACATGGACAAAATTATTCAGGTTTATTTAATTTTTTGGTGTTACGTGACAAATATTGAATTTGACATTCAAAGGATGAGGTTACTTTGCAATCTTGGGGACAAGTGAAGTGGACATTTGGACAATATCACAAAAGCTTAGATTGAAATACACCAGCAGCAAAAACAATATTGGTAGGATAACAACTATATATATATATTTGAGCAAAGACTCATGCAGGAAGTTTGTCCTGTTGAAACGCAGAACCATCCTCTGATTCAATGTGACAGTTGAATTCTGTCTCAAACGCTTTTAGAAAAAGTGGGGTGACCTCATCAATAGTTACATCTCTGCGTAGCTCTCTGGATAGCGAAGTAACACCTTTACCTACGATGCCGCATGGTACGATATGATCATACCAACTCAGATCGGTGTTACAATTCAAAGCTAAACCGTGTGAAGTAATGTAACGACTTGAATGGATACCTGTAAAAAAATATGAGAAAGTTGTCAGAGTGACTCACGGCAAGATGAGTTCAGTTGGGATGGAAATTGCATATTTGTTGGCAAAAAACATAAGTGTTAACCCTTCGGCCACCGAAGTCAACTTTTTTACCACTCACAAAATAAACTAGAACAGTGTTTCCCACATTTTGCCAAAGATTTTGGTAAAGGCCTGTAGCTAATAAGAAAGTATAACAATATAAATATGGGTAGAAGAAGTTTGAGATTTAATTGTCTTTTTTTTGCCATAATATTTGACAATCACAAATTTTGCAGGTTTAATCAATACATCAACAGAGGGCGCTGTGCAGTTGTAAAATAATTGGGGGGGGGGGGAGATTGGCTCTCACATTTTTTTGGTGCGCACACAGTGACCATAAAGATTCTAATATTTTGTTAGACCTAATCATATTTTAATCTTTCTAAAGAGGGTGTTAAAAACAGCAGTCACGGCATCAAGTGAAATGCACTGCTGATACAACAGTAGTATTTATGGTATTTATAACTTGAAATCCACAAATCAATTTTCAATATTTTCTCCATTTTTCCTTTCTAGAGCAAGATCACATATAGGCCATCGCACTTGTTTACGTTCTACGCATGTGCGCAGTGACTGGTTGACAACCATCGATCATTAGTACTTGAAGATAAAATAACGACTTTGCTCCCAGCTGTCGTTATTAAATATACATGTATGTTTTCTGTTAATGATACAACATGTGGGCAGATGGTGAGACTGTGTTGATCAGTGAATGAAGTTTGTTATCACTGTTGAACATCCTGGTTGGCAAAAATGTAAACAATGATGTCACAGACAGCCTATACATGTGAGCTAATATCACTGCAGAGTTGAAATTAAATTTGAAAACAAACTTTTTTTTTATTTTATATAATGTAAACCACTTTTATATCACTAATTCAGGTAGCCAGGGAAAAAGCTAAAGAGTGACAATTTCACTGAGTTTAAATTTCAGGCATATTCAGTGGGTTTTAAATTCATGGTTTTATCATTTAGATAATGTGTTCTATGCTAAATTTTACATATTCACTGGGTTTTTATTTTAATAGCTCATTTTCCAGTCAGCAAAATATGCAAAATTAAAACCCAGTTAATAGTTATCCCTTTTACAGTATTGGAATAATGTAGACAAATATGTAATTGCATCATAAGAATGGACACAGAATCACATCAATTAACGGTGTGTATAATATGCTTTTAGAACTTCTTATGTCATCAGAAGTTGCAGAATATGCGTCATCCTTTGCGGTACACTATACTTGAATATGGCAGCTGTGCATTCATTAAAATAAATGTAGCTATTGTAGGATCTTGCGTTTGAAATGAGATGGTTTCACCTTTCCATAATTGAACATTGAATCAAATTGACAATATATGCAAGCTATTTTTTTTTAAATACATTTAAGTACAATTATACATTTTGATATTTCAAATAACAGAAACATGTGACCATATGAAGTGACATGATCTATTGTAAATACAGGTAAGTAATTAATTCAGTTGTTTGATAAGCGACTGTGATCGGATGTCATTCAAAGAAAGAAAAAAACATGAATTGTAAACAGATGGGCTACCATATACGAGGTAAGCTGAAGTATAGTGCATTGTCAATCATGTGTTATGGAACTTGAAGGGGTATGGAAGCACTTACAAACATGAAATGTACATGCACCCAAATTAGTAGCATTTTTTCATAACAATTTACATGCAGCTCATAGCCGTGGTTTCGCAGCGTCTTTGGTCCGGAAAGGTATTTTGTTTTGTCTGTCAATATACACATCATTGGTAGGGTCCAGCTGTATACAATGATGTGTATATAATTGACAGACGAAGCAAAATACATTTCCGGACCAAAAAACGTCACAAAACCACGACTAGTCATACATGAGAGCAAATACAAACAACTTAGCTCTGTTTTTGTTAGCCACCCTGAACGTTTGCCATTGCAAGTAAAATTAATAGGAATGTGAGCTTATACAGTGTAGAATACTGTAAATGCATTTATTATTTATGGGGTTCAAACTTCGTTATTTTCACTGATAAGTAAAACCCGCTAAATTGAAAACCATGTGAACATGTAAAATAATAATAGAACTCCCCAATTCCCTACACAATTGGCAAACAAAAAAAGTGAATATGTTCAAAATGTCAAAATAGTGAAATTGAAAGTCAGTGAAAAATAAATGCTTTTATAGTATACAACTTACCTATTGCTGCAACCTTATTATCTTTTATCCAGACACCAGTGTGTGGAGACGTGTTTGAAACCAATCCAAAACTAGTGCTCATTCTAATAACACATTTTTCTAACTGGCAAACGTACCACCGTATACTCTTCGTGTAACGAGCTAAATTCAGTATAGGATATGCCACCATCTGACCGGGTCCGTGAAATGTAATCAAACCACCACGATCAGTGCGGAAAAAATCGGCACCCAATTTTTTCAACCGTTCCTCTTCTGAGACAGGGTAATCTTTTGTCCGTATTCCAACTGTATAAACGGGATTGTGTTCACAAAGAAGTATAACGTCCTTTGGTTCTTGGGTGATGTCGTCGCCATTCAATACTGTTGTTTTGGTAGTACGGGAACGCATGTCCCGGAGAAATTTCAACCGTTTAAAAACCTCTTTTCGCTGTACACCCCAGGCTTCTGCATATCCTATTCTACCCAAATTTCGTACTAAGACCTTAGAATTTGATGCGGCGGACATGTTTGTTTGCAGGAAAATAAAAAAAGCTTCACAGTTTCAAAAAAAGTACACAACCGTGGATGGAGCCATTTTGAATGAAGCATGACGGGCAAAAAACAAAGTTAGAAACACAAATATTTTGGAGGGGGCGCTCTGTCAAGAACACATGGTACTGATAATGAAGTCTGCGTCACAGCAGTTTGGTAAAAAGATTTGGCAACATTTTTACCAACAAGGGAAGAAGCGTTACAGTAAGTCGACCAAATGTGGCAATTACCTGTAACGATACTATCAGGAATACAAGAGAAAAGACATGATTCAGAGATAATTATTTTGCTTTGGGGCCAATCTGATTAAATGACTGTATGTATGTACTACCGGTATTGTACTCGGTGTATTTCTTTATATTACATAGTACATTTATTTCTTTTTTATTATATTTTTTTTTGTTATTTTGTACTTATTACGTACACATTTCTTTCTATTATCATAGCTCCTGCCTTCTGGACTTTCGCGGTTTCCAACACCTTAAAAAAGTACTACCAGAAAATAAATTAAAATAATATAAAATCTATAATATATATATATATATATATATATTTTAAAAATTGGAAAAGTGATAAAATAAGCTTAAACAAGTACCTTATTTTAATCAGATTGCTTTGAATCCTAAGAAAACAATATCACAACGTTCAAAACGAGTAATTAGGGATGAAATTAGGATTACTTATGGATGGTAATAATTCAAACCGAAATTGTACTTCGTAGTATATATAATTTATTCACTGGGATATCAAACATAGATTAATATTGTCGTATGATTACATAATGCTACCACCTGGTCCCAGTTTTGTGTAGTTTTTTTTGAAATGGAGATCGTGCTATGGGTAAATAAAAGCCGAAATGAAAGTGGTGTTCAAATATTTAACATTTTGTTAAAACTCATGTCAATGTGGCTACTTCAAAAATGTGATTAGTGTCAAGCTTTTTTTTTTAGCAAGGAACTTTCTTTCTTTTATGTGTTATTTTTTCAGATCTGCACCACACTCAGCGGCACCGTTTGTCCAGTAGCTTACCCTTTTTCACGTCGATGGGTGGTCTGTAATGTTGACTTTAAAATATTGTAAACTACAAGTTCCCATACATTACATTTAAAGGTCATCTGAATACAGCTGTCCGATGACTGAGTCTTGTGTTTCCAAACAAAAATCTTGATAAATGCGGCAGGTTATCATTTTCCATAAAATAAAACCCTCGTCTGAAAGCAAAACATGACAGTATGTGTTCGATCATAGTTCCTACGCTAATATACCTATTCATCAAAAGAATACT
The DNA here is from genome assembly GCF_978046115.1 of Saccoglossus kowalevskii. Taxonomy (NCBI): domain Eukaryota; kingdom Metazoa; phylum Hemichordata; class Enteropneusta; family Harrimaniidae; genus Saccoglossus; species Saccoglossus kowalevskii. The sequence goes on from NC_140641.1 coordinate 21,682,374, forward strand.
GCATTTGAGGTTGCAACCAAAACAATATTTTACGATTATAAATCACCATACCATATGTTTTTTAAATGCATTCTCAGACAAAAAAAAGACATCGACATTTAATTAAGGATATATATATATATACTTTGAATAAACCCCCCTATACAGATTAATTATAATAATGAATTTTTGAATTTCCCTCCAGTGAAAATTCTTGATCCGCCACTGCTCGATATAAAGAGGGTTGCACACTTAAAAGTCCTTTTATACTTTTCGAAATATATATATATATCAATGTTATTATTTTGTACCATTTTGAACATATTAATTTTCAAAAGTTTATGTAGCTCGACTTGTTTGCGGCTCCAAAACAAGTACCTGCATACGCGATAAATGTCGCTACGCAGTTTTCTGTACACTATTTTTGACTTAAAAAAATGAATTCAGGATGGAAAAAAGGGTGGTTATACTTATTAGCATATAATATCTTATCGTCTGAAAAACAATATCAATAACACTAATTAGCACAAAATCGGATAAAAACTGTTCAGATTCAGACTATTTAATCTTTAATGGTTTTACATGAAATAATGTTAATAAACGCATATTAATTCAGCTTTCTGAATATATAACCATCTTCGCTAGCCAAGGCCTGGGTCCACCGTTGAGTTCGTGACACCGTGCGGTTCGGACGGGTGCGTTATCATGATGTGTCCTGTTAATTCGGAGATAGAGATACTGGTCCTATCAGATACGGGGGGGGGGGGTTCTTGGCCGCCGATACAGTATAGGTGTGTAGCCCGCAGTGCTAAACCCAGAGCCCATTTTAGACCAACTTGAACCAAAAATGTATACCCCATCAACAGTTGTCCGGCATACCCCATAACGCAATGTATGATGGGAGACACTGAATGCCATGAAAGGTCGAAGGGCACACACACAGCATAATATATTTATGAAAATTGTTGGGAAAATCCGGAAAATGACACGAAATGCAAAAACAAGTTAAAATAGTGTTTGAAAAAATAAAAACCCATTTTCAGCCCCATGCCGATTTTACAATCGGTCATTCTTGTACAGGGGGTACAGACGAAAATCCCTGAAATTTGTGGATTCCATTTTAGACCAGATGGCTGAAAAAACTTGAACACCGCCTGGCAAAGGGCGGCACATCTACGTAAGATAAATTGCAGGAAGCCCCCCCCCCCCGGTCAGATATCAGCATTGAAATAACATTACAACAAAATATATTATACATGTGTTGATAGGAGGGTGTCATATATTCTCCGAAAACATGACTACCTTCCACTTTTAAGTTGTTTTGGTTCAAAATATTTTAGCAAATTCATACTGAATATAATCATGTGAAGCTAAAAGCTCCTAATAAACCCATTACCGTATCCATTTTGTTCTACATTTAGTACGGCAGTTATTTCATTGATTTAGTCTAAGTTAATAAACTTTTATTTCCAGGGTGTGATTTCTTTAAAGAGGTCATTTAATGATACATAACTTGATTTCCACAATGGTGAGTTTGATAACGTAATACCCCTTTTCCTCCCAGGATATCCTATCCAGTGTGACCTTTGCATGGGGGCATCAACAAATTGCTCTAAAGGTCAAACACCCCCCAGATTCAGAAAATCGAAATTGTTGAACATATACACATATTTATTGTAAGAGCTAGTCAATCAGCTTTTACGTGTATATCGCATCGAGTTGCATTTGAAAAGCTTGGAGTACATCACGCAACTGTTACGAGGTGGAAAAAGAGTGGACATATACGTAGATCCCACTAGTCATGGTGTTATCTCCCTAGCTCACCATTCGTGGTGAGATCTCCCCTAGCTCACCATTCGCCATTATCCGTGAGATATCGCTGCCCACCATTCATGGTGTGATCTCCCTAGCTCACCATTTGTGGTGTGATCTCCCTGGCCCACCATTCGTGGTGTGATCTCCCTAGCTCACCATTAGTGGTGAGACCTCCCTGGCCCACCATTCGTGGTGTGATCTCCCTAGCTCACCATTCGTGGTGATATCTCCTGGCCCACAATTCACTGTGTGATCTCCCTAGCTCACCATTAGTGGCGAGATCTCCCTGGCCCACCATTAGTGGTGTGATCTCCCTAGCTCATCATTCGTGGTGTGATCTCCCTGCCCTCCATTCATGGTATTATCTCCCAAGCTCACCATTCGTGGTGCGATCTCCCTAGCTCACCATTCCTAGTGTTATCTCCCTACCACGCCATTCTCGGTGTGATATCCCTCCCACCATACATGGTGTGATCTCCCTAGCTCACAGTTCGTGGTGCGATCTCCATGGCCCACCATCCATGGCGTTATCTCCCTAGCTCACCATTCATTTTGTTATATCCCAAGCTCACCATTCGTGGTGAGATCTCCCAGGCCCACCATCCATGGTGTTATCTCCCTAGCTCACCATTAGTGGTGAGATCTCCCTGGACCACCACTTGTGGTGAGATTCCCCTAGCTCGCCATTAGTGGTGAAATCTCCCTGGCCCACCATTCGTGGCGTGATCTCCCTACCTCATCATTCGTGGTGTGATGTCCCTGCCCACCATTCATGGTATTATCTTCCTAGCTCACCATTCGTTGTGCGATCTCCCTGGCCCACCATCCATGGTGTTATCTCCCTAGCTCACCATTAGTGGTGAGATCTCCCTGGCCCACCACACGTGGTGTGATCTCCCTAGCTCACCATTAGTGGTGAGATCTCCCTGGCTCATCATTAACGTGGTTTGATCTCCTTGCCTACCAGTCATGGTATGATCTTCCTAGCTCACCATTCGTGGTGCGATCTCCCTGGCCCACCATCAATGGTGTTATCTCCCTAGCTCACCATTAGTGGTGAGATCTCCCTAGCTCATCATTCGTGGTGTGATCTCCTTGCCCACCATTCATGGTATTGTCTTTCTAGCTCACCATTAGTGGTGAGATCTCCCAGGCCCATCATTCGTGGTGTGATCTCCCTGGCCCACCATTCGTGGTGTGATCTCCCTAGCTCACCATTAGTGGTTAGACCTCCCTGGCCCACCATTCGTGGTGTGATCTCCCTAGCTCACCATTCGTGGTGATATCTCCTGGCCCACAATTCACTGTGTGATCTCCCTAGCTCACCATTAGTGGCGAGATCTCCCTGGCCCACCATTCGTGGTGTGATCTCCCTAGCTCATCATTCGTGGTGTGATCTCCCTGCCCACCATCCATGGTGTTATCTCCCTAGCTCACCATTAGTGGTGAGATCTCCCTGGCCCACCACTCGTGGTGTGATCTCCCTAGCTCACCATTAGTGGTGAGATCTCCCTGGCCCACCATTCGTGGTGTGATCTCCCTAGCTCATCATTCGTGGCGTGATCTCCTTGCCCACCATTCATGGTATTATCTTCCTAGCTCACCATTAGTGGTGAGATCTCCCTGGCTCACCATTCATGGTGAGATCTCATGGCCCACCATTCATGGTGTTATCTCCCTAGCTCACCATTCGAGGTGAGATCTCATGGCCCACCATTCATGGTGTTATCTCCCTAGCTCACCAATAGTGGTGAGATCTCATGGCCCACCATTCACAGTTTTATCTCCCTGGCCCATCATTCATGGTGTTATCTCCCTAGCTCACCATTACTGGTGCGAGCTCCCTGGCCCACCATTCATGGTGTTTTCTGCCTAGCTCACCATTTGTGGTGAGATTTCCCTGGCCCACCATTCTTGGTGTTATCTCCCTAACTCACCATTCGTGGTGAGATTTGCCTGGCCAACCATTCGTGGTGATATTTCCCTAGTTCTTTATTCATGGTGCAATCTCTTTAGCCAGTCATTCATTGTGTGATCTCCCTAGTAGCTCACCATTCGTGGTGAGATCTCCCTGGCCAACCATTCATGGTGTTATCTCCCTAGCTCTCCATTCATAGTGTGATCTTCCTAGCTCTCCATTCGTGGCGAGATCTCCCTGACCCACCATCCATTCATGGTGTGGCCTCCATAGCTTCTCATTTGTGGTGTGATCTCCAAGCTTCCCATTTTTAATGTGATCTCCCCAGCTTCCCATTATTAGTGTGATCTCCCTAGCTTCAAATTCATAGTGTGATCTACCTAGCTTCCCATTATTAGTGTGATCTCCCTGGATTCCTGCTCTTTGTGTGATCTCCCTAGCTTCAAATTCATAGTGTGATCTACCTAGCTTCCCATTATTAGTGTGATCTCCCTGGATTCCTGTTCTTTGTGTGATCTCCCTAGCTTCAAATTCTTAGTGTGATCTACCTAGCTTCCCATTCTTAGTGTGGTCTCCCTAGCTTCCCATTCTTAGTGTGATCTACCTAGCTTCCCATTCTTAGTGTGGTCTCCCTAGCTTCCCATTCTTAGTGTGATCTACCTAGCTTCCCATTCTTAGTGTGGTCTCCCTAGCTTCCTATTCTTAGAGTAATCTTCCTCGTTCAGCTTTTGTGGCATGATCTCCCAACAATGAAGGACGCTCTCCACTCTCAAACTTGGAGGTATCCAAACATGGTTGGTGAACATATTTATAAAAGCAAACAAAGGTTGAGGAATAACTCTTATTTGCTGACGGAATTGAAGACAGGGAATAGCAAATATTGAATGGTGTTGATATGTAAATTAGCTTATTAAAGAAGCACCTTGTATGGCTGATAAAACTCTGAGGTGCGAATCATGTTCTGATTCACAAATTGAAGTTTATAACACTAACAAAACATTCTGGAAATATCAAAACATAGAGAGAGAAAAATTAATTATAAATCTGCGACCTGTCCCAAAGCATGTTTGTACCAAGATTCGTTTAAATGTGTATAGCAGTTCATGACATACCAGTGGAGAGGTTTAAAAATGACAAATTAAACATGCATGAATGTCAACCAAGGACTACTCAGGTCTGTGCATTATCTCAAAGCAGATACATGTATGTACAAAGTTCCATTTAAATCCTATGAATGGTTCTTGAGATGTCGGTGAAACCAGACAGACAGACAGACAGACAGACAGACACACACACACAAGGTTGACTGCAGAAACTCCCATTGAGTGCTTCACAAGTGGGAGTCAATTTAGAAAAGGGTAGTCCTTAAAGGGTGGTGGTCGTCCCGCCACGTCATATTTGATATGGGTTTCATAGCTACGTATATAACACATGTAAAATACATTGTTTGTTTACATGAAATTTGAACACGCTCTGTGCGACAATCATCACCCAAGCTTGTTTTAGTTTTGATAGTCAATGACACAGATCTCAATTAGGTTGTCGTTTTGACTGAAATCAAAACCTTAATTTTGTTTGCAAGATACTAGAATGATTTTTTTCTCACATAAATATTAGTGTTATCACATTCAGAAAAGAATACAAGAGCATTTGTGGCGAGTGAAAGTAAATCATATGGTTTTGTTTTTTTCAATTCCAGAAGAAAAAAAACATTTCAAATGTTGGACAAGAATTTGTTTATCATTCATCCGTCACTACGAAAGAAGCACAAACTCGTCTTTACAACGGGTCTCAAAAGACTGGGGTGCACGAAAAACAAAACAAAAACATGACATTAATTAACTCTCAACACATCAACTGAGCTGAGCAGGAACCGAACGCATCAAAGACAACAAATCACTACATTTTATGGTGTTTTTATTTACAAAATCTGTTTTATTGTGTTTAACCCATAGTGGTGTAACTGCTATATTGTTAAGACAATAATCGTTACATAAAAGTTCACTGTATAAAATCTGTTCTGTGTGTGTGTATGTGTGAGGTATAAAGACTAAAGTTGGTGGATACAATTCGTAACACTGTCTTTGGCAACTGTCTTCTTATACTACACGGTTATGGAAGAGAAAATACATCTCAATGTCAAACCCTATGAATTAAATATAATGTACCATGTGACAAGCAAAAACAGGAATGCATGCATAAGTACTTTCACCTTCGCAAAGTATTAGATTAAAAGAAAAAAAAAATCGGTATTTCTCTTAGTCTCGCTGCGAAACGTCTGGGACAAGTGAGTGGGTTTTGCTCTACCCTGCACCCCTGGGCAGTAATAAAACAGCCTACCAATATATATTAATTTCTCAAAGTAGTGTTGCTACGGCAACCTCCAAAGTAGCAGAAGTAATAACAATAGATTGTACATTCACCCATAACTTGAACCCTGTATAAGTAAAGTAATTTAAAATTGATATTAAAAAAAAAAAAAATTTTTTGTACACCTGATAATCCACTGAAAAAGAGACCGCAATATATTCACCAGATAGCCAGGCATAAAGAGGCAAAGAAAAGAAAGAAAAAAAACAAGACTGAAAAAAAATACAAAAAAAACCCATAAATATATGTAGTTTGCTAATAAAATCGTTTTCAGAAATGTACATTATTAGTTGAAGGCACGGCTTTAAAATTAGAAAAGCATAAAAAAAAAATATGACTCAAGTTTATGGTGATACTACATAGAGTATAATACAAGGAGCCGTATTGTTATTATTAATTAATGACCTCTGACCCGTCACTATAACAACATGACCAATTTCAACTTTCACCTTAATGTATAAATTTAAAAGTGATCACACTGTGATATTAGTAAAATTCAACCCCATCGCTATGGCAACCACCCTCTCCCCCATTTCATACATATATAAGATTACACTTCATAGTATTCCAATACAGTGATCATTAATTACTCAACTTTGACCCCATCACTAGGGCAACATATAGCCCAACACAAACCACAGTGCATAATTCCAGTACTGTAACACAGAATTACCACGATGTACATTAATTACATAATTAATCAGTCATTTTATAATATAAAGGTATGATTGAGTTTACAGATGCAATATTTGTTCTATTGAAAGCATTTATAAACCAGAATCATTAACATAAACAATGCATTTATGTAAACACATGTGCTACTAAAAGGGCAAATATGATAAATGGTACATGGACTGATAAATCAAAACCGTTTTTTATTTCACTTAGTGCCACCCACATTGCTGACCAACCTTATTCCACAGAACAACAAAACAATAACTTTTTGATGACACTCCCTGTTACTTGCGACTAAAACCTGGGATGTTTCTATTTTACTGAACATACAGAATCAGAGTAACAGCCATTTATTTAATTCTAAAAGGCCCTGCTGTTTCGCCATTTTTTATAAAGGTACTATGAAAGAGCATTTTTTTTGTGTGTGAATAGTTTTTGAGAAACACGTCCTTATATTTTTTTTTAAATTTTTAGGCCCTGATTTGTCACCAGCCTACAATTTGAGATATGGCATATTTCTACCATAGGAATCTATGGTAAAAGCCTAATACTGACAATAAAATACAACCATCATTTTCACCCCAAACTTCAAGTCAAGATCCATTACATTGCTTGGGAGTAACATTTATTGCATAATGAATAAATTCTGGGTACTGTAGAATACTTTATTTTCGCTTGGAATTTATTTTCGCTGAATGGATGATTCAGTGAAAATAAAATCCAGCGAATATACTTTTTTTCCTATATTTCACATTAAATTCATCAAAAATCAGTGAAAATAAGTTCCATACAAAACGCCAAAAAAGCCTTTTCAGCAAAAATTAATTCCAGCGAAAATAAAGTATTCCACAGTAGACCTTTTCACTACCAATTCCCTCTTTACACAGTAAATTCACAAAAACGTCTTATTTATAGCCTGCACTTTCCTTCAGAAGACGAACAAAAATAGCCAAATTTTTTGAATAAAAACTGAAAATTGACTCAAATTTTATCTGTTGGCTCCAAAATTAGGGTTCATTTCCAGAAATATTGAAGAATATAAGAAAAAAGGTGCCAACAAAATTGGGTGAGAAAGTCTGGTGGTGTAAAGGTTAATTGGAGTTTGAAGTTATTTTTATGAAATTATCATAAAAATCTAAAAAAGTGATACAATATTGGGTACGAAACAATTGATTTGATCGATATAAATTTATTGTGCTTAACCAAACAAGTACGCTATGAATACCAAAATATATTGAATCATAATTACATAATTTGGTTTTATATACTTAGTCCTGCACATTGTAAATCACCAATGATTCTTTTTTTTTTTTAAAGTGAACCTGTTCCATCAATCTGTGTTCATCCTACATCCCCCAGAGAAAATGACCATATGCAACAATTTTCTCGTCAGCCATTCAAATTTTCAATATTATAATTCACCATAATTTTTGACCAAGGTTTAGAAAATCAATTAAGTCCCTGAAAGACGTGTTACGTAAATTTAAGTAACCCTTGTGAACTTTTGAACTGTCCCACTTCTCAACTAGTTTAATCTGGTCAGCCATGATGACAGGAATTAATTACATGGAAACCTAGGGGGTGGAGATAACTTTGAAATGAAGCTGTGATTAAGTGTCAGTTGGCAGAAAAGAAAAAAACATTAATTAAAAATTACTTTTTTGCATTTTAAAAACAAATTGCCATCAGTTGTGATTTGATAGACTTATCAACAATCTGCCAGCTTATTTCATAGACTGGGATCACTTATTCGAACGAGGTAATAATTTGAGAGGACCCCTTAAACTGTTTCAGCAACCAGATCCCAACTTCTGAAATTACAAGGTGGCTGACAGCTGAGAGTCTATGAGGTGACCTTCTACAGTGGGGACCAACTGAGAGTATAGTTAGTTAGTCCCTTCACATCCAGTATGGCCAAGAGACATTATTTTTCCAATTTATGAAAAGAATAGGTCGAGGGTGAATTCCACTTTTAAAGACAAATTAAACATCCCAAAAATAAGTTGGGATATCTACCGGTAATTGTTGCGTCGCTTGAAAAAGAACACAAATCCACCTCCAATTATTATGGAACTAGTAGGTTAGTTGTAAGTTTTACCCTGATTGGTCAAAAGCTTTTTAGGGTGAACACAGATTTAATCAGAAATGTCAAAGTCTGTTTATTATGAATTGATTACTTAGCCCGACTGTTCACGTACACAATAGTGTATCACTAGTGACAATAGATTTTCACCCCAATTTTCAAACACAACTTCATTGCATATCTGCAATCAGTTTAGCAGTAAATAGCATACAGTGTTAGTGATGGGCATATTTAAAAAAAAAAAAAAAAAAAAAAACAATAAAAAAAATGGTGAATGTTTTTTTTTTATTATTTGAATAGAACTGTGGCATTAATCTGGTGGCTATTTACGGAGACATGCAAGATTGAATTCTTTATGTAGAGTTGAAATGACGAGAAGGAAAATTGACAAGTATTGACAATTTCAAATCTGTGGAAGCAGGAGACGCGTAACAAATCGTTGATTTGTTTTCTACATGCTTCAACGTATTTTGATACAAACCATCTTTAAAATCATCAATATATTCTCGTACATAAAAATATGATAAATTAAGAATTCAATTTAACACTCTCCTTATCAGTGCAATTCTGTCCATATTTCATAAATTAACATTTGACGTTGATCAAATTGATATGGGAAGTTTCATTTTGTTTTTGAAAAAAAGTTGTGATTGGTTGTGAATAGGTTAAAGAATCCCCCCCAAATTAAATAGGATGACCCATCAATGGAAGCATAGGATAGGGCTAAACCATTACATGGTGATAAAAACATTTGTTTATTTATAAAATAGCTATCTTAAAAAATATTAAATAAGATTGGCTTCACTCAATGCAGAAGAAGAGCACATCAAAAGAGATTAAACAAATCTGTGGGAGGGAAACTTAACATAAACTAATATTAAAATACAACATAGGCCTCTCCCATGATTGACAATCCCCCCTACAGGCACAATGGTACAGTCAAACTATCAAAATTAAAAGATTGAACCATTTTTTTCATAGGTGAGACAGCTAGCTTGAGTCAGCACTTTTTAATTGGCTGGCAGTGTCTTGAAGGCACATCGTGAATAAGGCAACATATTTGCATATGACTCACAAGGAATGTATTCACCATCCATTATTTTTTTTATTTTTCTCATTTCCGTAAAATCTAGAGTTTGGAAGCCAAATTATTGCTTGAGAATACAATGCAGTCTTATACTGCCTATTAATTTAATTTTCATCTAAAAACGTTTTTTTTTCTTAAAAAAACAAATTCATTTGGAAATTTAGTAACTTTTGTTTTAAAACATAATACAAACTAATTTATGTTGAAAGAAAAATGTTTTATGTATACGGTAAAAACTGAAAAAATTCTAAAAAAAAAAAACGACAAAAACTTGTATATATATACACGGCATAGTGTCTAAATAATGGTTTGGAAGACCCTAGATGAAAGAGCTGAACTTGATCACCTCTAAGAACAGTTGACAACGACATCGACAATGCTGATGCCATCGGACGTAAATTTTCCATTCAATTTTTTTTGGGGGGAAAGGTATATAATACGGAAGAAAAAAAATGGGGTTATCCCTAAATTTGACAGAAATATATAAGCCATGGAACTACAGGACTGTACAATTCATATTTACAAAAGTGAGTACTTTGAAAAACGAAAAAAAAAAAAAAATGTGAAAAAAAAAAAATCACATTTGTTGTTTTTTTAAATTTCACAAGTTCATTCATACTGTTATATAAGTACACGGAATAAGAATGATAAGATCATTCTATAATATTCAAATCACAGCCAGGTTAAAAAGTTTTCAATTTTGTGAGGTGAAAGGACTGCTTCAACGTCAGTCAAGATATCAGAACTAAGTGCTTCTTGTAAGCTTGGCACAAGATCATCCCCTTCCTCATCTTCCAGACTGCCTATATCAACATTGGTCCCCTGCATACTTTCCAGGTAATCATTCATGGGTGTTTGAATGGGTGTGGCAGCATTCATATCCGGTTTTCTCTCTGTTAATGATAAAAGTGGGATTATTAATATCATATTACTATTACTTATTATTTTTTTTTTGTGCCAGATGACAGTTCCGGACATTGAATGTCAATGTTGTCTCTCCTGACTTTTTTTGTATATGCAAATGCTAGTACTGACACATAGTGCATATTCCTGTTTGGGACAACATGACAGGGCTGTGTAGCCATCTCCCTATCAAATGGCAATTTTAATGCGCTATCCTGGTGTTAACCAGGCTTGGTCGAACACAAGAACCTGTGGACCTTAACCAAGGTTCCCCCAAAGTTGCTTTTGTTAGTGAATGAATCTCGGCCAGTGGAATAGGCCTTCCCATTGAGTCTGTGGCACACTCACCCGGGGTAGGGGTCTACCCTTTTAGGTGTTCAGCCTAAGGTAGGACTTGAACTTGGGTCTACCGGTCATGAGTCTGATGCAACAACCACTATAATACTACCAGTCACCGGTTGATTACGTGATATTGATCCACTGGGTACAAGCCACGATTTACTATGTTTATTAGTCCTGATGGAAAATATTCCAGTGCCATAATATTATTTAAGTCTATTGCATTTTTAGGGGTCCAAGCCTGTAGGGCGTGGCCCCTATTCTTATTGTCCGTTTTTTTCTTCTTTCTTCCGTAACTTTTTTCGTCGAGCCGTTTGAGAAAACTGCTGAACCAAATAGTCTGAAAATGCTCTATACTGATAGTCTCTAATGTGAACTGGTGCAACATGCTTTCAGAATTTTGATTGGTCAATTAGTTTGGCAGCATATTGGATTGAAATAAAAGTGGCTGTTTGACCACTTTCTGAGGGTCTAGGCATCTAGATTTTTTTATGGTATATTACAACTCATGTGTGATAGATATCAGCAATAAAAACTTTAGCGGTCATGTGACTTTTCTCACCATTTTGTTTTTCTTAAAAACGGTAAAAAACACTTAAAAATCTTCTTCTTCAGAACCACCGAGCAGAATGCTCTCATATGTAGTATTTAGCTTCTATATATGAAACCCATTTATGTTTGAAAAAATTATTACGATTGGTCACGTGGTTTGGCCACCATTTTGGATTTCTTCTAAACAGAAAGTAGTTTTTTACTCTGGCAACACTTGAAGAATTATTTTCAATTTGGCTTCATGGCATCTGTATATCAAACCTTTTCAGAAACCTAAAAAAGATTTCAGATCAGTCACATGGTTTGGCTGCTATCTTGGATTTTAAGCAAAATTGACCAAAAGTTTGGGCATTTGTTTCTCAGAGGTGATTCAACCAATCTAGATGTATTTATATTTACCATGCCTGGCCTTAGCTCCATATGAGAAAAATAATATTATTTTGATCAGTCACGTGGTTTGGCCGCCATCTTGGATTTTGTGAAAATAGAAATTATGCAACTACATGTTTTGTATTAGTCTGATTTCTTTCAAATTTTGTATGTGCATTTGTGTCATCAGATGCATCATTTTGCCCCAATAGCACACTGCTAGGCCATGTGGCTGGGCACCCATGGGGTGGGGGCTTCTAACCTCATTAATATGCATAACTGTTATAACTCAAGCACTGTTGTAGTTAGGATGATGAATCCTGTGTTATTATGACAACGTTGAACAAGAGATTTGATTAAAATAACAAATGACCATTTATGGTCATGTGAGCTCATTAATATGCATAACCATTATATCTTAAACACTGTTGCAGTTAGGAAGATGAATCCTGTGTTATTATGACAACAGTGAACAAGAGATTTGATTAAAATAACAGATGACCATATATGGTCATGTGAACTCATTAATATGCATTGAGTCATATCTTAAACACTGTCGCAGAGCAGGACATGTAACTAGTGTCATTATGAAGACATTGAATGAAAGATGTAACTGACATTAGAAATGGCTATATATGATTCTGTAATCTCATTATTGTGCATAAGAACATGGCTCATTATATATCCTGAAAACCATATTTCGATAACCAAACCAGGTAAATACATGGTACCAACTTCATTTCGACCTCATGTTACTGATAATACAAGCTACCTGATTGTCTAACATGTGACCTCATCAATTATGAAACAGAATCTTGTCAGCTTGGGCCCCCGTGACGTCACTGGCGGCTTTAATTATTTTTTGCAATTTGTGTTACTAATTTTAATTTCAGTTCGTAAGGTAGCGATAAATACAGGAGATAACAATTATGCAAATCGACTGCAAATTTAGCAGCAATTCTCTATGTTCAATATAAATCTTACCCCCATCACTTGTGTCCATTTCATCCACGTTACTAAGCATGTCATCGGGTGTCCGAGGAAGACTATAGTTAGAACTCATCCCGAGGCCACTGTCTCCACTCTCATCACGGCTGTGGTACGTCCCGCCACTTAGAAAGGGATCCACACCGGTTGTTGACACCGACGTCATTTCCCTGTCTTGCGATTGTTGATTCGATTTACTGACTGGCTGACCGTCTTCACCGACAATTTCTTTTCGAATCAGCATTTCCTGGAATAAAATGGTTGATGAATGAATAAATAAATTTTGGTTTATGTGCACATCTATGAGAAATGTTCTTCTCAACAGAACAAACACAGTACGTCTATTAGTTTCCTAATTAGCATGCTTGCAGATTCAGATTTTGAAGAACAAGTCATAAAAAATAAATTAACCTCGGCAAATAAGTGATGTTACTGTACAAGTACAAGTGAAAATAAAATAACCAAATTCAGCTTTTTGTTCAGCTATACACTACATGATTTAACAGTAGTCATGCTCGATGTGGGTCCCATACAACATATACAACGCTTGTAAAATACATTGCTTACATGAAATTCAAACACTGGTTTATGTGTGAAGACGTACAACATACTTTTTATAATTCAAGAGAAAAGAATTGCAGAGAATTTTATAACTTTGATATTAAGATACTGCTTTTCCAGTTAACCGGTATGGAGTTTCATAACAAACGAAATAGATATGCTTCAGAGCGATTTTAGAGCACAGGTGTCCTATTGGACTATTTTAGAACAACTGCACTGATCAAATTTGTCCATTTTCTATAAAAATAGGATGTACGAGTTAAATATGGAAAGAGCTTTTCATACACTGGCCGAATTCATCTATATTTTTTTTTTTAAAAAACAACAACCAGTCACTATAGGTCCTGTGAAATGCTAGTTTTGGAACGTGAATCCAAAGGATGGGTAAAGAACAAATCCACGTCTATCCAGTCTGGCACAGATAAATACACACAGTGTACAGTTACAGTATAACTGACTAAACACATGCCTGTGTCCTATCCTTCAATGCTTGACAGATGTATACAGTACAAGGCAAACACAAACTATACATGCACACAGTGACAGAAAAAATCTAAAATTGCAAGGTCATTGAACGGTATATAGATTGGAACCCATATTGAACAAGACTTGGTGCAATGACTAAAATGCAGTTATTTAAATGCAAAAAATTATTAAAAACCCCCAAATTATTAACCCATCTTCAATATACTAACGATAATTCCCTCCTTTTTATGTGGTTTTCTTTGAACAAGTAGAAACGAACATTTTTAATTGCAAGTCAGAGACTTATTATTTTTACATAACTCAATTTCAGGGGTGACTAGGGGTTAGTTGTATATACAAGTATAGCTCGGCCAGTAGAAGTGAAACTTTAGAATGTCAGTCAAAGTCCATATATATTTATATACTTCGGCCCACATTACGCTTCATATCAGGGGTTTAAGTATTATATATATACAAGTAAATCTAGGCCCCTCTAAGTAACCTATATTTTGACAACTGCAGCAACGGAAGCTTGCTTGTGGAAACCATCAAACGAGAAATACATTTAGAATGGCTCTACCATCTGTTGTATCAACTAATTTTCTTTTTTATGAACCACCCATCGTCAAAATGACCTTATATAACAATGATAATGATAACTAGCTCCTATTAGTCGGTAACTTTGTGACTTATTTAAACGTTAATTTCACTTTGATCAAGGTCTGCACCACCCTCTTCATCCTGATGATTAAAAATTAATTTTCCCGTAAGGACACTATGACCTAAAGTCTGTAGGCAGTCTCTTATGAATAATGTTAGTAACACAAGTAGAAGGACGAAATGACATTAGCAGAGTCTGGGTGGTAATAGATCATTGATTGCCCTAGACAAGGGTCAATGACAAGACTTCCTGGCAAGATAATCCAGCAAGGTCCAGTGAATAATACAAAATGAAGCTGAACCCGATACTACTGGATATTTTTACAAGGCTATCAGTTGTCTGAGTGGTAAGATGGATTGTTGACACATTACACCTTGATGCAGTACAAGGTGATTAGCCCGTGGCTGTTTTTTCAGAACTGTTGGGAAGAGATGGAGAGTAGGTACAAAGAGGGAGGAAAGAAGCACGGAGAAAAGTTCTTTATAGCCGTATTCAGAGAACTGTACTTGGTTGGGGATGGGTGGGAAGAGATGGAGAGTAGGTGCAAAGAGGAACAGTACAAGGTGATTAAACGTTAGCTCCTTTTAAGAACTGTACATAAGAGGGGAAAGTGGAGGGTGCAAAAAAGAAGAGCAAGGGAACAAAAATTCTACAAAAAGTTATGATGTTAATTATGATAATTATCTTTGTGGAATTTGTTATCACCTCACAAGAACATATTTATGTTTTTATTGTCATATTTATTGTCATGTATCTATAACTCGTCCAAATAATTACTAGTATTCACTTATTGCTCACATTTCTGTACAATTCACACAATATTCAATACAGTATTTTCAGTTTACTACTTGATTCAACTCGTTGTATGCCTTATTTTTTCCCTCCAAACCAAAATATTGCTCATTTTAATGTATTTTCCTATAATTTTTGTTGTCCTTTATTTTAACCAAATAAACATAATTTCTCTTTTTACTACAAGTCATAATTGAAATCATTGAAAAAATATGGGAAAAAAAATTGTATGATATTGTGAAAGTTGACAAAATTTCACTTTGGTGTTCAAAGCATCAAAGCTTAATACCAACATGCAAGTTTCAAACAAGCAGCCTCTCTGCTGAGATAGCTCCGCTGTTAGAAATGCACGTTTCAATTAAAGAAAAGAAGATATCATTAGAAAATGAACAATATGCATAGTATCAATGCAATGGGACTATATTCACCAAAATTAGAAAATTAAAGATATCATTATGAAATGAACAAATTTGAGAGTGGTCCACATGTAGTACCTATATATGTAATATCAAAGCAATTGGACTTGTGGTTTTTAACAAGAAGTCGAAAATATCACTTTTTACCAAAAATTAAAAAAATATTCACCAAAATTAGATAATTAAAGATATCATTACAAAATGAACATATCTGAGAGAGATTCACACGTAGAACTTATATATGTAATATCAAAGCAATTGGACTTGTGGTTTTTAACAAGAAGTTAAAAATATCACTTTTTACCAAAAATGACAAAAATATTCACCAAAATTAGAGAATTAAAGATATAATTACAAAATGAACATATCTGAGAGAGATTCACACGTAGAACTTATATATGTAATATTAAAGCAATTGGACTTGCGGTTTTTAACAAGAAGTCGAAAATATCACTTTTTACCAAAAATGACAAAAATATTCACCAAAATCAGAGAATTGAAGATATGATCATGAAATGAACAAATCTGAGAGAGGTCTACCCAAATTACATATACACCAAGTATCAAAGCATTCAGGCTTGTAGTTTTCCAGAAGAAGTCGAAAAAGTAAAACATTGACACGGACGACGGACACCGGACAATCACTCAAATGATAAGCTCTGCTCGACAAAGTCGACAGCGGAGCTAAAAAAAAAAAAAAAATCTTAAACTTGGGGAAGAAAATTCATTTAACTGAATCACTGACTCACTAAAGAGGTTTAACAGTTCCTCGTCCTGTGGTTCAAAAGTTTGCCCAAGTCTTCCTCAACAGCTGACACAGTAAACGGTATACTATTTATTACGTATACAAATGGTACTATTATATCCTCTTTATTAATTAATAACAAACGTAGTCACCTGCAGCAATATATTACGGGTCACATCATCATAAAGATACTTAAAGGTAATCTTGTAATCAGGATCGGGTCCATTCGGCAAACAGCGAATAAATATGAAATAAATTAATACTCCCAACCCATCCTAATTCCCAGTCTGACATAAAAGAAGCGATCACTTTTAATTCACTGTCAATTTGTAATGGCTTATTAGTAATGTGTGGTGTTTTTTAAGCCTAATTTTAAAAGCCTAGTCTCACAGAAAATGAAAAAAAAAAAACAATAATGTTCCGCAATTCACTAGGGGCAATCCCTAAGATGGAGAGGTGCCCCTTTAAGTTTTACACGAACAGGCAGAAAAGAGCGGGAAGGTAAGGGCTACCGCTACAGGTGTTATCCAATTAAAGCGCTGTCATACACTATGAAGATATCAATCACCAAAAGATGCAAACAACAATATCTATTATATATTAACTAGCTTTTATTTTTTTTTGGAAAATTGAATCACTCTAATTATCACCATCTAATAACTCAATATATACGTGCATTAAAAAAGACAATTGGAACTGATGATAATAAGTTAAAATTTAGTGATAAGGAAGAGGAAGTCGTTTACATCAATATATGAGGAAGGAATACTCAGACACAGTTTAGTGAACATCATTGTCAGATAGGGTCATGTGCAGACAGGTGTCAAGTGGAGTGCAAGCGATAATTAACATTAATCAATATGCAAATTAGCCGCGTTGTCAATGTTTCCATAGATATGGGCACAAACAATATTCCTGATAAATGAACATAACCTACAGTCTTAATTTACTAACTAGATAGCAATTAATTGCCAGTGTTTTTTTTTTTAAAGATTTTGACAAGCAGAAGATGAAATTGACTGACAAGACAGGTACATCAATGTGCCTAATTTACATGCCGGGTGTCTCTCACCTGCTGTTGGATTTCAAGCTGCCTTCGCCTGAGTTTTTCACGTTCTAGCTGTAACTGTTGAAGCCGCTCTTTTTGCGGATGCTGCTGCTGTCGCGATAAAGGTCCCTGTTGCTGCGCTTGCAGTTGTTGCTGCTGTAATGCTTGCTGTATTTGTTGATTTCGGTTAAGTTGCGTTCCAGATAGTCCCACCGTTTGGCCGGCTGTCGCCCTCAGTCCTGAAAACAAAACGAACCAACTTTTTTAAGTTTACTGCAAGAAAGAGTTAATATAAATGAATGAATACAAATATAAGAAAGAGAAAGAATTGTCTTCTTGATCATTCATTGTCAGCAGCAGCTGTTTTAAATGCTTAGGAAAAAAATGTTAAAAAAGTTAATGTAATGTGCTATAAAGAAGATCATATGTAAGGCTGCAAATTTTATTTTAGTCATCTTAGAACCATGCAAACATAAAATTTTCTGTTAGGTGAACCACTTGGGCAGGGAATTTTATTTATGAAATAGTTTTTTTTTTTTTTTTTTTCGTAATAGAGGAACAATATGGCTGATAAATAGAGCAATGATGGATGATATAATTATATGCGATGAAGAATGCGAGAACAAAAAATAAAAATTGCGGTTAATGGAAAAAATGGTATGTGGCAGAAGAAACAATATTCATGTAATTAAGGATGGGATTATTTTTGTTGGGGAAACAAAATTTAAATCCAAAATAGTATATAGCAAAATGTGAAAGTGATAATTTTTTTGTTTTCCAGAAAGAAAAAAAAAAGTCAAAAAAAAAGTTTTTGCTAATGACTAGAGAACATAATGGAGAATAAGGGAGAGGGGAAATATGTATAACATGCTCTGCAACATAGAAAGAAAGCATTTTAATTTCTTTTAATTTAACGAAAACAATGATTCTGTCGATAAGTTAGTTCAAATATGCAAATAAATGATTATGTCATAGCTAGGGCTGACAGCACACACTTGTTTTTACATTTTTCCACAAAAAAAAAACATGGTATTACACAACACTTTGTAATTGTATGTAGAAAACTGCTACATCTACAAACATGACTACACACATTATTATAATTACTACTGTCACTACAGTTATAAAGTACATATTGCAGACAGATGGTTAGTTTAACGCAATCACCTTGACAAGTCAGCTACGAGTTATTTCTTTGCGAATCGCAGAAACTATACAACTTCGCTTTCTCCTAGATTTGGTTTGTACCTGCGGTTAATCATTTCGTTTGGATTTTGGGTGGGTGTGCTGAGAGTGTGCACATAAAGCGACTAATAAATTATGTAAACAAAGAGATGAAGAAGAAAAAAAAAAAAAAGATAGGGATTTTTTTCTTAGCGAACGAACCTGGTAGAAATAAGCTCGGAAGAAGAATAGTTCATGCAGAAGGATGAATAGAGAGAATGAACTAAGAGAAATTTTAAGAACTGGCGGTGGGATTATAGAAAATTACCCAATTCGCAAAAAGACCGATAAATCATATATTTACTGAGTAAAAAAATGCAACAATTTTCCCGCAACATACGTACGTAAGTCTGCTACTTGCCAAGATTGATCTACAATGAGCAACGCTTTTTTTTCATCCCAAATTGCATCTACTGTGTCAAAATGTCAGAAAAAATAACATCCATATCATTAAAAGCTGGATTAACTCACAATAGGTCCATGCTTGCTTGTTCTTTTGTGATGAAACTGGTACTTAAGTTAAAAAAAATGCCAGCGTAGGTCAATCTTGGTTTGTTCAAGTAGTAAAACTCACACAAGTATGCAACAGAAAGGCAAGACGCATTTTTTTTTTACAAAGTAAACTAGGATAGGTTTGACTGCCCCTCCCCCTCTTGTCCCCCCATTTATAAATATATAGAAGGTACTAGTTTGGTTTGGATTTCCTTTCCTTACCAAGTCTAGGATCAAGCCAGCTTGTAGTTCTGTCTATGTGGTTAATGAAGTAAAGTTCACCTTCCGGAGTTGATGCTTGTTCCCAGGTTGCGGGTAGTGGTCCCAAATCTGGCTGTTGTTGCTGTTGTGGCTGCTGCTGCTGCTGTAATAATGCACGTGCTTGCTGCGCTTGCTGCAATTGAGCTAGCTGCGCCTGTGTCAGATTTTTCCTTGGGTCATTCCATGTTGTCGTCTGATCCATGTGACTGCAAGATTATCAGATAAAATTGATATTTTTAATTCAATTCTCAAAAATGTGGAATTTGATGTTTTCATCTAACTATAAGCCATACTTGCACTTTTGGAAATACAGCTCTAGATGAACTCTTAGAGTGCAGAAAATTTGTGTAAATTTGTACACATTTTACGGAATTTTCACTGAATTTATTTTATTTTAAACCAAACAGAATAAATATGACATTGCTTTTAGTTTGTGATGAAAAAAATGAAAATTTTCATCAACAATTAATGTTGAAAAAAGCAGACTATAAACAATTTTGTGGATGGTGACTGAAGTTGATTTTGGCGCTCAAATGGTTAAAAAGCTAAAAATATTTGTTTCAGTGCATACTAAAATTCATAATTTTAAATTAATACATAATATTGAGGTTTATTGGAGTTTGATCATTGTAAACTTTAGGAATGAGAGACTGCTAACTGCAGACTAATTTTTTTTTTTACTTAACTTGATACTGCAGTAAATACATTGATTACATTTCTTTATCAAGAAGTGAAGTGTTTGGCTGTGACTTTAACTTTAACCCAACAAACAAGACTGGCACTCAAAACAAGGCCTTGGGGACTAGGGTACAATTTAATGAGGATGTTTTTTTTAAGCATAAAAATACAAAATTTGACCTTGATGGTTTAATTGACAAGCTAAATGGAGAAGACACCAGCGACATCACACAGTTGTCTGGGTTGTCCCAAACAAAATCACTAAGGATTTATCATAGACCTTCAATATACATGACCCCGCAAAGGTCACACATCCTGGTACTTCTGAGCATTTCTCAATTATTTTCCCAAGCTAGAGAAGCTAGAGAAGCTAGAAAGTGCTCCCATGTGAAGTGAAATGAATATATGGTGATATTTACTGAACAGGTCGGATGCAACTATTCCTGCTTCAGAATGTATGAGTTAAACAAGCTGAAAATTGCTAACTAATAATCAGATAGTTAACATACTTAAAGCAGTGTTCTCCACAATCCAAATTAGCTGGTGGGCGGCCTAATTAGCATAAATTTGCATATTAATTTGCATATCATTTACATACAGCATTCTCACATTTATGACATGAACTGCAATACACACTAAGTTATTTACTATTCTCTTTTTAATTTAATTTAATTGGAACATGTTACAATTTTTTGAAATACAAACAGATTGGTCACTATCAATATTTACGAAATGCAAAAAGTTTGAAATCGGTGATTTATGCGTTCGCAAATTATTCTGCGTTCATGAAATGCAATTCGAGTAACCAAGAGCAAATACAAAACATAATTGAGTTATAATGTAGAAAATATACGAGATGATTTGCCCACGAAGCCAAAACTGACAATTTGTCAAAACAAAATCCATAACATTTGTATTTGTGGCATCAGTACTCACCCGTGCCGACGGACGGTAAGATGCATTTACGCATGTACGGCCACGATACGTTGCGTTTTCACACATTGTTTTGGAATTCAAGAAAAAAATGCTAGCAATCGGCAAAATAAAAGAATCCGAAAGATTAGACATAAAAAATAGATAAATTGAAAAAAGTACGTGGAAAAGATAACTAAAATATTATTCAATTAAATATACTCGCGGTAAACTAATCCAGCAGCCATGTTTGATGTTTATTACCGCTTTCCGAATTCAGTACACGAACACCCAGAATGCGCTGTTCCCCTATGCAACTTAGATACTAAATCGTTACAGCGCCAACAGCGGTGGGTAGCAGACGGTCGTTGAATGGGGTAGGCCAAAAGGTCATCAGTTTGCCTTCTCCATGCTGTTTTCACAATGAAAATCGAGCGAACGCTGTAAATACGGCTAGAATTTAAATTTTTGTTCGATTTTACATGCAATCTGCTAATATATTTGTTTATTTTCTGTGCATATACATTTCGTTCGTATTTACTTCTTTCTTTCGTGATCGGAAGACGATTATTAAAAATACAGCTGTAAATTGAAACCACTGTAGTTGCTTATCGTGAGCAATAAGTGGCAACAATGTCGGGCGACAATGAATTCAAGCGATTGACACATTGCCATGAATACACTTGATAACTGCTTGCAGACTTCCAATGGACATTGTTTATGTTTGGACTGTTGAAACAATAGCAAAATAAAGGGTTGGGCAACTACTCTTTTGTTTAGGCTTGGGAAGAACAATGCAAGCTTTTTACAAATAATTTCAGCTGGATGTACGTTGGTGGGCGGGTGTTGAGAGTTACTGGGCGGCCGTAAAACTTGATGGGCGGGCCGCCCGCCTAAAACCCCTTGTGGAGAACACTGTTAAAGTTTAAAACCATTTCAAAAAACTATGATTATCCTATAGAATGAATTTGCTGAAAAGGTATACAAATGTACATCTATCAAGTTTTAACCCATTTGACCAAACTCGTATTGGGATGTCAACAAAACAAGTTGAAAGTAGTTAATTAGTATGCACATTATCTATTTTAATATATAGATTATTCCAAAGTATGTCAGACATGCCACAAAACATAATAATAGTAGTTAAATCATTATGAAAATTACCTAAATAATATACAGATTTGTACTTAATTCTAATTAGGTCTGAAGTTTATGACAATGCACATTGTATTTGTTTACTAAATCACCTTACAATCCACTCTGTGGTTTTTGAAACATTGGTGGAACTAGATTTAACAACGCAGACAGACAGACAGACAGACAGACATCGGTATGACACTGGAGTTGTCACTGAAATTCAAAAACAGTTTAACTTGGGCAAACATTGGAATTACTGTAAAACCTGCATTAAAAGCCGCGGCTTCTATTAAAATGGTAGAATGCAACAGAGGGGAGGCGGCTTCTATTGGAACATCTACACATACGAGAAACAATGAATTTTTGGTTCTCAAATGTTTAAAAAGAATAGGTGTGACTTCTATTAGGGATGCGGCTTCTAATACAGATTTTACGGTACTGTTTATAGGACAATATCCTCAGAAAGACCTGGATGAACCACCTTTAGGGGATGTGCATAAGGGGAAAGCTTTGATATTGTCCCAATAAGTAAAGTAACAAAATAATCAAGTAAAATTCACAAAGTGGCAACTCTTAAATTAGGCTAGAAACAAGAAGACAACTGACTATACACAGATCCAGTGAAGAGATCAACGATCAAGGAAAGATTTGCGACACAGAAACCTTGAAGAATTCTCATTGAATCATAGATTGGCAATAAGCAAACATACAATCACTTGCCTATATTTAATTTCTATCCCCCACCAGGATCGTAGAAGGACCTTCGTTTAAATTATTTTCTAGCATTCATAACATGTTTACTGGCTTATAGCAAACTAATTATTGCAGAATACAACACATTTGTTCAGCAGTTTTCAATTACGAATGTGACTGGAACTGCATGTAGAAGTAATGGACCCTGTAATTAGACATTTATACAATTTTAAATACTTGTAAAAATTCAAATGGCCTTGCCCTCTGGCGGGATACTGTTAGTTACTCCTCCTAAGGGAGGACTCCAAATTAAGTACTAAACCTAGGATTGAGTGAACTGTGATGGCTCAGACACAATCCTTACAAAGACCATTGAAAGCTTAGAAATAACTTCTAAATGTATAAGTATTGGAGGCATAAAGTAAATATAGGAAATGTTTAATAATTAGCCTATAACGCTAGAAGCCTATTGAAAGATACAGCGCAGTTTCTTGAGATGCACAATGTAAATTAAAACTTATTGGCAGTATTAAAGTTCATAATACAAACAAACAAACTTATTAAAAGGTCAGTGTAATAACTAACAATAGGTGATTTTCCGTACAATTGCAAGATCTCGCGAGATGCATGAAAGACGCGCGTTGAACGTCTGCCGCAAAAATCGAACGATTTGATTTTGAACTTGAATTTCCTTATTTCGTAGCTCACACCAACCGGCCAATCTTCGACAGAAGAATATTGCTTCCGAATACCCTTACTTAATCGAAATTGCCTATCATCAAATGTGGACAGCACATTATTAAGCATGGAAATGTCCCCAAAATACTTTCGCATTTGTCGAATCCCACGCGATGTTTGATGCCACTACGACGCTATGACCTTTGTTTGTCCTGTTTTTACGTTCGATTTCATGCATAACGCGTGATTCTCGCAATGTATGGAAAATGGTCTATTGTATAATTATTATGCAGATTAGATATTTAAATTGCTCCGATTTCACTCAAAAAGAAATCAGGAATACAGTTAATCACAGAGTGCCTAAAGTTCCATTAAAATCTGATGAGCTGTTGGTTGTTGAGATTTTGCGATAAATTTGTTAATTTATGTAAATCGTGTAATTATTATGCACCAAAATCAACCAAAATCGAATTAGGTCTGCACATTAGAGAGCATTTACGAATCGAGAGTTACTGAAATCTGATGAGTGGTTGTGTACAAAGTCAAAAGGGGATTGACCAAAAAAGTGCACCAACCTCTTAATAAGAAGTCGCATGCAAGTTAAAAATTTGTCACTTGACACGCTGAAATTCATCATTAACTAATTTGTAAGTGCCAGTTACAAAGTCAAATTTTTGTTGCAAGTGACTGCAAGAAATATGACATATGACCTCTAGCTTCGTAAACCCCTTCTCCCCTATAACAACTAACCCCCTTTTAACATAGAGCACAACATCATCATCATTAAAAAGTAATCTCGACATCAGTTGGAAAATCTATTTTTTTCAACAACTTGCCAAGATTTCTATTTATAACCCTGCATGTATTGAGTTACCCGCGTCCCGCAGAGCACTCTCACAGACTCAGTCCAACAAATGAGTTGAGCCTAAAAAAAAAAAAAAAGATCACGACCATTTTGTTTTTGCTCCTCGAGCAAACAAATCAGGGAGGGACAGAGAAAGGAGGAAATGATCTCTAAAGAGGTTTGGAGGTCATTGATAAGATGCATCCAACATACTGGCATACTTTGATGGTTTTATTCATAAAATCGTACAGCATATGTCCAAGAACACGATATGGGGGGATCTTACAGCAACAGCTGCACCCATTAGTTAGAATAAAAGACAATGAGTGCTACCAGACTGAGCTTCCAAACTCACTCCATTCTACTCAAAGATTTTCATCAACATTTTTTTTTTTATGCATAAAATTCAATTTAACATTTAACCTCTAATTAAAAGTGAAAGAAATTGGTTGTTGTCCAGAATGACAAGTTTTAACATATGGTCACATGAAGAGGGAATGAGAGAGGTTTAGGTCGTCCCCAAACCAGTTACTATAGCATAGCAATGGCTTATTTTTCTATTATTATGCATTGAAAGAAGAGTGAAGTCGTTTTTTTTTGTTTTTTTTTAGGAAATACAGCACTATTTTGTGCTACATGGCTACATGTACAAAATTTATTTATAGTAAAACGAAAGTTGTTAATCTTAAGTGTGATGCATAGTGGGATACGTGTTGGCAAACTAGATACCCGCATACATATGAATCGGCCATACGGAAGTACTTGTGACAAGTATTATTGTCGACGCATACACTTGTAGAACAATAACGCATACCGCTCACTTGTACATGTATGTCAACTCTTTTCAGAGTTCTCAGTATGCATTAACTGAAGCAGGAGTTCCTGCAGATCTTGAGCTAGCAGTACGGTACATCTGCTTACAAAAAATGAACACTTTCTGCCCATTCGAAGCAAAACTTGCAGATAAAGAAATGAAAATGAAAAAAAAAAAAGTTGCCCTTAATATTAAAGGCAAGAGGAAATACTGATTTCAATGTATGTTACAATCTCCTAAAGATGCTGAACTGATCTTAGCTGACAAATGATCTATATAAAACCGCAGGGCTTGCTACGAACATCAGTCTGCTATGTATGATTTAAGAACGACCTACGTGCTCAACTCCGTGGAGAATGACAGGAAATCATTCATCATAAACCTATCTTTGATGGTTCACAACAGTTCACAAGACGCTGAATGACTTTCCCATTGTCGACTATATCTCAACTTCTGTGACAGGAAACTTAAAAAGTTACCACAATTTAAATATAAGTATATAAACCAATAAATCTCAAGCACAGTTCATTCAAGGTTGCTGTACTTTTTCATATTGCTATTTTCTAAACCCACAGCACTGCTAAATCACTGACACGGTAAATTTAGAATTGCAATAAAACTATGTTGCAAACTTTCTAATTAATTGTCAGTATACACCCCACTGATCAGCAATATGCGCTCCTGCTCAGTTAAAAAGTTTGTTTTTTTATTTCCGCAAACAAATTTGGTAAATATATTTTTGAATATACGCCATTGTTCTCAACTCTTGAATGTTTTAATTTTCAGCCAGACATATAAATCAAACATATCCACATTATTGCTCACTGATTCAAGACACGTAATGTAACCTGAGATAGATAGAGGGGCAAAAGAACCCCTAACCTGCTTGTAAAAACTTATGGTGATCAGGTTGCCCAGTAAAACACCAAGCATTGTCTTAACCCTAATTCTGCTTACAGACCCCGAGGTCAGTGACTTCGCTAAATGCTCTCAAATCATGGATATGTTTACTTGTGAATGTTTTATATCATAAACAAACAAGAAATGTCTACATACAATTTTTTTTTAAAGCCAACAAAATTTGAAAACCGTAAAATATCACTCATTCTTCTTCATATTAATGTATTTCAAGCACACAAACATCAGGTCAGCAACAGTCTTATCAGAGGTAACTTGTCTCATCAGAAGTTGCTCGGTAGTTGGTGATTGACTCAGGAAAGACAAACAATTCTGATGATTAACCACTTGTAACATATCATAAAATACGTTGAAATTTGTAGCAAAGATGAGTGTTTTTAATCCAATTTCTCATGAAGTTTTCAATAATTACTATAAATTATTTTAATAATTAATAACTCAAAATAAATTAAAGCAAAAATATAGCAGCCCTGCAACTTTCCAGAATACATGTATTCTTAAGATAAAATAATTTAATATGATGAGCTTGACTTCAATTTTCTTGTGCGTATCCCAGTTTTGTTAACAGTTGTTCAAGTTTTTTTACAGTATGCATTTTCAGGGCACACGTTTTTCAACTTGATCACAAAATTAGAAAAATATAGCCCAAATGTATGGAATTTAATTTCAATTTTATTTCATTTGCAGAAATTTTTTTAATTTTAGATCAAAAGGACATAATTTTCCCTAGCAGATCTTGACAGCAAATTTTGGTTTGAAAAAATTATTATTTTTTATTTATACATGTAATATTTATTTTTTGGAAAGCGACAATAGTTGACTGCTTCTTTGAATCAATAGACAAGTTTTGGGTTACAGTCCCATTAGTCAATTACTGTACGAAAATTACAGGACACTAGAGAACACAAGTTTCTATGGTAACAACGGAATGCAAAACTTGTCTATCACAAAAGAACAAGACTGGAAAAAGAAAAAATACAGTAACTTCACTGACCTTGAGGTCACACATCCTGGTAATTTCTGCAAGAATCACTGTTCTATAACAGTAAAAATATCTAATAAAATACACCATATGTTAAACTGTGTTTTTGAATTTCAGTGACAACTGTTTGCATCACTGGCGGTGGAAGACAATTGAACAATTTGTACCCACAAGAAGTACCAGGATGTGTGACCTTTTAAGGGTCATGCTCAGCACCAGAATGTGTGAAGTACCAGGATGTGTGACCTTTTAAGGGTCATGCTAAGCACCAGAATATGTGATTCTTTCAAAGACCATGCAAAATACCAGGATGTGCAATGTTTTATGGGTCATACATAAGTCCTGTTAGAACAACATGGTGAGGGTGTCATCGTTAGGATCTGCCAATCCAGGCAGAAATACAGCTGTCTCAGTCATGAATCATTCAAACACAAGGGCTTTATTAAAATAAGGTGATTGTCAAATTGAAATTAAAGGGAGGGGAGGGGAGGGGAAGGGGGAGGGGGAGGGCTAGCTTACATACAAGTTAACTCTTTGAATATGCTAACTTTCCTTCCGAGATTTGAACATTTTTTAAATCTTTTTTTTTTTAAATTTGTCTATAATTATTTTTGCTAAATATTAAATGAACCTACTAATACACAATTTGGTAACAAATGGGCTACAGGTGTTGGTCAACATTCTTGAAAAAATGTAAAAAAAACTGACAAAAGACGACTCAAGGGTTTATTTCAAATCCTGTCCCAAAGATTCATTTTTTTAAACAATATTTGCAAGCTACTTATCAAACTTTCTGAGTAACAATGTCGGCACTACACAAAATGCTGTTAAAAGTAAAATTTTCGACATAAGGAATGAAATTTCCTGAAAGTCGCTGTAAATTGTTACTACTACAAAAACTTCTTAATTTTCCCCTAAACTTTGCAGCTTTTCTACTTCATGTGTAGCAGAACAGTACTGTAAAATCATTAATAATTCTCTGAGTTTTAATTGTGCTATTTCCAAGTAGTCAAATTGGCTGAATTAAATCCATGTGAATGTGTAATATTACAATAGAATTCATTGTTCCACTGCCACCTTCGAAAGTTTAAAATCCCCAAAAAATATGCTCAAAATAGTGAAATTAAATACTAGTGAATATTAATATTTTTACAGCAATATTGTTGATATACATCTTGTAAAAGTTAAGGTTATGTACACATTTTTCACACGTACGACAATTTATATTTTTACTTTTATGTATACATTGTACAAGCCTATAGTAAGGTAGACTCATGAGGTCTAATAGACTTCTTGAAGGAGAAAGTAGATTTCATAACAATAGCCCCCTTTGTTTACTGAATGCCTTTGTTAAAATCACTTGAAGACAATCAGTTTCACTGTTCACAGTGTCGGCTTGCTAAAATGTCCATGCAAGGACTGAATGACTGACCGACTGTTCTGAGTAGCACTCCAAGGGCAAAACCCAATTGAATACATTTTGAATTTTTGGAAGATGTTTTTTTTTGTTATAAAGT
Organism: Saccoglossus kowalevskii; assembly: GCF_978046115.1. Lineage (NCBI taxonomy): Eukaryota > Metazoa > Hemichordata > Enteropneusta > Harrimaniidae > Saccoglossus > Saccoglossus kowalevskii. The sequence goes on from NC_140641.1 coordinate 21,711,289, forward strand.
TATAATCATGCCAGTAATCAAATATGTCAAGACCGAGTAATTATTAATACAAAACTGATGTGTTGTAAATAATAATAATTTTATAACTATTTATATATCAATATATATCAAACCAATATCAGCTGAACTGAGGAGTGGCTGATCAATTGACGCCCTATTTGAGGTGGAGCAAAACTGTTTCTTAATACATACAAGTGCTAGCTGTAAATGGTATGTTTTCAGAACATAGCAGAAAAAAACAAACTGATTTGAGTAGAAACTCCTCCCAGTGGTAATATTTTAGTGGTTGACAATGTACATTTGTTAAATCTTATTTGCCTCAAATCCACGGAATTGTCAAGTATAAAGTAAATATATGTATATGAATACAATGACCCTAGTATTTCGGACTAGAACAAAAAAAAAAACTATTCATGGTAAAATATTAGACACAGTGACAAGAAATCGAAACCAAACAAAAACATATTTCAAGAGTTGGAAAAAAATTATATATTTAACCAAGAGTTAAGGCCAAGGTCACAACATGCAGTTAACAGTAACGGCACTACTTGTAGTGTTATAATTTGCTTTATACTTCAATTTTAAAGAGAGCGGTTATTGCATGTGGCATGTTTGATATGGGTCCAATACCACTGTTTTAAAGACACAAGTGACAACCATTGATCAATTTTCAGGGGAATAATATCCTCAATTTTAAATAACTGGTTAATGACTTTCTATCAACATTAAGAATATTCCTGTACTTGTTGGAAGTGATTACTTTTGTTGTTGTTGCTCTTTCACAAGTTCTTAGATTATATATATATATATATATATATATATATATATATATATTATATACACACACACATACACACAGTCCAACACATTTACAAAAAATTCACCAAAACTGGGGGTCATCAAACAGTGTATTTCAAGCCACAGCTTCCAATGTGTTGTATTTCTTAGTAATCTTAATTCAAGATGGCCGCCTTTAGCCTTACTGCTATGGGGGTAATATAATAATGTGAACTACTTCGGTGACCCATTATTGTTTCGCTTATTTTGAAATCTACTAAGCTAGGTGATAGATAACACTCTCGAGAAAAGTTACTGTCACGATTTTATGAAAATTGGCGAGAAGGATTATTCAGATCCTAATAAAAAAAAGCAGCTAGAAGAGATGAAGCATAAATCATATGGTCTGACCAAAATCTTGACTGATTGTGATTTATTGCATGTCCATTTAAGATACGCACCTGTCTAGTGGCATTAAACTCAACTGTGCGAAACCAGTGGATGTAAAATCTACTAACTTCTTACACATGAATTGATAGACAGAAATCCCATAAAGATGTAAACATATGAAAAGCCTGATTGATTTCAACAACTGGGATAGATTGACAGATAACAGTGCTGCTCATTGTCTGTCAGTCGGACTGCATGTCTGTCTGTCAGCCTGTCATGGAGGATCGAATTTTATAATCACGTTATCTCATCTACCAAAAAAAAAAAATCCCCTACATTAATTTCTTGGAATCAATTTGCATAATTCTTTGAAAAGTTGCCTACAGAGGAGTACCTTTAGATGATGAACTTTCTAGGTACAAGTAAATAAAGTTCCTCAACTATTTTAATAATTACTCAAGTGGGGGCAATCTGCTTTTATTCTACGAGACTAATGTTTAATCATTTTGAGAGTCTGGGAAAACATTTCTCTAAAGAATTACAGTAACCATAAAGTCCTAAAATGCCCCCAAGTTTTTAAAACATGTTGATTCATCAGTTTACACTGTATCACAACATCAGCCATTTTGGTATTAATGAGGCGATAGTTCACAGATACAGTGCATTTACAACACCATTAAATTAAATAAATTAGATTTTTCATGACAAACAGAAAACTGCACAGTTGATCATGTGACAACATAGTTTCTATTGACATTCACACCTTCATACCATTGTATGTAGCTCAACCAGAACATGCAATTTTAAATAGAACTGGCATTAAACGATTGGAAAATGATCGTTTCTCTTGATGAAGGCAGCCATAAGGTCACCTGACCCGGGGAGATGTTGTGAACTTGCATTACAAGACTCTGCCAAGAAAATGTTTGAGAAATACACCAAACTAGAGTGATATTAAGCATTTAGAATCAAACTAATCAATTGCGGAAAATAACTAACAAAGTTAGGAACTGAATAAAAATCTTTGTCATTGTGAATGTGCGAGTTTGTTCTATGAATAAGAACAAACGCAAAAAAAGAGGGCTCTCTCAGGACGAGTTCTGTTATGGAGCATATGCTAATGTTTTTCTGAGTTCATTCCGAGAACACTGGTTGTTCATTATAATTTGAACTTTATTACAAGTTAAAGCAGGCATATTTTAATGCTTGTCAAACAAACCAGTGGAACCAAGAAAACATTCTGACCAGTTTTGTCAAAAGTTTTCACAAACTTTGTGATTAAGACATTTGATGCAAGAGAGAACCAGTGTTAGTGTTAGACAATAAATCTATGTATTTTATACAATCTGGCAAACATTTACACACCCACTTTTCAGGTTTCAGGGGTACTGTATTTTCTCTATTAATAGCGCATGTGATTACGTAAAAGTAAATTACAGAAGAGTTCCGAGAGGTCATAACTACACTGCACTTACAGCAAACCATAAACAAGCTGACTATATTTATGGTTAAATACGTAAATATTACCATATGTTGATCATAGAGACGGGAACACAACAATGGTAACATGCGATTAAGATCTCCCTGATCATGTGAAATCACGAGAGACACAAATTCATTGACAATCTCAGCACTGGATATCAATCTAATTAATTCGGTCATGTGAGATCATGTGATTCCAAAGCGGAACAACCTCACCACTCACCTGAACTTATATACCGCACTGTTATTAATTAAAGCCACCATCCACAATAATTAAACACATCAAGTTTTCAAAAGGATACCATAGTCATACAGGTATACAGTTATAACATATATGTATTATGATGGTCTGGTTTTGCTCACAAAAAAAGAAAACGTGTCAATCCAATCAATGGTGAATTTTTTTTTATCCATTTACAATCAACTCTCATGAAACTAAAAATGTTTTATATCTAAAAATTTAGTTTGGTAACTAGTGTTTAAAAAAAAAACAAGCAGCCTATCGGCTGAGATAGCTCCGCTGTTAGCAATGCACATTTCAATTAAAGAACTGAAGACATCATTAGAAAATGAACAATATGAATAGTATCAAAGCAATCGGACTTACAGTTTTTAACAAGAAGTCGAAAATATCACTTTTTACCAAAAATTACAAAAATATTCACCAAAATAAATTAATAAGAGAATTGAAGATATCATCACAAAATGAACAAACCTGAGAGAGGTCCACATGTAGTATCTATATATGTAATATCAAAGCAATTGAACTATTGATTTTTAACAAGAAGTCGAAAATATCACTTTTTACCAAAAATGAGAAAAATATTCACCAAAATTAGAGAATTGAAGATATCATCACGAAATGAACAAATCTGAGAGAGGTCCACATGTAGTACCTATATATGTAGTATCAAAGCAATTGGACTTGCGGTTTTTAACAAGAAGTCGAAAATATCACTTTTTACCAAAAATGACAAAAATATTCACCAAAATTAGAGAATTAAAGATATCATTACAAAATGAACAAATCTGAGAGGTCCACATGTAGTACCTATATATGTAATATCAAAGCAATTGCACTTGCGGTTTTTAACAAGAAGTCGAAAATATCACTTTTTACCAAAAATGACAAAAATATTCACCAAAATTAGAGAATTGAAGATATCAACATGAAATGAACAAACCTAAGAGAGGTCTACCCAAGGTACATATACACCAAGTATCAAAGCATTCAGGCTTGTAGTTTTCAAGAAGAAGTCGAAAAAGTAAAACATTGACACGGACGGCGACGACGGACAATCACTTATATGATAAGCTCCGCTCGACAAAGTCGACAGCGGAGCTAAAAAACTATTTTACAACATGGATGCTTATCATTGTCACAAAATTCTAATGAATACCATTTATTTTTTACGAAATAATACTTTAACTTGGATTGCTATGGAATAGTTCAGAAGATGTCAATTTTTTCTCAACAAAATGATTTTCATACCGGAGAGGGAAAAAAAAGTTGAATACTTGTGTCCAAATCATTAATTATGAAAGCCGCTATAATGCGTGAGGCTTAATGCCAATGTAGTCGTTAATTTTATTATATATGTGTATTCCATTGAGCATTTAGGTCAGGCAAGTGAATGAGTCTTTCTACAGTTATACACAACCTTGACCAACTTTTTTTCACAGTCCCTTTGCTGACCAGATTTGTTTTTGTTGGAGGGTATACGTGCGGTATAAATCATAGCTTTGTGATTGTGTCATGAAACGCTAGACCGACAACGATACAGTCAACTTAGACAATCAGACCAATCAATCGTTATCCCACTCGGTGGCCAGTGAGATTTGGATCGTAATTTCTACTTCAATAACTTTGTCTTTCACTATCTTGCGTTGAAAGTTTTTATAACAGAGTATGTTGACGTTTCACTTAGGGTGTTTGCATGAAACAATGTATTTCCCCCCCCAAGCCCCATTACACTATCCACATTGAGAGTGCCTTGGTTATTTTTATTATGACAACGGGATGCAAAGTTGTGATATACGGTGAAGGTCTCGGGTGAATTTAAGAAGTTATGTGAATTGGAAGATGATCATAAAATCGCAAGAGAAACCTACTACCTTTTTGAAAATCTTAAATGCAAGTTAGTGAGTCTGTGAAAGAATTACCTAATTTGTGTTTTATCTCACACCATTTTTGGTAGTGTCTTTGCTCATTTACAAAGCGTGTAATACAAGCATTTTGTGTTTTTTGATGCAACGAATATCTTGTTCATTTCTGTTAGTGCAGTTTCCAAGCACCAACTGCGTTCTGTGACACGTTTACTACGTTTGATTGACACATAAATAAGATTGCTTTATCTACTGTAAGTCGCTTAATTTTCACTGCTCAAAATGTTCACGACTTGATGATTTAAGTCACTTGTAGGACACCACTGACGCATGAATTTCCCGAACATTTGTCTCTCACAATCTTGAAAGAGTTTACAGTATACAAATCTGTAACGTTTTGATATCTTGTTATGCTATGGTTTGTTTTCAATACTGTGATGCCTGATTTCTTTATATCTTTTAATTGTCATTCTGAAAGTAGTAAATATTTTTTTATTTGCACCGACAGTGACTCCAACTTACATACTTCCCTTACAGCAACTGAAAATGAAGTGGCACCACTTCACAAGAGGAGGACAAAACAAAGAAAAAAAATTCCAAACACTGGAAATTTTCCAGAAGTGGAAAATAGAATTCTTAGACCGCTTGGCCACATTTATATTAGCGATAACCTACTTAAAAGTGTGTCTGTATTTTGATGGGCATACACTTTAGGAGCAAACTTAATCGTAAATTGATCACCTGCTCATAGTAGGGTTGGATGCTGATCAGAAGTGTTTAACAGGTTGTAACCACGGCTGAACTAATCTGCCCCCCTTCAAAGTTGTAGCCTTAGAGGCTGGCTGGTGTCTGGGTTCTCATTCTGTTGTCTAGAAGCGAGTTTGTTAGTTCTCCTGAGAATTCAGAACAGAAATCCAAATCGGGCGAAAACAAACCACATAGAGAATGCAGCCACCCAACACCCAGTGTCAGCAGTTGCACCTGTTAATAGTGGTAATAATGCTAAAGACTTGAGAGTTATTGACCAGGTCGATAAGTGGGTAACTAAAACCAACACAAAATGCATTTAGGGATGAGCAAGAGTAATTCCTAATAATTCATTTATTTTGTCTTAAAAACTGAATACAAAGTGACTTGCTTTGCATTTGGTTTTTAGACAACCTAGGTTTGGCTGAATTTGTAGAGTGAAGACAAACCAAATCGTTACAGAGCTGGAGCCAAAGATCAATCACAAACTGATTAAATTTGTTGGAATCCGAAGTGCCATATCTGCTCTATTAGCAGCACATACATAAACTCATTCGACATTTCCATTGGAGATACTTTGCTAAGTAAATAAAGTAATAGTAATTTATTGTAGACAAATAATTGTTTGAATTCTGGTATTATTATTTTTTTTTAAGCACGAGCCTTTTTCGAATGTGAATTGCCTTAACACAATAATGTGGGCATTGCCCCTTATGACAAGCAAGACCTTACTGGACATTACAAAAAAAATAATATTCAGATCATAGTGGACATTACAAAAAAAAATAATATTCAGATCATAGTGGACATTACAAACAAATCTCATGTTTAGATTTTGGTGCACATTACAAAAAATGAAAGTTCAAGTATCAGTGTAACATGGGGGTGGGCCTACAACAGTACGGAACAAATGCAAATGCATTAACAATTTGAAGTGTATAGATCCCACGGTGAATGACAAGATTTATTAAGGCTGACCTTGTTCATGCTGAACTAGTTACAGAGGTTGGGACTGAATCAACACCATAGCTGCTCTAAGATTGTATATGGTATATAATGAGTTTACCAGCCTGTGTTTATTAGTGTTGGTACAAACTTGACAACTAGTTCATTGTTTATAAATATAAGCAGTTTATATAAGAATAGGGACCATTTTTGAGATTACTGTCTTTCACTTTTAAGCAGTTCAGTTGATCAGTTTTGACTTGAGATAGCTGTCAATGGCCCTCTAATCTTCGCAAGTTGCAAGTTTTGGGAAATTAGTTTTATTTTTTTGTCATAATTTATTAAGTATACACAGGTCAAAGCGTGGAAGTATCATGTGACACAGCCAAGATTTCAAACTTTACAGTGGTGGCGCAGGTATTGGTAAGTATTTTTCTTCAAATATTTTAAGCGACCATCGCCTCTATGTTAAGAGTATTTACAAGTTCATTCTTAAAATGTTTAGCGCTTAAACATCTAAATACATTTTGACCTCAATAATGACCTCAAACTATCTGGTCACTCTAGCAAACATTTACATAGACTGTAACATATAATTATAGTGTCTTATCGTAACAGGTCAATTGTAGTTCAAAAAAAAAATTATACCAAGTGACTATGGTGAAAATTATCTAAACAAATGAACAAAATACGAGACAGATAAACTTTTACTATCAAGTAAAATGCACCCAAATTATACTTGCCTTATAGATACCTCTTGCATGACAGCATTATATAAAGGTCTGACATATGCACATTTGCCATCTGGGAGATCATTATAATCATGAAAACCCTCCACGCCCCTCCTCTCCCAGCTACCTACCATTTTGAGATTCATCTATCCTCACTACTGTTCTCAAGTCAGGTGCGACTTGTACCGCTTCCCCGATTTTTGTTTTGTCAAATACCAATACAAAATAGGTCATGCTCAAAGATGGCTAATGTGAATACGAGCACATACAAGTTTGAATAGTCGTCGCGGTACCACCATTTTCATATGTACAATTCATAGAGTATAGTGATGTCTAACATACAGATGTCGACATCACAATGGCCAGTTACTCACACTGAAGTAAGTGCTTTGTGGAGTCTAAACTTTCCCACACAGTTCTCTATTTGTATAGAACTTAATTTTGCTCCAATAGTGCTACTACTTAAAATATCACAAAAGGAAGGTACTTTCTTGTCGCAGTGGCATTACTGTGGAGGGGAGTGAGGGGAGGGAGGGAGGATAGGGGAGGGGAGTGGAGGCAGAAGCAAGTGGGACAACTTGAACTAGTGCCAGCTCATTCTCCAGTTATTGCAGTTGTTTTGGATTAGTTTCCAATTTGATGTGAATCTGACAGCCTTGTATTTATAGAACAGGTGGGGGGGGGAAGATATCATTAACATACTTTAATATGTGCATGTCCACTAACCCACACAGAAGAAATTTAATTATTGCAATTTAGAATCAGTTTTGTTTTTTTGCAAATTAATGCATATAATAGTACAAAAATTTACTAGAATCATTCATTACGAGCCAGATGCATTCGCATGGATAAAAATAATGTAATGATAAAATATAATTTTACGGCTTCATGAGCAAATAAAAAGTAACATAGCCAAAGGGTACACTACTATCAAATGCTGTTTGTTTAAACTTCTCTACTTAAAAAAAGTTTTTAAGAGAAATGCACACAGATGTGAACAAACACACAAGACATAAAAATAAAGTAACCTCCATACATGTACATGTATCTCCATCTTCTATAGTATAACTAAACTGGACACTACACTACACAAGAAAAGTTTCTAAGAAAACAGGGAGAAGCCTTATGAAAGGGATCTCTCCTTCTCCTCCTTCTCCCAATGCCAGCAACAACTTTCTATAATATCCCTCAATTTTTTTGAACTTCAATGACAACTTGCAGTTTGCGCTTTTTGTCCAGGAGAAAGTACAAGAGTGCGTGTGACCTTGCGGGAGGCGTGCATACTCAAACAGTCTCGTAACTCTGTAGAATTCTTGTAAAAGAAAAGTTTGCTCACACAAGAGGTTTAATACAAAGAGAAGAATAATCGAAAGTGCAAGTGCACACATCAAAATTTGACATCGATTGAACTTTCAGCATCACTTAGGTTTTCAAGAACTTTTTGAAAAAAAGACATAGTAATGATGCTAATTAGTTTATACAATATTTTTTTTTAATCCATATTTATGACAAATTTGTATTTCTTACTTGACAGACATTGCCCTTTAATATCACAAATTACTGGGGATCGTGTCTGAACAATAACAATAAACCAGCCATAATCAAATCAGTACAATGTTATTTAGTAGATATATCCCCAGTACTTTCTATTGGTATTTGGTCTGTAATACACCATACTTAATTAATTAATACTTTTTTAACATATTTTATTTAAATTCATTAAATACACCAACAAAAATAAATAGCTCCACAACGCATCAGCATTTTCCCCATGCACCATTGAATCACATATTAGAATGTTGATGAGAACTGTAGCAGATAAGCTTACACAGACTAATCAGAGGAATCGGTGATTAGGCATGACGGAGTAAAGTTCAATAATATGGGAAAACAAGATGAAAAAAAAATAAATAAAATAACCTCATAAATTCACGCTAAAATTTATGGGTATATAACCAAAATCTCTAAGACACACAGTAATTTAGAGAAAGCGCTTCGACAAAGTTACTACAGTCGGCAGTTTCGAGAACCATACGTACTTGTACATATACGGAATAAAGTAGATTATAGGAAATTTGGTATTCAAATCCACCATGAAAATGTGGTGCACATAGATACCACTCAGTGACCTTGCAATGTAATTATCAGTCACTGTCACTATTTTTTTTTTTTTTCACGCTTGATGAGGTCATCATGGATTTTGATCACGTTCAAGCACATGCTTGTTTTTTTTGTAGCTTTATTACTATAATTTTTAGTGTAACCCTCAATTAGTGTTTTGGTACATAGACGCATGTAGCGGATCCGCTCTGCAATGAATTTAATTAACTGCCAGTGTATCTTTCACTTACCAATTGTAAGAATCTATCTATCCCCAGGAAGTCATAGTACTGTCTCCTATTTGAATTCAAATTGAATGCGGGTTAAATTAACTGTTTTACTACTTATGTGTAACACACCTATGCATGCCATATAGGAATTCACCTGTTGAATTGAACCGTCTACGGGAGAGGGGTTCAATTCATCTTTCCACAGCTGATGTGTTATATTTGTATCTGTACAGAAGAGAACCGGTCTCGAGTTGACCTGTTTTTTAGCACATGACATTGGAGCAGATGGTTTAAAAATCATCCAAACCCCTCTGAATCAAATCACACTCTCAAACAGACTACGGTTCCAATTCAGTTCGATTTGACATGTATTATAATAGGACGACCAAAATGACGATCTTGCTCTCAATAACGCGAGACAAAACAAATTCTAAATACAGAATCGAATTTATTTTTCCAAAAATTAGTCATATGTCAAATTGTATATTAATGAGAAAATTAAAGAATATCAGTCATGTTCATTTGTCAATATGCCCAATAAAAGTGCATATGAATGCTAAAGCCCTTTTTTTTGATTGACATGCATTTTTTATAGAGCTTCTCATCACAGTCAGCTGGCGTACACGTGATAATAAAATAAATGCGATCAATTTACCGATATTTACTATATAGGGGCAGCCATCTTGAATATGGCCTGTAACTAAATGAAGACAAGTTGAGAAACAGGTTTTTCAGATTCCCACAAATAAGGGAAAAAATACATAACTTTCACAGGTAAACCATCCGTTTGGGCAACACTGAGCCAACTGCTAAAAAAATTTGAAAAAATCTCTTACATATAAACACCTAATTACATGAACATAATAGAACAATTTTCTGGGGGGTTTTGAAACCGAAATCATTATTCAAGTCAGGAGCCAATCATCGATGGCCTAATAGTTAGATGACGCATTCAGTTTTAAAAACCCCATATAGTAAATACATGTATTGGTAAATTGGTATTTATTTTCTTATCATGTGTACGCCAGCTGACTGTGCTTCTCATAGAGACACAAGCCTATTCAATATGTGTGTTAAGTATGTGATTGTCATAGTACATTCACTGCACAGCATCTTTCACGATATTAACATTGAAATCTTATTTGGTTGTAAGGAAACATTTGTATATTTTCAACGAAAAAAAAAAAAAATGTCCTCCATTAATAGAAAGCAGCAGAAAATGAATCAGAGTATCGTTACTGTATTTCTTCTATTAGAAGCTTGTGTGCATTACAGGCAAGTTTCAGATACAGTGTTTGGTTTGCATACACTCATATTGAAGATGTGCTTCTAATAGTACAAATATAGTATCTAATATTACTAACTTAAATTCTGTAAAATTTGCCTATTCTTATCTTGAACACTTGGCTCTACTGATTTTCACATAAAAAAATTCACTGATTAACAATAATTTTAAACACAATAAGTGATTGATATATGGTCATAGATTCCATGAGCCTAGAATCTATTAAGAATGATGCTGATGACATCATAGTGTTATAAATACCATATTTGTTCTATTAGAATAACATTTCCAATGGAAACACATGCAAACAAAAAATCGCATTTGTTGTATACTGAATTACTTAAATATGATTTTATTTTTACCATAGTAACACCTCAGTGATTTAAGTAAGCACATATGCTGCTTATAGAACAAATAAATAGGCAATGGAAGAGTTGGTATAAATGGCAGTAAATGGCCAACCCTAAAGCCAATTCTTAATGGCTTGGAGAAATCCCATCAAGGACATCATGAAATTTCAAGATATAATGTCCCTGTAAAGGGCCTCCATGTGGAGAGAGTGATTTCTGGACGTATAAAAGATGTGTGAGCTCCTTCTAAACAAATTCTTCCTATTCATCTCACTGTCACAGTGCATAGCCGGTCATAGCCCAATAGTTCAACAGTGTGACTTGGCTCATCCCAGGACTCAACATTGTGGCCTTGTCTTGTCAATATACAAAGTTTCGACTGGGGCAGGGGTCAGTACTATATCTCTTCTTATCAATGCCAAGGCCATTATTACTACATTTGGGTTGCAGTTTTTTACTAATACTTGCTCATTTTTGTGTGTGTGGAGGTTACAAAAGATGCTGCTCTTCAAAACTTCTGGTCTTCACAAGAAAAGCAGACTAGACATGTGGTGTATATTTCTGAATATTTATTTTGTATTGACAACAACAAAATTGGGAATATAAGTATATAAGAAGCAAGAAAATGAAGTCCTATTCTATTTATGGTGGTAGTACAATGGCAGCTTCAAAGTTCAAATCATCATCTGTAGAAGAGATTTGAGCAAGATGGATCTTTCCAGTGATGGTTTGTAGTGGGATGGGTTTTTAGAGCAGAGGTGTTAGTGGATTTTAGCAGGATGGGTTTGGTGGGATGGGTGTGTTGTGGGATGGATTTCAGTGAATTCATTTGTAGTAGGATGGGTTTTATGTAGAATCAGTTTGTTTGTTTTTGTGGATTTTCGCAGGATGGGTTTGTAGTCAGATGAGTTTTCAGCATGACAGTTTTAAAGATAGGTTTGTAATGAAATGGCTTTCTAGTGAAATGGGTCTGTGATGGGATGTTTTTTAACAGCCCAACCCAACCCAACAAAGTGATTCTTTATTCATACCTCAAAATGTGACATAGGATGAAAAAGTTGTATTATTATTATTATGTTTTTAGGGTGATGCTAGTTTTCCATTACATACAATGGACGATTATCTCCCATAATGCATTGCATACATATGCATATATACAGTAACATGTTTAGTAGCACACAATTTCAATTTGGCTCAAACTGGCTTAATAACCTTCCGAATGAAAAGCTTGAAATTCAACTTGGCTCACTAACAATGCATTCGTGTATTTCCTTGTTCAGTTGGCAGTAATCTCTCATCACAACCATATGTATCATAAAAAAAAAAAATGCCAGGTCAGATTCTGACAAAGAACCATGATCACGTGATCACCATATTTACGAGTGAATGTGTACTACTGAACAGTTTCATGGAACACTAAATGTCGTAATGAGTGAAACGAAAAAAACAAAACTATATTGACTTACCACTAAAATGAAACAAAAAACAAAGAAATGTAATAATAACACAGCTATGAATGTGTCTAATGTCAAGCTTTCCACTTATAGACCAGACTTTACTAAATTTGCTGTGTGGTGTTTTACTAAAGAAAATAAACGTCTTTTCATTATTAATTATTGTGCAAATGCCCAAAAAGCTTATCTAAGAAACTCTTCTGTTTATTTATTAATTAGCTTAATCCTGTATGTTGTTTTAAAGTGGAAATCTAAACTCCATCTGTGTTAGTTTGTGTCAGTAGGTGTGATTGTTCCCTAAAATAATATAATAGTCTCTTGCACGACCTCTAAAAGGTAAAGGAGGTAAAGGTCACACATCCAGGTACTTTCTGGGGTATTGTTCTATAACAGCAATTATTTCAAATATTATTTTCCTAATTTGTATCATATTAAACTGTTTTTAAACTTTTTTTTTTAAATATTTGCAAATTTTCATTTAATTATAGTGAATTTGTACCTCCAGAAAGTACCAGGATGTGTGACTTTTACCTCCAGAAAGTACCAGAAAGTGTGACCTTTATTTAGGGGTCATTCATAAGACTTCATACTGAAGGAAAATTGAAATGTGATAGAAGTGATTTTTAAATGAAACCCTGTGTGTACTGTGGTTCTCCAATAATGCCCCTCACTGTCAACAGCAGGTCATTAGCTATCTGTCTTAGAAAAGAAAAGGATGTTTTTCAAGACTTTGTGTACATAATAAGTAACTTCCATATCTATGCATGGTGATAGCGATGAAGATTTGGTTCGATTGGATTGTGAGAACAGGAATGAGGGAAATTATTGTTGATGTAATCAAAAACACAGAAAAGCATGTTAATAGAGCAAGGATACTAAATAAAAACAGCCAGATGAACACTAACAAGATCTTTTACAGCTTCACTTATGTGCATTAGTATTTTTTTTAGAAATGTACATTTGTCACACCATTTTGTTATCTTGCAATTTATGCGACTCTTCTTCGATTTGAGCAAGATCTTGCATAATACATCACTTGTATACATCCATCTTATAAATCCTTGATACTATGCCATTTTGTAGGGCTTCATTATTGAAGTAGCATTAAATCGAGCTCTATCGACTATTCTGTAGTATACTTGATATTTGTGTTGTAAATACATAAACACAGAAGGAAGTTCAGTCCAGCTGAAATATTATTTGCGAATCAGAACCCAAATTTAATCCTGTTTGTTTGGCAAAGCAAATTCAGGGCCAGACTTGATCAAGTCAAATGTGAAGCTGGTTACTTGTCAGAGACACGGGTGTCCCACAATGCAATGGTACAATTTCAGAGATGCTGATCTTCTTTATTATTGCCGAGCAGACATTTGTTGAAATTTAATTCTTCTAGACGCCGATCTTATCAGCAGTAGATTTAATTAGAAAGAAATCTTTTGCTGAATCGAAATCAAGGAATAATGAATTGAAGACTCACTGATGGAAACTAAAACATGCATTAAAATAATCCACACAAAACACATGCTATCTTAGAAATCAATACTCACTGCTGTGCCCCTTAGCTCTGCAAAAGAAAGCAGTTCTTGTGATTTAAACCCCCCTTAGCTACTAGCCATGATAAGATAGGGTTTCAGGAGTAGTTGAGCTATAAAATAGACTCTGCATGCCCACAATGCTGTCCAGGAAGCAATAAAAATTAAATTACCTCATCAACATAGTGTACAGTGATGAGGATAGGGGGGGGGGGGCGAACACAGTCATCAAAACTGAGGAAGTGTTGTCTATAATCTCTGGCTTGAAATAATATAGTACCCAACAGGGATATTAATTAAAATCAAATAATTTTTCAGTTTTTGTCCGTTTCCATGACAACAAGCAAAAAAAACCAAAAAGACAAACATAATTGTGTTAGTATTTTTTCCGGTTCGCACAAGATAATTATAAAGTTATTTAAAAAAGAAAGTATCAAAAGTGATATACACTTCATTTTTTTTATAGAATTAATTCATTTTTAAATTGTAATTTATTTCCATTATAATGTATTAATTCAGTGTACAACATGCGAGGTCACTTCACTGATCTGTAACAAGCTGGAAAATGAAAGACCGTTCTCATTGAATTTTATATTGCCAATTTACTCTGCAAGCAAAATTGGCAAAATTCCAACTTAAAAAAAAAAGTGACCAACAATACATATGTATGCCACATGTTTTTTTTTTGTTTCTGAAAATTATTAATGAGCTGTTGTTTGTGTATATATCAGTTGTCATGCCAACCAACACTGTGCAACTGGAACCACCCTCCTCAAAATCATACTATAAAGACCAAACAATTGTGCGTATGATCCACTTTGTTGGAATGACTGGAGAAAGTTTGTTACAATATTAAACTTTTCTGGGTAGAACCAGTTGTCAATATTCTTGCTCAAACTTTGGTGAAAATCATACCCCCTCCCTAGATATAAATAGTCCAAAGACTAGTTACAATAATAAACAGGAAACTACTGCAAAGCATAACGCTATGTAGGAAATCATATCACTTTCAATAAGGTTCATTTATTATTACTTGAATAATCACCGATGTCTTGAGGGGTCAAGAAACCAACAGCTCAAACTTATTAATTCAGTACTCAGCCACAGATTTTAGTGGGTCAAAATCAACTATTCTGGAGACGAGTTAGAAGGGTTTGAAAGGTCAAAGGTGATGACCTTTTGCCTGCTAAAACCATTTAAAAAAATGATAATAAAAATGTTTGTCAGTTTCCCAAAACTGTCAGAAAGTTAATATTTTTTTACTTCCACAAATAACGCCCACGCCACCAGATATAGTCATAACACTAAATATGTTGTGTTCATTTCGACGTAAATGGCAACAAAGCCTTTCAGTCGAGCAGATGGAATACGATACGCCATGCTGCGTCATAATGTACAAGTTTGATAAGAAACACAACACTGTTCTGCCTTTTGGAGCTCAGTGTTTTTAAGTCAGGCAATCGCAGGACTTCGTGAGATATCTTTTAAAATGTGCAGCTAAAACGTGCGAAGATAACAGTAATGGGTGGTATCGCTTGAAACTCGGGACATGTACTCCTAACGACGTCAGCTAAAACCAAAACAACCCCGTAATGCTGTTAGTACTAAAAAAAAGGGCCGCGACCACCACAGGCGAAGTGTCGATCAGCTGATATCGTGAACGCCGTCACGGTCACTAACCTCGCTGCCTGGTAAAACTATAAGAGCGAGGATTTGCAATGGAAATCATGACAATCAAAGTCGACAAAACACTCACTATGTTTTACAATCATACCTTTGATGTTTGCTACACTGACTAAGATAGAGTACATCTGTCTTTACTCAGTGTCACTGAGATAGTTTATAACTTTTACAAACACCAAACGAGCCGGAACATAACACACAAGACGCCATTTTGACCGCCGAAAAGTTCGCGAAACAGTCACTGACAACTTGAATTGACATTAACTATTGTAACCGAGATTTAATTAAAGACTCGATAATTAAAAAAAACGTACTATTTAGTGAGTAAATTGACACACTGAGACAGGTAGAGCCGGCGGAAGTATAGATGCCTGGTGAAAACTTACTTGAGAAAGTATCGCTGACCTGACGGCGTCCTGGCAACTTCCCAGCCCGGTGGCAGAGGTAGATCTTCGATGGTTGTCACATCGTAGCTTGTGTGCCTTGTATGTTGTGGGGTAACAGTTTGTTGTTGTTGTTGTTGTGAAGCTGCAGCTGCTTGCATTTGTTGTAAACTTGCTGGACTGGAGTGTGCTCTAGGGTGGTTCACGGGTAACCCCAAAGTCTGTGCACCGAACGGGCCACCGGGGTTGGTAGAATCAGTGCTCGATTCCCTCGAATGGCTTCCTGAGGGAGAGCTAGCCATGGGCTTGTCGGGCTCCTTGAAGAAGGAAGGCGGCAGTTTTCGCATCCGAAGTGGCACTGGGTGCTGTGGAAGTGGTTCTTTAACAATACCGGTGGGGTTCATCACAGCTCGGAAAAGATCTTCCAAGTCCGTATCGGAATCCCCCCGTACGTGAACGATTTGGTGCCCCTTTGGATCCATGGTCATTTCGACGATGGCGATCACACTAAGCCAAAAACACCGTGGAAGTAAAAGTCACGCTGGTCTCAAGAGTTTCTCGAAAACCCAAACACCCAGATGAAAGTGATGTCACGCTCCGGTTATGTATATCATTCGTGTTTTCTTCTCGTGAATGATACTGCTCACCAGATAACACATTAGTGTGTTTCAACATACATGTATAAAGATTATGAAAATGACTAGCGTAGAAATTTACATGGCTCACAAATAGGCTTAATTGATTGGTCTCACTGCGCGGCTAAGAACGTAGTTCCACAATGATATATGGTTTAAAGTGTTCCTAATGTTTTTAAAATTATTATAGTGTCTACTTTAGTAAATATTAATGATTTTCCCTTCAAATCATTTTGTTGACTAATTAAAATGTCCTCTTAGTATATTTTTCTGCTTTCTAATGCGGAATGATACATATATTTAATGTGTTCACGGTGTCACTTTGATTCCCAGGCAAGTTCGCAACGTTGGGGGTATCGTTGCTGACGTCAGCTTGGATTATAAGGGTGTGACAGTTACTATGGAAACAATCACATTCTAGCCTATCAGAGCCATGAATGAGAGTACCTATATGGGCAACCATAGTCGGTGCTCCTTTCATGTAGTCATGTAAAAAATAAGGCGGTTACAAACATGTTTCTAGTAGCCCAGTCTGAAATTAACTGACTTATATATCCTTTCAGGGAAGTTGAACTAGTTAACGTCAGTAGATATCGTCAGATGCAATGTTAATTGCGGGTAAGCGTGCGCGTTTTTATTTTGAACGACGTTGATCTCGTTAAGGGTTGAAGGGGTATCGTGAAACTGTCATTTAATATTTACAATGAGTACCGTCGCCAGTAAGGGGTCAAACAACTTGTCAACTACTATTTACAATCTTTCAAAAGTTTCGCGCGAGTTTTATGACAGCACGTTTTCACAGCTGGGCGAAACAGCAAGAAGTTACCGACACCACCATGTACCAGTTACCCGTTGACAATCGTTTTGAAGGATCCGTTAATCTGACGGCAATTGTGTTAATAATAAGCTACATGTATGAGTGTTATATCGTGACGGTAGAGGCGATATCACCGGCGACATTGAACTACAAACCACAGCTCCATGCCACCAATGAAATTACGTTAAATCACAAATATCTTATACATCAACATTACTATTCAATATTATTAACCAAAAATGACAGTTTTTTGGGGGGAACTAGCAACAAACGGAATCACGCATGAGTGAATATCAAACCGGAAGTACCAGTGTGGTATAAACGGGGGCG
Source organism: Saccoglossus kowalevskii (assembly GCF_978046115.1). Lineage (NCBI taxonomy): Eukaryota > Metazoa > Hemichordata > Enteropneusta > Harrimaniidae > Saccoglossus > Saccoglossus kowalevskii. The sequence continues at coordinate 21,729,266 of NC_140641.1, forward strand.
GGTTCTGAGTCAGAGTCAAGCACAATATGAGGAGCAGTTGTGTCACCCTGACTTGCATAATATCGATATTCCGAAACCAACAACCTGGACAAATCAAACCAAGTATAGGAAAACGTAGATGTGGTAACTGCCATTGAAAGTAATAATAATAACTTTGTTGACGTGTTATCCCCATCAAAGCGACGTTCGAATTAAATTTACTGGTAATCAGTGGTAATGTACACAGAACGGAAGGGTCATGTTCTTTGTGAATGAAATCGGCATTTTATTTTATGTCTTTGAGGTTATAGTATTTTTTGTCGCATGTGAATCGTGTTCCTTGTACTGAATGGATGTAGTTCACACTATGTACATAACAGTCGGCTTCACGGCGATTCTGACAATTCAATCCGGCAATGAGTCATTTCAACTATGAATTGGTCTATTTTGTCCCAACATTGAAATCACGATGTACATATTTTTAGCACCTCTTTTGAAAGTGAATGACCACAACCCATGCACCAAGTGGGACGATACAGTTGGTACGCTTCCCATTCACACTCAGCTTGCTTTGAGTATGCGAAACTGTGCATAAAATAACCACGTGTGGATTTTCGTATTATTTCCGTTCTATGTAAAATATCCTGTCATCTTTTTTTAATATAGAAGCTGTTTGATTGATAAGAATAATAATTTTATTTGAATGAAATGCTAAATAATACTTTATCAGAATTTAGAGTTATTTAGAATTCATTATCGATCGTGAGACCAATGAACATATCTTGTTCCTACTGTTTTGCGCGTAACTCGCCTCAAATTAACGGAATTGCATTGCACAGAATTCGTCAAATTGCTGCGTTCATGGAAAATATTTCCAACTTCTATAAATTGGTCTTGATAGTAATCAAATAACAAAGAATGCAAACTAGTTTATCTGGGGTAATTGTAGGAAGGAGGAGGTTTTCTTTACAGATTAATCCCAGAATAAATATGCTAACTAGATTAAAACTGTCAACGAGGAACGCAACACAAAGCATAGGAAACAATGGTGTTCCGCATTCGCAATCGCAATTGTCACAGTAATTGACAGCTAACATAACATCGCATCCTTACTTCTTGTTCGTACGATGGACGTACTAACCTCGGCGGGCACCGTTACGCCCGAGTCGAGCACTGAGTGTTCATCGGCGACTCGGTCACGCCGAACATCGAGGCCGGCGCTGAAGAAGGACCCTCGACTCAACCGACGAGTACAGATGTACGACGAATTTACAGCGAGATTGGACGGATAAGATGTTACGATGAATTATAACTGAGATCATAGACCCTCTAAAAGAGGGATGGGAAACTGCCGACAAATATCAAAGGAAGCACGGGAAGAGGATGTACGATGCATCTTGGTATCTTTTATGTATCTTTTAGAGGGTCTATGCTCATATAGACCATTGCACTGAGACTAAGATTGATGATAATTGCTTATTCCTAAAATTGAAGTTATTAATCATTCGCGATATTTAAAAGTGTAAATAGGGCAAGTTTCAATGCAAGTAAAATATTTGTGATTTGGTAAGAGAAATATACCTCTCCGTTTTTGTTTCCCAATACCTCATTTGGCGAGTACAATTAAAATTTGATAAAAAACATAAGTGTGCGCACCCTTGTATCTGCCTATCTCATGGAGTAATATGACTTACATGTAGTGATCCTCACATTCACATTCGTCACGACCAGATGATTTTGTGACGGTAAAATAATTAAATAATAAAATAAATAAATAAATAAATAAATAAATAAATAAATAAATAAATAAATAAATAAATAAATAAATAAATAAATAAATAAATAAATAAATAAATAAATAAATAAATAAATAAATAAATAAATAAATAAATAAATAGTCTCTGGTTAGTATCTAGAAACCGTCACAAGTTTCCGATGTATAGATTAGTGTAAGAATGCGACAAACGAAGCAGAAAGTGATCAAGTATACTATTTCACAAAATGTTCTAATGTATACATGCACACAATTAATCGTCCCTCGACTAAAATATGTCTTCAATGGTCCATTTGTATTTTTTGATTATAAAATAGATTAAAAAAGCGACTTTCCATAAATTTGTATCCAAAATGGTAATAATATCTATAATGTGTTATAATAGTGTTATCTTAAGGTAGAAGCCTAGTTATAATTTTTGACAAAATTGGTCATAAATCGCATGACAATGTTCATTAGTTTATTATGTACAATCATGAAGCTAATGTCTCATGGTACAATGAGATAGCATTATTTCGTGTGTTACAGCATGCCGAGTTAAGCTTTTTGAGAAAGATGTCCTAATATTTCTTGAAAATTTCTATTCCATAGAACACAATGTGAAGAAAAATTTTTGACACTTTTTAAAACCCTTATTTTTTTAGGTGATCCAGAAAAAAAAAATACTCCATCATTAACAACTTGAATATATCATTTTTCAGTCTATGTCACCAGACCATAGGGACCTGTGGTAAAAGTGTTATAATAGTTTCAAAATGGCGACTTTCCACTAAAATACATCCATCAATTTTTCGGAAAAAAGACTGGTTATCCCAAACTTTTTTTAGGTCAATATTTTTATATTACCTTGGAGTACTTACAATTTATTGTAAAACGAATAAAATCTGGATATTTTAATTTATGAGTAGACTTCTACCTTGAAGAACCTCAAAATATAAGTTGTTAGCGGTGGTATCATCATCGTTTTTGTTCAACATTTTTTTCACCGCAAGTTGTTTCGAATGCGTCAAATAAACGAAGCATGATTTTCTATTTTGTTGGTGACTACTAATTTTCATAAATTTTTTGGTCAACATTCTATTATTTAGTATGTATATTATTTTATTGATGGACGATTTTAGATCATTTCATTTCACATTCACCGTGACGTCATAGACGTTTTGGGCGAATGTAACACAAATTCTCATCATGGGCTGAGGTATGATTCTAATTTACTACTAGTATGTCAGAGAATCGCTTCGTCAATAGAGGGCGTTTGTCACAGAATCGCTTCAGGGCACGACTTACATATACGATTATGCTCGTGCATTTTTTCAGCTTTATTTTATTTTATTTCAGTCAGTCAGCCCAAAACGTCATCAGTGATCTAATAATATTGAAAAGTCTGTATATTACACTTTTTAATATATGTGTACCATGATTAGCTGTTGTAGATTCCGAAGACTAGAAAATGGGGTACTCAAGCTAGTTTTTAAATTATGGTTTGAATCTAATTTTGTATGTATTTTTTAAAATCGAAAAGTCACTGCTGTAGTCTCAATTTCTGTTTGCACTTAGTCATTTATTTTATGGAATATATATATACATATTGTATACAGCAATTTTTTTGCGTTTGTTAGTCGATATGACGAACAGTCACTGTGATCAGAAGGCGCTATCGTTTTCGCTGACACCGACCTGCAGTGCATACTTCCAATAAACCAAACCATACCGGTAAACCGAGATGTATGAATATCCACCAACTTAAACAATGTATCCAATAGAGTTATAAACGTGATCATCTGTCAGCATAGAAAATATATTTACTTTCAATGATGTCTCCTTATTCATTTTTGAAATATACAAGGAAAAAAAAGTATATAGGAAATTTGACTATGGTGAAAAGTGTATCATCGGACCGCGACAGTCCGGTCTGTGCATGTGCAACACGCCGCAACAGCGTACCTAACCGGGCACCGCGGAACAACAACTATACGCGCTAGTCATCGTTAATATTCACAGTACTATGAAAAACCGCAATATATTTTATAAAATTATTTAATATTTTAACGAAAAAAGTGAGTGACTTTTGAAAAATTGTCAAACAAATAAATTGTTTGTAACATCAAACAAAATATCACAATTTATTTAAAAAAAATAATAATTATAGTATATAAACAGTATCTCAAAAAACACCACAATCTTTAAAACAGCAACTTGAATGGAAAGTGCGTAGAGCGTTGGGATGTAACATTCTATCCTTTTAGAATTTGTCGTTATGTAATTCATCATATAGTGCCCTCAGACGGTACAGTTGGGGGGCACTAAAACAAGACTTGCTGAAAGCTGGTCTAGTATGATGAAAAAAAAATATCACACCTACTGAAAGACACATTTAATATGTTGTAGATCTTTGGTAAATATTTGCAGACATGATATACGCTGGGCGCTGATGATCACTCAACTCTTCGAATATCGCACTGACAATATCTGCTATGTGTCAGTTCATTTCATTTCCAGCTGGTAAACCTTGTCTACCACGCGAACTACAACGTATGTTTATTATCATGTTTATCAACTGCGATGGTGCTTTCTTGAAATAAAAATACTAGTATAAGACATGCATAAGGAAAAGTGTCAACGTCGCCATGTTGTTTGTTTTGTCTGACCTGGGGGGGGGGTACTCAGGCTAGGGCAAAAATTAAGGATTTTGAAAAAGTAGAATCTTTACCGTGGAGTCTACATACAGTATAATGCCATGAGCAGCCAACCCGGGACATCTTAACTAGCTCCAACGTCTACATTCTGGATGGTTATTTGTTCGTCATTTGAAAACTGTCACTCCCTTGACCCTTTTTTAGTTCTTCTCACTTAGTTTTATATGATCATGCATGGTCCAGATAACGCTGCTAAGAGGGGGGCGATGAGGTAGCTGGTACACTAGGTTACAGGAAATAAAAAAGGCATTTTACTTCTTTACATAAAATAAAATTTACATAAAATAAAATTCCACGTACAGTAAAAAATAGGTTTTTTACACTTTACAGATAAAGCAAATTTCTAATTACATTTTACATTTTTATAATATATTTGATAATTTGTGTTTAAGAATCAAAATTGACATTTAAAATCCACATTTAATGTGGAAAATGCTTTATACGCTTAAAATACGAGAAATAAGATCTTTGTACAAATTATGGATGAATAAAATAGCTGATTACATTTTACACCTTGTCCATATCTACGAATTTACGTTTTTTATTTCTTTAAATTACATAATTACGAGAATAAAATCAATTGATTACAGCTTACGAAAATACCCCTTGCCGACCTTCTATGGGCCCTCTGCTTGTACTTATATTCCCGGCGTATTCATCGTCAAATCCTAACTAACTTAAGCTAGCGGTTAGAAATCCAGGGGGTGCTTTTCTTTGCCAAACTTAATGTGCATGTTTTTTCAATTATATATTTTTCCGAGATTTGATTTTTAAAACTTCCTCTGTGTGTTCAAAGACTACCATCTGAAATCATAATGATCAACGCCCTAAATACTAAACTGCCGCGGCATCGACATTGTTATAAGATGAATACGAGATAAAAAAAAAAAAAAAAACATCAGTCAGTTCTCAAAAATATCGAAAGTAAACTATCAAAAAAATATAAACAGACCTGGAAAAATAAAATAGTTAATCGTAGTAAGAATCAAAATGAGGGAAATAAATTACGAACATACAGTTTATTCAAAACAATGAAGGACTTCAGCATGGTGAGGATATTAACTAAATTCAGAATAAGTGACCATGATCTAGAAATTGAATTAGGACGAAGAAGGAAGCCAAAAGGGGGAGGAAAGATAGAATATGTACAAAATGTAATGTTAAAAAAGTGGAAAATGAAATCCATGTTATTTTAGACTGTGAGCGCTATAAGAAAGAACGAAAATTGTTGTTTATAGAATGTAACATAATAAATAAACAGGATAGAATAAACAATTTTTATAAACATATGCAACAACAGTTTTCTTCTAGTTAAACAAACAATATACAAAAAGTAACGTTTAAAAACATTTGATTTTTCACCAGTATACTATTTTTTTTTTGTAATCTTTTCTTTATAGTATTATTTTTGTAATTTTTTCCTCTTTATTGTAGTATTTTTCTTATCATACATTACCTTCAGATGGTAATTGTTGAGTAATAAAGTTATTATTATAATGTTTACTATTACAGAGTATTGATATACTGTTGATTCCACAATTCAGCAGAAAGAGACAGTTGCAGAAAAGAATTTGCGTAAAGGATTTTGGGAAGAGGTGATTCAGGTAGTCTCGCGATAGCTAAAGAAGGCGAGATGATAACAAAAATGGCGGCGCGCACGAAATGAAAAACAGAAAACAGTATCGTCTATGGCAAATGCCGTGTTTGAGTTTATAGAGACACGCAGTTGGATTGTGAGTACGTTAACATGTTTCATATAAAATAGTTTTTCAATGGCGCATTGCAAATTACTGTCTTAATTTGTCTATGAGCCGATTTAGTGATTATTGTAGCCTTTGGCTTGTCTGTTCGACGCAGAAGTCTTCACATTCTACAGAGACACATGGGCATTGAAGTCCATGGCGGTGTTTTGTCAGGAAGCCTGACCCCGACGCACATTCATATAAGCAAGGTCATGTTGAGTAGTACCCATGGATTTATCCATGGAGCTATAATGATATATCCAACAATATAGTTCATCTCATGTATTTATTTTCGTTGTCTGGGGGACGATCGTGAAGTTAGTTAACTCACGTTCCCTCTATAACTTCCGGTCGGCATAAATATCCGAATTTGGATACAAAAAATATCTTGATCAAGTTAAAATGTTAGCAACGGGTAGCAAAAAATTGCATTGTCGAACAAACCTCGGAAGACTGGTTTTCCACGTATCATCTATGTGTTGTCTTGTTCAATTGAAAGTGCTACTGAAATGATGATGTTCTGGACGTACTATAAATGGACACCATGCAGTATTGGTTGCACATGTTATTATACTGGGATATACCAGAACTAGACACAACGAAGTATACATTTTATTTAATCAGTTATCATGGTGATATTTTCAAGACTTCATTTTGATCATTTACTAAAAAGGATAGCAAGATTCACAATCTTTATTCTCTGTATAGATTTTATATTACAGTGCAAGGGGTTTCATTTAGAACATGGGCCATCATGATTGACAAGGGGACCTCGGACCTTTTCGATTTGGTAATGAACTGCAACATTGTAATACTATTGAGTGAATTTTGAAAGGAATGTATTTGAACAGCGCTGCTATAATACTACACCATGCCACTGCCAGGTCACTAGACTGGCTCAACCGTGTATTGTTTTATGATAATATATTTTACTAATATGAAAGCATTTGTACAATCTTTGGTACTGACGTAAAATTCCTACAAATTTGTCTGCAACTGGCCAACATTGGTTTTTATATTATAATTCTAGAAAGTTTGTTTATTCCAATTTATTGTGCAATGAATGTAATCCTTGTGTTGCAGTAACCGGACATAGTCAGTTATTGCGCCCCCGCTGACAGATTCACATCGACACAAACAAAGCCTGACACATTGCTGTAATTTTCTCTTATCATCAACAAGATCTTGTTAGCACCAATCAAATTGCAGAAGCTGTTGATTCTTCACATAATAGCCACTCATGACCTGTTCCTCTTGTTGACATATTCAGTGTGTCAACGTGCTTGACCATTCAGCCTATCATTTTCTGATCGCTTGAGAAAACTCTGAAATGCTGATGACAACACAATAGTTGAGCAGTCCCTTGTCTCATGTCTGGAATTACACTTTTTTCGGCTTCGCTTATTGGCAGTCCTGTTTTAATGTAAGATCATCCTGGATACCATTAAAATTAAATATTCAGAGCAGAAATGCTGTATCCAGTCCTTGTGTCTCAGATAAGTTATTTTACAAAATGGGTTTGGAAAGTCCCAACCATTTCACAATCGATAGTCCAATAAGGGATTCTATTTGGGTCAAAGTATGTCATCTTTGGTCAAAAGAATAGGGTGCAAATAATGTTTTTGTCTGTTCTTGGCAATGCTTTTGCCAATTTCATTAAAACTTCTCATATTGGTAATGTACAATACATTACATATGTGGATAGACACAGTTGTACAATCAAAGTGAATTAAGGGGTCTTTTTTGGTCAAAATATGTAATTATTAGTAAAAAAAATAAGGTGAAAATGATGTTTTGGCTTATTCTCTGCAATACACTTATTCAAATTTCACATATAGGCAATACGATACTTCACTTTTTCACCACCAGACTTTCTCGCCCAAATTTTTCGGTACATTTCTACATTTCTCTTAAATAATCTTCAATATGTCTGGAAATGAACCATGATTTTGGAGCCAATTTGAGTCAATTTTCAGTTTTTACTCAAAAGATTTAGCTATTTTTGTCGCAATCTTTTGAAGGAAAGTGCAGACTATAAGGGAGACTATTTTGTGAATTTGCGATGAAAACAGGGAACAGAAATCCAAAAGCAAAATTGATGAGTATCTGTATGCTTTAGTGGTAAATCACTGTAGTGAATTTGGTTAAAATAAGTCAAGGCATTATGAAATGGCACAAACTTATATCCTTTTTGACCAAAAAATAAACTTGTTATTCTTAAAATTTGGCCAGTGTTATTCTTAAAATTTGACCAGTTCAAAGTTTCAACATAATTTTGTATTCTAAAAACTTTTTCCTAACTACTGTATTTATTTATTTAGTTTTCTATTTATACATAAACAAAATAAAACATTATTTTCATTTCACATCACTGTGGGTCAGTGAGACATGCCAATTTAATTACATTGTTAGGGAACAACAAATTGTATTGTACGGTACTGTTTATATAAATAGATATGGTGAATATTGCTCAACACATGTATTCCTCATGGCCACATTTTGTTGTTATGATCACATCCAAGGGACAAGAGGAAAACACATAGAATGCATTCGTTTTGGGGTCTCGTGCGTTTTAGGACATGTCAACGAAGCTAGTCACACCTAACATATGTAATACTGATAAGTAAGAAAAAACAAACTTTGAAATCCAGCGCAGCAAGGTGATATTACCACTGGGGTTTGAAGTACTGCGCCAGCATGTTGGCAAAACTTTGTGAATTAATAGACAGCCTGGGTTGGCTTGCTAAACTTTCTAGTTCTGACTGGTAGTGACGCCCACTTCAGACAAATCGATATTGTTGCAGGACACAGACAGAATTTAATTAAATAATCTGATAAATCATTTATACAATGTTTGCTGATATGTTTTTATGTGGTAAAATGTAAATTGCGGGTACATGTACTTGTTGCATTCAAGAAATAATTCAAACATGCATCCACAACCATTAACTACAGTTTATGCATTTCATCATGCATTAATCTATATCTTACCATCTTTGATATGGTGAAACCCTGAAAAGATGCCATCTAAGAAACTGACACTCTCAAGTATCATATGGAACATTCACAATTCAATGATGTTAGCTAACTTTCTGCCCTGATACTGCTGAGACTACCAGTAAAAGCACATTAGTGCTGCAATGGTATATACACAGATGATTGCACCCTGAAAATACTAAATCTAAAAAAAAATCTACGTTTCAAGCTAGGTTTTACTACCGTTATAAAATGAAGCTGTACTGACCATATTCATTGAGGTACTCCTATAGTACATCTAACTTGTTTGTGAACGTTAGATTGCTGCTTTAAACAACAAATGAATGTTGACACAATCATGCAACTGATTTCTTCAGTGCAATTGATGAAACCATTCCTTCTTGTCTTACATAACACAAAGTTGTGCACATAGGATGTAAAATTTACTGTGGCAGTACCTGCATGTAGCCTATATGTCAAACATGCTAGAACCAATCATATGATACATATTTATTCGTTTCGCGAGTAAAAAAAGCCAAAACTAGATCATGGTCACGCAGGGACAAATTAGGTTCAGTCTTGGTACTTATTTTCAACATTCAACAATTCCACCAGTACACAACTCTAGATCCAGTATGTATCTTCATATTTTAAGTAGATCTAGGTTCTAGAAACTTTACAATTGTTGACTCATTTGGTATCGCTCATCAGCATTCAATAAAGCAATAATTAAAAAATGATACATAGCATAACATTTCTCAGGAAATACATTAATCCATTGATGGTACATCATCTAAAACAATACCTTCATTGTCTGATGTACAAGAACTGAAAGTCTGATAATCCATGACATATTGCCTAAATCCTTTCATGTGATTAAACTTTAAAGAAATAATAATAAGGGATTGAATGGTTAAGAAAAAAATTTAAATTATGTTTTTTTTTTTGAGCTTTTGAGTGGTTGAATTATTATGTGGGCTTTATTCAATATTAGCATGATGTCAGTGGAGATGATTTTGAATGATATACTTAAGAATGTTTGATTTCTTGTCAATAAAAAAAAGAACATCGAGGTGAATTGATACTAAAAATAGTGTTATAATTGGTCAATTACTGGTATAAACCACTTTAATTTCCGAGTTGGTGGATAGATTTAAAAAAAAATAGCTGGTTTTGTGTATTACTAATAAATTTATGTACATCTAGATGTACAATAGCTGTAAATAAGTGAAACACACCCAGTACAGTTTTTTATCGATGACACACTCACTTAGGGTGTGGTCACTTCAACTTAGGCACCCCACCTATCTGTGTGAGTCTTGAATGCCAGAACTGCTTCTTTGTTAGCTTAAATTACTAGTATACTTTTTTCAGTTGAAGCTGTAAGAGTTTGACTTCCAAGTAAAGCATGTTACATATGGCTGTCACTAAATACATGTTTGTTTATGCTTGGCATCAGAGGGTGTTTTTACTTGTTACTCAGTAACTAGCCATGTGAGCCATTATACTTGCATCATTTGGGGGTGAGTGCATGGTGTTGATATCAGATTTAGACTGAGTTTTGAATCTATTTAGATTCATGCTACAGTGACCATGTCAATAACGATCATTAGAAATTATCCCTGAGGCATCTATTAACTCTTTGGCCTGGGTGCCGGTAGAGATTGGGCTACAATGTGTATGTCATTTTAGCCACCAATGGCTAGGAAGATTTAAAATCTTGAATATTTCTGAGAAAATAGTTATCATTTAACTCTTCATGTGCCAGATTTTTTCTCGCCAAAAATTCAGTGCGAGTATTTTCACATTTTGTAAAATTTACACTAAATTTCATCATCTTTTTGGACCATTCAGACATTTTCAGGTATTGCTTTTAGTTTTTATTCAAAATGGTTTGTAAATTGTTATCAGTATTTTATGTGGGGACGAGATAGGATCGTTTTGTAGAAGTTGACAACGGTGCTTAAGGGGTCTAACACATGTCTTTACCCATAGAAAAGTAAATTAAACATCATTAAACATCAATTAAATAACATGTGATGCAGTGGCATTCTTCATTTTGATTTTTCATATAATAAAAATTCTCTCTTTTTGCAGAGTGGCTAAATAAGTAATAGTAATTAGCTAAAGAAAGAAAAAAGTCAATATGGCTGAAACTATTTTATCCTCTGTGGAAGCCACAGAAGCAGCCATCAAATGTGTTTGTTTAGATTTATTGGTGACTGTGTTTTGGTCATTAGTTTTAATCTGTCATCACATTCTCTGTGATCTGAGAAGTTCAAGGGTGTTTATTTTTTAAATGCAAGGAGAAGTTTACTTCTTTCAAAATGAACATTAACTTGTTATCAAATGTACCATCTGTGTCGTAAACATATCTTGAATTTTCTATGGTTTACCCTTCTGAGACAAAATTCAATTCCTACAAAATTCTGGTCAGAGCTTGTCAAAAGTGAAATTAATTGCTCAAAATTTAAATGGCTTTAGTACAAGGTCTTTAATTGTGCAAAGATTTGACTCCCTTTTGTTGTGCAAGGATATTGATGATCTTTGGCTGTGTGAAGTTCATGTCCAGATTTCATCATTGTAAAAATGTTACTTAAAATTGAACACTGTATTTCTGCCATGGATCAGATCACTTTTGGTGGAATCGATATCAGTAAATTGGAAAGTATGATTTATTTACCGTGAGGAAAACTGAACTTTGAAATAAATTTAATTTTGCTGTAGCTATTCACTTTTTTCTTCCATTGAAAATAGCAAAAATGAACATCAAATAATTTGCAATGACAATACTTTAACCATAATTTCTCAATTACCTCTGTAACAACACACTTGTTTTATGGTAAAAAAGTCATATTTTAATAGCCAGCTTATTAATTAATTAATGCAATTTATTGGTTTATGTGGACTTTTGATAGAATAAATAAGAGATTTCATTTCATTGCCATGATGTAAAACTAAAATCTGTGCAATTCACACTGGAGCTAATAATACAGTAATGTCTGGGTTTCTGTGTTTGTTTGTACTAGTGTATCATTATGAGACTCCCACAGAAGTGACGGATATAATACAAAGCGCCCTCTATGTTGGTGCAACACCTGTCCATCAGTTATTCCACAGATAATAGTTGGCTGAGAAAGAATGGTACTTTGATTGTTGATTTTCCATTTTTAAATTATTTTAATGTCCATGATGTGAATGATGTATGATTTGGAAAAAAAAAAGTCTTGGGTATGTTTTGTCAGAGGTAGGGACTGAGCTCAGTGAGTAAGCTAGATAGTCCACCACTGTTGTGTATTGTGTCACTTTCCTGTGCAGAAATGAAACATGGCTATTTAAAAATATATATCCTGGTACATGTACATAATGTACAGTGTGGTGTTTATCATGGCCTAAAATGCCGCAGGTCAGATTCATAACAGATATGCCCAATAAAGTTATAACAAATATAATAAATTTATGCCACGATATAATGAAAGGAAGAATTATTTCTAAACCCCAAGTTTTTTTGTGGTATTCCCATGGTGCATCATGTTTAATTGCCCCAAAAGCATGTTGATATGGAGAGAATTATGTGTTTCAAGTCAAGTGAAATGCACCATGGGAGTACTACCAAGTATGCAGGGCTTCAGTTTACAGTTACATGTATATAAATGTAGAAGTGTTAATTTTAGGTCAAGATATTACTATAATTCTCATGATCAGATTTTAAGAGTACAGTAACAACCAAGTTTGTTGTATGTGAACAATACAGCAGCATGTATTCAAAACTAAACACCTGAATGTTTTTTTTCTTTTTCACGTATAATGCAGATACCACTTACTATCAAGAATCTCAACATTAGTAAACGCTGTTGGTTATTGATCATTTGAGGATATGGGGAGACGTACTGACAGTGATGATGATCGTGATAGAGATGGTCGGAGGCGACATAAACATAAGAAGCACAGTCGAAGTACAGAACCAACAGAGAATTCCAAATCAAAGCATCGATCAGACAAAAAGTCATCGTCATCCCGAAAAGAACGTAGCAGATCTCCAAATCGTGATCGCAGTCGACGATCCAGAAGTCGGTCTCGCAGTCGTAGATCAAAGAGTCGCAGTTCTGAACGAACTGACAGTCGGAAATCTAAACAAAAATCTGAAAGAAAGTTACCCGCTTCCTATCGACAGCGTGATCGCTCACCGAAAAGAGATTCTGCTCGTTATTCCACAAGCCGCTCATATGATCGGCGGAGATCAAGAAGTAGAAGCAGGTCTCGTAGCCGGAGAACCAGAAGCCGTTCCCCAGTCAGATCCAAGAAGGCCAGGCGATCAAGATCTCGTTCAAGGTCAAGACGGTAAATATAAATCGTATTTACAATTTGCTTACAATATATTATTGGTACATTTAGCTTTTGATTATCTTGTGAGAAACACCATGCTATTAATAATAATTTTAATAATAATAATAGCACTTTATTTATTGAGGGTAATATAAGTTACAAACATAATTTTCTTTAGTGCCCTCTATCATGAAAAATAAATAGAAATAAAACATAAGAATAAATATTTCAAATAAAGAATATAGCAAACAAATAGTGAAAATGTGTTTCTTCAATTTCATTTTCAAAGAATATTCACTTGTAGAGCTTTTGATATCAATGGACAATGCAGTCCAAAAGTGAGTAGTTCTGTAATGAAACATGCATTGACCTTGGTTGGTGTTAAAATTAGGTATATATGAATAGGATGCATTTACAGAACATAATCATGAATATCAGCTGTAAACTTAAATTTTGTGGTAAGATAATCAAGTGTGTTACCACAGCAAGATTAGTAGATGATAAATTCTCTCTTAAAGTGCCACTACCATTGTAATACATTGTGTTTGATGTGACATATACTATGTTCATTTTAATACGCACATGTACTGCACACTGACACTTTTAGTACAATAGTGAATTAAATAGTGCTTTCTTGTCCCGTTGAATGGTGTTCTTGAACTTTGTGTTTATTCAAATTTATTTATAGCGATCGATCCCCACAAAAAGATCCATTTGGTAGAGATAAAAGGAGAAGTCGAGAGCGTTCATACAGTAAATCTCCTCTGCATCCTTTGATGCAGTTACAGGAAGAATTAGAGGCGGAGAAGGAGAAAGAAAAAAAGAAGGGCGATCCATGTGCAGATATTCCAGGTTTTGCTGAAATGGTAAGGATTATATTTTAGTCCCCGTTCAAACGAAGTTCGAAAGGGGACTTATAATCGGTCTCCGTCTGTCTGTCTGTCTGTCTGTCTGTCTGTCTGTCTGTCTGTCTGTCTGTTCATCCAGAGTCTGAACCCTGTGGACCAAATCTGTTCATTCTTTGCATGTGCCTAGTACTTTATCTGGGACATATGCACATGCAGTGGTTTACTGATTCAATCCAAGATGGCTGACTGGCAGCCATTTTTTTGAAAATGTGGTATCAAATGCATGCTTTGTCAGTTTTTGTCCAAATTTAGTACATGTAGTATACATGTTAGAATACATGTCTATGACCATTTGTTTCGCAATCAGATTAAAGATGGCCGACTGGCAGCCATTTTGTTTATGGAAAATGTTGTATCTTATGCATGCTTAGTCAGTTTTTGTTAAAATTTTGTACATTGTACAATTTAGATTATATGTCCATGGCAATTTGTTTTATAATCGTATCAAAGATAGCCGACTGGTTCTTGCTTTTTGACCATACTTAGAGATTAGGGATTATTTTCCTTCATATTTGGCATATACATCATACATATTGGAATACATATCCATGTCAGTTTATTTCATAATCAAATCAAAGATAGCGGACTGGCGGCCATCTTGTTTTTTAACCATACTACTATATCTCTAAGCCATATGGACCATTGTCATTCATATCTAGCAGATATATCATACATATTGGAATACAGTTTGTTTCATAATTTGATCAAAGATGGCCGACTGGCATTCATCTTGTTTTTTAGAAAATGGACGGGATTTGTCAGTTTTCATTCTAATTTGATACAAACATTATACATGTTGAAATACATGTCCAGGATGATTCATTTCATGTTTGAATCCAAAATAACCAACTGGCAGCCATCTTGTTTTTTTCAAAATGTGTTGTTGACATGGGTTTTTCTCTTCAAATTACGGGGTATACATGTTATGATACATGTCCATGACAATTAGTTTCACAATTGGATCAAAGATGGCCGACTGGCTGCAATCTTGCTTTTTGACCATGCTACTGTATCTCTGTACATGAGCCTGGTCAAGTGAAATTCAGTTTGGATGCAAAAAATGCATGACTAGCCAATTATTTACTCTCAATTACTAACTATGTTTTTGGATGGAAAAAATGGAAAAAAGCATTTAATTTAGACAATTTTTGCTGTATTCGTGCTAATTGTGTTTAGTAACAAATTGAATATGTTTTAGACTCCTGGAGAGCAAGCCCGGCTAAGAATGCAGAAGGCTCTGGAGGCGGCAGGTATGACCACTGTGACATTCAATATGAATATAATAGAAAAGTTTATTTAGCAATCTGTACATGTAGCTATATATGTAGCTTCCTACGATATTATCATTTTCCATTTTCCTAAGTGCTTTTATTTTATTCATTGTAATGCCTTTATTATTTTGAGCTATCGTCTGTCTTTCCATTGCACATTGTAATTGAAAAATGGTAGATTTGCATGATAAGTTATGATTTTATCTTCTGCTGTCACAGGACATGTAAATGCACTTTTCTTGATTTATATTGGAGTTTAATTTTACCACAAAATTCATTATATTGTTACCAAAAAAAAATAAATTAAAGGTCCAAGAGCTGTGTTGTTGCTACTATTTTCGTATTTTGCAATCAATTTATTACTGCATTGGGTCAAAATAATCTTTTTTTGTATCAGATCAGTAAACATAGCCTAATATGTCAGGTCACATGACCTACTATAGTATGCAAATTTGCTGGAAATGAATGTTTGTTTCAACATTCAGACTATCATTTTACCTCATTTGTATTTGTTTTGTTCCACAAAAAACGTCATTGGTTAAATCAATTAGCACACTGCTCATGGCCTATTTATGTGAATGAATTGGTCTTCAAGATGACAGTTGCTAAGTAATAAATTTTCTGAATATCTTGCCGAGTAAAAAGTTCTATCAAATAAAAAAAGAAAAGTTTCTATGACTTTGTGGTTTTCACATAGTGTTAAGCTCTATTGTGGCAGTAATTTAAATAAACAAAACTAAGGCAATAATTCAAAAACTGCTACAGAGTACCACATTTTTTGTTCTGAATAGCCAGTAGTAGGGAATAACTTGTGTCTAAAATGTCAGCAATGTCCACCCATTAAATGTGAAAAAAAATACTTGTTCAGTACACATGCAAATTGTTTTTTTATATTTTTCAGCTTCTGCAGATGCTACTTTGAGAGAGAAGGGTTTGCTAGGAAAAGGTATGTAGTATTTGAACTCATTCTCATTAATCAGATTTCTTTTTGAATTTCTTCTCGTCAAAATTCTAAAAATAATGTTTATGAAATTACAAACCCAAATGCTAAAAAACATAAAAATAGTTTTATTCTGGTGAGAATATAATTTTCAAAGTTTGTTGTGCTGACTTATTTGTGTGTGCCCAAATATGGAAATCATTTCATGGTACTGAAGTTAATTACTTATACATACATGTGTTGAATAATAATAATGCACAGACGTAATTAGTTTTTGTTTGTAATCATTGCATATCAATTACCTAATTTGCATAATAATTAGCAAATTTTAAGCACCTCTATGGGTATCACAAGAAATACTCAAAAGATTCAAATGAAACTTGTTGCATAGGTAATAATCCACAGATGTGATTTAGGTTATAACTGTGCATTTAAATTACCTAATTTGCAAAAGGTAGGCAATTTTATGTATTGCTACAGTTTTATTATTTTCAACTCCAATTCTGTGGATCTCAGAGAGCAGTACTCTATTAGGCGACACATTTCATGTTTAATAGGGTAGTCCTTAACCCAGCAGCACACTTTGTAATTTCTGTCCTGCAATATGCAAACTGGTCTACTCCTACAGTTGTCCTACTTCTACCCACCCAGTCTCATGGATACCCACTTACTTTTTAATAACTCATGGCTCTTTGCCAGTTAAGTGTCAGATCACATAATCTAACAAAAACTACATCTTGTATTACAAGCAGATTTCAAGAGATGACACTGACCCAGTTTCCCAATGAATTATTGAGGTTGTCAGAGATCAAACATTAGTCCATAAGAAAATCACCCATGAAAGCGTTGTTCAATCAAATTAACATGCATGTCAAAGGTCAATGTTTATTTAACATCTCCTGAGGTATCCATTACATTTGTGCTCTAGTTTGATGGGGTATTGTGTTTGTCCATGCATGTATGCAATTATGTAGTTCTGAAATGAAATTTAGCACATGGGTACAAACACAAGTTATTGGAACAACTCAGTACATAGTAACTACAGTGTGCTTTTTAACAGAACTGATTTTGTATGGTTCCTGAGTCAAAATGGAATCCCCCCAAAATCAAATTGAGTCAGCTTGTAGTTCAAGAAAAAAGTAAAGTAAAATTGTGTGTGACTTTATATTAGGTGACTTGGTGTACAAACATGTAGAGTGTTGCTAGGGTTACAATAACATGTAAAACTGTTAGACATTAATCAGTAATATTTTTTTATCAAGCCTTTTCTGTTTTGCCGAACGAAAGTCTACTACATTCTTAATTAGCACAACATTAAATCTTTGTGTGTTAATGGCACATGGCATCAGCTTAGAGGGCACACTGGTGATGATAACCATTGGCATGCTTACTGTGTGTAAACATGATCAGATGAAACTGATCAAATTAATCTGACCTTGTGAACTGAAGAAGATCATGAATTGATGAGATAAATCTAATCATGTAAAACGCCTATTTTGCCATCAGATTAATCAGATGCAGTTTTGTCCGATAAATCTGATCGTTTAAACCAGCATTTATTGTGTATTTTCTACATACATGCTGTAATTGAATTTCTGATAATTATTTTATGTATCTCAGTAGCAGTTTGACAATATGAGGCAAAGCGATATTATTTGGTATGTCTGACAGTCGCTGGATCAATCTGACATCTGAAATTTGACTTTGTGTATTTGAAAGTTTCATAATAGTTTGGATTAAATCCTTTCATATCAAAAAACTCAATTGAGATAAGATTGCCAAAGATGTGGCATGAGAGGGTAATTGTCCCTGTTCGAACGAAGTCCGAAAATGTGGACTTATTTATCATACATGTTACATAAGTTTCACAATTTGATTCAAGATGACAAAATGGTCATAAAAATTAAACATCTATGCTATTACAGAATTGGTTCCCGGTGTATGGATGAATTATGTGCAAACTTGGAACAATCCTCAGACATTATGGGATGTTGGTGCACATTGTGTTTCAGATCAGATTCAAAATGACAGATTGACGGCCATTTAGTTTTATCAAATGCTATTTCAGACATGCCCTCACCGATTTTATCGCACATATGTACATATATGTACATTTGACAATCTAATTCATGATGACTATTTTAAATGTTAAAAATTTGTAAAATATTCTGCAATTTCAGTACCAGATCTTGGTTGTGTGGGGAATTGATTTCTTTCAAACTTAGTACGTACATTGGACATTTTGTTTTAATGAATACTGTTTTGGAGATGTCTATCTCTGACATGTCCTGACCAATCATGTTTATATATACATTCTACATTATTTCACATTATGTATTTAATTGTTTTACTATAATTTCTTTGATAATTTTGTACCAAAAGGACATAATTTCTAATTATGTACAGTTCTTGTTTCAACATTTTTGAAAAAAAATCTCAAAACATTATACGGGTTTTAGTTTGTTAAAGGTGACATTCAAAAGGTTTTAAAATACCTTGTAGTTATGAGGACCAACTGTTTGACAGAATAAAATATTTTGTTCAATACCTAACAGGGACTATGTCATTAAGATTGAGTTTGTTGTTATGATACATACTGCTACTCTCCTGATATCATCCTAATTGTATTGCAATGTTTTCTTTAGAGAAACTAACTGTTGCGCAACAGATGCATAGACAGCAAGTACTTGAAGACATTGAAGATGATGATTTTACCCCGACGGCATTTACCTCAGGTAGAGACTCATTGGTAAGTGTGTACTGAATCACTGCTTGCAATATGTACATTATTGTACATAATGTATTGTTTGATAACCACGTATTTATTTACTTGCTGAAATACTTACACTATTTAAGCTTGAATCAGATTAATATGAAGATTTACTGAATACACTACATGTTATATCAGCTTCAGACTTGCATACAATCTCTTGTTTATTTTTTGATGTTTTTCAATAAAATAAAAAATATCATGGGAGTGTGTAAATGTGGGTTAATTATCAATTTATTGTCTTACTAAATTAAAAAGACAATGGAAAACAATAGACAGATTTGTTGTTCAAACAACAAGAACAATAGTATCCCATAATTCAATGGCGCAATCCCAGAGATTGAGGAGCCTCATTAAATGATCATCATTTATGATCACCAATTACTGTAAAGTTCCCGACATGCAGTTAATAAATATATTCATTTTTTGAAGCCATCAAAATATTTGTGATTTCTAGGATGTAACATGACTACTAATTGTAGAGCCTGTTCAATTCATGGCCCTTTCACACAATCTTCAAGAAATGGACACTAGACTTGGGAAACAGACATACAGTGTGCAGACAAGTTGAGATGGGAGAATCAGATTTTATGCCTCAGGTATATGTGGCTTTATAACACACACACTGAAATTACCAGAAATGTTTAGATTAATATAATTCCTAGCAAAAGCTCAATCTAATTGCATGGACCAATTAGGTTATTACTAGGATATCACAAATTATTTGACGGAACTGCCACAGTATATTGCTTAAACTGTAAATATTTCTCACAATTTGTGGTAATGCTGGTTATACTTGCCATGCAGATTCTTTTAAAGTATGTCATAACAAAATGTCTGATTTTCAGTGAATATTTTTGTCAAAAACTACAATTTCTTCAAATAATTAT
This sequence comes from Saccoglossus kowalevskii, assembly GCF_978046115.1. NCBI lineage: Eukaryota > Metazoa > Hemichordata > Enteropneusta > Harrimaniidae > Saccoglossus > Saccoglossus kowalevskii. The sequence goes on from NC_140641.1 coordinate 21,749,538, forward strand.
GGTATTCCTGGCTCCCATCTTAACAGTGGGGTAATGGGCTAAATAAACAAACCTTGTTGAGATGATATGATATGTTGCTTGCCACATCTCACATCACAAATCACAGAGATAATTCAACTGTGTGTTGCAATGATCCTTATTCTTGCGTTACAGCACTGAACCCTGTTATTTATTATATTATTAGGAAGTGAGTGCTTCAAGTTTAGGCATTGATTACTCCCATGATAAAGCTATGTTCGGTGGAAGCAATGTGGCGCTGGGCTTGGCCCCGAAATCAACTCCAAGCTCCACACCAAGTGGTATTATCTACAAAGACCGGGGTCCATTAGCATCACATAGTGTAAGTTATTTAATATTATTATTATTAATTAATATTAATACATGTATTTAAGTTATTTAAAAAAAAACAGTCTATGGACCAGCTGACACATCAGGTAGTAGTAACAAGGTGATAGTAATTCTATATAACTTAAATATGTTATTAAAAGAATCGGAATATCAAACGTTCGCTTTTTGGTTGTATCAATGTGTGATGTTCAGTCATATCACTCAAAGAAGCGAGTGTAGATGTTTTTGATCAATCCTGGAATCTGGTATGGGTAGGAGCCCGGGACTAGATAGAGATAATGCTTATACCTTCACCATACCTATACCATGCTTAAATCTGGTTATATATCGATATAACTTATACACTAATACAACAAACTGTGTTTACAAGCTATGCAACAAACTATGAAAATGTATTTTTCTGTAGTACTGATGTTTCGCATTTTTCGTTTCTTGTCATAGTTGTTTGCCAGTGCAGAGGAAAAGGAAGAGCGCTGGATACAAAAATTGGAAAAAATGAGAAGAGAGAAACTTGCCAAATATAGAGCTATGCATATAAAGCAAGAAAACTGTGCATGACAATTCAGCTTATATTAACATTCGTGAATTTTACTGAACGTTTTCAGTGACATCTGTCATTTTTGCTTCCGTACAACACATTTTGGTGGATTCGAAATGATTATATTCATTTTTTGTTAAGAATTTTGGCCGGCTGCTCCTTACAAGACTGTCATGACAAGTAAAACATCATTGAACTAGCAACAAAATCTTCCGAAAATTAATCATGCACGTTGTACTCTTTCTCTCCACATATCCTTGGTTATTGATCAAGTCTTTGAACAAGTGTAAATAAAATGATGTAATGGTAAAATAGTCGTGATGTTCAAGGCAGACTTTCATTAAGTTAACCCTGTGATGCATAGTTCTTTGAGTTATTATATACAGATTGTCAAATCATGTTACAACTAATAACTCAAACACAAATAAATTATAATAACTTTTAACTAAATAGTAATATTGGATTATACTATTTGCACATGTCCCATCTATTGTCCTACTGGCTGCAGTTGTGTATGTGTTTAGATATGTTTTCCTTACAGTACTCGTATATCACAATTGTAGGAAGGCATCTTCTGTTTCATCACTGGTATATTTTTCACAGTGTGACGTAAGACAGGACGTATCATGTACAATTATTTTGCAAGACCTGAATGTGTTTATATTGTTACGCATTGCCAGAATGCTGTGTGTTAGGTGTGGGTTGATACACTATTCTACTAGATTTGTAATTTGGTCCGTTATTGCGAACTTGCGTATGTTTTCAAATATTTGGTTGTAATGTGTGTAAAATGTAACAAAATAATACATTGAAAGTGATGTATATTGGTGATTACATGTATGAAATTTGGTATAAAAATTTCCTCATTTATCCCATCTGGAATAAGATTAATTAATATTTCAAAATAACTGAAACAAGAAATAAACATTTGAAGTTTACAATTAAAAAACATACCGTTAATTTTACAGACTGAATAGTGGAACATAGTGGTTAAAGATTGGATGTGGTGAACTGTGTAATGATGTTTTTGAAGGTCATTTAAATGTTGCATGGTTTTACTGGATGTGATCTGTTCTCTTTGTTGTAGTTACAACTCAACTCAAACAGTTTTTATCCAATGATCTGTTTCAAACATGGATATTTCATTAACTAGTTGGAGTTCTCAGCCAAGTTTGATATGGTTATGTTTTCTATGTATATTTTTAGCTCCGCTGTCAACAAAGTCGACACAGTGGAGCTGTTTATATGACTGATTGTCCGCCGTCGTCGTCAATTTTACAATTTTAACTTCTTCTTCGAAACCACAAGTTTACAATTTTGATATGCAAGTACCTTGAATGGTTCATTCTCAGATTTGGTCATTTCATGTCAAAATCTCAAATTCTCTATTTTTGGTGAATATTTTTGTCATTTTTGGTAAAAAGTGATATTTTTGACTTCTTGCTAAAAACTGTAAGTCTGATTGCTTTGATATTCCATATATATTTACTACATGTGGACCTCTCTCAGATTTGTTCATTTTGTGATGATATCTTTAATTCTGGTGAATATTTTTGTCATTTTTGGTAAAAAGTGATATTTTTGACTTTTTGTTAAAAACTGCAAGTTCAATTGCTTTGATATTACATATATATTTACTACATGTGGACTTCTCTCAGATTTGTTCATTTTGTGGTGATATCTTCAATTATCTAATTTTGATGATTGTTTTTGTCATTTTTGGTGAAAAGTAATGATATGCATATGTATTGCAATGTTTGTAATGTATGTAATTATATACATTGTGTATGTTGCAATTTGTATAATGATATGCATATGTATTGTAATGTTTGTAATTATATACATTGTGTATGTTGCAATTTGTATAATGATATGCATATGTATTGCAATGTATGTAATTATATACATTGTGTATGTTGCAATTTGTATAATGATATGCATATGTATTGCAATGTATGTAATTATGTACATTGTGTATGTTGCAATTTGTATAATGATATGCATATGTATTACAATGTATGTAATTATACACATTGTGTATGTTGCAATTTGTATAATGATATGCATATGTATTGCAATGTTTGTAATTATATACATTGTGTATGTTGCAATTTGTATAATGATATGCATATGTATTGCAATGTTTGTAATTATATACATTGTGTATGTTGCAATTTGTATAATGATATGCATATGTATTGCAATGTTTGTAATTATATACATTGTGTATGTTGCAATTTGTATAATGATTTGGACCATATGTATTGCAATGTATGTAATTATATACATTGTGTATGTTGCAATTTGTATACTGATATGCATATGTATTGCAGTGTATGTAATTATATACATTGTGTATGATGCAATTTGTATAATGATATGCATATGTATTGCAATGTTTGTAATTATATACATTGTGTATGTTGCAATTTGTATAATGATATGCATATGTATTGCAATGTTTGTAATTGTATACATTGTGTACGTTGCAATTTGTATAATGATATGCATATGTATTGCAATGTTTGTAATTATATACATTGTGTATGTTGCAATTTGTATAATGATATGCATATGTATTGCAATGTTTGTAATTATATACATTGTGTATGTTGCAATTTGTATAATGATTTGGACCATATGTATTGCAATGTATGTAATTATATACATTGTGTATGTTGCAATTTGTATAATGATATGCATATGTATTGCAATGTTTGTAATTATATACATTGTGTATGTTGCAATTTGTATAATGATATGCATATGTATTGCAATGTTTGTAATTATATACATTGTGTATGTTGCAATTTGTATAATGATATGCATATGTATTGCAATGTTTGTAATTATATACATTGTGTATGTTGCAATTTGTATAATGATTTGGACCATATGTATTGCAATGTATGTAATTATATACATTGTGTATGTTGCAATTTGTATACTGATATGCATATGTATTGCAGTGTATGTAATTATATACATTGTGTATGTTGCAATTTGTATAATGATATGCATATGTATTGCAATGTTTGTAATTATATACATTGTGTATGTTGCAATTTGTATAATGATATGCATATGTATTGCAATGTATGTAATTATATACATTGTGTATGTTGCAATTTGTATAATGATATGCATATATATTGCAATATATGTAATTATATACATTGTGTATGTTGCAATTTGTATAATGATATGCATATGTATTGCAATGTATGTAATTATATACATTGTGTATGTTGCAATTTGTATAATGATATGGACCATGTGTATTGTAATGTATGTTATTATATACATTGTGTATGTTGCAATTTGTATAATGATATGGACCATATGTATTGCAATGTTTGTAATTATATACATTGTGTATGTTGCAATTTATATAATGATATGGACCGTGTGTATTGCAATGTATGTAATTATATACATTGTGCATGTTGCAATTTGTATAATGATATGGACCATATGTATTGCAATATATGTAATTATATACATTGTGTATGTTGCAATTTGTATAATGATATGGACAATGTGTATTGCAATGTATGTTATTATATACATTGTGTATGTTGCAATTTGTATAATTATATGGACCATATGTATTGCAATGTATGTTAATATATACATTGTGTATGTTGCAATTTGTATAATGATATGGACCATGTGTATTGCAATGTATGTTATTATATACATTGTGTTGCAATTTGTATAATGATATGCACATATATATTGCAATGTATGCAATTATATACATTGTGTATGTTGCAATTTGTATAATGATATGGACCATATGTATTGCAATGTTTGTAATTATATACATTGTGTATGTTGCAATTTGTATATTGATATGCATATGTATTGCACTGTTTGTAATTATATACATTGTGTATGTTGCAATTTGTATAATGATATGGACCGTGTGTATTGCAATGTATGTAATTATATACATTGTGTATGTTGCAATTTGTATAATGATATGGACCATGTGTATTGCAATGTATGTTATTATATACATTGTGTATATTGCAATTTGTATAATGATATGGACCATGTGTATTGCAATGTATGTTATTATACACATTGTGTATGTTGCAATTTGTATAATGATATGGACCATGTGTATTGCAATGTATGTAATTACATACATATTGTATGTTACAATTTGTATAATGATATGGACTATGTGTATTGCAATGTATGTTATTATATAAAATTGTGTATGTTGCAATTTGTATAATGATATGGACCATGTGTATTGCAATGTATGTTATTATATACATTGTGTATGTTGCAATTTGTATAATGATATGGACCATGTGTATTGCAATGTATGTTATTATATACATTCATGATTGTGCATATATTTTGCGATGACCTCTTTTCTTTTGAGGATTCAGGGATGACCGTTTGAAAACATTGGGGGTCTTTTCATGTTAAATTCCTCGCTGACTTGTAGTGTTAATAGCAGCTGACTCCTATTACCCACCTAATGCAATCATGAATTCCATCTCGAACGAGCGCCCCCATTCGACAGTATTGTCAGTACCAATAGACCATAAACGCGCAATTATAACCGTGCGTGCGTTATCGAATACCTCACAATGTTCCCACTGGAAATAAAAAGTACTTTCGTTTCTTTTTTTGTAATTAATTTTAATATGGGCAGTGTATTCATAGTCATTAAGACTGCAGGATCATGATTTATTGAATCCCTCGAAACCCTTTGTACGATTCAAAATCATCATGGAGAAATAGAAATCAAAATGGCAAAGGTGAACGATAAATGTACATTCATAACGTTGATAACAAAAACAGCAAGTGTAATTTGTACAACCTTGAGGGAATGTTGCCATGCCAACCATGGCCTGATTTCTTGGCATGAATTATTCTTTGTAAAAAGAAAGTCGATGCTTACCGGTAAAGTGTTGCTTGTACTCTCAGTATGTTGCATGTATTACAAGGAATCCATTGAGATGCTCTCAATACGTCACCATGTATCAAAACTCTGGCATGGACAATTGCGTGCCATGTGTCGTGAATTGCGTACATAATGACGAATGCGTGATGAGTTTCCGATTAACAGATTCATACGATATTCCACTTAGAGTTGCCTCTTTTATCTGAATCACCATGAAGAAAGAAAAAACATATGACCGTACGTACAACAGGATGTTTTCAGAACGTTGCATTTGTCTTGCATGTTGAGTACCTTTGAAAAGTGTTCATTTCCATGTAGTTTTTTTCTTCACATTTACACGTGTTAATTGTGTATTGAAAAATACTTTTGTTGAACGTGTAATGACATTTCTCTATCACAAAGTGTTTAATTAAACAAATTAAAATATATATATATATATATATTCCTAGTACGAAAAATAGTTTCAACATCTATTGTACTATCAACATCTATTGTACTATCATGAATTAGACACATTGCGTATTCGTTAGGGGAAACAATGCATTTTTCCAATACGCATGAAGACTGATTATTTTGGTACGTACAATAATAGTCAGTGCACATGCGCATTAGTCCCTATTTTTACATTTCCCATCCAACGAATATTTCTATCCGATGAATTCTTGTGTGTGTGTGCTACAAAGAAACGTCTATAGTTGTAATGAGTCGTAATCCAATTCTGTCGCAGAAACGCAGTGTCAGACAAGAATTGTCAGACAAGGTATGTTTTCGTCCATTTTGCCTCTTTAAACATTTTGCCTCTAATCATTTAGGAAGTGTCGTTTAAAAGACATCACATCCTTAATGTCAATTAACATTATGATCACAAATAAAACAAATATAATCATCCAAAACCAACTTGATACAATAGTTATACCAAAGATGACTTGAAATGAATATAGTGGTTGGTTTTGAGGAATAAGTTGGTGTTAGATAGGGATGCATCCTGAAATATGGCTGATGCCTTATAAGATTTTATGGTAGGAGTTCGATGACATTGACATAATGGCTAAAAGTGAGGATGACCTATCAAAGGTATCACACATAGAATGGAAATTTCGGCTAGAAGATATGGGATGGAAAAGTACAGAGACAACAAAAACAATAATTTATTAGTGGACATTTTAGACAAAAAGAATGAAAAATGAATATTTCAGTTAACAACATACACTTTGAGCAAGTTGAGAATTTAATAAATTTTTACTTGAGTTGTAATAAAGAAATTATAGCAAGAGACGGACTAGCCTGTACTGCAATTACAAGACTAGATATTCAGAGTGGAAGTAAAATTGAAACTAATAAGATCATTGGTAAATTCGTTCGTACTTTATGGACGTGAGAGCTGGACTCTAGACAAAGCTTCTTTAAAGAAACTGTGAGCTTTTAAGTTCAACATTTATAGACGAATATTAGAAATAACATGGAAACAGAAGTTAAACAAATTTGTTTGGAGGCCGACAGTAGAGATAAGTAAGAGAACTGAACCAGAAAGACTGCTGAATACGATTAAGAAAAGGAAGTTAAGGTTTTGTGAACACCAGATCAGAGCTGAGGGATTAACAAAGGTGTTGATTCAAGAACAGGTAGAAGAAGAGGGATAGAGGGGAGGGCCGAGAAGAAACCGGACTATTGATTTAAAAGTTGTATGACTTATGCAAAAGAGCTGAAGACAGGGATGGCTGGAGACTGAATGTCATGGAGTGGGTGGACCTACGGCTTGTTTGTTAGGCTATGGTTATGATGATGACGATAATCATCAACGATTGTTGTGAACATAAACTGTACCCCTCTCGAGACCATTTCATAGCATTTTTTTATCTGTGGATATTGCATGTAATCCATTTGTGCTTGAGTGATGCACACTTGAGACGTACTTATACCACGGTAACGTTATGTACCTTGTGCTATCTTATTGTATCATGCTTCGCCATCTACCGTTCCCGTGCGAGAAAGTGGTGAGCGAGCATAAAACCGATGCTGGCTAGCTATCTTGATCGGTACTTCTAGCTCTACTTTCTAAGTCGTTCGTGTTTTTTTTATATAAATGTACACTCTCCCTTTCTGACAAATCGAATTGTTGTGTATCTGTAGTGGACCGCCGAATCGAGCCTTTTGAGGTAGGTTACTGAGCCTGACAGTATATGTGTACATTTATTAGATGTAATATGTTAATTACTTCCATGAACATGGTATAGTGAATACACATTGTAGAATACATTATAAGTGAATAGGTGATTTTCCGTACAATTGCGAGATCTCGCGAGATGCATGGAAGACGCGCGTCGAACGTCTGCTTCAAAAATCGAAGGATTTGATTTTGAACTCGAATTTTCTTATTTCGTAGCTCACACCGACCGGCCGATCTTCGACAGAGGAATATTGCTTCCGAATACCCTTACTTAATCGTAATTGCCTATCATCAAACGTGGACAGCACATTATTAAGCATGGAAATGTCCCCAAAATACTTTCGCGTTTGTCGAATCCCACGCGATGTTTGACGCCACTACGACGCTATGTCCTTTGTTTGTCCTGTTTTTACTTCGATTTCACGCATAACGCGTGATTCTCGCAGTGTACGGAAAATGGTCTATTCGTGTATGTAACAGTCTTCCAACATTCATGCCTTGTTCCGGTAGTGCGTGGATTAGTCGATCACTGGGCAGGACTGTCTTGACAAGCCTAGAACATTCTATCTTTGCGACTCTGTCATTGAATTGTATGACTATTATATAGATAATAGTTTCATTGTGATTATACATACAAGGTATATATTTGAACAGGACAATTTCCATATGTTAAAAACTCAATTATGAAGTTCAACGTGTAAAACACATTGACGGGAAATTTATGTATGTCAGTCACCATGCCTCCCGACATCCTGCATAGTATTTGCTTTCACCTAGTTTGCCATAACGTTATAAAACTGCTTAAAGATGCATTATGGTCGAGAAAGTATATTTTGAATATTCTTGTTAGTTACATGGTTACATGGTGATTTGTCATAAACAGAGAATGTTGTTCTTGTGAGCACGCCGCTGATCATTCGAAACAAAGAAATTCGTTGATACGCATGCGTGCTGGTAGTTTTGGTACGTACAGTAACAATCACTGCACATGCGTACTAGTATTTTTCCACAAACGAATACAGTACAGTTATATGTTCTGAAACGCAACATTTTTAGTTCATGATAAAACCTAATCTCATTTGGTCTATAGTATCGACTATCAAACAACAATATTAAAAAATAAATGTTTTCGTCCATATTGCATCTTTAAACGATGCACGTCCCCATTGACATCAACTGTATGCTGTCCGAATAAGAATGAAACAACTGTCCCTTTACAGTGTTAACATGTGTATTTTAGGTAGGATTCTATCGCAATTTTTGTGAATTCTAGAATTTGTGTAAACACTCCTGGTAAAAATAGAAAAAGGAGGACACTGGTTGTAATTAGTCCCCGTTTGGACGAAGTCCGAAAACGGGGACTTATAATTCAGTCTCCGTCCGTCCGTGCGTCTGTGCGTCCGTGTGTCCATGCGTCCGTCCGGAGTCATATCTCAGAATCCCTTGGACCGATTCCGTTCATTCTTTGCATGTGCCTAGTACTTTATGTGGGACATATTGTTTTTGTTTTTTATGCGGTATATTGGACGTTCTCTGTCAGTTTTCATTCATATTTGGCACATACATGTACTTTATACATGTTAGGATGCATGTCCATGACAATTTGTTTCAAAATCTGGTCAAGGATGGCCGATTGACAGCCATCTGACTTGTTGGCCTTACTACTATATTTCCACAATTTATGTCCCATTTTCATTCGTATTTGGCACATACATCATACATATCAGTGTGTTTCATAATCAGATCAAAGATGGCCGAATAACGGCTGTTTTTATTTTGGCCATATTACTACGACACGAAACACGTGTTTTGATGTAAATAAACAATCTGTTGTATACGCCACTTGGAACTCAAGTTTCAAGGACACGCTCGCGACAACCCCTCCGCTTTAATATGACGAGCACAAAGAGAACTTAACGGGGACTGTGTCATTTTCAATGACGTGTTGTCATTTGAACCACAGTGCCGCCAAGCTGACACCATAAAAAAACTTAGTCATGTATTTAACGCGAAAATCCAAGTCCTCGTCGTGATGTCAATGCATTCAGATACTCGCCGAGGTTTGTGAAGTAGGTCGCGTAATTCGAGTACAAAGAATGATTCGAACAATACACACAGGTGTGTAGCAATCAAATAAAAAACTGCCATCGCAAAGGATCATTGTCTAACGCAAGTTGACAACGAACTCATTTTTTAAAAATAGTATACACCCACAGTCCCAGTGATACACCCATGCAAATTAGTACTTTTATATATGTAGTTGTCATGACAGCAACCGTAAATACGTTTCAGACTTTATTCATGGTTTTCAGAGCTGGAGTAAAGTTCACCAGGGGTAAAAAAAAAGCACACCTAAAATCACCATGTATTTTATTTCACTTCTGCTCTGTGATAATTAGAATCTGTCACTCCGTTTAACTAACTAACTAATTAATTAAATAAATAACATAGTTATAGATGATAAAATGAATATTTAAATAGGATATATGTAAATTATATATTATAATCAATGATTGTGACATGTGTGTTCGAGTTATATGTTATATCTATTTTACATATTTCGCAATAAATAATCAATTAATTTGGTGTTTTAAAATTGTCTCGTTTTGTAGTATTTTAACAAGCGATCTTCCAGTTCTCTGGGAGTTATCCTGCTTATCTTTTGAAAAGAATGGAGATGGAAGGTACTCATGTGAGTCTTGAAATGTGTGTCATCTTTGAATCCCTGAATATGTTTTAGTACATTACTTGGGGGTGCCCATGAATGATAATGCGCAGCAGTGAATGATCTCGATTCAAAATATGTGTATTTTATATCGTCGAAATTTTGTTGATTATTCCCACCTAAATACAAATTATAGACAGAAAACTGCACCTAAAAGACAAGCGTGCACACATCAATATTGTGCGCCGATTGGTCAAATGAACGACACGTAGTTCAGGGTCACAATTGATTGAAGATACGGTGATAGACGTCAGTCAGTGTCTTCTAATTGCAGAATTTATAGATTTGACGTTTGATGAATTACTACACCCATATTAACGCAGTACCGGGTACAGGGGTATTTAAGTACAACCGCCGACATCGTCTCACACGCCCCCCTACCAAACAAACCTCATCTGTAAGAGGACATGCGGCGATTAATCTAATTCTGATCGTACTTCGCCTAGTATCGTAGTCATCATCAGGTTACCATGACCTTAATCGACCTAGTTTTCTATAGCACGCTGCATTGGCGCTTTCTTGTTCTTATATATGACACGATACTGTGACAATTATGTTTTAACTCGCAAACGGTGTGAATTAGGGAGTGATCATAGATTTCTTTCTAATATTCAGTCGCTCGTGGAGGGACGCTTTAGACATAATGGGAGATTAATTCGGGGACGACCAAGCATGTTTATAGAATAGTCATGAATGGTATTTTTTTTTAAAATAACAATTATGAAGTTATGTTCATTGCATGCTTTGCGCATCGGCGAATTTGAACCTGAAATTCGAGCATGTAGAATTGACAGATTATATAAGGTAAACCCGATAACACACTTCACAAGGAGCTGCGTTCGGACCAATTTTACACTAATTAAAAGTTATATTTGTATTTATATATAGATCATAATTTTCTGTTACAATAGTAGTTAATGTCACAAGTAGTATAATTTATTCATTCTGCTCCCATATAACCCCCTTCCCCTCCCACGGACAATAGGTGGAAGAACGTTAAGGACATTCCACACCTGCTGGTAACGCACATGCCAATCCATCCGCACCCACCTAGCAACTCATAAAACAACATGTTCATGCAGCACCACAGTTGTGATATTTTCGCAATTGTGGTGTGTGTAGGAGCTACACTGCCCCTCTGCAACCTCTCTTCCATCGACAATCACCTCCCGTCTTCGCGCGCATGGACAGATTGACGCAGGGCATTTTCTCATACTGATCTCTCGCTGCATTTGTCATCTATTTTTTTTTTGTAATTGATGTTCAGGTAACGCATCATTAACTCAGCTTCACAAGAAACATTTAGAAACTATTTGCACCAGAGTCTGATTTGTTCCACGTCATTTGGTAAACACGAAACAAACACACATCGCATGCGTGGTTCTGTGTGAAAACAAAAAAAATGCTAAGCCGACTGAGCATGGATAAATGTTCCTCGGAGATATAGAAACATCGACCTTAGTACTTAAATCCCCGGGTGTAGGAGCCGACCCATGTCGCAACTTAATCATTCTCGCATAAAGGGCGCCCGCTACTAGGGGCAACGACCTTACACTACAGGATTAAAAAAGCAATTCGGACAAAAAAATTACGAAACGTGAGAGTGGGCAGGATTGTGAAGACTAGGGTGTCGATTCAAACGATCTACAATATCGCCTATGATTGTTCACACAAAAAAAGCCTGAGGCAAATAAGCGACATCACAATTATCTCCACCAATGGATTTATTCATAACAGAGAGGCTGACGTAATGAGCATTGTCGAAATCACGAATGAAAACACGTGTGTTTATACTCGTTCTATCACGATGCTCGGAGTCTTTCTATAGAAGGTGGCATAGTATTGTACACATATGTACAGCCAGCTAGACTTGACGGATTAAATAACAAATACCCGTCGTGTTACTATGGTGACAGTTACTTCTATTTCTATTGCATTTATGTGCTTAGATTGTGACCTCGTCCGAGAGATAGTTTATCAGCATTTTACACGACTTAAGTTTACGTTTAGTATTCTGATATAATTTTGAAGCGATTTATTATTTTTGCCTTGTATGTCTTTAATGATTTGGAAAGGCATAAGTAGTTGAACAAGTAGTTATCGTCGTCGCTGTTGTTGTTGTTGTTGTTGTTGTTGTTGTTGTTGATGTTGTTGTATCAGTAACGATCGTTTTCAAACTCGGACATAGTATATATGAATTCTAAATCTTTTTCATTGTTTTGTATTGATTTTTTTATTCGTATTTACTTTAGCACCCATAATCAAACGGATATTTTAAAGCAGGGATTGTCATCTGCGCACGCGCGGGAATTGAGTCTCAAGCGACGATTACAGTGCAAAGGCTCATGGGTAGTCGTATGTTTGTGAACAACGTCACGCTGTGGCCGTTTGTCGCATGCGCAGCTGACAACTACCCCGCTTCAAACTTTTAAGAATTTCAGTGAGAAAGTATTTTTAACTGTTGTTAGTTTTGACCATTCGTCACATACACCATATTTTTTTCACCATGTATGGATCTATGTGTGTGTAGTTATACTTGTGTCACTTTAGTTGTGAATCCACCAGTTAGACTACATGCCGAAATTATTGTCACCGCCATATTGTTCCGAACACCAAAACAGCAACCTTGCCAGCTAAGACGCTGATTGGTATGCTAAGCGCGTTTCGAGATCGTTACATGATAAGAACTGGTTAGTTCGCGCCACTTTTACGAGGGCAATTGCATCGTGATCTTCTATGTATATTCAATGTGTCCGAGCCCCCCCCAACTATTATTAGTTTGACTTCTCCTGTTGAAGTAGGTTTGACCCAACTTCTTCTAATCGCGTAACATCTCCAGGCGCGCGTACAGCAAACTAGTGGCAATGCTGCTTTTTTGGTGTTCGAAATAATTTGGTGACGCCAGTATCATAAATATGATTCTCATGCGATTAGACATTGATCCCTGGACGTACTCGAAACACGACTACATACAGCAGGTCAACGTTGGTTGGACGCTCGAAGCACTCGATCACGTACCAAAGCCAAGGTACCAAAAGTGCAGTGAGAGTATGCCAGGTCCAGTTTTAAATTAAGTTCTAAATTAGCTACATCTTGACTTAGCGAATCATACATAGCAAAATTAGCTGAAAGGACTTGTATTATATAAAGCGCCAAGGTCGTCGCGCCGCGTCGTGTTCGATATATGGGTCTTACGCGACGTACGCAACGCGTGTACTATACATTATATTCACAAGGAATTCAAACGCGTGGCAGAGGCTTTCTACAAATACTTGCAAAAGGTACATTTGTTTTTTATTAGTAGTTGTCTTATTAAGTTGACAATTTCTAAAAAAAGGCATTCATGACCTAGAAAATACTGAAAGTCATTATCCGAATATGTCAAACCATTTTCATGATTGAAATTTCACAAAGTAAACGTTTATTTCTAATGGCGTTACTGAGCACCGTGGGAACGTTCGGTTCAGACAAATAAATGAGTAAACAAATTAACATTAAACTGACGACAGTCGTATTTATAATTGTTGCGAGGTTGATAATTCTTCAAGAGCAATAAATTTTCTTGGTATTCGTAACAATTTACTGAAAAGTCACAGCAAAGCAACGCAATTGAGGTTGTCTCTTTCACACGCTTTACAACATTTCATCATTACGTCAGTTCTATTTTTAGTAACATATCGGATTCGTGATTCTGACAAAATACCGAATTTCTATTAAATAAACACATTTCACGATTGATCAATATACACTGTTTAGTGATGTCACTTTTTCTTACTTGTACAATTGCTTTACTACAACACATAAGGGTACGGTGTCAAAAAGCGTTGGAAGAAATTTGGTGATTTGCCAGTGTAATACTAGTTTGCCTCGGACTAAATCCATTCAAATACTGAAAATTTTATATATTCCTGACATGGTCATGGAATAATCGTTGGTATTATTCAAAAGGTAAGTTTCAAACGACTATTTTGATAGTCACAACAGAATCTCCAACTTTTAATATTAATTTGGTAAAAGTGATAACACCTTTACGATTTTTGACAGGGCCAATTTGAAAGTTCGGTAGAGGGCGCCAGGCCAAACTCAACTATACGGTTTTGGTCCCTTTGACCTTCTGTTTAAAATAAAGCTCAACGTCCGGTTTTACTCCAAAAAAACATCATTGGTATAATGAACCATTTGACACATAGATCGGTAATTAAAATTAGAATTGTATTCTATTCATATGGTGGTTTACTTTACCATAAGTGACAGTCAGTCATTTCTGTTATGACTATTTATTTGGCTACCGTACATATTTTCGTAGTTCACAGTACGTTTGTTCGATCTCCATTCCATTGTTTGATATAAATTTGGTCACATAATTTTTCATTGAACACAGTTTTTCTCTCTCTGGTATAAAAAGTGCAATATTCATGGAAATGAGTTCGTTGACCCATTACTGTTTTTGACCATTTTCGAATCTATTGAATGCAGATGCAAACAAAAATGAATATGAAATTTCCTTTAATCGATTGTAATCGCGTGGCTCGCAATCGCAGGTAAATATGATTATACACATGGCAAAAACACATTCGCTAATAATTGAAAAAAAAAACATCCGTCCTTTCTAAAACGCACTTAATCGAGGAGATATTTATTGGATTTTTATTTTACTCAAAACGAATGGTGTAGCACATTGTTGCCGATTCGAGACAATACTTTAGACCACTTTTAAGTTATATAAATAAACAAGCTGAATTGTCGGGAAATGTATGATCTCACCTGGCTACGTCACTTCCGCTGAGACACAAGACTTTTATCGCAGTAATGACTTGATAACATTCAATTTCCGCCGTTGTTTATTTGTCACGTTTTTCTGATTAATTACTTTGATGTGGTCCTATGGGACACTTATAACCATTGTAGTAATTTATACGTAACTAAAGAAGGATGACTCGACAATATCAAAGAGTTCCGCATCTATCGGTGTCAATAACTGGAAGGGGGCTTTATGAGTGTATCGATGTTAGCTTGGTGATAACGGTGAGTGAAATTCTCTGCTGTCCATGTGTGTATATGTGATAATACCTTTATATGGTCATCCAATCCATCGGGCGCCGCGATTTTGATTTTTTAATGTATATGTTTACATTTTCCAAGTTTTAAGTTTGTAACCCAAATATAAATTTGAGAGATACTAGTATACACGTGTCTCTGTCGTGCGCACGCGCACTCAGGCTCGTGGTAAGATCGAATACATCATGATTCATTACTGTAAAATAAAACAATGCCGGTATTTATTTTGTTTCATTGTGGAATCATCTAATTTTGCAGAAGTGTCACGTCTTGTCCTTCTGAACGGGGTAAACGTCACATTACTAGATTTCCTTGATTCTGATTGGGCGCTTGTCGAACACGCAATATTATGTATATTTTTATAGGATTTTTTTAATACGCAAACGTTGATTGGATGTTGTATTTACTTTTCGCTGTCATAAAATGATAACTATTATAATCCATTTTCGTAGATATTTCACGTTTGACATTCTCAAGTATTCGATGCGCTATTTCAATTCAACTGTACGTAGTGGATTACTGTCCATGACATTTCCTTCCTCTCACGCACCGTTGTGACACAGTATACCGCGGCCCTGACTTGTCACATTGTGTGTGTACCTACGTCACCTTTTGTGGGCAACAAGTAGACCTTAACGGAAACATTCATCAAAATTTGCGAGATATCTCTGTAGCGTTATGCTCCACAATTCAAAAACACTACTTGCTAGTAAAACGATCATCCCTTTGTTTAGAGGTGAACAGTACACATACCGGGGGTGACGAGAAGACACGACCTTTCTTCGTGTTGTCGTCATACACATAACGAGAACATAAACGGCTTTGCCATTAAGAGTCTGTTAAAAAGTTGGTAAGATTTAATACCCCAAAAGAAAAAGAAAAAGTGTGTTGTCGACGAAAAGCCCACAGAAAAGTCATTGAAATCGGCGAGTCTGTCAAAGAACTTTTATGTAGCAAAAAAATGCCGTTTTCCTCAATTTAAGTTCAATTCTAATTAAGACCAATTTCTAAATCTAAAGGACAAGACATTGACGGCACCGTATACACTTAATCGACATTGGAAAAGAAACCGGGTTCCTCTAACATCAAATTATCTGCGTACCTCGTTATATGTACTCAACTACGGGAAAAGTCAAAGAAAATGTTATCCTGGTGATTCGCCAAACCCGGCACATTCGCATGATTACCAAACCTTTCTCTACTGTTAAAAAGTTGCAGAAAAACTGAACACCTGCCAGGTCAGAGAACATTTTCTTAACACCACGTTAGCATCGTTTGGAAGTTTGCCTGGCTTTTTCAAGTTTGCGACAGGTCGGGGTCTCCGTCGGCTGTTGTACCAACCAGACTATAAGACTGAGCTGCCATTGTTATCCTGAAGGTTAGTTTAGCAGTATAAAACCTTACAATGACCAGTTATATTCTATGTTATCCATCGCAGATATATCGCTGACAAGCATACATTAGTTTTGAAGGGGTTGCCACGTTGACTCTTCAAATCCGAATAGTAATTAGCTTCACATTTGATCTGGTAAATAACATGGACTTGTGAGTGTCGTTTTTACACATGGGGTGTCAGAACGGGACACTCCATTATGAAGATGACAGGGAAATTATTTCTATATATTTTTTTTTAAATAATTCCTCAACTTTGCACAATCGACTTTTTGTTGTGGTCGGAGTAGGCGATGTAATCTACACGTGTCTTGTCTGCTTTCAACAAGTGATCTTTACATATGCAGGACGGATTTAAAATATAGTTGATATTTGGTTGCGAAATTGGAAAAAAGCGCCTTCAAGGTCCCAATTATGATGTCTGATTCAAAATTCTTAAGTCCCATTACCGAGTAATCATCGAAGATGGCTGCCCAAGTGTCAGATAATGCATCACACCGAATAGGTAGATCAGTTCACAGCGTACCGGCCAGCTCTGAGGGCCCGACAATACTAGATCCATACACAACTCACTTAGCGCGTTCATGGCATACCCACGTGACATTACCCACACAGGAAAACGAGTTTCGCAAGAAGAATATTAATTTAATGTTCAATGATACTACTATCATACTTACTACTACTTTCTTGAAACGTGACTGCTACACATTTCGATTGGTTGAAACCAAAATAGACTAAGAAGAGAGTTAGTCGTATGCGGGTAAGAATATAGAAAGGTAGATATTATTGAACAATTCCCCGCCTAATTATTATTTACTTTGTAAATATGTCCGACCAGCCGTCGAGTGATCCAAGTCGGGGAACACCGGTTATTGGATGAATTGGGCGAGCAGCGCGTTCCAAGCACCGCTTACAACACACTTAAGCAAATCCCTCTGCGAAATAGATTTGTCCATTCCGTGTCTGGTGAAGTGAATACAAATGTCAACACTCAAATTGACGTAATGGAACGTCTCGACCGATTATGACGACGCGGGCCTGCGTAGACGGTGAGTGAACTGGAGACAGACAGCCCGATGCAATGATAGCTGATAGTCTATATGTCTGGACTCCTTGCTTTAAAAATCATGGTGACTAAGCGGACATCATCGCTAACAGGTGGGTAGGGTGACAAAATGGTACAATATGTAGCGTATGTGCACTGGTCTAACTTGTTACCAGACCGAGAAAGGATTCGTATAAAACGATTTACTAAATATTTTCGAACTTTGATGAAGCAGGAAAACGGGGAAATATTTTAACAAACCAAAACCGGGATCTCTTTTGATCCAAGCGTTGATCTATGCTCCTGTACAAGCATACATTGAAACCTTAAAAATTCATTCGATTCGAGTAAAACTAACGCGGAAGACAGACATTTAAGAAAGAAAGTTTAACCACAGATTAACTCAAAATCTATAACACGTGGATAGTTTAAAATTTATTTTCACTGGGAACTTAAAACAGAGCAATTTTAAAATCACGAATTGACTCGGGTCTCACCTTGAACAGAATACCTACCAAGACTCGCACGTGGGGCTTTCTCGGTGGATCGTCACCAGTTAATTATATAATAGTGGAACGAATGTACTCGTAAATTCAAATTTCGCAATATCTCGCCAGGATAAAAACACATATCACCATAGTTACGCACGCTCTGGTTATAGGGATGTTCCGTGCTATTAAAACACTTTATCTCACTGGTCATGTCTCATTGCATATGAATTCACGTGTGTCCTTTCGTAACAAAAATGTGCATATGTCAGCTTCAAAAGAGCGTATATAGTGTATAGTAAACAATTATCTCGAAATACTAGTCTACAACACCATGTTCGATTGGCATTGACTTCAAGATGTATCTAACGTGTACTAATAAAAACGCAACGAGTTCGTTTCAAATTGTGTTTGTGTACCATGCTCCCATGCTCGAACTTCATTAGAGAATTGAAGAACACTTCAGTATGGTACTCCTGGAAGATCTTGTGATTGGAAAGGGTCAGATCGTTACCTAATCGTACGCGATGTTAATAGTCGCGGGTGTTGTCCTAGAGATAAGTATGTATGGCCAAAAACTGTGATTCCTGTTTTGAAAAAAAAGAAAAATTTTGCGCCACCGTCATTCAGTACTGTTTCGTGACTTACCGCTCCGGAGGCTAATACTAATTTCAATGTACTTTAAATTAACTTCATGAAATAATAGTCATTGTCAGGGGTAATCGGAATGGTATTGTCACATGGCAGTATTTGTATTTACTCGATTGACAGAGATATTGTTTCTCTGCGTGCCGTGCCTGCAAGAATTGCGTGAAATGTAAACATTGGCACCGCTAAATAAACGACTTAACGACCACACAATGCTTTTGTGTCTGACTGTATTCTCGCTAGGCGAGGCCACGGTATATTCTTTCGCGGTTCGCACCACAGTGGCACGCATTCAATGACAAAAACGGGCCACAATAGGCAACATCAACGAGAGAATATGTAGTATAAATCGAAAAAGAGAGGAACAAAGAGCGCGCGAGAGAGAGGCACAGTACGAAGCCAAAGAAAACAAGGGAAGACAATCGTTCGAAAATACAATAGAAGTGAAGAGAATAGAAACAATTCTACATGGTAATACTAGTAATTATACACACTCTCCGCTGTTTACTTTTTACACTCTATTAATATACACGGTGATATATTAATATACACGGTGATATATTAATATACACGGTGATATATTAATATACATACATCTCAGAAAATTCAATTAAACAACGTCTTAAAAATACATGTATGTGCATTTATTGAAATGATTTCTAACTAAAGTGATAAATTATGTGAAATTCAAAACAAACTTCAAGTTGGTGATATATTTGAATAATGAGTTAGACTGTGAGAAAATTTAACTATATATTTGGAAATAGATAAAAATAGACTCACAAAACCAAACACGCCCTTAAAGGACAAAATATGCCAAGAATGTAATTGTAATCGAAGGTGAGAAACACTTATTGATTTGTTTAAAGTATAATACTGAAAGGAATTCATACTTCGGTAAAATCACGATTCCACCAGAAATAAAAGACAGTAAAAATCTATTGGCATATTTACATCGAAGTTAAGTCAGACATTACATTTAGCATCACCCAGTGTACAACTATTTACAAGGAGGTGATACAGTTATTATTAGTATCAAATATATTAATTAATAATGAGTGATGATAAACGGATTTGATAATTTTTGCCCCGATCACAGGTAAAAGTTGCATGGGTGAACACGTGACATCGAGGCTGTGCTAGCTTATATAGCCGTCATATTGGTCAAAACACGTGACCAAATGTATTAACGTTACGGGATTCATGATGGCTAATAGACCCCTCTCCAAAAATATGCCACGTGTTTATTCATACCACCAATGCAGTGAGCTTTATTTGAATTCTAGTCTCAACAACAGAATTTATTTTAGTACTTGTAACACTAGTAGAATACGACGGGTGTTCTGCCAAGCAAGTTCAACGTCACTGTCAATACTTGCTCTGTTGCTGTTCCGTGAGGCGGACACTGGCGCCAAGCAAAGTCTGATCGTGTACCTGATGTCGCATAATCATTCGAGGCAATAAAAGGCAGGGTACATGTTATTGTCAGTGAAAGTCACGGCGTTGTTCACTCACCATGGCAACCAAATCAGGTGGATAACTCTCTCTTTAATTGTAGTGCGTAGTGATATAGGGTAAATCACCGCATATACGAAATTATCATAGTTACACAAATATCAAATATTATTGTGACATATAAGTATGTGTCATGTGCTATAACATACTGAATAATGCGATATAGAAGTATGTATTATGTGCTATAACATACTGAATAACGCGATATAGAAATGCGTGTCATGTGCTATGTATACTGAATAATGCGACATAGGACTATGTGTCATGTGCTATGCCATACTGGGAAAATGTGGCATATAAGTATGTGTTATGTGCTATACCATACTGAATAATGCGATATGGAAGTATGTGTTATGTGCTATAACATACTGAATAATGCGACATATAAGTATGTGTCATGTGCTATGCCATATTGAATAATACGATATAGAAGTATGTGTTATGTGCTATGTCATATTGAATAATGCGACATATAAGTATGTGTCATGTGCTATGCCATATTGAATAATACGATATAGAAGTATGTGTTATGTACTATGTCATATTGAATAATGCGATATAGAAGTATGTGTTATGTGCTATACCATACTGAATAATGCGATATGGAAGTATGTGTTATGTGCTATAACATACTGAATAATGCGACATATAAGTATGTGTCATGTGCTATGCCATACTGAATAATACGATATAGAAGTATGTATTATGTGCTATAACATACTGAATAACGCGACATAGAAATGCGTTTCATGTGCTATGTATACTGGATAATGCGATATGGAAGTATGTGTTATGTGCTATAACATACTGAATAATGCGACATATAAGTATGTGTCATGTGCTATGCCATACTGAATTAATGCGATATAGAAGTATGTATTATGTGCTATAACATACTGAATAACGCGACATAGAAACGCGTGTCATGTGCTATGTATACTGAATAATGCGACACAGGACTATGTGTCATGTGCTATGCCATACTGGGAAAATGTGGCATAGAAGTATGTGTTATGTGCTATACCATACTGAATAATGCGATATAGAAGTATGTGTTATGTGCTATACCATACTGAATAATGCGACATCTAAGTATGTGTTATGTGCTATACCATATTGAATAATGCGATATAGAAGTATATGTATGTATCATGTGCTATGCCATACTAAAAATGCGACATATAAGTATGTGTTATGTGCTATACCATACTGAATAATGCGACATAGAAGTATGTGTTATGTGCTATACCATACTGAATAATGCGATATAGAAGTACATGTATGTGTCATGTGCTATGCCATACTAGAAATGCGATATATAAGTATGTGTTATGTGCTATACCATACTGAATAATGCGACATAGAAGTATGTGTCATGTGCTATCCCATATTGAATAATGCGACATATAAGTATGTGTTGTGTGCTATACCATACTAAATAATGCGATTTGGAAGTACATGTATGTGTCATGTGCTATGCCATACTAAAATGCGATATATAAGTATGTGTTATGTGCTACACCATACTGAATAATGCGACATAGAAGTATGTGTTATGTGCTATCCCACACTGAATAATGCGACATATAAGTATGTGTTATGTGCTATACCATACTGAATAACGCGATCTATAAGTATTGGTTATGTGCTATCCCACACTGAATAATGCGACATATAAGTATGTGTTATGTGCTATACCATACTGAATAACGCGATCTATAAGTATTGGTTATGTGCTATACCACACTGACTAACGCGACATAGAAGTATGTGTCATGTGCTATACCGTACTGAATAACGCGACATATAAGTATGTGTTGTTTGCTATGCCATACTGGGAAAATGCGACATAGAAGTATGTATTATGTGCTATGTCATACTGAATAATGCGATATAGAAGTATGTGTCATGTGCTATGCCATACTGAATAATGCGACATAGAAGTATGTATTATGTGCTATACCATACTGAATAATGCGATATAGAAGTATGTGTCATGTGATATACCATACTGAATAATGCGACATAGAAGTATGTATTATGTGCTATACCATACTGAATAATGCGACATAGAAGTATGTATTATGTGCTATAACATACTGAATAATGCGACATAGAAGTATGTATTATGTGCTATAACATACTGAATAATGCGACATAGAAGTATGTATTATGTGCTATAACATACTGAATAATGCGACATAGAAGTATGTATTATGTGCTATACCATACTGAATAATGCGACATAGAAGTATGTATTATGTGCTATAACATACTGAATAATGCGATATAGAATTATATGTTATGTGCTATGTCATATTGAATAATGCGATATGGAAGTATTATTATTATTATTATTATTATTATTATTATTATTATTATTATTATTATTATTATTATTATTATTATTATTATTATTATTATTATTATTATTATTATTATTATTATTATTATTATTATTATTATTATTATTATTATGTGTTAAAACACCACACCACATCTTAGAAAGATGAGCATGGCTAAGACAATTTTCGACACGAGAATTTTCTGACATTTTTGTCGAGTTATTTCCTAGAGTGGCTATTTGAAAGTTCAAACAAAACTCACTGATAAGGTAACTGGGCTAGTGTTCAATTCAAGATGGCCGACAGTGTAAGCCATAACGTTATGGAAAAATCTTAAATTGATAGATGTGTGACGTAACATAGAGAAGTGTTACGTCACATATATGTTCGCTTATGTAATTATCATGATTGATAAGAGCAATTGTGGGGGGAGGGGGTAATTTGTACACGATTTGCGTTAACATAATATAATTCCAATTTGCAAGCATACAAGGTTTCGTTGGACGTCGTATTGCCCAGTTTACAAGTCGTGAGATTCGCATTGTTTAATTGTTTGCTTCGACGACCGATTACAAAAACTATTATGTAGACTTATATTTTACAGAATAGGGATTGTGATTATGTAAGACGTCATTGCCTTGTACTCAACTAATTTTACCGGAATTATACCTACGCATGCGCTCTCGAAAGACTTAGGATAAATTCCCAGGCCAGTATATTCTGATGTTTATCTCTCCAGGGGTCGTTACTGGAGCAGCTCTTGTTTAATACATAGGAGCCACCTGCCAACTGTTTGCTGGAATTCCTATTGTTTTTTTTAAATACCATGATGACATTGAACTGTTTGGATCAGTTACAATTTGAACATTTCTTGTTGTGAGACGTCACGAGAAAACTTGAAAGGAATATCTAATTAGGGCTGATTGTCGTGTCGCGTTGCACTGATAAACGATGACCAATCAATGGCTTTTCGGTTGAACGTCATACAAAGTGCAAAATTCATCGTGAAATTGTGATTTAACCTCGCCTTGTGCTGCCCTCTCTTTTGATTCGTGATGCTGTTTATTGTGATTCTAGTATTACGTAATGTATTGTCTAATTTCCTATTAGCAATGGCCGTTTATTTTTATGTTGCTGCTTCCTTTCGGTTGGTTTCAAAGAACTTGTTAATGGCATAAATCAATCAATCGATCAATCAATTATTCAGACATTAAAAGTCCGGGGAATACTTATCACTCTGAACTCTGAACACATATTGTCGATCAAACCATAGACATTGACATTCCGAGTGTGGCCAATAAGCTATTCATACTCTCTGCAATTTGGAAATGTGTTTTGATTCATTGAAATTGGACTTTAGCTTCAGGAATTGAGCCAAATGTATGTGTGTGGGGGGGGGGTACTACGAATAACACGCAATACGTCTGTATCCATGTAATTGTTGAAGAACACCAGTCACTAGTAACAACAATCGCACCCTGAAGTGACAAGAGCACAAAGGCAGTGGATATAAGGCAAAATCATGCGTGGTTTTATATGCATTATTGCACTGCAGTTGAGCCTGTTTATTTTGTAAATATGTATACTGCACAGATTATAGGCCACAACGAAATGTTATTGTGTGTTCTCTGCGGTAGTAACAAGTGTTTTAATAAATTCGGGGCTTGCACTTGACTGCAAAGAAAAAAAAAGCGTTGTCATGGTAACAGGGTTCAATCATAGTCTTAAACAATAATGTACCACGAACCACATACTCTATATACAAGAAGCTATACATATTAAAATATATGTGTGGTGCGATACGGGAACGGTTTTGACCATAGGGTTGATAGAGAGTATAATTCTTCATTTGAGGGGCACAGGTCAAACAACCCTCCAACGGTTGCAAATTAAAGAAAGTGATCACTAATTACGAGGAGCAAATTAAATATTCACAACTGTCTTTTGTCAATGTTTGCAAGTATACTAGTATTTGAAGAGAAGCTTTTCGCGGTTCGAATTTATTAAACTATTCCCTTGGTTAAACGAGGCGCCAATCGGCCAGATTAATTAGTAGTCGTGCGTCGCGAACAGCTATTATTAAAAATGTTGACGTTGAAACAGTTGGATTTATATTGCAATAACACCCCCAACCAAAACCACCACTTGCCACACGGTTGTGTCTACCACCTGATGCGCGGTTGTATCATGACGCACACGGGTGCTGAATTGTACTTCGTGAAACGACTGAATGAAATAATGTAGTTGCCAACTACCGATCGCTATTTGATTAAGTGTCCTGGGGGGTATTTCAAGGAGTGAAACGGTAGCTTGCCAAGAGCGATCGATATAAGAAAAGAAAGGAATACAATAACGCATATCGACCCGCGAAATATATGTACGTCAGTGTTGTACCAGTCTAGCGCCGCCGCTGATAACAGTAAAACACAGAAATGGAAAAAAACAAACCGGGAAACAAGTATACATTGTTGCATGAGCTCCACGTAAGGGAATCGCACTCGCATACAGTAAAATAATGTTTATTGATATTTATCTACGAACATTTCATTTGTGTTTTACTGAAGCGTCTGAGGGGAAAGGGCTTAGGAACACTGTTTGTATCTCGGCTGTCCTTATCTGCTTGTGCTTCTATTACGCCATGCCACGTGACAAGCTGACCAATCACAACGCGCCGTTCTCTCCACTGTCCCCTTCATGGCAACCTTTCTTTCAAAGTACCGTGGATTAAAGCTAGCCGTAGAATAATGCTGACTGTTCGCACGAAAGCCAAACGCCGGGTATTGTGGAGGCGACGGTCTAGATCTACAGCTTTCCGCCAGTTCCCTCGGATTTAATGACTTAACGGAGAGTACTGTCTTTAACAGCAACATCGTTGCGTGTCGGAATAGCGGTTATAATTTAGGAGGGCATTTGACATTAACTTTCCATACGGCGTATCGGAAAGTGAACGTATATACTGGGACTGTACTACGTATACGGCAGAACGGCAGACTATCGCATTGATTCGCGTGTGTGTGTGTTAGGCTATGTCCGCTAGCGGCAAAGCATAGGTAAGTCGGATAGTGTTTAATATTTCACCTTTACACGATGTACATAGACTCGGCGCTGCTAAAATATAATACCTAACACCGTTGTTTTCGATTCGATTTCAGTCAGACGTAAAGGCTTTGTTGATACTACAAAAGCCACTCAGAGTACGGCAAAGCATCGTCTGTAGAGTTCGGTGTAATATATATTTGGTTTGTCATCCAGTAAACACAGCTCCGGTTTCTTGATATCTCAAGGAGTTGCCAATTAATCACCAGTTGCTTGTAATTGTCGCAAACGTCGTTGAGCAGCTGAGACAAAAATTAAATAAACCGATCTAGTCCCGTTTGTGATGCGTATTTATTAGATCGAGTAGTGAACTTGAATCATCAAGTTGATGTATATATTTAAAGGTCTTTTTAAACATTGATCAGTGAAAGCAACGACCAATAACATTGAACCTGGTGTGTTGGACGGTCACCGTGACAAAAGCCTTACACACTGACCCCGTCGCCCCTAAATAATAACCCGGCATAACCTGACATGAACCCAGACGATATCCAAGCAGTATTCACATTTCATACCGCCAACCATAATTCTGACGCGTCTCGTCCAACACCCCTTCTGGCTTCGTACGTATGAAACGCATTCTCCGTGAAGCAGGTCGCATGTACAGTGAGTACACTGGCAAATCTCTTTCGGGCCCTCATCTCTGACTATGGGATTCGAATGAATAAAAAACACATCCTACGCCGTAAGATGCGTAGAGTTTTTATTTAGTAAGCAGGGAAATATGATAGGGTCTCACAGTATAATTGACATTCCACTCCTCGTCAACTAAGTCAGTGAAACGTATTAGTTGAGCTATGTACATTTCAAAACATCGTCATGCTCCGCTATACCACCATGACTCGAGACCGCTTGTCTGAAAATAATAACGAGATAAAGGATATTAAAATGTTTTCGTGAAAAGATCAACCTTCCGACTATTTCACACGAAGCAAAAATCTAATAAATAGGTCTGGTTGTCTAAGCTATATTGCATGATCGTATCCATATTTGCCCTGCATTTAAAGCAAAAAAAAAAAACAATCAAAAAATGTCTCGCTCATCGAACGAGGTAGATATGGGCTGGGCGATTTCGTATTGCATATAAATGTTCGAGGCTTGAAATAATTGATTTTGTAAATATTGACACGTCCTATTATAACTATCAGCGGTTTCATTGCAACTATTAAAAATGAAGCTTTCACGTACTACTATACATATATATTGCACGTAAAAAAAAAACTTCTTGACGCTATTCGTGTGAACTCCATACGTATTTGTAGATACGTGTTAACGCTGTACTCTGCCATACATTACCGTTCTCGACAGCAACGTTATTATATTATAGTGCTTAGTGATGAAAGAACTTTAACGTCAATGCAACGGACCCATGGTCGCAACATTCTTTCGCGGTCTTGTCGGAAATCCATGCTACAGCAATTTTTTTCATCGTTTTTCAACAGTTTTGTTTCCGACTTTGTTTTTACTGAATATTTTTAAACTTGTATCTTTGAGAAAATATCTAAGGCACATTAAATTGCAGCGATATCGTTTTCATTGGTCTTGATGCCTTGTTGTATTTCAACTGTTTTGCCATCGTCCGTGACTAGATTGTCAAACAAGGTATATATGCGTCAAATGAAATTCACTATACGAAGCATATGAGATAATTATTTGCTACGGCGGTTTCGTGGCCGACAACCGCCATTTGCACGGAGGAACTTTGAAATCACGTGACTAATAATGCAGGTTGCCCCAAGTTCAATTGAAAATATGAAACAAAAATCTGTTTTAAAAATTTTGCTGATCTAATCAAACACCAACACACCAGGACACGTGGTAAAATCAATTTTCCTACTCATAAAAAAATCATAAATGAAGTTTCCATCCCCACGTGACCTAGTCCAAACACTAACTACATTTGTGTGGTTGATCAATTATATGCCCCCGGCGGCTGAACAATAAAAGAATCATCATAATTGTCTGTTTCACCCATATGACGTCAGACTTATAGATAATACTTCTCAGCGATGACACAAAAAGGTATAATATTGGCTAACGTACTAGTATTCATTTTTTCCCGTGTACGTTGTTTTCAAATCGTTGATATCGTGGTAACCAAGACGCTTCTGTCGTCATAGTATCGCTAAGAGGTTCAGTCATCCATTCATCTTATAGAACCCCGGTAAGAAAGTGAGACAATGTAATTATTTGGCGATCGTTAATTCCCGACTCCTATGTCACCTTATAATACTTCAGAATTTACAGCGTTATTGGGAAAAAAATGAATACCTGACAAGAAACGCGCACGCCGAAAGGTGTTTATTTGGTTGTCATGGCGACGAGATAAGAAATATGGAAATAAATAATGCATATTTATTGAAAAATAATCGTATTCACAACACAATTTAATAAGACGACCATACAGCACACTCACACACTTTATTTAATGAAATAAATTGATAGGAAAGGTCCCTGTTGAAATTCACACACGCGATTACGCTCAAAATAAACCAAAATGACAGCAGGCTGTTCAGCGAGTGTACGTTATGATACTTACACGATACCGTGACGCCGTAACGACGCTGTAATGTACACTTGTCCCGGCAATGACATGTACACCACTTTACTAGCCGCCGTCGCGCTCTCCAAGTGAACGTGAACTCTTCTAATCAAATCTAGTTTACTAGCAACAGGCCGTGCAAATGTCAGAACAATGTTCATTGCGCGTAACTGCTGGCGTGAGACACATCGTCTGCCTGACTCCGGGTGGTACTTTTTGTTTTCCGCAAATTAAATAATTACCAACAGTTTATTTACCCACGGTTTTGTGTTATTTCACTAAAGGATAATATTAAATTGTCTGAATGCTGTTGAATCCTCGACTTTGAATATGAAGAAGAAACTAATGAATAATTAATTACCGTCTTTGTGCATATTGTGCCATGTACGGCCGTCAAGATTAATATTGATTTCCCCGGCCGACATATTCGTATCTAGGCAACAAGGAGTGTATTGTATCAGTTCATTACCTTATATGCGTGAATGCCCCCCAACGCTGCGTAATGATTACAGTACGTGCATGCATCGTCACAGCTTTCGTTTCAATTACTTGGCGAGAAAAGTCAACTAAATTATAAAAAATAACACTTATTTTTTTCAAATAATACGTAACGGCTTTCTGCCAGTGATTCCCCGGCCGCTGTGCTGTCGCCACGTGGAGGTGAGCTCTACAACCTGTTTATACAGCTGGTATATCATATTGATATTCGATGTAGTACGCGCATAACATGTTACGGTAATAGTTGATCTACCGCTACATGAGACTGGATTGCCAGTATGCGGAATAGAAATCTCCTGCCAGTTACGCTCCAGTCCCTCATCACGTGACCGAGTATTATTTTACAAAATAAAAATTAAAATACAATTATGCTCATATTTGTATAATAATTGTATTATTCAAATGGTAACGATTTCATAGATTCTGCATAAATAACGTGCCGACCTCTGGTTAACGATCCTGTTTGCCATCAAGCTGATAAACCATAAGCACAGACCAACATCCATGCTAGGAATAAATGAAAGCTCTTTCGCAAGTAATTGCGGGTGCTACAATGCAGATAACACGTATATGTATATATATATATATAACGCAGGACACTCGTTGCTATGAAGCGTGGGGCGCCAAAGAATAAACCTGAACCAAAATGAAAAAAAAAATCCCGTTTTAATCACGCCACCATACACGCCGGGGCAACGAGTGGTTTGGCAATTCCCCCCAAAATAGCAGTAACATTAACTTGAAGCTCAGCGGGTAAGGGACGTGGAGCCGTCGCTATTGTTGTTATCGCTATTGTCAGTTTCTCTTTTTATTCCGTCCATTGTTATACTATTGTCTGTTTCTCGTTTTGTATTATCAATTGTAATGCTGTTCGCTCGGACTGGCTCAGAGTTTTAAATCACGTACGATGAGACATTTTGTTGGCGATTCTTTATTTTCGAGATATACGAGTTGTTCGTAACTTCGTAAGTTGTCAATGTTTGCGTCCAGGGTATAGGTCGGGTCGAACTAGTGGTCTTATATTCGTGACAAGCGCTGGACCACACCGTAGTTCCTTTTGAGACATGTCCATGTACGTATGTCACTAAGTTCACTGTTAAGGAGGTCGAAGTCCAAATGTAGGAGGTTGAACATCAACTGATTATTGCAACTTGCAATCAAACGAACCAAAGAGAATATTGAACAAGTGCTCCCCTATAAACTGTAGTTTTTGTTTTTGTTTTAAAGTTTTGTTTGGTGGATGGAAAAATGACGACTTCCAAACATTGAAATGTTTGTGTAATTAACTACATTTTGTTTTCAATAATGGCAACGATTTTGACTATTGTTCATTTTGATTGTGATCCAACATTCGGCCGATCACAACACCACAAGTGTACGGGGACTTTTTCAACTTGATCGACAGGGGTCCAGTGAGTAAGTTGCATATTTTTTACGGTTTCATTTGCAAATGGACAGTCTCCTTTAGAGGTACTAAACTTTGACAGAAACGGCGTTAGACTCTGATATAATGTGTTTATTCTTCCAATTTCTAAAAAAAGTGTTGTTGTTATTCTTTTCTCCATTTCTATGGGTATTGTTCACGATGTCATTCTATGGTGTCCTTAAAACTTATTCTTTGCTGAGAACTGATGAATCGAGTGCCACGGTCCTTCACAGGCTTGGCTATAGCGACAGACAATACGCTTGTTGGTGACATCACACCACTGTTATCGTGCCACGTTTGTCAACAGCGACGGAAAGACTCACTATTCCGAGCAGACAATAATATACAGAAATTCACCGTTATGTCCCAGCCATGTAGTGCTAAATCTATAAACATCGCGTTGTCAAATAGAATGTTTCTTTGACTACGCACCCCTCAAAAAAAAAATATATATACCAGGAAAGCGTGTTTAAAATTGTAACACTCTGTCAGGGTGTCAGCCGTATATGGGGTTTATCCCAAGATATGACAAGGCACTAATCGAGCTTCTTGCTAAGAACCACTCATGCGTAAACAGGTCTCATCAACAATACACGCCGTTGTGATGCCATGCTGTGCTCATGGCAACATATCATTACACCAGTCCCATTGTGTATCTCCCAAGGTACGCATGTGTGTATATGTGATCAATGCACATGTATCACACTATTCTTAATTAATGAGCCTATCAAAACACGTGATGATCTATTTTCTGTTATTTATCAGATGAGCCAATAGTTGTCCCTACAATCAGAAAATGAAGCAAAACTTGCAGTTCGCAGTCAACGAAACGAACAACATGTATACGTATATACAATTACTCATCCTACGTTACCGTTTGTTGCATATCGTGGTGTCCATGACAACCAACGTAATCAAGAATGGAATTCGACATGTAGGATATAAATATACGAATTGAGCGACTCTCGGCCACACATATACTTAATATTTTATTTTAACGTTATTGCACGTGCGCGTATATTTAAACTTAATCGCGACTTGCCCAACCCCACCTATCCAGTTCCTTAATGTCGCATCTTTATACAAATCACGCGTGATCCAAGATTTGTTTTATATCGTGAGGTCGTTGTTGTTCCCTTGAGAAGATAATTTTGACTATAATCGGCACTGATTCCCAACATTTGTGCTGTGGTATCCAATCAATAACACTACCAGAAATTCCATGAAAACTGAAGTAAATGAAATATTCTGTCAATGAACATCAATACACAACCAATAGAGATACTGAACCCCTGCATATTACCCGTTCAATCTGCCCACCGTGACGTGCCGTTTCGCCACTGCCAACATAGTGACAAAGTCCAGTGTGGTTTATTATCTCACTGCCAATGTCAAGGACGTGAAGGTTTTCACAGAACCAGTAAACGACACATGTCAGTCGAATAAATGTGGAAATCATCTCGTTGCTATAGTAATACATCATTTGCTGCCATGGTGATAGACCATATTGCTTCATTGTTAGTTCATTATCCGTACACGAAGCATGGCCGTAGCTAGCTTTTTATTTGGGTCAAGAATTACGTACAAGAAGTCACGGAAATATGTTTTTTTTTAAATAAATCTAACAAATTCTAACACACCACGACCCTGTAATACAAGTTAGAAATTACTTCATCTAAGGGAAACAAATCCTACTGTCATCTCGCACAGGTTGCCATAATGCTATTAACAGTGTATACTTGGGCACTTTTCGATAATGTATTTTTCGAGTAAAAAGCTTGTCTGATGGTGTATTATTAAGTCTTCTCTGGCATACACTGACATATGGTTGACCAGTTGCCAATACATCAATGCCTACAGCGTTGTTTTCTATTCGTTGCGTGTATACATTCATCATTGCGTAATTTCCTTAGGTATCATCATCATCATGCTGCAATTTTGTTCCAAAAAGACATTTACATATATATAACGTGTTTGAATTGGTGGGAGTACAAGCATGCTACTTATACGTTGCCTCAAATTGGTGTCCACCTGAAATCACTCAACACTAAACACGTAATAAATTAAATTTACAAAGCGGTTCTTGGACCTAGTATGGGGGAAAGGGTCATTATATTGCCCACTGGCCTGTTGCATACCAAAGCGGGCAATTATTGATGATTGTCAACCGCTCAAGATGTTGATGACACGCCGGTACACAGTGCCGTATTCCACGATCTGCACTCGCAACTTTAACATCGATTCATGCGTCTGACAACGTAATTTACATATAAAACTATTCTAAAAAAATCCTTTTTTAATTTGAAAAATCCCAGTGTGGGGACATATATATACTGTTATATATAAATTTACTATAAACCCTCATTTAACTGTGGATAAATCATAGATTTGAAGACTTCGGTTTTTCTTTTTACTCGTCCAGGCCATTTAGCTCCATGCCCAGACAGACCACTTAATACACCACGGTAATCGGTCATCTCACCTCATTACCCCCAAGTCATTGTAAAGGACAATAGATTACTTTCCCTCCTCTGATTGACGTTATCGCGGGTTTTGTGAATGACCTACGGATTCTTTAAACCCGTGAACAAATTGAGTCGTCGAAGGTTCGTTTTTACGTAGCATTGGACAGTATTGTAGCACATTGATACCTGACTATATTGCTGTTGTAGTTTCAATTTAAGATGCCCTTAAAATAGTCAATGCGCTCTTGAAGAAGTACTCGAATAGTGGAGAGCGCCAACCCTGCGATAGCTTTCACAAATGAGGTAGCTATTTCCATGGGTCACGCCTTCCTAAAAGCGAAGATCAAAGGTGAATTGGAGAGAATAAACAACGTACTAACGACAATTGCTCCTTTCTCCGCGCGTCTGAGTAACCCCGGCAACCGAATCAGAGCGTGCGCGCATTGTCGAATCTCCGAACACAACCAGTACAATAGGCCATTATGGCTGGCTGTATTTGTGGTTCACACTGTAATTAATTATCTTGTACCAAAGTTGTATTCGCGATGAACCACTGATTGCAGCGCTGCTAATATTAATGTGTTGTTAACAACTGGATTAGTATTCACGTTTAAAGACCGTTGCTGTTAGGTAAGACATGATGATATGTATATCATATTTGTTTGTTCAGGCTGTGTGCATCGTCGAAGTGTTCCATTCGGACATCGTTTGCGAAATGTTTGATAAACTGTTGTGGGGGTAATTATATGATTGTAATTCAACATTGTTTCCACCACCCAGTATAATTACGTCCATTTCGTCCACCCCTGCATACATGTATACGTTTTTGTCTCAAGATGAACCGGGGCTTTTACCGGGCTGGTGAACCACGCACTAGGATCGTCTAATCTCCCTATTCCTCTCTCTGTTATTAAACCACCGCCCACTTTTATTTTTGCGAAAGATCCCCCAAGTTGATAGCACAAGTCAACTTTATTTTAATGTTATTGTGCTGGTAATGTAATACACACTGTTAGCGATTATAAACGACAATTCAATTAGTACATACACTATGTCACACATTTTCTCACGCAATTGTGCACTTTTATAGTTCACATAACTTTCTAATAACTAAAATTTATTTGTCAAAAAAACACGAACATCTTTTTGTGTATAGAAAAGTCCATACAACTCTGCTAAATATAATCCTATCACCTTGTAAAATAAAAAAAAAAACTTAATCGAATCTTTCGTTTTTCTATAAGAAAATTACAATTACTAAAGTAAAACGTGAGTATGCAGTTCGTGTTCGCTAACGTTGTTCGGTGTTCAGCGGCGAACCCCGCGTCGAACGTTAGTACGCCCAAGTACGCACGTGGCGCGCTTGTACAGGACTGTTTACTTTGCGTGATAACGCGTGTATACGGTATTCCTGTTTATGTTAGAAGCAAGTGTAAGTGTATAACCATATCAACACAAGTCGCTTCAAACTATAACGCCATCATGGAATAGATGCATGTTTTCTACCAGTGACGAGCACTCGTCCCGGGGCTCGATAACACGCGTAAGCATGACCATCAGTTGGGACACCTGTGTGGTATTGATAATATATAGTATACCTATATCAAGCATCAAATGGGAATACTATCAAATCTGTTTATTCCAGAGTTAACATTATTTTTCCATAACTCATAATTTCTTGTTTGCTGGAGGTATCGCAATAACGTTATCTATAATGGATCAGATATAATTTTTGGGTCGTGATGAGAAAAAATGTCGTTAGCAGGAAACAAATGTGACGGTGTTTAATTCGGTTTTATGTTGGAAATTGGCCTTTAAGTGCTCGTCTCCTTTACTGAAAAATAACTAATCAATCATTCAACGTCGTCTATCTAATTACAGCCACAAATTCATTACCTATATTGCTCACTGTTTAAACATACGACAAACTCCGCGAGGATCAGGTGTTTTTTTTCTGTTTTATGATTTGAATCTTTGAAAACATAAATTTGAAGACAACAGCAATTGTATAATCGCATCCGATCTTGTGATTTGTACTGATAGGAATCTGAAAACGCTTTGACGGGTCAGGCAGATATTAGTAGTTCAGCGTCTCATCGCGCATTTCAATCAATCAATTCAACAAGCAAGAAAGTTATGCATCTCATTAAAATAACATCACGGAAGTCCAGCTAGATGCGGTTGTGCTCTTTTAGTGGGCTGAGGTATTTTGCAACAACATGTACGACTATACACAGTGGAACCCCTCTTAATAATACTGGTTAACGCGAAGTTGAAACGGAAATACTGATATATTTGATATTGTTTTTTCCCCCTGTTAATATCGTTAAAAATGAGAATGACTATTAAACGAACCAGATTATCATGAATTTGAATTCACTGTTCTTGAAAGCTCCAAAATACCCCGGTATCTTTCGTAGTCCGCTACTTGAGGCTACACAAAAGTATTGTATAAACAGAACATTGTGTGAAGTCGACGAATCATATGATATGCACGTTTAAACAACTGGAGAAAGCTGTCGATAAATATAGTATATAGAAAATAGTAGGATGTAATCGTAGTAATCATTTGAGATATACGTAGGTAGTGGCCGTGAAAGCGAAATTGCAGCTTCTATCATGATTTGAGTCGGAAGTGATCGTGTCTTAGGATGACGTTCAAGGTTTCAATGCTCTGTGCAAAGACGATCGAGCTGTTCATATTGAATATCTATTTGCTATGACGATCAAAATATTAATAACAAATAACTTCTTTTGATGTAGAAGAACAACGTAAAGGAATAAATGAGTATGACTATGTTTTGAGTAACATTGACAACCGTCGCAATGCTCCTTAGTTGTATTATTAAGTAGCAACGACATCCGCCGATATGCGTGCGTTGTTGTATTAGTCGTCCATAGCAACGCGACAACATTTGCTTAACTACAAACAACTAGGGAGTACGGCGCGATTATGATGTGTAGATGGCGTCGATCGATGGATGTTGAAAGAGCAACAAGAAATGTAATATTTTCTTTTTTCCCCATGGTTTGAGACTCACGTAGGAATATACTTATACTGTTAAGAATGGAGATAACATGTGTCCCTTAATTAGGCGGGATTTGGGGTGCGACACGTGAGAACCACTCTCGAAGAGAATGCGGCTGAATTTGTGTTGCGAGCTTTGAACGTAATTTTTTCCCCAGGCTTCGCTCAAGATATAACAGCGACCAGGATGAAACCACCGTTGGTTTACGGCACTGAAATAGCGCATGCGATCATTAGATCGTAATGTCACGTGGTTTTATTCCAGGCAAAGGTAGTAGATAGAGATTATGTACAGAAGCTATAGGACATCATGATATGTAGATATATTCACGTCCGGAGTACTTCCTTTAAAACCGACCTACATGCAATGGATGGAGACAGCGTTCTTCATCCGTTTTCGTCTTCGTCAGTGATAACATATCTCTTGTAACAATTAACTAACAGAAATTTTTTTTGTTTTTTTTTGTCCATACAGAGAAATGAGGTTCGGAAGAGTGAGGCCGAGGCCCCGTTTTGGCAACGGCGAACGCCAGAAGGAATACCGTGAAAAGAAGCGTTATTTAGCTAACGTGATACGGGTATCTTTGATCGCTGGATGCGTGGTTTCCGTAATTGCTTGGTCGTCGTTATCGGCGAGAAATTTTGACGAAGGCGGTTCATACGCAGGTAAGTGTCCATTGTCACAACACGTGTGGAGTTTGGGGTTTGTGAACATTTTTAAACATTGTCGCATTACCGCTATTACGTGAAGTACTATCAAACTTGTAACCAATGATATATAACATGGCAACAGACTAATTGCCATAAGCGAACATATATCATCAAATTATTGTAGTAATGAAAGTGTTTGTAGTCTCAAAACGACGTAGAACAAATGGATTGATTCAAGTCATCGACATCCTAAAAAGGTCTGTCATATTTCTAGAGAATTAGACTGAAATGTAAATGCGCCATCTTGGTGACACTGGCACATTGACCCATATCATTCGTTTGCCACGCGACGCTACACACAACAAACAGTTATGATAAAACGATGACAGGTTCTAACAACCTTTTATTTTCAATATATAAGAAACTTAAAGTAATTTTTAGTCAAAATTATTAACGACCCAAAATACTGATTTCAAATTGTCATAAATCATTCAATTTGAAAAATAAAATGCTTAATTATAAATATTCATATTTTGATTTCCCGGTAGTTGAACAATAATTAGCTTCAACTCACGTATCACCCACCATCTTGGTACTCGTCTCTGAAACTCACCTGTGCCACGCGACTAATTTAATGTTTACCCACACTTTTAATTTGAGACTAGCACATCGGCGTCTAGGGTAGCAATTTACTTACTTCAGGGTCTCGCATTTCTCAGCTCATTGAATGGGTGACATGTATCATCAATTTGTATCTGTTCAAGTTTGTTGACAGCGTGATTGCTATGACGACCGTATCTATTAATTACCACACTGGGATAATTACGTTAATGTTTTGACTACTTATCTGCATGTCGGGCGATGACAGCTATCTTTCTTTCGTGTCTTCAATGTGGACGTCAGTGTGTCACGTATAAACTTGTCTACTACCTACATCCGGGTTCTGTTGACCAACATGTACTGGTATCGCGCCGGCGTACTGATGTGTTTCTAGTGTACCAATATGGGAAAAAGAGAGTGTTAAATTCTCTAAGCGTTTGTGGGGAAATTGGCGACTTGACACAAGCAATTACCTTGAATTAATTAATTAATTATAATTAATTATAATTAATTAATTAATTAATTAATTAATTAATTAATTAATTAATTTATTTATTTATTTATTTATTTATTTATTTATTTATTTATTTATTTATTTATTTATTTATTTATTTATTTATTTATTTATTTATTTATCGAAAACTCTGCGAATAATTTCATTGCCGACTTGGACATTACGTCATTCCGCCACTTTTAGGGCCTCTTCATAAAGGTCGTGCAATAGAATACATTCTTGCACTTTGAAGTGTCTTTCGTAGGTCACACTAAGAACTTTGCAAATATTGTTTCTATTCAAGTACCAAGTACACAATGTTATGCTTGGTCGTCGTATATGTAAACTCAAATTGTACGTTTTGTGTTCACCGTGACCGTGACCACCTCGCTCACAGTTTTTCACACTCGTTTGGGACGTTGTTTGTTATTTTCAAGTTTGCAAATAAAACAGGCAAAAATGAGACAATGTCGAAATAAATTAAAATGCATTGTAAACAACGAAAGGTTCTGTAAAGTAATGTTTTTGGAGTTGTTCCAACTGTCATTAACGTTCAACAATCGATATGGTTGGACGGGTTTGTGGCGAAATCACTCTACCGTGAAGGCCATCGGCGATAAACTGGGATAAATAGTATTTCCCGTGAAAATGGGATTAATATAATTAACCAAAATTACGTGCGATAGTGTCGATGTAAACTGTACTTGGCCTTATTGCCAATGGCAATTTATTACACGCGCGAACGCATTACCAATCGACAGATACATTCAAACGTAGATGCCGAATTTATAACCACTTTAACATTATACGTATTTGTCATATAATAGAAACACACGTTACTGTCAAAGCAGGCCCCGGCGGCCATTGAGTGGGATGGGTGCGCAATATTACCTTTAAATCACAGCCTATATACCGGGTTAAACAGCGATGAACTTTTCATCACCATGATCGCAATTTGATTCATTCCATAGTTACCGTAGATCTTTACTGCAAGAATATAGGTATGACGAAATATAGTTATGATAACTGGTGACTCTACAACTCGTGTAAATGTTTAAGGGATATATATGCAATTACAATGTTTTTAGTTATTTACTTTAAATGCTTAAGATGTAAAAAACGTAGAGACCTTACATACAGAGACGTTAATAAGTATTTTACAAGCTCCGAATCGCTATTCGCTCGGTCCGTTATAAGTGCTATAAAGAGTAACATTTGCCATTCAATCTATTTGCAGCAAGATTATAACCAAATGATGGGGTTCCCCCCCATTAAAAGGGGCCGGTATGTGCATGTCATCCCCAACCTCAGTAATTCAAGTTGCCCCGAACACAAAGCACGTTTTCATAATCTAACCATAGAAGGGACACGACCTCTCAATCTGGCTCACCAAAACGGCTGAAGACAAAAGGTGTACGTTGCTTACACAATGTTGTCATGGGTTTGGAGGCAACAATTGTCGACTGTGTCTTGGAATGTATAAACTGAATCCCAACAGCCACCCTGAACGAAAAATAAAGCTTACTCTAAAACCAAAGGCAAATAACACCTCGTTCAAGTTGACGTCCCTGACTAAGTGTGCGTCAAGGTGCAATGTTGCTTGCACACGATGCTCAGATGACAATATTTGTTTAGTTGCCCGAGACTCTCGTCAGTTACGAGCGAGTGTTTGGATGAGATTAACAATCGGGCGCCATCATTGTGGCATGATGGGCGTATAATAACACGTATTGATATTAGGAACAAAAGCATATTTCATCTCGGGTTTAGGTGACTCACGAGCGTCATCACCAACATTGCAACAATGGACATTTAAATATGAATATATATCAAGTATAGAATGAATAGATTAGCTAATAGAATGTTTAAGTGTGTGTAATTCTATAGTTACTGTAGAGCATGTCGAAACGTTAATATTACTTTCTTGAAAACATATTCATTCAAACTCCACCACGAAACAATCCCATCATCGCATAATGCATACTACTTCAGCCAACTCTTTGATACTTCTCGTGCCCCACTGCCAAATAGAAACTTCCTGGCACCCGTCATGGTCTAGACCATCCAAACCCAATGACTACTGCTTACAGCAGCACCTTTCAATGAGTGTGGCGTGGGAGATCACGTGACTGAATCATGATGGCGCACTGATTAGAGAGTATAGTTTCACCATGAATAGTAGTCCGCACGGGAGCACACAAGCACATTTCCGAACGACCACCTGCATATAATATAATATAATATAATATAATATAATATAATATAATATAATATAATATAATATAATATAATATAATATAATATAATATAATATAATATAATATAATATAATATAATATAATATAATATAATATAATATAATATAATATAATATAATATAATATAATATAATATAATATAATATAATATGATATGATATAAATATAATATAAATCTTATCAGGGTGCATCAGGTGCCACGATTGTTGATTAACAATCATCCTATTTGATACACAACACTCTTATATTACAATATTTAAATATGTCAGATCGTCAATCATCCATTGAAGGAGACTGTACTGTATTCAGTGCGTGAACAATTTTAACGAGAATATTAAAGTAATTATAACGACAATCATTCATCCGTGACATACTAGTAGTTATTCGGTTCCCGCCATTGAACATTGTAACTACTATATATAGTGAAAAAAACATTTGGTTAATTACACAATTAGCGCAAATTGTATACAAAAGCAAAAAAAAAACAATGTTCCTATTTACATTTTAAACCGGAATAAAACATTACATTTTCTTTTGCTCTTCGCCCATTTCCTGAAATACACAATAGTAAATGTGGAACCTTCGAGAGTTGTTCGATGTAAACATACGTCTTGATATTATATAAAAATGGTCTTCACGCTAATGCGAATTAGTGGGAATACTAGAGAGTCCGTCGTAATATAGCTGACTTGTACATACTGAATGTACAATTAAATCTCTCGAACGACTGTTGAATTAAATGAGCTTTCGATTTACAACTGCGTGCTGTGATCAACCAACCGCATATATGTGTATTAAATATAGAGTCGCCGCCATCTTGGACTGAAATTGACCGACGTCGTAGTCAGAGCATGGTCAGAGTGAACATTTTCCAAACACTCGCAATTGATTTTTTAATTTAGACACCAGCTGAATTGAATTGCCATTAACAATGTTATATGTATTTACTTTGCATATTGACCATGACCCAGGGTATTATTCGCTAAAGATCGCGAGTTGCCAATCTCACGCATTCTCAGAGTCGACGGCGTTGTTGCTATGGCAACTATTGGCAAACATCAACTCACATTACACTGTTCATTCAATGGACTGACAATATTAGATAAAAAAAATCGCAGTGTCCACAGGACAAAAATGATGTATTTATTAGTATTTTTCCACATTTCGAAATGATACGTTTTTTTTTCACGTTTCACAGTTAGTGCTGTTTGCTCGAGGCATTGTGGCGGCGAACAGGGTAGCTCTCAGTGAAACATGCCAAACGCAACTATTTACAGCCACTGACTTTATCACGTCGTGCAGGGACGTGTTCATGTGTTTGGGCAATACAAAAAAAACAAAACACAACAGTTCGTGCATTGTCTGAATCACGTCGTCCCCCAATATAATCCGCATTTCACATTGACGCAGACACTTTCTCTAGCTCCGTGTGTACGCATATAATAGTCACGAATTCACTATTGTTATTTTATACCTAGTAAAACCAATTAAAACTGTAACGGTGTTTAATATACTAGTATTAAAATACTCTGTACTGGTCTAATTTTGAGAAACATTATTCCACCTCCTAAACCAAATGTTTTTTTTTAATAGGGAAAACAAAAGCGAAATTATTGCAACCCACAAAACGCTGTTTTTCTATTTTTTTCACACACACAAACAATAAATAAATAACTAAACACTGTAATTGTTTTTATTGTTTGCAGACTCGCACTTTTCGTCTCGAAGCTTGCTCCAGTCGACCGATGCGGGCACGACGTCATTTTCAAATGTATCAACCGAATCACCGCCGTCATCGTCATCCTCATCTCATGTATCATGGGAAAGTTGCGACTACGAATCAGCACACTATGCCTATTTGTGGGTCATATTGTACTTAATAATAGTTCTTATCATCTTTGTAGGTAGGTGGTATTATTTATATGTTATATTGGTGTAATCGCGAAGTGGCGCACAGTTTCTAACTACTGTAAAATACTTAACAATTTTAGCTGGAATTGATTTTCACTGAAAGGACGTTTTGGATGTTTTGTATGGAATTTATTTTCACTGATTTTTGACAAGTTGAATTTAAAATATAGGAAAAAAGGTGTGTTCGCTGGATTTTATTTTCACTGAATCATTCCTTCAGCGAAAATTAATTTCAAGCGAAAATAAAGTATTCTACAGTACTTCGTATAGTATGACGCGCATTGATTTGGTTTTGAAGCGTGTACGCTTGACGTCACGTCCGGCGTCTCGTCCAGCTTAATATACTTCGAGATGTGTGTGGTCGGAACTGTAAGTATACTCCCTTAATTACTGTACGTACGCAAATGTGCAATTAAAGTAATTGGCTTGGCACCCTAAATCGCGCATATTCATTGTCTGAGGAAACATGATTCAGAATTGTGTCATTATATGCCCAGGATTACATACAATCGTCATTGAGATCGGAAGAACATCGATCATAGATAGCTACGTCAAGTGACAAAAGTCGGATGAAGAACATTACGGCGTTCGAATACCATGTAAACAAACAATGTATTTTACGCGCGTTGTAACATGGGACCCACATTGACCTCAACGCTTTAATATACATCACATCACATAATAAAATAAAACTAACTGAATAACTATTTTTAGAGATTTATTTGATTTTAGTTTTCAGGTCACTGACCACAAGGTTTATTTTCATTTAGAGTAATGTAAAATCCAGTGGGAGGAGCCTGGGTCAGGCATTTTAAAAGGACAAAAAAAAAAGTAATTAAACCATATTGACCAAAGTTTGGCTATCCATTTAATATGGCCGCTTGTGGGTGCTTTTCTGTCAAGTCAGGCAGGCAGAAAATTCTATGATTAAAACTTACACTTCCTACAATAGCAGCCTTGGGCTCTGTCTAACTCTGTTCTCAACAAGCACAGTCTGGTCCATCAAATGTCCATTTCAAATGGCAGAAGTGTTTGCATTGATTGGCTCATCTGGTCGTTGTTTACGACTGACTGACTGACTGCTGCTGTTCTTTTGGTATCTATGATCTATGTTGGTAAATCAAACATTTTCAAAGTGCAGAAAGCCATGTCACAAACTTAAAGGGCGATGGTCGTCGTGCTGAGCATGTGCAACGTTTGTGTTGATAAACATTGATTTTCTCACAGTCAAATGCGGTCTTCTAAATAGAAATCACCGCCAGTGACTCCCTTGATAC
The DNA here is from genome assembly GCF_978046115.1 of Saccoglossus kowalevskii. NCBI lineage: Eukaryota > Metazoa > Hemichordata > Enteropneusta > Harrimaniidae > Saccoglossus > Saccoglossus kowalevskii. The sequence continues at coordinate 21,792,979 of NC_140641.1, forward strand.
CATCCAATCATCTAAAAAAATACCTAATTAAAGCCTGGTAATTTCTCAGTTTGTACTTGTTTGATCTGTGCAACAGTCAAAGTCACCATCTTTGTTTATATGAGACTCATTTATATCCCGCATTCATGGCGCGACGACTACAGCCCTTTACGTTTTATGTCTGTCTCTGTGTTGCAGCTGTATTCCCTTCCTCGTTTCAAAGACAGTTCGATAATGCAAGCAATTACTTAGATCAAGTTTTTCATTTTTTTCATTTAAACTATTGGCACTGGTACTTCATTATTGTTACAAACATTGTAAAACTTTCAAATCAAAACAATTTTTTTTTTCATCACTATTATCAAAGGCGAACATATCTTTTGTTAGTGTGAACAAGGCTATTAATATTCATGATGATATAACTATGAGTATCTTCAGGTTTGTTAGTGTTAACAGGGCTATTAAAGCAGCTTACCAAGGGAAATCTTTGTAATCACTTGTTTTCTGGCGGCAGTCGTCGTGCTGCGTCCAGTTCGATATGGGACTCATAGTGACGTATACAACGCATGTAAAATACATTGTTTATTTACATGAAATTCGAACGCGGCGACCATCGTGCTTTAAGTCATCATTCAGTATCACTATGTGTATAGCCATGAAAATGTATATATACTGTAAAATACTTTATTTTTGCTGGAATTAATTTTCACTGAATAGACTTTTTGGGTGTTTTGTATGGAATTTATTTTCACTGATTTTTGACGAGTTGAATGTAAAATATAGGAAAAAAGGTATATTCGCTGGATTTTATTTTCACTGAATTATTCCTTCAGCGAAAATAGCGAAAATTCTGAAAGCTTAGATATAACATGGAGCATACAATAAGGAATCTTGTTGCTGAGGGTTGCCTTAGTGTTTATATTCATTGTATATCCAACTGTTTTCATATAACTCTAATCTAGGTACAAGATAAGTAACTAATAGGAATCTATTGAAGCGGGAAGGTCGTCACCTGCACACGCGCGGGAATTGAGTCCCAAGCAACGATAACAACACACAGTAAAAATGCAAAGGTTCATGGGTAGACGCTTGTTTGTAAACAATTACACACTATGGCCATCTGGCGCATGCTCAGGTGACGACTTCCCCGCTTTAATTATTGAGACTCTTATGGAGGATATAAGAGATAGTCGACGATTCCAAGACTCCCTATATATTCGAGCATGCCTAACTGATCATGATTAGTTGTGATAGAACGCTACTGAAAAGTAAAAATTATGTAAATTTTCGTTATTTTTTCATATGCAACATTTCATGTTACAAGGATGAAGAAAATGAAATATAAATATTGGCAGCATCTGATTCGCTTTTTGTCTATTTTAAGGCATGTTGCCATTGTTTCCTATGGCAAGGGTAATTTTTCATGATATCTACAAATTTTCGTTGGCAATTTCAAGTGAAGAAGTTTTATAATATATAGCGTTCTACTTGTTGATGTTTAGATGTACTACAAAATTGACATTATTTTAGTGTCGAAATGTGTTTGCTTTGTAGTCTATGGAAACCATTAGTAAATTTTTATTTTATACATATTATTTGATGTTTTTTTTTTCAAAAAACACAGTGACAGTGTATAAAAAAATCATGTATTGTTCACTAACATTAAAACGCTTTATTATAGACAGATTTTGACACAAAATATTGTCACTGCTGTACGGCTTAAATATGCACACATGTCTAAAAAGCATATGTTGTAGCATTTTACCTTAAAGAGATTTCCTGAGGTCGTTACCTTAATTATAAGAGACAAACTGATATATAAATGTAGTTATTATGTGTCGTATGTACTGTCTGTGTAGCACTGGATAAAAGCTATTACTATCTAACAGGCATTTAATGACCCCCCACCATATGGTACGCGATTAGGGGCTATAGTTTTGTCATTTCTATCATCAGCTCTGAGTGGCATCTAAATGTTCGTACATTTTCGCATCATATATTTATCTGTATTTGGTTAAATAGGAATGAATTATTGAATTATGAAATTGACGATTAATACGTTTCGATATTTCATTTCATTCTGAAATTGACATTTGACACATTTTGATATTTCAATTCTTGACCAATGAGTTACAAAAAGTGTTCGTAAAAAAAATGTTAATTTTAAATTTATGAAAAACTATAATTGACTATAATTAATTGAGATAATTTGTTGTATCCATTCATCTATCCAGCACTGATTTGTGTACGTGTTTGATCGGCTTTTCATGCTTTGATTAAATGAAAGTGATGTCTCCACATAATTAACACTAAAATATGCATTTATTCATAAGATAATGTAACAATCAATGGTAGATATATACATTTAAAACCTGTTTTTTTTAAACCGTGTAAACATTTACAATGTCATAAGTTGCCTCGTATATAAATTACAGAAATATCATGAAATGATTTTGGGAACAACCATTCTCTCTCATTCTTCCTTCACAAGTACGTGTAACTCAAAAGATACTGTGGAGACTTGCTTTCAGGTGAAGTATTGCCGATTATTTGGACAACTGCTTGAAGGCGACAGATTGCCGATTACAGAGATTTGCCTGAAGGCGATATACTGCTGATTATTTTTAGAATTACTTAAAGGCGACAGACACTCGATTTTTAATGATTTGCTCGGAGGTGGCGTACAGCCATTTTTTGGAGGAATTAATTGAAGGCGACAAACTGCTGATTAATTTGATTTGCATGGAGTCAATGTACTGCCATTTGTTTTAGAGAATTGTCTGGAATGTGAGTTGTCAGTTGACGGTAAATTTGTTTATGGCATAGCACTACTTGTTTTGTTGTTGCATTTATTTGGAATTTAGAAGTAGTTTACATTCAATAAGACATATCCTTGTTGTGTTTAAAATAAACTGAGGTAAACTGAGTAATACTACTTATAGTTTTTGAATATTTGAGTTCTACACTAATAATGATGATTACCTTGTAGTGAAAATAAGTTTGCAGCTTGAAACAATAGATGGAAAACCACAATATTTCTATTATGTTTATATTTTAAGATAATTTCTGGCTTAAATTTTAAATCTATAAACTGCTAAGAAATTGTACAGAAAAAGACAAATTCTAAATTTTAAAAGCAGGTAGTAAACAATAGTTTGATTGCATCAAAGTATGTTTTGTTTTTTCCTTTGGAAATGCACTTGAAATATTGCATCTCATCCTTAGCAACAGCTGTTGCCCATGCTGACTCATTGGAAGATGTGAAGGGCCTTTCATTATCAATTTTAACAGAATTACTAAGTGGATAAGTACGATGAGATCACAGAGGGGATTAAAGTAAATAGGATGATTTCACTTATTAATCCCCGTGGTCCGAATATACCATTGAGATCTAACGACTTGATTGATGAATGATAGGAAACAAACCATAAATACATGGCACAAGAGCTATTATATTGATGTCAACTTTATCAATGTGACATGTATACAACCCAATGGTAATACAAGCCTACTGAGTAATTTCTCTAATTCCACTGTAAGAACGAACAAATGTGGAGATTAAAAATGGCATCTGATATTTTGATATTTTTTTTTTATAATGTAGAAAAATATTACAATTTTGATGGAAAATGTGAATATTTGTTTTTTTACAAAATCGTTAGATTTGGTTTTCACTCATTGTCCCAGTGAATGATTATCTGAGTCAGTGAAGCGAAGTTGAATACGTAAATAGATTTCAAAGATAACATGATCAATGATCTCTGAAAGGAAACAACAAAAACAACATTTCGATTTTGAATATTTCACTTTCACTATGTTCAGGTAAAGATCGAGAACGATTTCTGTAAAATTGATTCCATTCCATGAATCAATAATACATTTCATTTGTACTATATACATATATCAGATATAGATATGTATACGCCGACTGCATAGTAAAATCACTGCTGTGGCAACCCGGCATTTCCAATGCAATTAAATATTCACAACAAGCAGTCCGTATCACACTACGTTCTTATTAAAAAGATCATATTTATCTGTGTCGCATACAACTTGTTTTACCACTTCCGTGTGAAGTGACAATCTGGCTGTTTATATACCGAGTACATGCAAGTTGCCATGGAATAGTTTTGTTTGTCTCACCTCTTTAGCTATTGAAGTTGAGTGCTTTTGAAAGCTTCTTCTTTTCTTTGTTTTGCGGCTTAGTATGAAATAATCTAGAATAAGGTCATGCCTTCCAACATAAGGAGATAACCAGTCAAATTTAAAATTGTTGTCTCTAAAAAAACTCAACTTTATGTTTTGTGTGAAAAGGGGGTACCATATTGCCACAACCTGCTCTTTCAGTACTGCGGTACTGTATGCTCTTATGCGGATTACAGAGGTGTTTTTTTTTTTTTTTTTTGGTTCAAAATGAGTAATATTTAATGATTCGGTATACAGAAAATGTGAGTTTTTGGTTTATAAGCGCGTCCTTCAACAATGTATATCTAATAGAATGAATACACCATATATCTTAAGTTACGTCAAGTTAGAAATGATTTCTTTTTTGTGGCGAATCTTATTTAAATATCAACATTCATTTGTGAATAACATATATTTAAAAATAGAATGTCAGCAGCAGGTTATTTTTTTGTTTGTTAAGAATGACTGTAATTACATAGTCGTGAGAGTTTTGGTGGCCTGTGATTTTACAATTCACCGACACAGAGTTATTTTGTTTGAATCAACCATTGTTATACGTTGAAATATCTTCAAAAAAAAAAAAAAAAACACTCTTTGACAATAGAAAGGTTGATTGTATACGAACTGAGCCCAAACTGTTCATAATATACTGTGAATTTCAATTACTCTTTCCTCCAGGCTGTCGACATTGATCGATCACTTTATATGATCCCATTTTTAGTCGCCAAAATAAACTTCATATCACGCGATACATTAAATTGGTATTCGATGCAATATACACAATACACATATACGGTACCAGTAAAAGCTTCTTCGTAATTGGCTATAGTGTGTTACAAAATATCTGTATTAATAATGGAGTCGTCACTTTCCTGTTTATACGACGCTGCATAAATCAAGTCCATCGTCGGTACACAACAAAATGTAGAATATTATTTATTTTCTTTCAAACCGTGTTTCAAAGATAATTACTTTTTCTGAAAATTAAAGCATTACATTCAACATGAACAAGACGTTTTCACATGTTTATTCTTACTGATTATATATGCATCTGAAATCACCACTGAGAGGGATAAACACTCTGATTTTAATTTGCTCTTATTTAATATGATTTCATTTTATTGTCTGAGCATTTTTATGAAAAAAACGCACAAAAAAATATAAATAGGAGTAAAATCCAGGCGTCGTTAAATTTCACACAGGCATTAAATTCAAGAGGATTATATCTACAGCATGTCAAGCACAGCATGGCAATCTGTTCAGACTCTGTACGCAGAAGGTTTGACTAATAATCCATTTAAAACCACAAGCCAATATTGTTCTCAAAAATGTCCTTACAGAGCCTAAGCCGGAGGTTGGTTCGCGTTAAGAAGCAGAAAAACATAAAAGAAGAATCTCTTCTAATTTGATAGGCAGTTGCTAATAAAATGTGATTACACTGTATTATCAAACTGGTTTTCCTTTTTTTTTGAAATTTCTTGCTCATCTCCAGATTAATACATTGTCGGAACAGCAGCAGCAGCAGCTTTTTTATTTTTTAAATTGAACAAATATTAACTGCCCATGGTATATATTCTAAATTAAAAAAAATATCAAAATAGTTATATAGCTGTTTTTATGATTTATGTTGATTGAGACATTGATATGAAAAAAAAATATCATCCATCTCCAATCAATCTTTTTTTTTTAAAACTATGAACTCTTCGAAGCAATGTCAAATGTGCAAATTATTTGGCATTGTAATCAGCAGTTTTCACCCCCCCCCAAACACCAACATCTTAGAAATCAAGTAAATTGCCTTCTAGCTATGATATTGACCTTTAACATTAACTTGAATTCAATCTTGCATTGCTGTTTAATTTTCTTGATGATAATTGTACTGAAAAAATAATGAAAATTGAAATGAAATAAATAAAATTAAAAATCATGAACTAATATGAATTATTATTTTCATAGTACTAACAGGTTTTGAACATGTGTCAACATTGAATATGTTTATTCAGAATAATACCACATTGGTTCACTTGTCACTAGCAGCCATACCACGTTAGTGATGCCAGCTTGCGTATGCTTAATCCAGAGATAACATTTGAACACTGAACACAGGCACTGCGACGTCACAGCAATCTCGCTATTCACTTATTTGACATTTTCATATTTTCCATAGAAATAATTTCATTTTAAGTGCATTGGTAACTATTTTCACTTTGTTAAAGCTATTGAGTGTAACGCTGTTTACCGGTTTTATGATGGGGGAGAGGATACCAGCTTGATTGCGGTAATGGAATAAAAGTACTCTGTCTCCACGGAATAATAGAGCTGGCTCAATTCGAGCTGCTACTGTCGGTTCAACGCATCAGTGGCCATGTTGTGAAATGAGACATCTGAATCGAGGCTATAAATAGATTTGTATAAAAAACAAAACAAAAGGCTAGGCCAAGTTTTTCCTTGGTCCCCTGTGATTACATTATGCCTTCTTTATATCACCATCATAGTGTGTTTCTTACATATAAGCTCTTGTTGACACTTTCATGCAATTCTCTTCATATCTTTGTAACTAGGGGTAACACATAGGGTTATGATGAATGTCAACGAAAAAATTGGCCTAGTGGAAATGATGGTTTTGTTCAAGCTCGGGTGCTTTAGGAAAAGTTCATTTGCACTGTAGTGTGGGTGGGCAACATTTTGGAGGTTTTCAGATTGATTTCCTGTTTGTTCAGTATTTTTTATGTTAATTTCTAATATGTTCATTTCTCGCTCTCCAACAGCTCTAGCAATTATCTGTGATGACTTCTTCGTGCCATCGTTGGAGGTTATCTCGGAAAAATTGGAACTTTCAGAGGATGTTGCCGGGGCAACGTTCATGGCAGCTGGATCTTCAGCTCCCGAATTGTTTACATCAGTCGCCGGTGTCGTCCAAGAGACGGATCTCGGTATCGGTACCATTGTAGGGTCAGCTGTTTTTAACATTTTGATCATAATTGCTTTGTCTGCTGCCCTCGCAGGTCAGGTAAGTCAAATTCTGCTTTAGTTAATGAACCCCTTCCCATAAAAAAACAAACATTAATTTTATCTCTATTTCAAGCACATCTCTGATAGATGCACACATTAATAATAAATTGTGTTTATTATACGTTGAATCTTTATAATACATCAGATTTTGAATGGAATTTACATGAGCGCTACTAGGTAAGAGTCAACATGGTAACCTAATTTCTGGAATAACAATAAAAATTAATTATTGTCTCACAGTATTATACCAATTCTCGGTTCTCAAAATAATAAAGACCCATACAAAGAAAGAATTTGTAAATGCATGCTAAAATTCATCAATGTTTTGTGGTTGCCATGACAATTTTGTCAATAAATAGATATAGCTATCTGTCAGAGTTTTGTCGCCGTGTACAGAGTAGATCTTGAGTCCGTCGTAAATTAAGATTTCTCTTTCTCTTGATTAAATAAATCTTACAGTATCTACTATGTTGACTAACTCTCTGTTATGAAAGACCCGCATTTTGCTTTCACAAAAGGATGAGATGACGAACGGTTTTTAGTTGTTGTGAATGCGTGTTTGCGTGCATGTGGTAATTACTTGCATAAATAGACAGTTCCAGTAGTCTTGACTCCGTAGTGAAGATTAATTCTATTTTCTTTTTTTTATGGTAAATGTGCAAAATAATAAAACTGCGACAAATGAATTCGATGAAATCCGTTTTATACGGTGGCTCAGTTTACTAATTAATTAATTAATTTAATAATGAAATATATTTTCACAGGAATTTTATTTCACCATTTTGGCATTTTTAGACATTTGAACATTAATAAATATGTTCCTAGACGCAAACGTTTTTTTCTGATAACAAATGATTTCTATATGCGCATAATATTTTAATCTCTAAACTTTAAATCAAGGAAAATACAGAACAAGCTTTTTTTTTAACTCACTTCACAGTACATGCACTTCCAATCGTATGGCTTGTTTTCAACATCGACAATGAAGAATGATATATCCACCTAATTGGGATATGTGAGAATCAAAAAATAATTACAAACTGCCTGTCTATACTGTTTACAAATGGGAACAAATTGTTTTCATAGATCAGACTGTACTTATGCCAACATGTGTGTATGTAAATTATAAGCTCTTCTGATTTCAACGTGAATAGAATTTTAAATTTGGTAGAAGTGGTGGGGAAAAAAAGCTGTTAAAAGGAGTTTGATCCAAATTGAACTACTGCGCACGTTTTTGAGCGTATGTGTAAAGCTTTTATGAGAATAAAAATCGCAGTGAATGTAATGGAAAAGTATGATTACATTTGAAACTTACTAAATAAAATGTGAATTATTTGAAAATTTGTTGCAATATTATGCGTCATATCAATTAGAATGTGTAACTTGTTTAACCAAACAAAATTCTGAGATATTTATGATATCATTTTGCTTATTTAATTATTATTTTTTTTTATTCTTTTTCTGTATCGTTATATAATCTTTAATTTATTGTTCTGTTTCTCCCCCAGATATTGCATTTAGACTGGCGTCCATTGATGCGGGATAGTTTATTCTACGGTATTTCAATTTGCTGTTTTATTACATTTTCCTGGGATGCACACTTTGAACTATGGGAGTCCATAGTGTTGCTGGTGCTCTACGTCTTATATATTGTAATCATGAAGTTCAACCACCATTTTATGAATCTCATGGATAAGTGTGCTTGGTGAGTGTATTAAACCAAATACAATAAACATTAATCCCTTGATTGAGGTAGTTCAAATTTGGAATGAAGACCCCAAAACACGGGGGATTAACTGATACCCTGGATGAGGAGGGTACATGCAACAGATGTAATTATGGACGAACTTTTGTTATTCTGTAAAATACTTTATTTTCGCTTGGATTTAATTTTCACTATTTTCGCTGATTCAGTGAAAATAAAATCCAGCGAATATACTTTTTAGCTCCGTTGTCGACTTTGTCGAGCGGAGCTTATCATATGAGTGATTGTCCGTCGTCGTCCCTGTCAATGTTTTACTTTTTCGACTTCTTCTTGAAAACTACAAGCCTGAATGCTTTGATACTTGGTGTATATGTACCTTGGGTAGACCTCTCTTAGGTTTGTTCATTTCATGTTGATATCTTCAATTCTCTAATTTTGGTGAATATTTTTGTCATTTTTGGTAAAAAGTGATATTTTTGACTTCTTGTTAAAAACCGCAAGTCCAATTGCTTTGATACTACATATATAGGTACTACATGTGAACCTCTCTCAGATTTGTTCATTTCGTGATGATATCTTCAATTCTCTAATTTTGGTGAATATTTTTGTAATTTTTGGTAAAAAGTGATATTTTCGACTTCTTGTTAAAAACCACAAGTCCGATTGCTTTGATATTACATATATAGGTACTACATGTGGACCTCTCTCAGATTTGTTCATTTTGTGATGATGTCTTCAATTCTCTAATTTTGGTGAATATTTTTGTAATTTTTGGTAAAAAGTGATATTTTCGACTTCTTGTTAAAAACCGCAAGTGCAATTGCTTTGATATTACATATATAGGTACTACATGTGGACCTCTCTCAGATTTGTTCATTTTGTAATGATATCTTTAATTCTCTAATTTTGGTGAATATTTTGGTTATTTTTGGTAGAAAGTGATATTTTCGACTTCTTGTTAAAAACTGTAAGTCCGATTGCTTTGATACTATACATATTGTTCATTTTCTAATGATGTCTTCAGTTCTTTAATTGAAATGTGCATTGCTAACAGCGGAGCTATCTCAGCCGATAGGCTGCTTGTTTTCCTATATTTTACATTCAACTTTTCAAAAATCAGTGAAAATAAATGTCATACAAAATACCCAAATAGTCTTTTCAGTGAAAAGTAATTCCAACTAAAATAACAGTACAGTAGTTCATAGGGTTATAATGTAAACAAAACGTTAACGATGGAAATGTTTTCACCTCTTTGAATAAGATAGTACGGCAATACTTCTGTGCAGAGTGGAATACTGTTATGTAACTGCATCGCCAAACTTAAACTCAGTGAAATAGTGAGTACCAGTACTGTAAAATCCTTTATTTTCGCTCAGAATTTATTTTCGCTTTTTTCGCTGAAGGGATGAAATAAGTGAAAATAAAATCCAGCTAATATACCTTTTTTTTTCTATATTTTACATTTGACTCATCAAATACTAGTGAAAATAAACTCCCTACAAAACAGCCTAAAAGTCTTTTAATTTATTTATTTAATTTATTGATTATTATTTATTTTAATAAGGTGTTTTCAGTAAGTAACCAAATACATGTACCGGTACCGGTAATGTTCATTGGTGTAACAATTCTTCATAACAATTTGATCTGTTAAAAACTTTTTGTTTCAACTTTTTTTATGAAGTCGTTTTTTTTATTTAAGAAATTGGCAAATTGTTTTCAAAAAATTGAGATAAGCCAACTTGTTTTTGATAATCAGTGAGACAACCAAAAACAGAACATTTTTGCTCACATCTACTGTAGACTACTTTATTTTCACTATTTTCGCTGATTCTGTAAAAATAAAATCCAGCGAATATACTTTCTTTCCTATATTTCACATTCAACTTGTCAAATATCAGTGAAAATAAATTCCATACAAAACGCCCAAAAAGCCTTTTTAGTGAAAATTAATTCCAGCTGAAATAAAGTATTTCACAGTATATGGGTAACTATGGAATTATTAATTAGTGAGTGATATTACAAATTACCATAAAAATATGTTGTCCACCCACACTACAGTGTGATGGTTGTGATCGAAATGGGTTGCTACTATATGTGCATTCATCATGTCAGAGTTAACACTGGAATGAGTTTTGCAGAAAACAAATAAGCTTCGTCAAGATTTAGGGTTTGTAGGTGCCAAGACAATTTTGGTGTGGTTCTAAACAGATCACAAAATGTTTTGGTACGCTAATTCTTTTTCAATCATGAACTTGTAGTCAATCCTGTCACTGCCTATGTGTAAATCAATTTCTTTCAAACCAGGACTGCGAAGAATGTAATATTACAGTGGTAGCATTCTGTTGCTAAACACACACCATAAAAACAAAAGAATTTGTTGTCCTTTGTTTTTATGCTACAATTTCTCTGAATTATTCTCCTTTTAATTTCTGAATATTAAATGCTGACATATTTTTTTTACAGTGAGTGCTGTAGTCGGCAAGTTGTGCCCATAGATGCCGAGACTGGAGTGGAAGGAGAAACTGATACCACTAATCTTCCTGATGAAGAGACTCCAGTGAAAAGATTTGACAATGAAAACAACATTGCAAATGATAAAGATTCGCTGCCACCTCTGAAGAAGGTAGGGAAGTCAAAAGAAAAGCATTGTTTGAAGTGTGGAAGTTACCCTTTTCACCACCAGTTCTCGTTTTTTTCATCACAAATTCACAAATAGTCTTGTTTATGGTCTGCACGCTCCTTCAGAAGATGGGGACAAAAATAGTGAAATTTTTTGAGTAAAAACTGAGAGCATCTGATTGAATATCAAAGTGATAAAATATTATGTCATATAAAGCATGTATGTGACCTTAGTTGACCTTTAGGAAGTGTTTACTCAACAGTTCAGCACTGTATGTTGTACTATTTTTTCTGCTTGCTTTCAATAATGGATGTTGTTAAGTTAATATCTGTTTCATCCAAAACTTAATTTGCAAAAAATACAACAAAAAATTGATAAAAATATTGACTTAAAAAGAAATTTGCTGAGAGATGGTTACTGGCAACAATGTCCTTAGCAGGTGAAGAATTAACGCTTTATTTCTCCATGTTGAAATTACATAGGATCGTAGGATGTCAACAATGTCGACGGGCAGTACGAGCGAAAAACATATCTTTCATCATGTTAAACATGGCGAACTCTCAGGAAAGATTGTAAGTCAGTTTATTAAAGTATCTCGTTAAATAAACGCTGTCATCGCAACTGTGCATATGTGTGCTCCTGCTAACAAAAACAAAACAAAAAAAGTTTTAAAAGATCTTCACAATTATGATCAAGGTTTTTTTTTATTTCGTGAGAAAGCGCCAAAATTACGGCTGTTTATCATTTCACGTCTACAAACTATTTGAATTGAACTGCGTAATGACGAAGTGGAAAACAGAAGAAGAATAATAAAAAAAGCAGGATGCACATTTATGTGGTTTTGATGACAGTGTCTCTCTATGTTTATATGAGGTGAAGCCTGTCTGTATATGGTGATGCTAATGTCGTGTATTTCAATAATGGATTATGTTAAATCAGTTTGTATGTGGGGCTGGGGTGTATATATAGCCGACTCCTGCGTTAAGAATTTAATTACAAACCTGATATAATTTATCATATTTTACATGATTGATACGTTTTTGCGCATTTTGACTATTATATTTTATGTTTTATTCATTGTTTTGTAGGAAAAGCTATACCATTATTGTAGACAGTACATGTCAGACATCGGTAATAGGCTATAAATTAAATAAATTAATTTTTTTTTTTTCTCGTCAAGCATGAAATATTGATGCAGTCAGGGTACGTTTATAGCGAACCATTCATGCAAAAAACTGGGGACTGCATACCGATTATAGACTTGGGATTTCTACTTGATAATCCTGCAAACAACCGGTTGAACAAATTTGCGCATGAATAACGGTCGTACTGTGCATGCATACTGATTCTATAAGGCACTGGTTTACCTACATAATCCATATGATTTACGCTCGGCCACTTCTCGTGCCTGATTGAAGTTTAATTTTCTCAGAATTCCACATCAGTCTAGGACGTTGAGTGTATATACAGACAGGTGTTGACCTGGAATACCCTGTGTTACCTCCAAAACGAGCCTCCTTTGTGTGAATCAAAAACTTGATAAAAAACAATAATGGCTCATGTTGCATTGTGATTTGTTGAATTCACTGTGCGTTCTTGTAGGTTTTTTTTTATCACGGCCAGTAGGTAACTTACAAAAATAACTAAAACACAAGTTTTCAGCAAATCCTAAACAACAAATTTCGTTTAGAATTACATAATACTGAGGGAAAAGTTATCATGTAAACTTTTAAAGAAAAATATTCTTGTTTTTTTTTTCCTGAGACTTACATTATTGAAAACATTCCATTGTCACAACAAACAAGAATATTTTTTTTTTTACCATAATTGGTTCATTTTCTATGTACATTTGTTTGCTTGCATACATGCATGGGATTAGCATTATCAAATCTGTATCCTGCCTAATTGGTTGTCTTGGTAACCAACCTGTCATAATAAATTGGGATTAAAGCAGTGATTTAGTAAAGACAACAAATTGGCAGGTTTTTCAGATTTGAAATCTTGTTTTGTATTGATTCGTTCTATTCTGTGGGTTTGGTTTATATGTTGAGTGTCTTTTTAATTAGTTTGTAAGAATGAATTAAATACAGTGTTGTTCTACAGATTTGAGGCAACACCTCTACCAATTCAATTCTACAAGTAATTGTCTGATTTTCTTCACTACTTCTCATTATGTACAATTTTATTAACAACAAAATTCAGGTCATGTAATTATCTGCACTGGATGCATTTGTTTTGTTTGTTTGTTCTACATTATTACTCTATACGACGATGTATCGATAAAAGTAGAACTAAACAATCAAATCTAAATTTCCATGAAAAAACAAAAATTGCACACCTGGTGTGCCCGACCATCTCACAAAAAAAAATATAAATGTAACGTTAAAAACACAATACAGTTTTAAAAATAAAAATAATCAAAATTGTAATCACTGTAATACCTCACTGTATAAATGTATAAATATGGTTGATGATGCACTTTATAAAAAAATTGTAATGTATTCAAATATGGGAAGCATGTCTCGTCAACAAAATGTTTTTTATTAAATGTGGGCATGTTTATTTATCACTGACAAAGATTTCCTGCCGAATTCACCTCGCAACATCCACAAATTATTGTTGTTAACTTTTATAACCCGAGCACAGAACTATCACTGTCAATGTTTCGTAATTCACGGTGGCTTATATGTCATTTGGTGTTCTATGTGGTGGATATATTTTTATTATCTAATTGTCTAATTTCTTAATACACGTTTCCACTTGGCTTTATATCTATAACATTCTATAAATAGTTTACTAACCGCTGTACTTCTAATTTTTCTTATTTCCCCTATTCCCTGCCATAAATCATTCCCTTACCTCCTGGCTTTGCTATTTTGTTAATTTTTTTTATAATTATTTTTATTTATCAACATTTGTATATGGTAATCTAATAAAAAAAATCCCTATTAATAAATAATAAACCATGTCTGATCCAAATCAAATCAAATCAAATCAAAATCTGATGACTGGAACATTTATTTAGACCTCTTCTCTTTCTGATATGAGGAGGGGCAGTGCAATTGACTTGAGGAAGGGCAGTGCAATTGATGTTAGGAGGGGCAGTGCAATAGACGTCAAAAAGGGTAGTGTAATTGATGTCAAGAGGGGTAGTGCAATTGACGTTAGACGGAGTAGTAATACGGTAGATGTAGATATTTTAAATAAATCTAAACCCAATACCAATGGTACTGCAAATAAAAATAATGAACACAGCTCAGGTAGCACAGGTAAAGGAACTCCATCCAAAACGCTAAATCCAAAAAATAAATTACCAAATAACGGGTCAGTAGTGCCTCCTATTTCAGTAAGAAATCAAGAGACAATAATTAGAGGTCCAGATGACAAATCACATTTAATAAGTAATAATAAAGGCACAAACAACATCACGGTTGAGGGAATAGACAATATAGGTCACACCCTTTCACCTGATTCCTCTGACCCATCCTATGACCCCTCTGACCCTAAGGCCAACAAGAGACCATCAATTGCCATCCAACCATCTGCCTTGGAACTGAATAATCTGGTGAAGGAGGCTGAATCCGCTACTGCACGAAATAACATTCCAGAAGAAGTTGAGGTGAGTAAGAAGCAAATGATTACCTCGTTTGAGGTCAGTGTTAAGTAATAATGACTCCCTTGCACAGTAGTTAGTGTTAACTTGTATTTTTAAAGGTTAAATGCTCTTTTAAGCTTTCAAGTAATTTATCATTCTCTCTGGCTCTCTTTGTCTTTGTCTTTGTTCCTTGTAATTTATTTGACAGTTGATTCGAGTTCAGCGTGTGTCTCAGTTTAATTGGTAATCAATTATTTTAAGCAAGTTTGTTTAAATAACAATGAATAATATAGACGTTTGAATCGTTTAACAATTTGTAATGATTCTATTAAATACGAATAACTGCATGCTTCATTATTTTAAGCCAAGTACGTCTGATTTTTCAAGATTGCTGTGTTCCTGTATCCGGGTAGTTGCTGGAAAATACATTCAGAATTCATTCTTTGTTTGTTTGTTACACGAATACTCATCGCTCACTGACAGAAGTTGTATATACAAGTAGAGAATGTGGCTTTGTGAATTAATATCAGAATATGGCGTTTAAAGTTTGCAGGAACAATTAGGCAGCATTTTTGGGGGTTTATTTAAATATGTTCACACTATGCGGTAGACATTTACTCCTCTGATAGTTTTCTTGGTACTCGCCAGCGTTTCTGGAACTGCATGGCAATTGTTTGGTAATGTAGGCGTGCGCGTCATATTTTGATTTATCATTTACCATGCTGGAAAATAGTATAAAAACGAATGCGTTTATGGATGAGACTGGGACGGTAATGGGAGTGCGAAGCATGTGTATGATGTAGACTGGTAGGCGATGGAATGTAACGTGATGGATTTATACAGCGAACAGAGCAGGGAGTAATTTTCAATCTCATTTTGTCACTTTGTATTTGGTAAATACCAGAAATTATAATAAAATTGTATTCTATGGTTTTATTTTTGTTAGTCTGTATATGCGCGTGTCAATTTTTGTCTGCACGGCATTCAGTGTGCGTTTTTCTAACCAAGCATATTTCATGGATATGCTTAGGTGATTTAGTATTTCCAAATTGTTCTGACTATATGTATTTATGAAAGCCCATTCTTGCTGTCATCTTAAAAGAAAACTTAACATATAGTGCCGAGTGTTGAACCAGTCCTCTCTATTTTGTGCTTTGGTATAGCGCCCTCATCACACATTATCAGAGTACTTTTGTTTTTATTTAAATATTAATTCTTATGTTTTGTTAATGTTTACTGAAATATATATATATCTAAAAGTAAAATAAATAAATAAAATTGATCTTTTATCGATATATATTTAAAATATATTTAAAATAATGAATGAAATTCTAAGATTAAATATAAATACCTCTGTTAGCATGTTTGTAAATACTGGTACTCATTGTTACTTCATTTCCTTGCTGCCCTCCTTTAGAAGGACTCTCAGGAAGCAACTGTACAAGCCGAAGAAGAGGAAGTGCAGCTTGTAGTTTGTCCATGCTTGCCTGCCCTCAATATGAATTATCCCGACAAGGAATTAGCACGTCAAAGCGGTTGCTGTGGATGGTTCAAATACTTCTTTAAGTGGATCCTCTTTATCGTCAGTTTCCCGTTCGTGTGTCTGTTTACCTGGACTATCCCCAACTGTGGCAAACCACATCTCAAGTAAGTGTCTTTGTCTTCGCTTAGGGCCTCCCATGTATATTGGTCAACTAATGCTGGGATGGGGGTGGTATGGTGTATGGAATGGTTGTTTTAGTTTTTTTGGGACGTTTCTAGTGGCCAAAATGTTTATGATTTAATGTTCCACGCCAAGAATGTTAATGTGCCTCATCTGACTGGGCCAATCTGTGGGACTTGATTACATTAACACTTCCTGTAAAAGTAAGGCTCAATTTATTGCAAGATATTAGTACAAATTCCAGTGCTTTTTAAAATTACCGTATTTTGAGTATTAATATTACACAAAATAGCCAGTGTGAAACATAACTCTTTTGTGAAGGGCAGAAGGTAACATAAATTGACTAGCAACAGTAAAAGCCTACTCAATAAAATTGCACTCAAGGGCAATATAAGAATATTGACTTAAAAAAATCTGGTGGTCACCAGCCAAATCTTCTAGAAAATAATGGGTAATGGCCATTTTGGAAGTATTAGAATGCTTTTTACCATTGATTTCTATTACAGAGATATTATTATATCTCAAATTGTAAGTTTCTCAAAATATGTCCCTGTAACGCACAATAGAATACTATTTCACGGTGAGACAATAGTTCCATGATTTTGTATAATCAACAAACAAACAAACATGTGATTTATGAGCAACTTTTTAAAGCATTATGAGTTTGCTTTTACATCAAGTTTAATAACACAGGATAATTATAAGGTTCTTACATACAGTGTCCAACTGCACACCTGTGTTCTGATATACAATGCAAATGCAAGAGAAAATGATGACTATGTCTTGTAAAACTGTTAATATATCTTTTTTTTTTTTCAGGAAATGGTTTTTACTTTCATTTACTATTTCCGTGGTTTGGATTATGGTTCTCAGCTTCGTTATGGTGACTATTGTACAGAAAACTGGATGTTTACTCAATATTAATGCCTATGCGATGGGTCTTGTCATTGTAGCCATGGGAACTAGCATACCGGTGAGTTATAATTAATTTATATAATTATTATAATAAGCATGTGTGTATCTATGTTTATAATCGAAATATGAAAAATGATTGATACACTTGCGAAACAGAATCAATTTTTTTTTCTCAAACATAACAGTGCAATGTTGTTATGTATTAAATAATATTTATTGGTTTTACAAATTCTAAAAAAAAATAAAACTTTGATTTATTGTTTTCAATGCAGACAATGTGTGTCAGCACGGAAGAGTTAAGCATGACACAGTTGTCCAGTGTGTTTTTTTAAATAAATATTTTATCACAGTTGAAGTACATGCTAAAGTTGTCGCACTGTAATGTGTTTGACGAGGATTCTGTGAGACATTGCATGTACATACATTATTTCAAATACGTTATTAACACAAAACCTGAACATGTACTGCATGATAATACTGTGTAGTACTTACCTTATTTGGACCAAGTACTACCATATTAGGACATGAACTTACCTTATTTGGACCAAGTACTACTATATTAGGACATGCACTTACCTTATTTGGACCAAGTACTACCATATTAGGACATGAACTTACCTTATTTGAACCAAGTACTACCATATTAGGACATGAACTTACCTTATTTGGACCAAGTACTACCATATTAGGACATGAACTTACCTTATTTGGACCAAGTACTACTATATTAGGACATGCACTCACCTTAATTGAACCATGTACTACTATATTAGGACATGCACTTACCTTAATTGAACCATGTACTACCATATTAGGTCTACTTCAACATATATATCTTTTTTTTTCTCCCACAGGATGCACTTAGTTCTATTCTAGTTGCTCGTGACGGTTACGGTGATATGGCAGTGTCCAATGCAATTGGCTCAAACGTGTTTGATATCAACCTGGGACTCGGGCTTCCATTCGTCATTCGTATAGCCATCGATAAAGGAAAGTCTATTTACCTTTTCAAGAATGATGAAGGGGTAAGTAAACTAATCAACCTCCATGAGAAATGTATATATATAACAACATATGAAGCAATCAAACCATTTCAGAATGACGCTTTGTCTTCTCGAGACAGAGCTTGTAGATTTTGAGAATTTAACCTTATAATGAAAATTTATGTTTACTTCCCTCCTCCTCTGAGGTATACAAATGTTTACCTCCCTCTTCCTCTGAGGAATACACCCGCCATAAATAAAAAAAAACACACCGACGTACAAAAAACATATCATGAAATTGGAAAAAAAGAAGTAGCATTTTAAAATATGATTATTTACCAAGTTTGTGCATGTGACAAAAAAAAAATATTTTTCCATTCATGTACCTGTTTCTTTTGTTTTTCTTGCAGTTAACCACTGCTTACGAAAATGGAGATATGCTGATGACTCCGCACTCGAAATTTGGTTTTATACTTCTGCTGATATTAGTGATCACCCAGATTACATTTATTGCTGTCCGATTTCGATTGAACAAATACATTGGAATAGTGTTTGTGTCAATGTACGTCCTGTTCCTCGTCTACGCATTCATCCAAGAATTTCTCTGTGACGGTTACAAGTGCTAGTGTTGAAACATTTTCGAAACTTGATATTTACAGACGTGCAAGTAATAAACTAATGATATACGCAAAACTCTTTTTTTCATTTGATATTTTGATTTATTTTCTCTCTCACCTTGCGCTTTGAAGACAGGGTAATCATATGTTGATATATTTTGTTTGTCACTATGAAGACATGGAACATTAGGCATGTTATGTGCTAAAGTTACCATGAATGTTTCTGATTGGTCCCTTCAAAAACAGTGGAATTCTCTGCCTTGGATGTGGTCGTCAAGACAGAGGAAGAGGAATTTTGCCAGTCACACAGTGTCGTGTTTTTTTTTTCTACGCGTAGATATGGAATCTATTTACTTTACAACGATCACAGGGGATTAATGTATAGCTTTAAAGTTCTCTCTGCATTTACCATTTTAGCTGCTTGATTTTAGCCTCTTCATGTATGCAACTCGCGGCAAGGTGCCTGGTGCACTGCTGCGAGACTACTGTACTTTGTAGAATATGAAATACTGTGCGGTTTCCATGACAATACATCTCCTTGGTTACACAAGGGAAAACAAAAACTAATAATGGAAATCGATCAAGAGTTCTACTTTGGAAGTGCCACAGTTTTATTTTATTGAGATACAAGAAGGTTTGTAAATTTCAAAGCCTTTGTATTTATTGAGCGTGACACTATATTTATAAATATGCAAATTTTATGTCTACTGATTGGAACTAGTGCCAACTATATGCGTGCATCGAACAAACATTGCAAAGTAGGAGTGGATTAACAGAAGAGCCTTGAAGAAAACAAGTGGTGAGAAATCACTGTATTCTAACGAAGTCCTTAATTTAAGATTTACAAGTTCTTACCTCTACTAACTAAGAAACAACTTATTTTCTCAGTTTGGAGAAATTCTAGCGTCTGTTATTTCTTTATATTACTGACTGTTGTGTCAATTTTGAGCAACTTATTATATATACACATTTTTGACATTTAATTATTCGATAACTCATTCCAGACATTTTTTTCGACTGATCAATTTTTGAAAAAAAAAAAAAAATGCTGTAATAATCATGCTGAAAAAATGTTCTCGCAAATATCTACCTTGCGGAAAAATTACTATATAAAGTGTGCATGCAATGTTTTCCAGACCGAGGTGTTTACAGTTCATAGAGTGAGGAATCATAGGAAAGCTTCTTCTATGGCATAGCCAAGAAGATTTTCATTTTTATTACCACTGTTAATTTATTCTTTTCATCCATACTATGCCAGAAGGCTATGAATTCTTTACTCTTTTCTCAAATTGTAGTTTTGATCAAAGTTCTTGAAAGGATTAATACTTCAATATATGCTGTACAGGTACAGGTACAGGCACAGGAGTTGGTTATATTTTGATGGAATTTATTTTCATAAGAAAAAGCATACCAGGAATTTTGTTTATCTAACTGTATGTAATGTATCTTTACTGATTCGTTAAATGGAAAATGCTTTTTTTTTTTTTTTTGCTGAATTAATTTGACCAAATATTTCTATGGAGAAAAAAAATTATGAGGAAGTATAAAGAAATATTTTACAGTACTTCTTGAAAATGACTAAATTGGCGACAAATATTGGTGGTCAATTACAAATGCTAAAAGTAACTATTACTTTTAAGCCTCAATCATAAATGATGTCCAAGTTCACTTTCGAAGTTTTTGTGCATTTTCGTCCATTTGACACCTGGTGTATACATTACCCCGCGGAGGCGACTACACCCTTTACATCTTCGTGTGGTTCAAGCGTGTGTGATCTAGAGCCGAAAAAACTATTCTTTTCATCTCCATGGTAACCAGTAACCAGCGTCTCTTTCATACTTCATGTGCCAGCAATAGATATGTTACTTTTTCAAGAATTTTTTCTTTTCTTCAGATGAAGACTATGCATATCCAGTTTAGTAGCTTAATTCGGTGGTTGACCACTATGTTTAGATTCATTGTTGTGTTCACACGAAATGAAACATCTGGAGATGATTCAATTCTATGTAGTTTATTTTTAAAAAGTACACTCTGTAGTAATATTTAGGAGTGATTGCGTCATGCCAGTGTAATGCAATTCAGAGAATAACTGTCTCTAATTTTATAACTTTTTTTTTCTCAAATCATACAGGGAAGAGATGTTATGTTTTTCGGGAAATAACATTTTCGCTGATGACCTTGAGGCTGTTGTGGAACACCTTGTTCTTATATATTTACATTTTTGATATTCTTAAATGTCTTGATAATTTTTAGTTTATTATATTTTAATCATAATCCCAGCTTATCGATGAAGGGCTTTGTTCATTTCAAAGACTGGGTACAGTTTCTATGTAGAGAAAATATTGGTACGTCCTTGGAGGATGAAACAATATTTGTTTTACCGCCATAGTATTGTCATT
This sequence comes from Saccoglossus kowalevskii, assembly GCF_978046115.1. NCBI lineage: Eukaryota > Metazoa > Hemichordata > Enteropneusta > Harrimaniidae > Saccoglossus > Saccoglossus kowalevskii. The sequence continues at coordinate 21,814,652 of NC_140641.1, forward strand.
CATGTACGTAAATTCTATTTATTTTCTTTGGTATTCTCCTGGTGTAGTGGGTGTACATAAGCATTAGGACGATAAATTAGATTTTCAAATTTGTGAATTTGTCTAAGCCTTGTAATTTTTAATTTAGATCAAAAAAATTAATTTGTTTCTGATCTTGTAATGTATGCTGATATGCCCTTTTTTCTCATTTTTTTGTAGCGAAATTTTTACAATATTTTGGGAGATAAAAACTGGCTCACATGCACAAACTGGCACATGCGCTGACCAAAAAACCTATTTGTGGCTTCTAGTTTGTGTTCTTTTATGAGTAACCTCTTTGACCTAACTCAGTTTAACGTCAGATAGATTCTGATGAAAAAGTAATAATAATAATAATGAACTTGGTCTTGGTGAAAAATTTTATCAGCAAAATCCATTAGATTTCATGAAAACTATTATATTCTAACTATTTTAGTCTGGTTACTGAAGGATGGGAAACCCCAGAAAAAATGCTTAATATTTGCCATTGTGCGTTCATTATGTTCTAAAGGTCAGTAACCTTACAATCAATAATGTTCTCCCACTTAAAGTTCGCCTTCCATTATTTCAAATCTTTGCTTACAAAACAAATATAAAACGTTCTGTTATTAGGGCGCCCTCATGTCTGCGTTTTGGGGTACTTTTGTTTTTTCCCTACAAGTTGCAATGTAATTATTTATTGTTTATTTAATAGATTTGTTTAATTTGTAGATATTGTGTGTAAATAACGTATTTCTAAATTATTGACAGTTGTTTTGTTTTTACTACAAGGAAGAAAATATAATAATAATAATAATAATAATAATAAATTGGCCACTTTTTAGCATTAACTTGACCCCTTACAGTAAGCACACTGCGTGTAAACTGTGCTTACAACACCTTTCGGTTCAAGGTGCATTATGCGTTTTTTTTAAATCTACTTCAAGTTTCTGATGTGTAAAATCATTTCCGTATTTGTAAATATATCAATAAATTAAATTCTAGATTTTTCTACAATGTTTGGTATTATTTATTTTGGACAGTTGGTTATTTATACCGAGTCGTTGATTATGGTGGTGTGTGGTAACAATCAGTCCAACATCCCTTGTGTATTTTCAATTCAAATGAAAGCACGCCTTCTATTTTGAAAATGACGACGGTGGTTACAGGTCGCAGCAAAAATGCATTCGACGAGTTGAACCACGTTTTTTTTTGAAAATCTCTCTTTTTTTTTCTTCTTTGAATGAATGGCCAGATTGAATTTGTAGGGGAGTGTGTGTTCACTAATAACATATCAAATTGTACGAAAGTCGCTGGTGGTTGTGATATCAGCGAATCTCTGCATCGTCCGGTGCCGATTCCAACAACCCAGGCGGGGTCAGCCAGGGAAAACGCGTATTTTATCATGTTAAACAAATGGCCAATGGTTTGATTGGATGCGTCTGTTGGAAACGTTGCAGGCTGTGTGTGGCAAAGTGACAACTATTTATGTAGACCATGTTTTAACAAAGTAATGAAACTGTCAACTCAGTCGTGAGATGAACACATTAGCACCGAAGTATGGAGATATATGTCACGTGACAAAACTAAATTGTGCAGTGGTTCAAGTTGTTTTTTTGGTTGGTTAAGTCATTTAACATAAATGCAAAGATGAAGAAAGTTTGTTAAAATTCAACAACATTTGCAGCATCGGATGGAATGAATATTCTATCCTATAACTATGTATAGTGAAGTCACTGATCCCACACAAGTCCACAAGTACTCGTACTTGCCAATAAATTGCGCCATCTAGTGACGAAACACTTCCGTGACGTCAAATTTACGTAGATGCAGGTGTAAGCGAAGTCGTTTTAATAGACTACTATCTGCTATTGTGTAGTCGTTTGTTATTAAAAATATCCTCGGGGGCGGAGCTACGTCACAGACGTTCCACGTTGCTAAGACGCGCACCACTGTACCACGTATTTCTATGGACTTTGTGCGCGCTGCTGTGGAACGCCGGTGGAGCCGGTGAAAACTCGAGAAAACAACACAAACTCAACTTTGAAGTAATCCTGAACAACCAAATTCATATATGTTACACACGTAGGGCTAATCTTGTTACACTGTTCAGGGAACTCTCAACAACCATTGCAAAGTACCGTTTTCTGCGAGTTTTTGGTCTTTGTTTTCACCGCGAGGGTTGCCAGGCGGTAGAAAATGCCCGTATGTCCGCCCCCGAGGATAGCAAATTTCCAAAACTATATTTTGTTCATTGACTGATAGGCTACTTGTCAAAGTAATACAAACGCTTTTCACGTCACGCGGTGGCGCTAATCAAAGGGAAGGTTCAGGATAACAAGCAACGTCCACAAAATACTAGTAATGTACAATCACCGTATACATTCATTTTACAACCAATAAACAGCAACATTGATAATGTGGTTGATCATCCAACGTTGTCACGTGTTCTTTTATTTAAATATATACGTAGGGTGTTATACCTTTCCTTTTGCCTAATTTCGCGTGGTTGAAGTTCGCGGCGAGCAAAATGTTGCAAGTCACCAGAATTGTGCTCTCCAAATCAGATAAGAAATCGTTAACATAAATGATGCGTAAAATGATGTTTTGAAACAGATTAACGGTTGATCATTATTCGCAAATAGAGATCAAGTCTTTTCACATATTCATTTTATTTCCACATTCTTCGTTTCAATATAATAGTGGTATATTTATTCTAATGCCACTTTTTTTAAAAAAAAATTAAAAACTCACTGATTTTTGAATATAAATATTAAATATAGTAGCCGAATGTTTTACCTACTCTATGTATCGAGTGTGGGCCCTTATCTGTTCCAGTTTGAAAAAACAAGAATTCCTTATCTGATTTAGTTAAATCAGCAAAATCCTGCTCACAACTTATCACAACTTATCAAATCTGCATACGTAATACATGTAGTACCAAATTAATTTGTGACGACAACGTTAAATTTGAAAAAAAAAACAACTTTGAGATTTTATTCACAAATCAAGTTAACACATTCAAGAAAAACGAAATGTAGCGTATTTGGAAATTATCCTTAAAATAAAGTGTAAAATATAGCATCTAATCAATTCTTCGCGTTCATTTTATAAAATATAAGCATTTTTTTATTGAAATATATTCAGCTATGCTTCAAACGATATTTACACTTCTGATGCAATATTGCCCCGGAACATGAATAATACAAACAACATTAAGTATTATTATGTTTCACTAACTACTTACCAACTATATATATATTAAAAAAAGCTATTTATCAAGTAATCTTATGGATGGGTGGCAGTACTACAACAAATATTACAATGTAACGATGTCATATCGAACGCGTTGTAATGTAATCTTATGGATGGATGACAGTACTACAAAACGTATTACAATGTAACGATATCATATCGAACGCGTTGTAACGTAATCTTATGGATGGATGACAGTATTAATAAAATATTACAATGTAACGATGTCATATTGAACGCGATGTAACGTAATTTATGGATGGATGGCAATACTATAAAAAGTATTACAATGTAACAATGTCATATCGAACGCGCTGTAACGAATATTATGGTTGGGTGGCAGTACTACAAAAAGTATTACAATGTAACGATGTCATGTCGAACGCGCTGTAACGTAATCTAAAGGATGGCCTGTACTACATAAAATATTCAATGTAACGGTATCATGCCATAAATCACAATGAGTAACATGCAATATTCTTCATAAATGTTTGAAAAAAAATATTCAAAATTATTGCTTTTTTAGTGAACGAAAAATTCAGTAAATTCATTTTCGTCTGACATTTTCTTTTCATTGAGATAGCTTGCTAACCTGTTTGCCTCAGAATTTTCTGAACCTTCTGTTACGGGGAATAATGAGGATTCTCACTCGACTGAAATTATTTTTATGAGCTTTTGAGCTGTCCTATAAAATAATGTAATAAAGTTTCGCTTAAAGGTCATCGCTATAACGTTCTTTATGAGAGACCTGTGGCTATTGCGTGACATATTTTATGGCACTTGTGAATAGGCGGGAAATTAAGGAAATAGTTGAGGTTTCGGCCTGTTCCGAATTACTTCGGATCACAAAGTCGAATCTTCGTGAAGGCATGTGCTTCGCAAAGCATTAGCAAATGAAATTCGAACAAATAATAACGACACGCTAAAAACCGGTGGCGCTCATGTGAACTATCAAATATTTCACACAATAGTCTTAATATTCTAATAAAGATTTATGGATGACTCAAGCTGTAATTTTAAAAACGACAAGGAAAATTGGAATATCGTATTCCCAATATAACAGTAAGAGAGAGTCAAGAAACGGCATGAAAACAACGATTCAGTCTACACGTAGATCCGATTTGTTGGTCCCTTAAGTTTAAAAAAAACAAAACAAAAACATAGACAAAATAGACTCTTGGAGTAGCATGAGTAAATAACAGAGATATACGTACTTGGTCAACATGAATCGTCCCCTAAAATAAATCTCGACTCTAGCCACGAGGCAATCACGTGACGTTGAAAATGACGTAGATAGGAGGCGCAGTTCCATGTTTGGTTGTGTAATTAATTGGTTGACAATCGTGATCAAAATAATACGAATGCTATCCATTGCGTCTTTTATACTTATTGCGTCACAGAATCGCTTCGACGTAAGAGGGCGCGACTTACAGAAAGGTGTATAGGGATGCCTAAATTATGCATAAAATTAGTCAAACGTGAAAGTAAATAAGAACAATAACAATAAAAATAGAAACAATATTGATAATAATGTACGCATTATTAATAATCGACGAATGACGACGGACAATGACATTAAAGCTTTCTATGTCATATATACATATGCTGGGATGAAGATCTCCAGTGTATGACAGGGTATATTGATATTTTTTAGGATTTAGGTAAAAACGTTAACTTAACACGTCTTTCCGGTAGAATCATCAACTTGTTCAAATAGCATGAACTTCGGCACCTCGTCTCAATTTTTTAGTAAACTATCCAGAAGCAACCTAAAATGTTCTGATATATAATCACTTCGAGACGCGGATTGATATACTGTGAGGTTACCCAGTAAACGGCCTTATCATCATTTTGAATGAGTTGAGACTGTACATATACGACTCGTGCCAGGCACCCCAGGTTATAATGCTTCCGGATCTGAAACTACCGTCGGAGTGTGGAAGCCAGATGCCATTAGGATTTGAACGATTGCATTTCCTAAACCAGAAACCAGCCTTCCGTAAACGTGCACAGTTGACCGCAAGTATTACGTCATTATCACGATCCTGAAAAAAAAAAAAAAAAAAATTGCAAAATGAGCACATGATGCGTTGATGGTAGTGAACAGTGCATTTTTTTCCTGCATGAATTTTATTCCCTCTGTGCCTTGCTTGTACCATTTCAAATGCTCAACCACAAACTGATATTTCGTACTAAACGTAGCAATATGTACGCTAAACGTCATCGTTTTGTGTGTGCTCTAGAAGATCACGCGAAAAAAACAACAACAATTAGTGCGACGGTACCATGTTTATGAGAATTATCAAAACTGGGATATCCGCGGTGTCCTAACGTCTCTAATAAGTAACAGACGCAGTTATAATTTGTTGCACAGCTCGATACTTACCACCGTTGAAAACATCATGCCGCTATGGTATGACAGTGAGTCGCCCCTGTTTCCTTCAGTAAAGCTGCCCAGACTAAGCCGAAAACCATCAGCCTCACTGCCTACGTAGAACGCATTATAAATAGCATACCCGTCAACATTCTCCCAGTCAGTCATTTCTATAGAGAATAATGGTAATAACGATTAAGATTCTCATAATGATGACGATGGTGACACTGATACATATCTGGCAATAAAAACAAAACAAAACATGTATAGACTTACTCATTATTTGAAAAACGTGCGTCATAGTTATGTCACATTCAAACATTTTGCTTTGTTCACATTAGACGCAGCAACAATAACGCACAACGTTATTTGGTAAAGGTATTTTGGGCTGTTAAATCGGGAGAGTCGTCAGCTGCGCATGCGTAAGATGGTCTTTGCGTTTTTAGCGTGTGTTGTTATCGTCGATTGGGACTCAATTCCCGCGCGTGCGCAGGTGACGACCCTCCCGCTTTAACTAAATTATCGCTAAATGCTGGAAAACACATACCGGTATCAGCAGAAACAAATGTCTTCAAGTAATTTATTGTATTGCTTCTATACGCAAAGCAGAATTATCATAACATGTGAGAGATTACTTACCAATTCGCAGCTCATACCGGCCAAGAGACGTGATTTGATGTAAAAACTTATTGCCAATCCAAAATTCACCACCAGGGTCCCCAAAGCCGGCTGCATACTCCTCCCAGTTTCGTTCGAAGCTAACACTGCCATCCTGTAACAAATCGCAAATATACAATATAGTTGTTACTTTCATTGTAAAAAAGCATTCAATCGTGACCGATGACATTCAACATCACCAGTGCATAACTGACGCTGGCTTGTTGTCACTACCAAGTGCAACACGATATAGTAATATCTTTGACTGCTGTATTTCATTATTGTAATTTCCATAAGGTCTAATAGTGAGTGTCCGTAGACTATGGTTCATTATTATCCAGGAAGATTTGATATATTTAATTTTATAATTTCAAGAATGAAGTGATACTCACAATTCGTCTTTGTATAACTGTCCACGGTATGCCATCAGTGGTGAAATCACAATAAATTTCTTTATATCCCTCATCCGTTCCTAAACCATTTATAGCATAAACTCCATTATATAAATAACCAATTTTCGCGAGTTCTGTACAAGGATCTGTTTGTGTTTCTTTATGCCTACGAAACTGTTTTGTAACAACTGTCACTGGAACAGAAGGTGTAAATATTTTGGCTGAAGGAGGAATTGATGTAGGTAGAACTGCGCTAGTGATAGGACCTCCTTCGATGTCAGTTGGGGCTGTAGTTATAACAAATGGTGGTGTATCAGGCCTATCATCTACTGTTGCCCTCTTCTTCATATTCGAGACGTCATCATGACCCGGACCAGATTTGTCATAACCTGGCGATTCGTAGCTCCTGTTCATAGTAGAGATGTTTCCATGACCAGATGATTCATTGCTTCTCATCATAGTGGCGACATCCTCATGACCAGAATGAGTAATTAATTCCTGTTTTATTTTCATCTCTGTTCTTGTCTGCAATCGTATTTGATCTGTCGTTGGTTGCCCATTATCAGGAGAAGCCCACACGTCAATTAGTTGTACATCAGGTGTAGTACCTGGAACTCTTATCTTTGATGGTATTGTACTTTGTAACAACACGTCCTGTCCCAAGGTTGGTTTTCCATTGTCAGGAGTAGCTTTCTCATCACCAATTATTTCACTAGATGGAGGACTAGGTGATCCTATGTCTGGTGGTAGTGCTTTTTGAGATGATAAGCCATGGTCAATTGTTGGTCTTCTATTAACAGGAGAAGCTGTCACATCCATTATTTCAGTAGATGGAGGACTTGGAGCTCCCACGTTTGGTGATAATGTCCTTTGAGATGATAGACCATGAACTATTGTTGGTCTTCCATATTCAGAAGAAGAATTTTCATCAACTATTTCACCAGAATGAGGACTTCGAGCTCCTATGTCTGGTGATAATGTCATTTGAGATGATACACCATGAGCTATTGTTGGTCTTCCATATTCAGAAGAAGAATTGTCATCAACTATTTCACCAGAATGAGGACTTCGAGCTCCTATGTTTGGTGATAATGTCCTTTGAGATGATACACCATGAACTATTGTTGGTCTTCCATATTCAGAAGAAGATTTTTCATCAACTATTTCACCAGAATGAGGACTTCGATCTCCTATGTCTGGTGATAATGTCCTTTGCAATGATAGATTATGAATCATTGTCGGTCTTCTATAATCAGGAGGAGATCTTGGAGCTCCCACATCTGGCGGTAAAGTATTTTGACCCATTGTTGGTTTTAAGTTAACAGGAGAAACTGTTACATCAATTATTTCACCTGATTGAGGACTTGGAGCTCCTATGTCTGGTGATAGTGCCATTCGAGATGATAGACCATGAACCATTGTTGGTCTTCTATAATCAGAAGAATATTTTTGATCAACTGTTTCACCTGACGGAGGACTTGGTACTTCCATGTCTGTTGGTACTCTCTTTTGAGGTGATAGATCCTGATTGAAGGTTGATTTCCTATTATCAGAAGAAGATTTGCCATCAATTAGTTCACCGGATGGGGGACTTGGAGCTCCCACGTTTGGTGGTACTGTATTTTGATGGAATTGACCCTTATCCATTGTTGGTCTTCTGTTAACAGGAGAAACTGTCATATCAATGATTTCACCTGATGGAGGACTTGAAGCTCCTATGTCTGGTGATAGTGCCATTTGAGATGATAAACCATGAACCATTGTGGGTCTTTCATAATCAGGAAAAGCTGTCTCATCAATTATTTCATCAGATGGATGACTTGGAACGGTCATGTATAGTGGTACTCTCTTATGAGATGATGGATCCTGATCGAAGGTTGATTCCCTATTATCAGAAGAAGATTTGCCATCAATTAGTTCACCGGATGGGGGACTTGGAGCTCCCACATTTGGTGGTACTGTATTTTGATGGAATTGACCCTTATCCATTGTTGGTCTTCTGTTAACAGGAGAAACTGTCATATCAATGATTTCACCTGATGGAGGACTTGGAGCTCCTATGTCTGGTGATAGTGCCATTTGAGATGATAGACCATGATCTATTGTCGAACTTCTATAATCAGGAGAAGATTTTCGATGAACTATTTCACCTGATGGAGGACTTGGTTCTTCCATGTCTGGTCGTACTATATTTTGAGATGATAGATTCTGATCTAAGATTGTTTTTTCATTAACAGCTGAAGTATCCCCATCAATTAGTTCACCAGATGGAGAAGATATTCCATAACTTATTTCACCCGATGGAGGACTTGAAGCTCTTATGTCTGGTTGTATTGTACTTTGAAATGAGAGGTCCTGCCCTAAGGTTGGTTTTTCAATATCAGGAATAGTTTTCTCGTCACCAATAAGTCCACCAGCTGGAGGACTGGGTGCTCCCATGTTTGATGATAATATCCTTTGAGACGTTAGATCATTAACCATAGTTGGTCTTCCATAATCAGGAAAAGATTTTCCATCAAATAATTCACCTGATGGAGGACTTTGAGATTTCATGTTTGGTGACAATGTTTGTTGAGATGATAGACTATGAACCAATGTTGGTCTTTCATAATCAGGAGAATCCTTCTCATCAAATATATCACCAGATGGAAAACTTTGAGCTTTCATGTCTGGGGATAATGTTCTTTGAGATGATAGACTATCAACCATTTTTGGTTTTCCATAATCAGAAGAAGATTTGTCATAAATTATTTCAACTGATGGATGACTTGAAGCTCTTATGTCCGGTGGTACTGTACTTTGAAATGACAGCTCCTGATCTATGTCCTGGTTTCTATTATCAGGAGTGGCTTTCTCATCCCTAAATGGAGGGCTTGGAGATACCATGTTTCGTGGTCTAGTCTTTTGAGATGATAAACCCTGATCCATGGTTGATTTTTCATTTTCAAGTAAAGATTTCTCATCAGTTATTTCACTAGATGGAGGACTTCGAGCTCTCATGTCTGGTGATAATGTCTCTTGATGGAATGTACCCAGATCCAAAGTTATTTTTTCATTATCCTGAATGGTGTTCACATCAATTATTGCACCAGATGGATGCATTGGTGCTTCCATGTCTGTTGGTAGTGTTATGTGAGAAGATAGACCATGATCAATTGTGGCTCTTCTGTTAACAGAAGATGTCACATCAAATATTTCACCAGAGGGATGACTTGGAACATCCATGTACGGTGGTATTGTTCCTTGAAAAGACAAACCATGATCCATTGTTGTTCTTCCATGATCAGCAGACGACTTTTCATCAATAATTTCAATAGATTGATAACTAGGAGCTCCTATTTTTGGTGGTAGTGCCTTTCGAGATGACAGTCTCTTATCCATTGTTGGTTTTCTATTAACATGAGAAGCTGTCGCAACAATTATTTCACTAGATGGACGACTTGGAGCTTCATTATCTGGTGGTATTGTCCATTGATATGATAGGCTCTGATCCAAGGTTGTTTTTTCATTAAAAGGAGAAGATGTCCCATCAATTAGTACACCAGACGGAGGATTTGGTGCCCCAACATTTGGTGGTATATTCCTTTGAGATGATAGACCTTGATCAAAGGTTGGTTTTTCAATAGCAGGAGAAGATTTCCCATCAATTATTACGCCAGATGGAGGACTTGGTGCTCCTATGTCTGGTGGTAGTACCTTTTGAGATGAGAGGGCCTGATCTATTGTTGGTTTTCTATTAACAGGAGAAGCTGTCACATCCATAATTTCACCAGTTGGATGACTTGGAACTTCATTGTCTGGCAGTATTGACCTCTGAGATGATTGGCTTTGCCTCAATGTTTGTTTTTCAATAACAGGAGAAGATGTCCCATCAATAAGTACAAAAACCGGAGGACTTGGTGCCCCCACGTTTGGTGGTATAGTCCTTTGAGATGACAGACCTTGATCAAAGGTTGGTTTTTCAATAGCAGGAGAAGATTTCCCATCAATTATTACACCTGAAGGAGGACTTGGCGCTCCTATGTGTGGTGGTAGTGCCTTTTGAGATGCGAGGGCCTGATCTATTGTTGGTTTTCTATTAACAGGAGAAGCTGTCACATCCATTATTTCACCAGTTGGACGACTTGGAACTTCATTGTCTGGCAGTATTGACCTCTGAGATGATTGGCTTTGCCTCAATGTTTGTTTTTCAATAACAGGAGAAGATGTCCCATCAATAAGTACAAAAAACGGAGGACTTGGTGCCCCCACGTTTGGTGGTATAGTCCTTTGAGATGATAGACCTTGATCAAAGGTTGGTTTTTCAATAGCAGGAGAAGATTTCCCATCAATTATTACACCTGAAGGAGGACTTGGCGCTCCTATGTGTGGTGGTAGTGTCTTTTGAGATGATAGGCCCCGATGCAAGGTTGGTTTTTCATCAACAGAAAAGTATTTTCCATCAACTATTACGCCAGTTGGAGCACTTGGTTCTCCTGTGTCTGGTGGAAATGCTTTTTGAGATGAGAGGCCCTGATCTATTGTTGATTTTCTATTAACAGGATAAGCTGTCACATCTATTATTTCACCAGATAGATGGCTTGGAGCTTCAATGTCATGCGGTATTGTCCTTTGAGATGATAGGCTCTGATCCAAGGTTGTTTTTTCATTAAAAGGAGAAGATTTCCCATCAATTAATACACCAGATGGGGGACTTGGTGCCCCCACGTTTGGTTGTATAGTCCTTTGAGATGATAGACTTTGATCCAAGGTTGTTTTTTCATTAAAAGGAGAAGATGTCCCATCAATTAGTACACCAGACGGAGGATTTGGTGCCCCAACATTTGGTGGTATAGTCCTTTGAGATGATAGACCTTGATGAAAGGTTGGTTTTTCAATAGCAGGAGAAGATTTCCCATCAATTATTACGCCAGATGGAGGACTTGGTGCTCCTATGTCTGGTGGTAGTACCTTTTGAGATGAGAGGGCCTGATCTATTGTTGGTTTTCTATTAACAGGAGAAGCTGTCACATCCATTATTTCACCAGTTGGACGACTTGGAACTTCATTGTCTGGCAGTATTGACCTCTGAGATGATTGGCTTTGCCTCAATGTTTGTTTTTCAATAACAGGAGGAGATGTCCCATCAATAAGTACAAAAAACGGAGGACTTGGTGCCCCCATGTTTGGTGGTATAGTCCTTTGAGATGATAGACCTTGATCAAAGGTTGGTTTTTCAATAGCAGGAGAAGATTTCCCATCAATTATTACACCTGAAGGAGGACTTGGCGCTCCTATGTGTGGTGGTAGTGCCTTTTGAGATGAGAGGCCCTGATCTATTGTTGGTTTTCTATTAACAGGATAAGTTGTCACATCCATTAGTTCATCAGATGGACGACTTGGAGCTTCAGTGTCTGGCGGTATTGTCCTTTGAGATGATAGGATCTGATCCAAGGTTGGTTTTTCATTAAAAGGAGATGTCCAATCAATTCGTACACCAGATGGGGGACTTGGTGTCCCCACGTTTGGTGGTATAGTCCTTTGAGATGATAGACCTTGATCCAAGGTTTGGTTTTCAATAACGGGAGAAGATTTCCCATCAATTATTATGCCAGATGGAGGACTTGGCGCTCCTATGTGTGGTGGTAGTGTCTTTTGAGATGATAGGCCCTGATGCAAGGTTGGTTTTTCATCAACAGAAAAGTATTTTCCATCAACTATTACGCCAGTTGGAGCACTTGGTTCTCCTGTGTCTGGTGGAAATGCTTTTTGAGATGAGAGGCCCTGATCTATTGTTGATTTTCTATTAACAGGAGAAGCTGTCACATCCATTATTTCACCAGATGGACGACTTGGAGCATCAATGCCTTGCGGTATTGTCCTTTGAGATGATAGGCTCTGATCCAAGCTTGTTTTTTCATCAAAAGGAGAAGATTTCCCATCAATTAATACACCAGATGGGGGACTTGGTGCCCCCACGTTTGGTTGTATAGTCCTTTGAAATGATAGACTTTGATCCAAGGTTGGTGTTTCATCAACAGAAAAATATTTCCCATCAATTATTACGCCAGATGGAGGACTTGGTGCTCCTATGTCTGGTGGTAGTGCCTTTTGAGATGATAGGCTCTGATCCAAGGTTGTCTTTTCATTAAAAGGAGAAGATTTCCCATCAATTAGTACACCAGATGGGGGACTTGGTGCCCCCACGTTTGGTGGTATAGTCCTTTGAGATGATAGGTCCTGAACCAAGCTTGGTTTTTCATTTTCAGGTGAAGAGTTCACATTAATTATTTCACTAGATAGAAGGCTTTGTACTCCTATATGTGGAGGTAGTGTTTTTTGCGATGATTGACTTTGACCTATATTTTGTCTTTCATAATCAGATGAAGTTGGCGTAACATGTGATTGACTTCCTATATCAGTTTCATCTATGTCTGGTTGCAAGTGAGCTGAGTGAAGTGAGCTAGGTTTTATTTTAGCAGAAGATACTGTCACATCAATTTGTCCACCAAGTAGCAGATGTTGTGGTAATGTCTCTTGATGTGATGGATCATAATCTATAGTTGGTCTTTTTATAACAGGAGAGGATACCATTAATGGTAATCTATGAGGTGGAGAACCAGAGGCTCCTATATCTGAAGTTTGTTTTTCTATGTCAGTGGTGGTTGTCACTGTTGATTCTGCTACATCTGATTCTAATAAATTTTTTGATGATATATGTATGGTTTCCATTCCTATTTTAAGTGCAGATGACCCCAGAGTTGGCATATAAGGTGCGTTGATTGAAGTTAGTGGTGTAGCAGAGGGTTTCACATAATCTTCATTGTTATTTTGAATTGCTGTTGTTTCTTTTGATGCCAAATCCATTGTTCCAACTGTTGAGTGAGAGCCATATGTTTTAGCATTCCTGGTTATTGGCATGATGACAAATGATGGTTGGTAACCAGTTGTACTGTCTTCATACATCTCAGTTTTAATGTCTGATGATCCTTCAAAGTTGTCTTCCACATCAGAGGAGCCTTCAAACTCGGTGGTATGAGTAACTGATAAAATCTGCTGAGTTGAGATGGAAGAAATATCTGATGTACTAGTTTGATCTGTTGCAACTGGTGTTGATTCTGTTATATGATCCCCAGACCCATCACCTGAGTAGACATCATCATTGGTTGTAAGTGACAGTAATGTATGTTTGTTGACACCGCCAATTGTTTTGAATTCAGTACTAGGTATACCATTTGGACTACTTGTCATTATCATAGTAGTTGTTAAATCACTCAAATCTTCAGTGACTTGCTGCATCAACTTTGCTGTGGTTGTATAGCTTGGTGGCATCTTTGTTTCAGTTGAAGCAATTTCGTTCGTACTATGCTTAGTTTTCAATCCAGTTATGGTTTTGGTTGTTGATTTCAAACCATCACTAGTTGCATCAAGATCAATTAAAAATGGATACATTGTTGTAGATGGTTGTTTTATTTCTTTATTTAAAAATGGTTTGTCCTGATCAGTGGTTTGGTGGTCATATTTTATACTGGAAACTGAGCTGGAAGGAATGTCTGATGTACTAGAAGGATGATCTGTTGCAACGTCAATTGGTGTTGATTCTGTTATATGGTTCCCAGACCCATCACCCGAGAAGTCATCATCATTGGTTGTAAGTGGCAGTGATGTTGTATGTTTGCTGATGAATTCCTTGATCCCATCAATTGTTTTGAATTCATGACTAGGTATATCTAGTTTATCATTTGGACTACTTGTCATTATCATAGTAGTTGTTAAATCACTCAAATCTTCAGTGACTTGCTGCATCAACTTTGCTGTGGTTGTATAGCTTGGTGGCATCTTTTTTTCAGTTGAAGCAATTTCGTTCGTACTATGCTTAGTTTTCAATCCAGTTATGGTTTTGGTTGTTGATTTCAAACCATCACTAGTTGCATCAAGATCAATTAAAAATGGATACATTGTTGTAGATGGTTGTTTTATTTCTTTATTTAAAAATGGTTTGTCCTGATCAGTGGTTTGGTGGTCATATTTTATACTGGAAACTGAGCTGGAAGGAATGTCTGATGTACTAGAAGGATGATCTGTTGCAACGTCAACTGGTGTTGATTCTGTTATATGATCCCCAGACCCATCACCTGAGAAGTCATCATCATTGGTTGTAAGTGGCAGTGATGTTGTATGTTTGCTGATGAATTCCTTGATCCCATCAATTGTTTTGAATTCATGACTAGGTATATCTAGTTTATCATTTGGACTACTTGTCATTATCATAGTAGTAGTTAAATCACTCAAATCTTCAGTGACTTGCTGCATCAACTTTGCAGTGGTTTTAAAGATTGGTGACATCTTTGTTTCAGTTGAAGCAATTTCGTTCGTACTATGCTTAGTTTTCAATCCAGTTATGGTTTTGGTTGTTGATTTCAAACCATCACTAATTGCATCAAGATCAATTGAAAATGGGTACATTGTTGTTGAAGGTTGTTTTGTTTCTTTATTTAAAAATGATTTGTCCTGATCAGTGGTTTGGTGGTCGTATTTCATACTGGAAACTGAGCTGGAAGGAATGTCTGATGTACTAGAAGGATGATCTGTTGCAACGTCAACTGATGTTGATTCTGTTATATGATCCCCAGACCCATCACCTGAGAAGTCATCATCATTGGTTGTAAGTGGCAGTGATGTTGTATGTTTGCTGATGAATTCCTTGATCCCATCAATTGTTTTGAATTCATGACTAGGTATATCTAGTTTATCATTTGGACTACTTGTCATTATCATAGTAGTAGTTAAATCACTCAAATCTTCAGTGACTTGCTGCATCAACTTTGCAGTGGTTTTAAAGATTGGTGACATCTTTGTTTCAGTTGAAGCAATTTCGTTCGTACTATGCTTAGTTTTCAATCCAGTTATGGTTTTGGTTGTTGATTTCAAACCATCACTAATTGCATCAAGATCAATTGAAAATGGGTACATTGTTGTTGAAGGTTGTTTTGTTTCTTTATTTAAAAATGATTTGTCCTGATCAGTGGTTTGGTGGTCGTATTTCATACTGGAAACTGAGCTTGAAAAAATGTCTGATGTACTAGTAGGATGATCTGTTGCAACATCAACTGGTGTTGATTCTGTTAAATGATCCCCAGACCCATCACCTGAGAAGTCATCATCATTGGTTGTAAGTGGCAGTGATGTTGTATGTTTGCTGATGAATTCCTTGATCCCATCAATCGTTTTGAATTCATGACTAGGTATATCTAGTTTATCATTTGGACTACTTGCCATTATCATAGTAGTTGTTAAATCACTCAAATCTTCAGTGACTTGATTCGTCAACAGTGTATTGGTTGTAAAGATTGGTAGCCTCTTTGTTTCAGTTGAAGTAATTTCGTTCGTACTATGCTTAGTTTTCAATCCAGTTATGGTTTTGGTTGTTGATTTCAAACCATCACTAGTTGCACCAAGATCAATTAAAAATGGGTACATTGTTGTAGAAGTTTGTTTTGTTTCTTTATTCAAAAATGATTTGTCCTGATCAGTGGTTTGGTGGTCATATTTCTTACTGGAAACTGAGCTGGAAGGAATGTCTGGTGTACTATTAAGACGATCTGTTGCAACATCAACTGCTGTTGATTCCGTTATATGATCCCCAGACCCATCACCCGAGAAGTCATCATCATTGGTTGTAAGTGGCATTAATGTTGTATGTTTGCTGTTGAATTCCTTGATCCCATCAATTGTTTTGAATTCATGACTAGGTATATCTAGTTTATCATTTGGACTACTTGTTATTGCTGGTTGTGTTGTAGTTAACTTGTTCATGCTGTTGAAATGATTGGTTGAATGGATTGTCCTTGTATACTCAGCAGATACTGTTGATGCATCACTAGGTACTTTTTCATCCCCTGAACCTTCCACTACACCAGTTGGAATTTCTTTTGTAAGTGGGGTTATTGATGTATGATCCGATGTCATAACTGGCTGCCTCGTCAACATTGCAATGGTTGTAACGCTTGGAGGAAATTTGGTTTGGGCATTTTTATTTTCACCATGCTTAGTTTTCAATCCAGTTATGGTTTTGGTTGTTGATGTCAATCCATCACTTGTTGCATCAAGATCAATTAAAAATGGAATAATTGTTGTTGAAGGTTGTTTTGTTTCTTTACTTAAAAATGGCTCATCTCGATCAGTGGTGTGGTCATATTTCATACTTTTAGGATGCACTGTTGATAAAATTACTTTACTTGACTCAATATCATTGTTTTGCATTGTTGTTAGTGGAGCAGATGTCGTACTATACATATTATTCACTTTTGGTTGCATTTTAGACTCACGTGTTTGCAATTTGCTAACATGAGAAATGGCTTGATGTGGTTGCAATGTTGACTTGATATCAGAAGGAACTGTAGAGTATACTGCATAATTCACTTGGCCTGGAGTTGTTGGCACAGGAGATGCAACTGGAAATTGTTTTTCTAAAATAGAATGTGTAATTTCAGAAATGGCACCATCACCCGAGGAGTCATATATTGATTCTGTAGATGGCAAAATAGTAGCAGATATTGATGATTCCATACGGTTTGTTTGAATGTCATCAGAAACTGTTGGCAATAATGGCATATCAGTTCTGACCAAAAAACTGTCATCCCCAGAGTAGCCATCCCCTGATGATTCATCCTGACCAGAGGACGATGATTTCTTAATTGTTGTTTTTGTAAGAAAAGAATCTGTGTCAGTCGTTCCACTGTAATAATTCACTGAAGTACTTGGTTCTGAGCTCAGAGTTTCAGTAACAACAACAATTGGTGGATGGGATGTTGTCATTTGTTCGGCATCCCCCCTTTTCGTTTCTACATATTGAGTTGATTGAGTTTGCATTACATTTTTAGTAGTTGGGATGAAAGTTGTATCCTTTTGTCGGATCTCGTCATAACCTAAACTTCCATCAAGTTCATTTATCTCTTTAGAACTCACATGTTGTGACATAGAGCTAATTGGAAAAGTCTTTGAAGTAAGTATGGATGAGAAATCATCCGTTGGACTAATGATATCAGTATTCAAATATCCCTGTGTTGTGCTATCAAATTTGTATTTGCCATGTTTTGTTGACAGAGTTTGGAGCACATGTGTCTTAGGTGAATTGATGTCATGATCTTGTACAGTTGTTGAAGTTAGCAATGAATTATCCTGCAAATCACTTGTAAACATGGTTTCCATATCACCAGACATTTCTTCATCAGCTTCTGTACTGGTGGTTTTTAGAAATATCGCTTGTATCTTTGTTATGTCAGTACTTTGTTTTTGCAGTGGCGTTTTAGTTATGTAATTGATGTCAGGAAGTGGAGTCAAGTTAAGTTTTGTCATGCCTGAAATCATGCCATCACCAGAAATGTCATCATCTCCTTCTAGTGTAGTTGTATATGCCACATCTGCTTTCCCATTTATGTCTGTTGTTATTCCACTGTCTGTGGTACTTTGTGAATTCATTACATTGTCCGTCACTTGTGGAGTTTGATTAGTTTCAATTGTTACTTTACTTTCACTCGTGTAGCCATCATCAGAATATTCTTCATTCCTTCCTGTATTATCCTTTCCTGCAAACAATGTGTTAGAAGTTGATGTACGCCTAATTAATGGTATAGTTTCCGTTGTATGAACAGTGACCTGATCCTTACTCACAAATTGGAGAGGTGATTCAGTCTTCTCATTATCTCCACTTCTATTTTCACTTTCTTGGGTAGTCTCTGCACGAAAACTGTATGTAGAACTTGGCGCATCTAATATCACTGTTGTTGATGGTATTGTTTCATTTATGCTTAATTCTTCAGCAATCGTTCTCACATCTTCTGTGTTACCTGATACCTGTTTCAGTGTAGACTTGTATGGTCGCTGACTCGTGGGTTGTACAGTAAGCTTGTACATTTTTTTGGATACCTTAGTTCCATAAGAATCAGTTTTTACCTCATCGTCCCCACTTCCTGATACAAAATTGATTGTTGTAGAATGATCATTTGTTTTTCTTGAATAGTCTGATGTAGCTGACATAGGAGACTCTGTTGTGTAATCTGTATTGAATATTTGGTCACTGGGTATTTGAGTTATAATGATCTCATTAAAATCGTCTGTTTTTTCATCAATTCTGTCAGTAGACATTTTTTTGCCTGACTCTCCCATTGACACATTTGGTGGTTTCTGTGTATGCTTGTTCAATGGTTTTGTAGGCCTTCTTGGTGATGGTTCATCAGATAAATCTTGATCAATTATTATTGGTGTAGTTGGTTTTACATGTAAAGGTTTAGTTGTTTTCAAAAATGAATCTGCTTCTTCCGTATATGGTAAATTTGTTGAGACTGTATGTGCTGAGTTGGTTCCATGACTAATTTTTGTCATATCTGGCTCCACTCTCTGTGTCGCTCTTAGGGGATCACTACCATCCCCTGAGTATTCCATATCATTGTATGCCTCTGTTGTATGTGATGGGGTAATATTGGTAGAGGTTACTGTCACAGATTGTTCTGCTGTCTGCATTGTACTACTTTGGTAATTGTCATCACCCGAGGATTCTTTATCAGCAGCAGAATTAGTATCTACCTCTGTTGAACTTACATATGGCTGGGAAGATGTCTGATTTATCACTGGCATGTGTGATTCTATTGTTGGTTCCAGTCTTGGTAAGTCAAAATCATCACCCGAGTATTCTAGATGTATCCCTTCACTTATGTATGCCTCTGTTGAACTTGTATGTGATGAGGTAACATTGGTAGAGGTTACTGTCACAGATTGTTCAGCTGTCTGCATTGTACTACTTTGGTAATTGTCATCACCCGAGTATTCTATATCAGTACCAGAATTAGTATCTACCTCTTTTGAAACTATAAATGGCTGGAAAGATGTCTGACTTGTCACTAGCATGGGCGATTCCATTGTTGGGCTTGTTCTTGCTTGGTCGAAATCTAGATGTGTACCTTCACTGCTGGTTGCATCAGTTGAACTTGTTTTTGCTGGGTTAATTTTGAGAGTAGTTACTGTCCTGGGTTGTTCAACAGTCTGTGTTGTAGTAATTAAGTAATTGTTATCACCAGAATATTCTGTATCAGTTCCAATATTACCAAATATTTCTGTTGATCCTATCACCAGTGGGGTAGATGACAGACTTGTCACTATAATGGGTGATTCTTTTGTCGGCCTGATTCTAGTTAAGTAAACATCATCACCAGAGTATTCTAAATCTGTACTCACATCAGTTGGCTGCTCGTAGCCATCACCAGAATATTCCTCCTTCCTACCTGTATTGTCCTTTTCAGAAGTTGATGTAGATTTAATTAATGGCGTAGTTCCTGATGTATAAACATTAACCTGATCCTTACTCACAGACTGTACAGACGACTCAGAGGTCATGTGACTGCCACCACCTTCATGGCCACTTTCTTTTGTAGTCTTGCCTTGGTAACTGTCTGTTGTTGTCGGTACGTCTAGTATGGTGTGTGATATTGCATTTATTGTTACTGATTCAGTAATTATACTAATATCTTCTTTTTTACTTTCTATCTGTTCAGGTGTAAACTCGTTTGGTTTCTGGCTTGTGGTTTGTGGGGTAAAGTTGTAGGATGTTGAGGGTATCCCCATTTCAGTTATTACTTCATCATCTCCACTTCCCGATTCAACAACTATTTTTGTGAGTTGATCATTTGTTTTTGCTGAAACATCAGATTTGTCTGGCATAGAAGAATATGTTGTGGCATTTACAGGAGTAATTTGATTGCTGGAAATTTGAGCTGTAATAAACCCATGAACATTCACAGGATTTGTATTTTCATCAATATTAGTTGTTGTTATTGTTTTGTCTGATTCTTGAATCCCCACTTTAGTCTTCATGTTGGATATATCTGTATGGTTTTGCTCCTCGCCCCGAGGATTTTGTGTTTGTTTTTGAACTATTGTATTTGTTATTTCGTGTGAGTATTTTTTTAATTGTTGTGCAGTCTGGTCAGAGGATGATGACACAATTGAGAGTTCTTGTTCAATCAACATTGGGATAGTCAATTTCATATTTGGAGATTTAGTTGTTGTTTTTAAAAATGAGTCAGCCTCTCTATTTGTAATCCCAATTGTCACACGGTCCTCTGAATCAACAGTTCTAAGTTCTTGTTGACTTTGTTGTTGTCTTTTCGTAGCAGTTGATGCATCGCTCAGTTCATTTTCTGATAGTGGGAGCGATGGGGGTCCAACTGAGATTATTGGCGTCTGAAGAATGTTCATTCCTTTACTTTCATGATGTCCAAGTGATGAAATAGACGTTATTGTAACCCCTGGCTTCAATTGTGTTGTACTGGAGGTGGTTAAAAAGTCAATCAATTTTGCCTGTAAATGTGATGAAGCACGTTCATTCATAGCTTCAGAATCTGTTATGTCCTGTGATGGCTTGCGAATTTCTTTTGAAGAAGAAATTTGTTTTTCATATTGAGGTGGTGGGGTTGCAGGAGGGTAAATGTAAGCTGGTTTTGCATCTTTGTCTTTTGATGCTTCACCTGTGACGTAATTCGCTGAAGGATGACCTGCTTCATGTATGTTATGAGTCCTTGAGGTATATACAAATTGATCCAAAGTTAATATTGGCGGACCAAATATTTCTTTTGTTGTCAATGTGAAACTGTCATCTCCAGAATATTCTATATTATTATCTGTTTTGTGTACATCTTTTGTATGTGACGACTTCGGTTTATGACTGATTTCAATATGAGGTTCCACTGTTCTCTGTGAATTACTAATGTCTCCAGAGAATTCGAAACCAGTGTCTTCAACTGTGTATGCCTCTGTTGAGCTTTGAAATTGTGTGTCATCTCCAGAATATTCTATATTATTATCAGTTGTGTGTACATCTTTTGAAACTGTATGTGACGACTTTGGTGTATGACTGATTTCAATATGAGGTTCCACTGTTCTCTGTGAATTACTATTGTCTCCAGAAAATTCGAAATCAGTGTCTTCAACTGTGTATGCCTCTGTTGAGCTTTGAAATACTTGGTTAATATCAGGCTTCGTTACTGTCCCAGGATAATCTACAGTCTGCACTGTACTAGTTAGGTACTTTCCATTACCTGATATTTCCCTACTAGGGAAATTTGCTGGGTTAATATCCCTATATTTGGTTGCTGTCACAGGTGAATCCATTGTACTTTTTAAAAAATTGTCATATTCTATATCAGTACGAAATACCTCTGTAGAGCCCATTTGCTGTTGGGTGGATGCCAGACTTGTAACCAGCATGGGCGATTCTATTGTCGGTTTATCTGTAGTTAGGAAAACATCATCACCAGAAAATTCTAAATCTGTGATCATATCAGTCGGCTGCTCAGTTTGTTGCTCTTTATCTGGCGTTTCTTTGTCAGTGTGTTGAATTTCTGCTTCATCACCTGAATACTCGATACTAGTAGATATGCCAGTAAACTGATCGAAAACTGGTTCATCAGTTTTCACATTTTGTTTTGATGACGTAATCAATGGTTCATATTTGACTGTGGATAGTGGTTGACTGTGTTTCACTAAATGTGTAGTTAATGTTGGATTTAGTTCTTGTGAGATGGGTACTTTAGTTGCTGTATCGTGCACGGAGGAATCTTGAATTTGATATGATGTGGCTGTTTCTAGAATCGGTGTTTTCGTTTCCATTATTTTAGTACCAACTATGTAATCTGTAGGAATTGTTGGATCAAATGAATAAACATCACCAGCTAAATGTGACACTGTTACTGTTCTCTGTGTAGTTGTAGTTACTATATTTTCTCTGTCCGTTGTACTATCCGACCCACTGCCATCTCCTGAATATTCTAGATCATAATTCTCCGTGTCATGGATGTTTATATTTTGTTTATTTTTTGTTGCTGTCATGTATTGCTGATACTGGGTCGTAGTATAGGGAATTGAACTAGAAACTCCATCAGGCGTTATTCTCTCTGTCTTTTCAGCAAAAAAGTTGTCTTCATCTGCAATATCACTTGTAATCGGCATATGACTGAATTGGTCTTCGCCGCGCATTGTAGTACTTGGTGATTCAGTAAGCAAACTAGTTGGACTACTAACTAAAATCAATCCTTCATTTTTATAATCATTGTCAGTGTCATTTGAGGTGGTTTCACTCTGTCGATCTGTAATAAGAAACGACTGTTTGATTTCTGTCACGTCGTTAGATTTTGTCACAAATTCATCTGTTGGATTTGGACGGATTTTATTTCCAGTCGAGGTAACGACATCAGTAGAAAGATCATATTCTTCATCGTACGTTGAACCTTCTTCGACACTTGATGTGTCTGGTGTAAATGACGCTGAATTTGGTGACGTTATTAACAATGTATTTTCCTCTTCGTACTCATTCCCATCACCGGATGATGTATTGATGTCTTCGGTTATCGAAAATTTGTTTGAAACAGAGGCAGAAAATGGAAACAACACTGATAGCATACTTTTTGCCGTTGGAGTCATAGTATTTTTAAATGAAGCGATAGCCTCAGTTACTGTATCAACTGTCTCTATAGTCGACACAGTTACAGGAGTCCTTTTTTGTCTGTGAAGAAATGCATTTTCATCATTTGGGTCGGAATGTATTTTATTCGTAATACTTGTACGATAGGCATGTTGCTCCTTCGTTGGGATGTTAGTCCTTTTATTTGTAGTGATTCGTTTTGTAGCAGTCGGTACACTGCCAGTTACGATATCCAAAAGTGTAGGCGATCGCTTGTGTGCGGTCAAAGTTGTCACACCATTGGAGGGAAAAACAATTGACTCCTTCTCTGTTGAACGATAAGACACATCGTAACCATTCAAAGGACGAGACTCAGTTGAATATGCGTTTTCACGGCAATCGGTCGTCTTCCTTGCCTGGAGTTGTGTCATCACTGTTGATAGAACAAAATGATTAAGGTATAGATGCATGTTCGCGGACACTCTGAACCTTAAATAAGTGTTATGTACAACATGTGCACGGTCACATTGGTGCTACAAGTACAACGCATAACACAGAGTATACAAATATACATTTTTCGAATGTACTGCACAATTTGTAAAGCAAATTATTTTGGTTCAATTTGCGATGCTGTAATATCTATGTAGTATAATATAAAGAACATGTCATAGTAATCGTAAGGGTTATAGCCGTGTTATTAAGTATCTGAAAACATTGCACAGACTGAATTATTATCCAAATTAGCCATTCTCAACAGTTAGTAAGGGGTGGTCGAACACAATTTAAGTTTTGTTTCCCATGATGGCGTCTCGTTTATCTACAAAGGGCGTCCTAAATCGTCGATAGTTTGTTTTCTCCTCTTTAAACTATATAATTAAATATATATATTACGACTTCTGACGTATTTATTTGAGAATAATATGGACTTTATAACTCACACTGACGGAATTTAAATTAAAAAGCTAAAAGGTAGACCTCTGAGTGCCTATTAAGTTTAACGGCCTCGTTAGAATATCAGCGTTTTGACTATGTTGTTACATCTGGTCTCTAGATCAATCTATTTCGAGATAGTAATTTTATTCCCCACATTTAAATCACATTAATCTATTCGCGAAGGGGAGTTTCTCTTAAAGTGCATAAATATGACTATCATATTGCTTGTAGATTTGTGATAAGATACCGGGGTGTAATGTGGGTCATTTCACCAAGACGCCGCCGACTAACACTAAACGATTCTTCTAGATGTAAAAGTACTGGTTCAAGTAGCGGGCATGCTCGTCACCAGTTATTAGAAAAGTATGTTTTATATATGTTTTCTGTACGTTGGAGTATTCAAAGTCATTTGCCTTATATATTAAGCATAAGTTTGAATATTAAAGCGCGGTGGTCGTCGTGCAGCGCGTGTTCAAATTTCATGTAAATAAACAATGTATTTTACACGCGTTGTATACGTCGCTATGTGTCCCATATCGAACAGGACGCGGCACGACAACTGCCGCCTTTTAATACATAAGCTAAGCACTTTGTATGAGACCGCGCAATGACCTCAAAGATGTGACGGGATTATGTAATACAGTAGGACGTGGTGAGGTGGGAAAGTGTTGACCAATTACAGCACGTCATAGGTTGTCTGGTCGATGCGCTTTGCAGAATAAAGGAAGGCGCCAGTCCATATCAGACAATCTAACCCAATCGTCTCGTTTAGATTTGAATGGGACTTGCTTCAAACAAAAACAGTTGGGTTTATATAAATAAGACTATTTATTAGTATAAATGCAGGTTTGTTGACTATCCAGTGTAAATGATCCTCGAAATGCTGACTTTTACGTCTACGGTGGAACCATCTAAGCTTACTATTTTTGGACACCCGCCACGGACGTATTAATATCAGATTTGTTTGTATTAATCAAAATCGTTTGAGACGGCGTTGAATGAAATGTAATCAAAACAAATGCATGCCAATTGGCAAATGATACATTGTTTCAAAGTTCCGAGTACATTTGTTCTCAATTAACGTCCCCACAATATATTTGTATTGGTAGGTATAAATGACTTCGTGCCAGAATTCCAATACCAGTAAATTGTGCAATTTGGAATATATTGCACTCTGAGTGACCTCTTATGCGGAGGTTACCCTGGCCTTAATAACAATTTGTGAGTGGCGACAAGAGGATGAAGGAATTATATATATTATGTACGGGATAGACAGTGTTTAAAAGTCATATGAACAATAATAATTTGAAAATAGAATATTTATGGGATAACTAGCTCATTTTATCAAAATATACTTTCCAAACCCTAAATAGATTTCCAGGTATCATTTCCTAACGATATGGTCATGTGACTTTTACAGCTTTTCTCATACGTTATGAGTATATGATAAGGTACTGACTTAAGGTGGTTCGCAGCTAGTATTTCTATAAATAATAGCTAATACCTATATTTATCTGTGGGCTCATGGCGACTACGATATATGGCATCGGAAGGGTGTGTAAACAATTAAATGACGACAGGGCAATAAAAAGATTAATCGCTCACATTCGTACTAGTTCGGTCAATATGCATTTAGACTTGCTACTAACTGCAAGACTTTTTTTATGGTAACAGGTTACAATATCCTCCTGCACATCATATCAAAATCTAACAATACATTTTGTCAGCGGTTATTTAATAGGAATTCAAATCCTTCGAGCTAATGAATGAAGGCACACGTGTTGACTTGTGCCAATAATATATATCCAATCACACATATATTACTCACATTGCAACAACCACGCAAAATGAATGTGTTATCTCTCCGGCTTTTTCATGTCATGCACGTGTTTAGCAGATTTCACTGAATTTTGTATTGAATTATACCTTATTTTGTATTTATATCTTTTGGGCTAAGAATATAGTATATCAACTTACTATTATCTAACGTTAGTTCTCTGAAATAATTAAATTCTAACATTCTCTTCATGATTAATGATTTTTGAACGATGAAAAGTCAAAAATCTGACATAATTATTTTCCCACACAAACTAAATTGTTATACTATATTTTTTGAAAAATATGAAGTTAGTACAGAAAAAAAGTCACATAAGTTGTGAAAAACAGTGGAAATCCAAAGTTGGAAAATCTGCTCTACACGTGTGTATTCGAGACACATTTGTATTGCATGGCTGTCAGGGTAATATATTTATGAGTCTAGCATACAGATGTACCTTCTCTTGAATAATTGGTCAGATGGACTATCACAAACCGACACGTGTACTTTCAGTCATGAGATTGGAAAAGATGAATAGCAAACTGACCACGCACTGACTAGGATAACCATTGACTTTGAAGCGGATAACATAATTTTATTTTAACAAATAATTCTCTACTTAGATTTTTTTGAACTTTTTTTTTGTAAGACAATGTTCAAGAATGTATTTATGACATGTCACCACGAACAGATTTGTCAATAAATTGATTGGACTATACCCACGTAACTTACCTGACATTACAATGCTCATCATGTTTTCTATATCGTGTATATGTTGGTGGATGATTTCAAGTTCTGCACTCGGTTCAAACGTTGTATAATTCTGTAAAGAAAAACGAATTTGTTTTAGGAAATAGACGTCCATCATTTGGAGTGTATTATTCATTTGGTACGATTATCATAGAGTTTTTGATTTCCGTTCTAAATCTACTTTTAGCGGAACAATAGGTGTTTGATGATTATCACAACATGTTACCACCACGGTAACATTTTTTATTTAATTTTATTGTCCCATATTCGTATGATGAATCAGACGAAGGCACGCACATATGTATTTTAATTACAGACATATTATAAACATACAAACACGAAATATACGACACCGGAACGCGGGCGCTCACCTCACTACGCCACAGACTAACGTTCCCTTAAAAGACATAGCGTGCAATGAACGCGGACTTGTAGTGATTAAATTAAAAGGGGCAAATTGAATCTCTGACATCACATTCAACCTCATACATATAAACTGACTTCATATGTAAACAATATTCTAATTCACAGTTGTGGAAGGCAAAGAACACAGAATAAAGCACTACACCCAATATCAGGTGTTTCTAAAAACACAAATGTGTTCGTAACATATCATAACGTTCATAATCAAATAATTAGAAGGCATATATGTGAAAAACTTTTTAAATATTGAGGCAACCATTTAAAGCGGGAGGGTCGTCACCTGTGCTCGCGCGGGAATTGAGTCCCAAGCGACGATAACAACACACGCTAAAAACGCAAAAGCTCATGGGTAGACGCTTGTTTGTAAACAACGACACGCTATGGCTATCTGACGCATGCGCAGGTGACGACTCCCCCGCTTTAACAGAAAGTCCTTAGACTATTAGTTATTATTTTTTTTTTATTCTTGTGCACGTCAAGTAAAGTGGACGTGGTTGGTTTTGATGTATATTCTGTCGATTTACATGTTCCCACACGGATGAAGTAAGTCATAGCATTATGCAATGTTATGTTATTACATGTGATAGTAATTTGTGGAATGATTTGTTTTTATCTCGTTTTACAAATATACCAAGCACCATTACACTAATGATATATCACGAACAGCGTAACCACGTCTGTTCACACTAGGCATTCGCTATCTGGTAACCATAGCCACGTTACCTAATTAATTCCCCTTCTTTTGACCTTTGTTAGATGTCGTATGTAACACAAACCGCTTCTGTTTGTCGCATTTTGCGAAATCGAAGTTTCTTCCACGGAAATTACATTCCTCGTTGGTTAAAATAACGTTGATTTACACGGACACCGTGCCGCGTAGGGTTACTTGGTGTGGACATAGTCTGAGTGGTACTGACCAAATGAAAACCATGTGTACGCTCACGACTGTGACGACATCTTATCATGACCCCCTTGACAGGGAGAATTGCCACTTTTGAACTTTGACCTGACCAATTATAAATTACCGTTGTGTTTTCTCAAAGGTGGTATTTCGGGTCATGGTGAGCCAGTATGGCCATGCTGGTTCTATTATGACGCAGCACAGAACAACCCATGGGAACTACATTAGCTACATCTGAATGAATTATCAGCTACATCGCGACAGGTACAAAAACGAAAGCGCTTGCTTCTGATTTTTGAGAATTTTGGACGGGTAGGTAATTTATGGTAAAAAAATAATCTTGGAAATGATTAGCACTCTCCACACTAACACACACACACACACACACACACACACACATACTTTTACGTTTGTAGGTTGAGGGTTGAAAAGCCGGTTGCTCTTGAAGATATGCTTATAGAAAAAAAGGAAATGTGAATTGAAACCTTTATACAGTCTTACAAATGGTAAACCTTTGAATTAATTTAAGAGAAAATGTGATTACCGTTTATGAGAATGGTTCATTTATCGGACTATTAGCGAGAAATATTGTGCTTACTTGCATAATTTTTTTCAAAACTTGCTCAAAACCTTTCGTGGCGTTTTATTTCTCTTTACAACACGTTGCGGCTAAAAAATAACACGTCGTAGGTGTTGAAATAAGGAGTAACCCGCAGAACTGTGTAGGTTTACGAGAGGGTTATATAAATATATTTATTTCAGTTCCTTTTTTTATACATCCAGATCATGACTCGATTTTGTTATACATTAGTGCAGTCGGACTAGTGAAAATTTCAAGTTACTAGCCCTGTGGTCGAACTACGCGTGGTGATTTATCGAATTCCCACACTATGCTTGATTTCAGAGAGTTCAAGCTGATTATGAATCAGATTTTTCTTACTTGAATTGAAGTGTGTACAGTGACACTGATTGAATGCAATATAGTAAAACGATTGAAAGTAAATACAATATTGAAAACATAAACAGGGCTGGTATGTTTTTAGCAGGGCAGGCAAGTTACCTGCCCTGTTGTCTAGGAAACTATGTTGACAAATTTCAAACACTGCAGTTTATATATACATACGTACACGAACAAATAACTAAACTACGTGCGCCATCGCTTCACGATGTGTGATCGCTTTCTTAAGAGCGCAAACACCAATTTGTCAACAAGTACGCCGTGCAAATTAGGTCGCTCTTACCGACGCATACCAGTAATAACAATTAGCTACGTGAAATGTTAAATTGTCTATAATCGAACATGAAACTTGAGAAGATCGTATGTCTAAACATCAATATGCATAGGTCATTGTCTCAGTGTGCCATTTCCTAACCTATAGTACGCCTATCGGAAGCGGCTGTATAACGAAAAACAGAAACGCCAAATGCCTCGGGGGATCGGTTCAAGATTCTGTGACAAAACACAAATTTACCCAATCCCTCGTCTTAATCCTGTAAGGATTACGAACTATGGGAATTATACCCGCTATTAATGCTACATCCTGACATTAGATGAACCGGTTTCTTGCCTCAGGCACACAGATGTTGAATTGGTGTCGTATTTCTCGCTGTACCCTGCATGTTACCCGCCACATACCCAATCTATCGCTGTTCAACAAATTATCCTTTACTGGTTGTGACGAGGGTTATACTTTCATTGTGATATTTCATACACATGGAATTTCTAAACGATACTTTATTAATCTTTCTATGATTTGCCGACTTTGTGATTGCCGGAGGTGACAAGAAGGTTGAATGGGGGTCATTCGTGGGCTCGATTGTTGGAATAGTTACTTAATTATGTGGCTAGACTAGCCAAGCTTCCATGGGAACGGAGTGATCATCAAACGTGTTTGACACGTGGTGATAGAATCTTGGGTTTGATGGGTAGATGAAGCGGGGTGCAAGATTGAGATTGCAAATTGGATACGTGGCGTGTTATTGTGAAACTTGACACACTACATAATCTAGAAAATGCAGATACCGTGAAATTGTGTCAAATTATTGACATGTATGCAACATTCGGAATTAGAGTAAATACAACTGTAGTTGTTGCTGAAACTATCTTACTCACGATTTGTGAATTTGTCAACGCGGTAGCACAAGGTCTCTTGAAACCGAGACATTATGTATATTATGTACTTACAAAACCTTCTCAAAATTCAGTTTAAATCACATAACATGAGATATTCACTACCCCATACTAAAATATGTTTGGATATTTAGAGTAGTAACAATTTCTCACTTCCGGTCCGATTAGACTTAAAATATACCACGAATATTTACTTTTAAGATATACTTTTGATATCTCAGTTCGTCCTGTACTTTCTTTTAGTAATTCGGATTTACCATATCGGGTAAAAACAGATAGTTTAGCGATTTTGAAAGGCCTGGGCTGAATCATTTGCTTAGGGACGGCCGCTTAGTATGTGCACTCTCTAACCTAAAAGCGTTAGGCAACCAAAAAAATGACTAAAACTTCGTCGTTGTTTCATGACGAAAAAAGTAATTAATATTGTTGATCTTTGTCACCATTTTTAATTATTCCTGACTTTTTGAAAAATTGTTCTCCGGGAGTCTGTAATAAAAATGAATCCATGTCCTCCATAGAAATTCACAGTGGGTTGTGTCGTTATGGTCGTCACTGGTCACTGCGTTTCACGGAATCTTGCCAATATTGATTGGGTCGCAATTACCGTAGCTATCGCCGAGGTAAATAGTCTCTCACCCCTTAGTCAATATGGGACTCTGAATCACAGGTACTAGGCCCTGGAGATAGCATCATCAGCATACAGTATCACATTAATGAACATAATTCATATTACAATCTTATGCTTACATAATCCGATATTTATGCTCGAGAATACAGTACTGGGAACTGTCAAGAACACAATGTAATCAATTAAGTAAGAAAAGATACTATAGATCCTACGATATATATATATATATATATATATATATATATATATATATATATATATATATATATATATATATATATATATATATATATATATATATATATATATATAATGTAACTACAAAATAAATGTCAGTTAATACGATATTTGTTTTACAAAATCCTGTAGCCAACATGTACAAGTTGACAATCCCTAATATTGCTAAATCACCAGTTGTGAACTTTAAATCTCATTTATTAGGATTTCCACATGAAGTACACAGATAGGGAAAATGCATCATTATGGCAAGGAAAAATATTGATTTTTTTGTCCAGGTTATATCATGAATTCTCTAATTAATATTTCATTAGTGTACCTGTATGTATTACAATATGTACACATTATATTTTTTGTGGTGGAATTTGCCAAGCCAATTTATAAAATTGTGAACAAATATTTTCGTAATTAACACTGATCACGAAATACGTCCTCGAGAAGTGTCACTTATTGACTATTTTGTATTTTAATTAGTTGTATTGCAATACTAATTAAAATATATGTACATTTCTTTATTTTATTTCTGAGAATGAGTTATACATTTAATACTGGGGATTATTAATTTCAATAAACAATATTCAATTATCCTTCTGCAACACCAATAAAATCATTAATTACAGTATATCACTTAGCAGTATAAAATGAATGCATTATACAAAGCTCATTCTATAAATGGTCAAATGTTTCTTGGTCTAAGAAACTATGGGCATTATCAGAGCATGGGTCTTATTTAGGAACCCAAGCAATAGCAACTGCACAAATCATAAACGCAAATTTACAGCTCCTAAGGATGGTATTCCCAGAATAGCACCACTTGTTGAAAAAACATAAAACTTTAATTCTCAACAACAACGACGACAGGAACAGTTAGTGCGACGAAGCCCTACTTCCCGCGAAAGCTCGGCCCGCCACGAAATCCACTTACCGAGAAAGCCACTCACCGCGGAGCTACTAGCTAATGTATCATTGTATTAGTAATCATAGAGATAACGAATTTGCAATTAAAATTCATAAGTTAACGATTTTATGAAACATTGCCAAAATCACACCAACCTCACAAATATCACAATGCAAGTTGGCAGTCAGAGAGTAATTTATTTGCGCACGAAATTAACACTAACTAATTAATAAAAACATTCGTAATTAACCCTGCCAAATTGCATTATACTATGATACAAACAGTTGTATACTGTTTCACCCACGCAGTATCGGTATAAGATTTATTGTTAAGGTCTTGCTGTGGTGTGCACTGTGTACATGTATATATTTATGCTTTATTTAATTTTGCATTATACCTGTAATATCCGACAAAACAATGCCACCTGGTTTGAATAACTACTGTGAACGCGGAAAATACAGAAAACAGAAGTAAACACTGTTGATTTACATATATGTAAATTTTCAAATTGATAAACTTTAATAATTATAGTGATTAGTAGATTATATAAGATAGCGGCTTGTCAGTTGCTAGTGAAACCAATTGTAATGTCACTGTTTCCATGTTTCAATTGTACATCATTTTGACACGAACCAGCACACCAAATGCGCCGGAAGGTTGGGTAGTCATTCTGAAATTCAAAACAACTTCAAACGCCTGAGTAGTTTAAAGGAAAAATACACGCATAATGCACACCCGCTAAGAGGATTTCTATGTTTACGTGACCAGTTAACTAAACAAGTATTACGTAAAGAGTCTTTAAGTCTATGGCTTTAGGGTGTACGCTGAGTTGACGGGAATTCAGCACCCGATATGGCGTAAAAAATGACTTGGGACCTATTACTAACAAACGATGAAGGGCGACTAAACAAAAACGGCAATTTTAGGTTTTCTTACTCCCGGTTATGAAGATCATCCGGTATAGAGAGGGAAAAAACACCTGTGTAATGTACTAGTATATATGTCTGTGTATGCTGAGACGAGTGACTAGGGCCAAGTTAACGACATACTATGTTTCACGTCCTTTCGAAATTCTAGTTTACGAACGAGATAGGAAAAAATAATGTTAAAATAACTGTGTTTTTTCTTTAAGTGATATTGTTCATGAGAATATGGCATACATGTCACATGGCCATTAACTTGCAGTCGCTTGTCATGTGTAAGTTTTAGATGGTTCATCTTATGTGACCATCGCCTTTACACGGTCGTTATATATGCCCTGATCTCACCTGGATGGGCGAACTATTTTATCATCTACATATATTCACTAAAGGAAGCAATACATGTGGCCTAAATGTTTTCGCACACTTTTATTACGGCGGTAATGGAATGTTGACTCGTCATGGCAATTCGAGAACTTTTGTAAAATCAAAAAAAAAAAAAAAATTCTAATCATTCCCGTGCATGGGGAGGAGATTGTGCTTAATTAGGCGTACTTGACCGTGACACTACTTCAAACAACCAGACTTTATCACACGCCTTTTAAGGTCTGGCTTTTCTTTGCTTAATTAATTTTGCGTGTGGCCGAACCGCCCGATAAAATAGTTTTCTACAGAGTCGACATATACTGACACATTGTCGACGTAATTTAATCGTGTGAATCACGAGAAAAAAAATTACCTACGAACAAGCAACGTCTGTGTCAAATGCACACCCGTGCTACAGTGGTATAAATTAACCGTGTGAAAGCATTTTGGGTAACATTATTGGTCAGTATAGAACTTATCGGCATTCTTTCATCGCCACAGCGTTATTGGATATTTTGAGTGACATACAATGTACAACGTAACATACCCAGTACAGATGGCGAATCTATTATGTATCGCCGGAAAGCTGTTCTTCTATAACCGTTCTACTGGAGAGGAGAAGAACTTTAAAAAATGAATAACTTATTTCACGTGTCGGCGTTATGGGAGTATCATATAATTTAATTAGTATCGCTATTCATACATTGTGAGATCTTTTTTGGTACATGACTACTCGGGATTGAAATGTTTAGAAGTTTCTAACTCAATATTGCTCGAATGTCTGGCAAGACAATAAGTAAGTCTCTTTACAAAATGTTTTTCTGCATGATACATTTTTATTTAACATTTCGATCTTTTGTTCTATTTTTTTCGTAATTGTACGAAAATGATTAAAAAAAATGTATATTCTGTCTGACAAGATGTTTTTCTTTCCAGTTTTGGATTTTCATCAATAAACGGTTGTCATTGTTTTCCATTACAATTGTTCTAAAGCTAACAATGTGTACGTCATAGTAATTCTTGCGGCGATTCATTATTTTACTATGTTAATATAATCTCGAACACTGTACCATTTCATGCAAATGAACAGCTATATATCGACATAGTCACGTGATGTTGGATGGTTTTCTCGACGGTTATGAGTGGAATTGCTTCCCACACTGGCGCCTTTCATGGTGTACGTTTGTGGTGTCACAAATCGTCTAGACTGTGAATCAAAACAGCGTGTTTTGGTTTTATTAGTAAGCGCGCTCAAATGGCATTTTACCTAAATTACAAACTGATGGCTATACCAGTCAAGAATTTCACGTCTGTTCCAGTTTTGTGTTTGTTGATCAGACAGACAGACTAACATACA
The DNA here is from genome assembly GCF_978046115.1 of Saccoglossus kowalevskii. Taxonomy (NCBI): domain Eukaryota; kingdom Metazoa; phylum Hemichordata; class Enteropneusta; family Harrimaniidae; genus Saccoglossus; species Saccoglossus kowalevskii. The sequence continues at coordinate 21,849,119 of NC_140641.1, forward strand.
AACAAACAAACAAACAAACAAACAAATAAACAAACAGACAAAGACAAATCTGTAATCTGGTACTACATAGGACATGATTGATGACGTAAACTCTTAACACACTTATTCCACGAAACAAAACGAGTTTGCCAATCCAATTTATTAAATAAAAGCCATGATTACGTCAACAAGTTTAGTAATGTATAAAAAACGAATCCAAACATCAACGTGACAAGATAATTAACGGTCATAGAAATGATTCCGACATGATCATGGTACAAGAAATTGATTCCATTCCGCACAGGTATTTCACTTGTTGTGAATTAACACCCCCCCCCCCCTTGAAAACACACACATACATGCATGCATACACACAAAACAAATAAGTAAATCTATATACAAACCGCTATGGTTGTAAATCCCACACAACTTTTAAACAGACACATTTTTTTTTATAATGTGTTAAATGATTTTTCTTTTGTTTTGGGGGTTATTGGAAAATTAATTAATTAATCACCAATTGAGAACTGCATCACTGTTAGGCCCAGAACTGTTCAACTTTCTTCATTGTCAATTCAACGAACATGCATCAATAAATATCATAAGAACTCGTATCATTATAATGAGGTGACACGTTCTGATATAAGAGTCAACAACTTGTTATCACCCTGAATATTATTTGCTTAATATTAACCCCATTCACATCACAGCTGTAATGATTAGCCCGCCATTAATTGAAATGTCCAGTATGTACACTGAAAAACAACAACCATGTCCCGTAGAAAGTGCAAACAGCGGGGAGGCGCGAGCAAAGTCACGGCTCGTGAAATATAACCAACACAGAACACTTTCGTAATTGATAAGTTATCATAATCAAGGTCAACGTGAGATCTTCAAAAGTCTCTGCTGTGACGTCACGCTTACGGATGTCAATATTTGCTTAACGTGCGTTCACTCTAAAGTAAATGATATATGTAGTCTCTAAATCGACAGGTTCTTCAATCATTTCGTATTTTATCACGTGGCAGATAAAAACAACTACGTGGTCGGAATGTTGCTGACTGTAATGGGGACAGCTGTGCCCTGACACTGAGTGACCGAAGCATACGAAAAGCTAAAACTTGATTCTTTTTAGTCATATCTTAAAAGAGAAGTCATGGTCGGAATTTCTGAAGACTTCGTAGGTTGCCATTCGACGATGTGGAGGGGTAGTTGGAATGAAGCGCTACTCTGTATTAATTATGTGATAGATATGTTTGCTGTATATCATAAACTAACACAGAAGCTGTCTACTACTTTGTGGTGGAATGTTAGCGCATATCGACTCGGAGACGCATTTATGTGTAAGTGGTTTTGTGGGATAAGAGATATATTGTGCAGCAGCCGTGCATGCCCCATACACCAGGCAGATTCAAATAAAATTGATGTTGCCAATCAAACGCAATTTTATTGTTTCACGGCAAAAGGGTTTATGAAATAACCGATTACCACTCTGTTCAAAAGGTGGGTCGTATGAATGATAATTGATATTGCAAGTAAATTGAATAACGGATCCATATCACATACTCCAAAATAAAGGCGCAGTGTTGTTGGTGGATTTATCCACTTCTCCTCGACACATTGAGTCTTCCAGAGATCTGCAAGTCAGTATCAATGTTTAACCCCGTCTATTGTGCGACATGAAAGCGTTCCCTTTTTTTTACCACATTTGCGATTACAAGTCAGCAACACGGGAGTAGAATTGAGTGGCGATTTTAAACACACTGGGTGTCGCCGAGTGTTTTGCAATCTGACATCGTTTTAGTTAATCAAGAAGAACACTATTACAAGTGAGAACTAGAGACTATTTGGTTTACACTCAGTATCACCACGAGTACGTATCCAGTGTCACTTACTTCACGCTCGTCCACCACTTTCATTACTTCGACTTCACGTGTCATGCTTAGAACCGATAATGGATATTTGTATTTGTTTTGTTTTTTTATTTCTTAAATGAAGGGGAAATAGTTGTAGTATTAAATACGTCTGAGCTATGGTTAACCGCAGACAGATTCGCTTTCTTCTTTTTCTTTCATTTCATTTGAGAATTACGTGTGTGTCTTTTATAACATGCTTGCATAGCACGAATCGCATAATGACCTGCCACAAGACAGACACTGTGGTTAACAGAAGCCTTATTTATACTGCTACCGCTAATATTCAGCAAACACACGCCACGGCGCCTCAATGTTTACATCATTTTGGGTGATCAAGTCAGTAATGTTGAAAGGGCTATTTTTTTTTAAAGTTAGTAAGAAAAAGTGAACATTGAGGATGGCGGAGTGATTTGTGATGTTTGTGCTGGTGGCATGGTTTTTAGGGGAAACCACACGGAAACCAAAACAAAACACCTACGCAATGGTGGTTATAAAACACACATAATGGTGTAATTGGAGATTGCATTAATCAGCGTGTTATACGTAACAATCTACTCTCGTGGTGATCCTAAATCACGTGATCTCACGACGTTGTGACCGGAGTCCATGATGAGTGTGTTCTATTTTTTTCCCACGCCCGTTATTATCTCCAGATTCTTTTCCCCTAACGTAACAGTAAGAACGACCATATAAACCAAACAGCAAACATCTGTATTCCAACTATTGCTTTATTCCGCTTTGATGCGTGATATAATCAAGTGGTGTTTTTTCATGAGATTCATCACAGTCTTCTGGTTCACCAGTCTCATTCATTTTTTTACATTTATGTTTCCTAATACACTTTACAATTTCTCATTTTATGATCTTTGAAAAATAAAATGAGACTCAGTCGTTGGTGGATGGCGGTATACTCCTGCCCGTATCCAATAACTTTAAGAATTTATCTAATTTCAAAAGTGAATAGGCTAAATAGCATACAACATTTCCGGAATACCCAATGGGTCGACTGTTGCGCCTGTTTATGTGACATTTGAATGAAGCATTTTTCCATCAATGTTTCTCCACAATACATATATAAACAAATCGTTTATTTCGATATCAATTCAACCAGAGCAATACGTAAATGCGTCAGAGTCAGAGTTTGGAGAATAAAAACATTAGTTGTATGATTTAAATATGGTATAGCCCCATTTGAGCAAATTGCCGCACTTATTCGTTCGACGCGATACAATTCAGCCGACTTCCATCCTCCCAAACAAAGCAAGAATGGTGCCATCTACCGCTTGATGATTTGGCAAGTCGACCAGTTTTTATCGATAACGCAAATGTTGATATCTGGAACTCTCAGTCGTATAAATGAATAACACCTTTTTTTGACTAGTTATGAAATCACACACACACTAACCTTACAGAGGGAAGAGAGCGGAATGCAATCTTCATCCTTTGACGGCACACTTGGTGAGATGTACTTCTTGCGATCGACAGGTACTCCGTTAACAGCAACGTACATAGACAGAACACAAACAGTTCTAATGATGAAGATTAAATTCACATCGGTTGCCATGGTTTTCATTCAATCAATCGGAACAACTCTTGTAAATCAGTACGTCGGAGAACACTGATTTTTGTGGAAAACAACGGTGTCCTCCAAGAACCATCCTGGTGAATGAAATCAGACCATTCGAAAGAGTGTCCGAAGTATCGGAACTGCCAAAGCTTTATAATAAATAAGCAGTTCTATGTAGATAGAGTAGAAGCACCGTGGAACGGAAACGTGGAGCGCACTTGTCCCACGTTACGAACACACGAAACCTGAGAAAACAGGAGAAGGCTTTGCATGCGTTGACCTTTCCACTCGACCTTTAGTTCAGACACATACCAAAAGATTGGCAAGTTGTAGAACCCTGGGTAGAGATGGGTATTCCGTTAAGCCAAGTGCTAGACTTTTATTGGATTATTGTGTCTGGGCAAACCTGGGATTCTCTTGAGCTATGGTTGGAGTGAGTCCAAACCCTATGAATAGGCACATTGATGCGGGGGTACATAACGTTTTTTTTTTTTTGTATTGCGAGCTGCGAGGCTGTAGGCATGTATTATAAGTAGTGACTTGTACTCGGATGTGTTCAATGTTTAAACGATTATGCTAGAGAACATGACAACACGTGCGGCTGCAAAGCTTGGGGGGCTAATATTGTTACGCCTGAGCAACTCATCGGTTTCGTCATATATACACAAAACGGATTTGATATTCGAAGACAGCCTGCAAAACGTCACTCGGTGATCTAAATACTAATAGTAGTATGCTTATTTTAACTAGCGCTATCGATATGTAGAATACTCGAATAATAACACTGTGAGAAGGCGAGATATTTCCAACGTCTGGATGATGAAATGGCGTAATGCCTTAAGGTTAAGTGCCACTAAAAGCATATAGTTTTGTGTTGCATTTTGCCGGTAGATACTATTATTAACAGTATGATGTAAATTCAGACTAAGTCATTATGAGCCAGCCGATTGCTATCAGTTTGTGAAATTGTCCAATTCATTGTCGCTGATTCATGCCTGCTATTGCTAAGGTGAATGATAGTACTAGTTTTGGAAAGTTGTTCTGTTTGTCTATTATGTGAAATATTTGCGCGTATTGTATAAAAAACGAAGATTCACAAAACGTGATTCGAGAGTCCACTAGCATTGGAATACTCATGACTCTTGGTCAAGATAATTCAAATACGCAATCAAACGATCGTTAAATAAATAAATAAATAAATAAATAAACAAATAAACAAATAAACAAATAAATAAATAAATAAATAAATAAATAAATAAATAAATAAATAAATAAATAAATAAATAAATAAATAAATAAATAAATAAATAAATAAATAAATAAATAAATAAATAAATAATCAATCAACCAATCAATCAATCAATCAATTGTATTTACCATATCGCCTCTTACATATTTTATATGGACAATATAGTATTGCAGCAAAACAATTGGATTGTGCAAAATATTATGTTTGCAAGAACACACTATATTTGTTAGACGTAAAAATCAAAACCACCTTTACGCGCATGTGCATGTTATGGATTGTTATTGTACGTACCAAAGCAACCAGTACGCATGCGTGTTGGTAAATGTCATTGAAAGAAACCCCAGTGTGTTACAAGAACAACGTGTTCAGGTTAAGGTAATTCATAGTTCTATGTATTCATCGACAGAACACAATCAAATAAGAATGAGACTCATAGACTAAATCAGGAAAATATTCTTTGAATAAGTAGTTTTATGAAATGAAGAAGATGAGTAGTATATTATATTGAACTGACGATTTACGAACACTTGTAAACATATGCTGTACGGTCACACTCAGGCTGATTGGTAATCGATATAGGTCGATGTGAGTGAGTTAGTCCCAAGGAAATCGACAGTGAGAATGAATGAATGAATGAATGAATGAATGAATGAATGTATGAATGTGCACTTTGAATGAATGACAAAGGACGTTCCGGTGGCGACCTTAAGCTTTTCTCTGCCTTTCTCGCTTCATTGGTGGTTCACTGTATGTAATGAAATGCGACACTCGCAGAAACTAAGCAACGTACACGCTAACTTCTTAAATACCACGGAGGTCGTCTAAAGTATTCTGCGCATGCTCACCCCTGACCTATATTACATAGCTTAACAGTCGTCATGGTGATTTGTAATCACGCAACAATAACACAGTCTTAAAGCGCCAAGGTTGTAACAGTAGGGGTGAGTATTATCACAGTCCCACACATATACCCATGATATGTGATTACATCATTACCATTCCAGCATCACGTGATCCTCTGTCATCGATACATTTCACAAGTATTCAATTATTTATGCAAAGAACAAGAATGATAGGTTTCGTGGAATAGTTTTAATGTCACCATTTTTATTTCTTCTATTTCAGCCTCAAATCCGAGTCTGCTAAGTTTTGATTTCATTAATTTGAGGAGAATAACAGAGTTGTAAGTTTTTGGCATTTTTTTTATTGAAAGATTTTCCAGAACTGGTGTGAGCTCAAACATAAACAAATAATTTCATTTCAAAAGTCGGAGAAAACTAGCAATTCCCTATTTGAAATTCATCTAAAAGTGTTATAAATGAATGTACACTCACGTCACTGCTTTCATCATTACTCGTGTTGGATCGGGAGTTGATTCAGTTTAATAACAATATAATTATACTTGATATACAGTCTATGTCAAGTTTGAGTGCAACAGTTTCCAAATGTATGCACACAATATGTTCCATGCTCATTTCATATTTAAGTATAAAACAAATATGTTAAAAAACAAAACATATTTAATTGTGCAATTTCGATAACGTTTATGTTCACTAAAATTTACTACGCTAAGATATACGCACGTGTAGACTGAACAAAACGTAAAATATGTAAATTTACAAGTTTTTTAATTATTTCAAAACGAAAATGATTAAATTACCCCATCATGCTACACTCGTGAATAAATCCACGAGTTAATGTATACCGGAATATTAACGAGATTTACACGCATTGTTTGACAGTTACTATACAAGTTCATTAAAACCATCCTTTTAAAAACCTGTATGAGAAATACTTGTGTAACAATTTTCGAATCTGGCATAATTGTCATTATATGACGCTATGTCTCTTCGTAGGTCATGGCGCAACATGGGCGAGAGGAAGTGCGGTCATGTATCGTGAAAGCTACTGTTTAATGTAGAGAAATACTAGCTACTTTAAAGCGGCCCGGGGAAGGCCGTCACCTGCGCACGCGCGAGAATTGAGTCTCAAGCGATGATAACAACACACGCTAAAAACGCAAAGAATCATGGGTAGGCGCTTGTTTGTAAACAATGACACACTATGGCCATCTGACGCATGCGCAGGCGACGACACCCCCGCTTTAAGAATAAAGGAATACGACATGAACACCTGTCACAGGAATACAAATTTTGCTTTAATAAATGAATGAACATATATCGTATATGTGAAAAAAAACAAAACAATATATTTAACTGTTTACATATATCACAATTTGAATATTCTAATTATTTTCAAGAGACACGAAAGTTCATGTCAGTGGTCTATGCACACAGTGTGTGATGATCGTTTTTTATATCAATGCGAGTCTGACCTGTTATTTACCGTTCTACAAATTTTCCACTAAAACAATTATTCCTGGATAATAAAATGACAATATGGATAACTGGTGATTTTTTTAAACATTGTTGTTCGATATCATATACTGGTATACATGCATTACCATGATTTATTATACAGAAAAAAAAACTGGTGTTGTGGCACAACGCATTAGTAATACCAATTAAAGAAACTGTAATTTAGTACGTGACAAAACAACGTTTGTATTTAGTGTTCGAATTACCAACATGTACAATCGTCAATTCAACGCAATGTCTTTAAAAGACTGATACCAGAAGCGAGAATGAAACTCATTATCGTAAAGAAATGTAAGTTTCCGTGTGTCTTGTAAATAACATTATGATATTGAAATAAACATGAATCAAAGTATGATAACAACATTCTGATTATAGCGCCACAGTCGTCACATTGTGGGTCCCATGCGACCCATACAACGCATATAAAATACTTTTTTTTACATATGACGACTGTACGGCATATTAATATGTTAGTTAGTCCCTGTTTCATTCGTATTCGCTGCTACGTCAAATGTTATCTTGTGTTGTGGTGCTATAAAAAGGGTTGTCTAAACCGTGAATGTTTTCCCCGTCATCTCTGCTGAAATAAACTGGTTTATCCATCTCTACCGGAATATCGTCCGGTTTGTAAATTGCAGACGAACCTCGGCGGTGCCTGCAACGAAACAACACGTACACGATGCTATCATATTATGTCACATTAATATGGTAAACAATTGTAATAAAACAACGTATGGAACGTACGGATACGTCTACAAATGTATTTAATGCGAAAGACAACGCTACACAAAAGTACAAATATTGACATCTTTTTATAGTTTTTACATATTTGATATTTCATCATGTACTCGGTTTGAAGAAAATCGATCAATTTTATACAGGAAAAATAACATGTCTGTTTTAAGGCATTTCAATATCTCAAAATTGTGCTCAGTGACACGTGGTAAAAAGGATATATAGTGTCCAACAAGATACTTTTTGGTGTTTAGAACAAATATTTTAATGTTAAAGGGGTTTTAATTAGGAGATGTGCTTTTTTCCCCCCAAGAATCACTGTCAAAATGACATTTTCTGCATAATATTAGCTGTAGACAGATTTTGACATTGTCTTTGCTATATAAGGGCTAACATATGCACTCACGAGTAGCATTCATTAAGCTGATAACATACGTGTCATCTCGCATCATCCGTCTAAACACATAATATGCATTAATCAATAGCGCCACCTACCTACAGTACAGGAAACCAACCACACCAATAACCACAATTAAAAGGACGATAAATCCAACAATGCCACCAATCATTGGCCCAGTATTCGATTTATCTCCTTTGTTTTTCTGCTTCTCGCCTTGCGACGGCATTTTGGTGGTTTTCAAGGTTGTTGTTTTTATTGTTGCCGTCGTGGGTTTGACTGTTGTTGGTACTGTAACAAATAACAATAACAACGGAAAGTAAAAAAAAAATGGAATAATGTTCTGAGGCATCGCGATACTAGCTGCAGCCTGGGTTAACACGTCATAAGATCATATCTGATCACTGTACTACACTGTACGTCTTTGATAGAAGTTAATTTGACCAGGGAACATTATGGAGATATGCAAAGCAAATATTGCCTTGAAAAGAAAAAAAAAATCTGTTATAATTACAATCAGTACTAAGACAGTACCCATGGTGTCATAATCTAAGAACAAATGAGTACATGAGAAGTGATGGGACGTGTAACATTTTCAATTGGCTCTACGTGAATTAGTACTTTACGTAAGATAGAACCAACATCTGAAATGTTTCGGAATTGAAAGCACTATCCCACCAGCAGCCAACATAATATTATAATTAACTGCTACACTAGCCTCACAATGTGACGTCAAACTTTAGATGTCATTATTACTACTGAATAATTGATTGTTTACTATTCTCGCCTTGCTGCAATTCGATGCAGTAAGTATAGACAGTGTTTATCATCGGGCAAATTATATTACAAAACTGTTGGCAACTTGTGGATGTATGTCCACATCGTTCAATTGTAATCATATGGGTTCTTCTGGCTTGGTCAGACTCTACACAACCACGGGACTATACTGTATTAATTGTGTTACCATGAATGACATATATAGTCGTTTCTTTGATAACAAATGACAAATGCTATTGGTGCATGCTCTCAGACTTACAAAACCCAGGCTGTCCAACAAACTCCCAGACAATTGAAGGAACATTAAGCATGAGTCAGTAGAACATCACTTGAAAGGATGAAGAAAATAAATAGTATAGCTCGGTTTATTGGAGATAATCTAGAATCAACCACTTGTACTTTAGGTTGCAGTCTTGGGCGGACTTTCAAATAAATGATGCTTCATTTCTGATCTCGCAGCGTCTTATTCGTGTTTATATATGTACCTGGGTTGTGGTTGGCTATTGTGCAGCAACGAGAACATATGATACATTATTACGACTCTGACGAGTGACATTAGTAATTGGAACTAGTCATAGAAATAATGAGTAACTAGTCATGTTATGCACAGTCAGCCGGGATATTTGAAACCGAAATTGTCATCTAAGCGTTAGGCCGTCGTTGATTGGCTGCTGAGCTGGAATGCCAATTTTAAGTTTTAAATACCCCCAGGAAAGTGTTCTAGGTTCTTCGCGTAAGTAGGTGTTCGTATGCAAGGGATTTTTCCACACAAAAACGACGAATTAGGCCGAATTTTGTTATCGGTTGGCTTAATATGACCCCAACGGTCCGTATTTTTGTGAAAGATTGGTATTTTTGTCCTGATTTGTAGGAATCTGAAAAAACAGCTGACTGTGATGTTATGCTAGATCAAAAGAGCTCCTCACTTTCGATACCAGCAGCGCCAGAAATAATTCATGGGAATTTGCCTCAAGTGCGACAAGGGTGTTTAGTACATGTCTGTGCGAAGGGCAAGTTTCCGAAAATTTACAGTGTGAAACCAAAGATCCCCGGATTAACCGTACCTGGCAGAAACGGCATATAGCCTCTCAACTTAAGAATTAACAGGAACATGCAACTACGAAGTATCGTCTGAAATGCGATAAACTGGTGTTAGGTCATTGGCTGTCCTAGTGTGTACAATTGGAAAGCGGATACATATTACATCATCAAAACTACTGCAGCAGTTGTGCAAGTGCCTGATCTTTCTAGTGTACCTGAACAGACTATGTCGCCTTATTAAACCATTAAATAGAATTGCCTGAATGGGTTACAGTCTTCAGGATAGTAGTTAATAATATAACATGTGTCGTACCCGTATTTTTGCCTTCTAGGTTATGTACACTGCCCAAAATGATATTTGCTGAAACACTCTCACAGACAGTAGTTAATACTTACTAAGTTCACACAATTTATCGATATCGAGGTTCCATCCTGTACCATGAAAACACGTGACTCGATTGCCCCGCACTGCTCTGAAACCGACATCACACGTGAAGTTGCAACTCTTTCCTACGTTGGCATCACAGCGGTAATCAAATCTACCATTGGGTAGATTTAGCTGGCATTTTTCATCTATATAATGGTAAAGATGAAACGGAAATGGCATTACCTCGCTTCAGGACAGTCACATTGACATTGATGTCCCACATTGAGACACACGACAAAGACATATACGTGTGAATACACCATTTCTTTGAAATTGTTATATGTGATGTTAAAATTGATATACGTTAATTTGTGAAAAAAATGTATCATTCTTAGTCACCTGATGGCAAACATGAACTCATTTATAGTGTGGAGATGGCAGATTAAAAATTGTCACAATATAGGAAAGAAATGTATTAACTCCATATTGGAATTTGCAAAGAAGTGTGGGACGGAAAATTAATCTGTACAGGGCGTTTTTTTTGGGGGGGGGGCTTTAAAAATATCTTCAAAACAATCTTTTCAGTAAAATTAATGGAAAGTCCAGTATAACCAACATTTAAAAAAAAATATCTGAAATTGAAAACAGGAGTGATAAACAGCCGATTTTAACCTCAGACGAGTATTGCTAGTCTGAGTTTTAACATAGGGCTCAATGGAAAAGCTGCAAGTTCTTCCCCAAACGCCCGCTAAAGCTCAATTTTCAATCCCACAATCATTTGCAGAATCCAATATTAATGGAGTTAACACATTTCTTCCCTATAAAGATAGGATACCACTACAATTGTATGTATATAAAATCACCGCGCGCTTGTATTCGTGTCGGGACTAAACAATAGACGGGAACAATACGCACTATTAACAATAAACAGTTCTTACCTGTTTGGCATTCGTTATTGCTCGCATCGCATATGCAGTCAGCCACCCCATAATACGGTGCACAAATACCATGATCTCTACCACAAGGCTCGCCAACAAAGCATGGATTCACCTCTGTCAAAGTAGAAACAAAACTATATTTAAATATCAATATGCAAATTCATTGAATGTGCATTTATTATTGGTCGACATGAGCAATCGATCCTGTGCTAATTAGAATACTGATAAATGAATACTTGGACCGCCTGCTGACGTTTAGTGTCGTTGCACCGTAACGAATTTTATGAACGCAAAATTAGAAAGCCGATAGGCAACGACAGGAAGACTCACCACCACTCTTTGGTTGCAGTCGGTCGTCAAATACTTTAATAGCACGTGGCCAACCAGTTATAGCAACGCTTGTTTTGGGTTGTTCTAGCTCAAGATCGTAAAATTCCAAAGACTCACTTCCTTCGTATGACCAGACGATAAAATCCTGCGCAGTTGAAAAATACATGTTATAATGCTATGCTGCTCGTCACAATCCACATCATTCATATATACGCGACATTTCTTACAGATATGCGCTTGGTCAATACGGGCCTGGCGTTTCAATATTTATTGCATTTTTAGTAACATACTGTACAAAATAGTTCATAAACCTCTAACCTGTAGCGTACTTATACCAACAAATGAACGAGCAAATGAACTACCATCATCCAAAGTGACTCGATCTTCACCAGAGAACGTCACGCTCTCTATTTTTCCCGTTCCACTATCTGCCCAATATAACCTGTATAATAACAGAGGCACGAATTTTGAGAAAAAGAAATCGGCAGTGGCCGGCAGCACACGCAAATATTAAATACAAGACAATTATACTAATCAATTAATCGAGAAAAAAACCCGTTCAACAAATTTCTGGAGTACAATAATATATTTATTATATTGTAAGCCCACTGTAACTGAGAGTACGACGCACTGTGTAACCACTCTCGAAACACGATAATCGTTTAATTGGCAAATTAAAGCGTATAGCACTGTAAATCGAGGATGGAAAACAATGAATATATATCACCTCTCATACACATAGTCTGTTGTCATGGCAGCAGGCAGCAGAATGTCATCAGTAATAATCTTCAGGCGATCTCTTCCAGATAGGCTTGCCCGTTCGATGCAAGGCCGCTCCCCACCGGCTCCCCAGAATATGAATCTAGAAAAAAACAGAAGAGATGATTTATAATGGTGACTAATATTATGAGATTATTCCTTGGAAGGAAAAGATGTATAATAATAATAATAATAAGGTTATTACGAGAATACCACAAAGTATGCACCCAGACAGTACGCCGCGCTTCCGAGTCGACCTCAGCTGCGCGTCGGTCAATACTCCAACTCTACTGTCTTCGAGCATACTTATTGAGCTATCCTCGTAATAACCTTATACATCTCTTCCTTCCAATGATACACCATTGAAATACCGAAATCCAAACTCAAAGAAGATAGTATTTCCTGTAAAATGAAAATCCCTTGTTTTTCAGACTTCTCAGATGGAAGCAAAATTTTCCAAAAAAAACAATTTAGACGATGATTTCAAAACATGATGCGTAACAGTAAAATAGAGTACCGAAATCTATGGTTCGGTAGACAATTGTCACCCCACTTCAATCCAGTATGTATAGTTTCAGTTTTATTTTACGAAAGGTTATCATGAATTATACTGTGTATCGAGTAATGGCGATCTCGGACAAAATGAAATAAACAAACGCGCATTTTAAAGTAGCGCACTAAAATTATTCTTCCTGTATAGACATATTTATTATAACTATATATATCGAGCCAAGTACCCACAATTCAATTAAAGTTGAAAAGAGTTAATTATTCTATTTAAAAAAAGGGAGTAAACATTATAACGGAAATACATCTGTCGCGCTGCTGCAGGTGTCATTGGAAAATTTGACACAATGCAGACATTTTAATTCGTCATCAGTATACCCGTTTGACCTTTAACCCTTTGACAATTTTAGTCACCTCTCGTAAAATAAATCTGCTTACATGTTTCCGTATTTATTCAAACAAAAAATAATCGGAAATCGTGTCTACTTAGTACTACATTATGAAAGAAATTAAAGAAATAGGCATACAAAATGGACAAATGTTTGGCTGGAAATAATTATGGCGTTCAAACCCAACTCAAGTAACTAAGAATAAGTTATTGAGCATCGTACTATATGAAACAGTTCGTGATTCGACTATGGGATTACTGGAAAAAAAAACTTGAATCGTCAACGCAGTTTACCGGTATTATGCTCTTGTTAGATGCCATTTTGAACCCGGATGTTGTAATGGTGATCAAACGGTATGTATTTACTTACTCCTTTTTAGGGTGTACAACGATAGACTGTGGATTTATGACATCTTGGTTTAGAAGAACTGCCTTGTAAACGTTGTCCAGACTTGATATCCGTATTTCATTCTCCTGTCCTAGAGTCCAATACATATTGGATGAGAACCAATCAATAGCAATACCTATTGTTGGAACAAACGCAAACTAATTATCTTGTTTGTCAGCGTACGAATATTGTACTTATAGCCTTCTAATCGGACTATGTACACCTGATTAGCATATTGGGACATGGGTTGTGTATGTTGCAAATCGCGCGTAATTTGAATTGAAACAAAATAATATAATGAAAAAAAAAACACGATGCGACATTATTTTCGTAAAAAAATCGCAAAGAAAATCGGCAATAGGAAATAAACTGTGAACTCAATCAGTCAATTCGCATTATGTTTGAAAATATTCAGTCTGTAGACATGGTGAAATATCAGTCAAGACCGGCGAGCGCCTCTTTAAATCTGATAAGCCCATGTCGAATGACAAAAACTCCATTATCGCAACAATCAATTGTAATATGCATACTAGTATTTGGTGCAAAAAATCGTAACATCCAGAAAACGGGCGAATTGGAACGGCGGTCATTACATCGTAGTGCGACATTGCACAAAGTCAATACAAAATCGCTAGGCAACAATATTGAAATAAATGTGCACAAACCTGTGACGTCTCCGGCACCGGGTATTACTGTTTCGAAGGGTTCGCCCTGACGCAGACGAACTCGCTTAATAGCATTATCTGCCGGTTCATATACGTATAGAGTCTCTTCTCGAAAGTTGTAATCCAGTGACGTCACTTCAATATTATCAAAATAACACTTGGTGACATCGGTGACGTCAATAATGTCAGATATGTGTGTTGGTGCTGAACATATACTAGAATTGGTAGCAAAGATAATCTGGTGTCCTGGCATTACGTGGTCATCTGGAAATCAACACGCATATTATTAGGCATTATTGTAACTAAAATAATACGAGTTATTTATAAACATCCAATTACAGAAGTAACCATAGTAACCATAGTGATATATTATGGGTGGTGAAGAGATTATGATTCTAAAAAAATTATGGAACTTTGGTGCACATTGTATAAAATGAAGCTGACTTTTGTTACCGATAGGAGTTGTTAGTTCAACGTATGTTGTGTTATATTATCTGACTAATCAAAAAGGGACCACTTCCGAGTCGTTCACACGCACACTCCTTTGCGTTATTATTCAGCGATTTTCCGTTTTATTAAGATCTTAATCGTCGAACATCCCCCTAGTTGCATATACTCATAGATTACCCAAAGTTTGATGGCCTGCATTTTACTGTATTACAATTACACAATAAATGTAAACACAATATTCGGTCATACTGCTTCGCGGCCCATAATGCGATATTAATATGAGTCGCGCCCTCAGCGATGAAACTCTTTCACGAATGCCGTTTAAAACGTCGATATATATAATTTTAATCAATAGTCATTCATATGGAATTATGCTACGCTACATATGGAAATGGTGCATTGCATAGGAACACTGTGACGCACAAAACATTTCTTGTTTGTGATCCGTGTTCTGAATAATTTAAAACATAAGATGACATCGACAACAATTGCAGTTTACCTGGTACACATTTTCCATTTGGTGCAGCTATAAAATCGTAGGTACAGAGACATTGATGACCCCCATTACTGCTAACGCACAGTTGATCACATCCGCCGTTGTCAACACCACATGCATCTGTAATCAGAAAAAAAAATAAGAGGCGACATACTCTACGACAGCATAATTCATACCGATGCCAAGATAAGTAAATTCACACGATTCACTTTAAGCGACTATTTCGTATTATAGTATTATTTTGACCAAATTGACCGGCCTACTAGTCACTAATAGATTGTACATACATATTTGGCATGTTGTAATTAAAACGTCGCGTCATATTCGATATGGGTCATATGCAGCGTGTACAACGCATGTAAATTCCACGTAGATATGAACATGTACACAGAGATGACTAATAAGTAGTTAACATACTTTCATGTCGTGGTTGGCGACTTTCGTGGTAGTATTTAATACCCAATGGGGTGTCAGGAAGGGTAAAATATTTCGCAGCATACTCGACAGTGGCGTCCGTCCTAGGAATTACTATAATTTCACTGAACCAGTATTCGCTGACAAAAAAATAATCCTGTGAATAAAACAAATATATTATCATTTGTACTAGAAGGAATTAGTCCGCGAGTGAAGTATTTGGATGACAATTTGTTATCAGAATACTCAAGAGTGGTAGGAATAAATGGGTGTATGCGTACAAGGACAAATGTGCGTCGCATGATGATTTGGTTTTGTGTGTGGAGTGACTGGGGTTGGGGAAGGGGCTGATCATTGCCACTAAGTATCAAATTGTACTATATGACGAGTCACAACAGGGGTACATAAACAAATGGAAACAAATTACACATCGGCAGGTTTCCCGGTGACAAATCGTTGCGTTCACAGCAAAAAACTAGTTGTTATTAATTCCTCACCTTATTTAGGTCTATAAAGAATGGATAATAAAGTCCACCCTCTTCGTATTCTACCCGAACCTGCTGCTGAGTCGAGCCGAGCAGACCGATTGACAGAATTGCCTCCCTTGCCATGTCCGTCCAGTACAACCTGAATACGAATAAGAATAGCATATAGACGACTGAACGGTATATTTTTGGATATTAAAGCGGGAGGGTCGTCACCTGCGCACTCGCGGGAATTGAGTCCCAAGCGACGATACGTTAAAAACGCGAAGGGTCATGGTAGACGCTTGTTTGTAAACAATGACACGCTATGGAAATCTGACGCATGCGCAGGTGACGACCCCCCCCCCGCTTTAATATACATTAAATAGGCATATTTTACCCATATGTCAGCCATGTGAACCATGATTGTTCAGAACACGCATCTATGTGCGTACATCTATGATTGTTCAATTTGTTTACTACTGATGTCGAACTATTTGTTGTGCCACTACAGTGAAAGTTGGGATTGGCCAGACGACGATTTGTGTTTGTCGTTATGGCGGGAATGACATTTTTCATGTAAACTAAGAACAAATAATTATTTTTTTTATATAGCTCAGAGTTATTCATTTTCAGTTTTGATGCCCGTCTCTTTATTTGTTTTCCGAACTCAACATTCTATTCCTATGCATGGTACGGGACCTTGATGCTTAATAATGCAATACATTATCGCGAATAATCTGTGGCAATGACGTCATAAAATTCGCTGGTATTGGCAATGCTATTATATGTATTATATTCTATGTAATGTTTTTAAGCTTCCGTGAGGATTACACTGGTGCAGTAAAAAAAAATCGCTGAAATCATTTCATCGCTCCAACGATAGTCTATGATGGACGACTGGCTTCGATACGTTGCATCCAGATCTGATGGCTTCCTCTCGTGCCAACATAATCCCCCTCACTGTGTATATCAAACAAGTATGCAGTCCAGACTAGAAGCGTGTAGTCTCATCTCAAACAAATTTATATTCCGAATCCGAGGAACACTTTTTGATAAAATGCTTTTTGAGGAACACCAACTTTGTTATTGAACAAGCTAAACTTTAGTCAAAAAATGATGATGAGTATGAAATGAAACAACTAGACGTTATAGGTGGCGCAGTGTAGAACTACTATATCAGATTCTAGCACAAGTACATGTGAACTACAAAGGGCGCTGTTGCATCACAAAGATATGCTGTTTGCATAGGCACTACACTTGGTCGCTCTGTTCGAACACCTCTGTGCATTTGATGTGTGTTTAATTCACAGACGGGGTCTTCCACTGCCAACACACTTCCTTGTTGTCTTGTCCACCTGCCTCCTGCTTAACCAGTGACTAGCTGTCAGTCTTTAAATAGCACCCCTGTTTTTGGTTTTCGAAGACTTGCGAACTTAAAGTAAACTTTTTTTTTCTCCGCAAATGCCATGCGTACAGCTGCATGCGTACTCCTCCAGCCACGTGTCACCCGGGATTCTAAGGCCAGACAACATAGCTCTTGTCACAGAATATCATTATATCGAGCGAAAAATAGAAAAATAAAGTCATAACATGAAAAATATTGAGAGCTTTCCTTAATGTACGTAATTCAACCACAACTTGATTTCTCAGTCAGTAGCACGAGCGTTAAATATTGTGCTGCGGATGGGCCCATACCTATTATTGTCGAAGTCGATTGTAAGTCCATGTGGCCAACCAAAGTCTTCAGTTCCTCCTGCAACTGTAAGTACATCTTCACCAGCTAGGCTTGAGGAATCTATTCTGTTAGAGTATTGACTGCTGTCGGCCCAGTATAGCTTACTAAGTACAGAAATTATGTGATGAATACGTCATTACAAACCGATACCACAACAAAAATACAAATGTAACATATTTCAAGAAATAAACAAACCATTCGACTCAACGACTTTGAACATGCACTCGGGCCAGTTAGTACAGTTAGTGCACTGCATGGTGTGATTTTGCTCTTTATCGCTGTGCCAAAAATTCGAAGCAGAACGCCCTAGACACAGAGCATGACTAAATTCTGTTTCAATACAGAATTTAGTATAGCAAACACACAATTTCGCTGATTTCAGATTCAATTGCATAATTTAGTTCAATAATACCCGTTGGTAAACCCATTGGTAATAGGAAAACGGTTCAGCAATAGTGAATTATATAGTAAAAACACTCACCCGTTTACAGGATCGACAGCCAAGTCAAGCGGTCGCATAAACCCAGTTTTTAATACAGTGTGCACAAAATTACCATCATAGTCACACATGACAATCCAATTGTAATCAGCATCGGACCAGTACAATTTATTGGCTACCCAGTCAACAGCTATTCCACTGACGTCCTGAGACACAACGTCGGATATTATAGTAACGTTGGACGTAATAAGTGACATCTTGTAAACGACACCCAACGCCTGATTAATCCAGAACACCAAGCTGTCGTCAAAGTCATACGTAAGGGCCGTGTTGAATGCCATCGGGGAGGTGTGCAAGGTGGTTTGATCAAGAACAGTTTCATCTTGCAGCATATTGTAAATCTGCTTTGCGTTGTGATCGAGTGAAATAACATTGGATTGGATCGAGGCGACTGTAAACTGAAAGTCAGTATACAAAAGACGAGGTTCTTTATCAGGCGAGGAAGCTGCAATGACAAAACAATTCACAATGAAGGCGTAAACTATTGGGAGTTTGTTAGTATTCTCTACAACTGCGTGGTCTGATGGTCATTGCTGTATTTTACACGAAGTAAGGAATGATCAATGAAAATGTTTAGAAGTTTTTTTTTTCTCTCCAGATTTTTCTAGTTGCATATGATTCTCGTAATAATAAGAAAGATTTTATGCAACATATAGGATTATACCGATTTCTGATCAGTAGGTATTTCAGACAGTGATTTAGCCAGCTTTTTAAATATGTATAACATGGTCTTTCTTCGTTGGCGTAAACAAACTTAAAGACGAGATGCACCTGTCTTAGGCATTTTTCGTTAACAACTCATTGTTTTAGTTTTTGAACAATAGTTATCAATGTAAGTATGCACTGAAAGTTTAAGGTCGATATTTTCAGCGGTACACGCTCAAAACCGCGGGATCGAGAGTACTTCTTTTATTGAACATTGTAAATTTGTAGGACTTTGTCGACATAGCTGAATGTTTTACATAAGTAATAAGGGTTGCAACAAAATGAGGTCAACTTAGGTGTTAGTACCGTTTTAATAGTACATTGCATTCTGAAACATATATTGTGATTATTCTAATTATAGCAAATACTAGTACATTTTGTCCGAATTTGTCAAATTATCCGTCATCTTAAATTCGAACGGTGTCGGATATTGTTTTTTTGTATCTTAAACAGAATAAAAGGAATGAACAGAAAACATAATAAATGAAAATGCAAAACAACAGAATATCGAATATCGATGGCTAGTATAAACTTATCTTGATTTTTTTTTTCTTTTTGAACAGAATGTGGTGCAAGTGACACCGGTTAGTAGATACAGTGTTACGTCTAATTTCTCATAAATTGTGACCAAAAACAGTTTTTTAGGCAAAAAATCAAGTGTATATCATAAATTTCCAAACCACATATTTGAAAAGCTGTCATATCTAGAGAGATGAACTCTGTTCTAAATAACGAACGACTACCAACAAATTAATTGTCCCTTCAAACATGATTCAAATTCGATGTTGGGGCGCCACTCACATGAAAGATCTACTAGTATGGTTATATTCCAATCTAGAAAGGCTGCACGCAAGTTTTTTTTTGTTATGACGTTCAATTTACAAATCACAGTTCAAAACAGACAGCTGTCACGATTCCTACCTGGTGGACGTTTGTAAATCTTTATCTCGGTGGGTTGTTCGATGACAAGGTCTGGAAGGAACGTTTCGTCCTGCAACGAATGTCGGTTGATTCTGTGCAGGTAGCCGTTGTTGTAATCAGACCAGTAGAAATAGTCTTCGGTAAGCTCCAAACCAAAACAAGCTGTCTCGGCTGGAAATGCGTAGATCTCTCGTCGGTTACTGCCGTCCAGATTCATTACCTGCAAGACGTCACGCGATGCATCGCACCAGTAAAGTTTATTTTCTGAAACGTAATAATGAAGGTACCTTAAATGTACAATTTAAACGAATTTACGCCTCACACACTGGATAGTAGATTTGAACACAGCTTAGGAGTAAAGAAGTTGAAGAATTGTCGATCTAGGCTTTAGAGGACAAGGAATAGGTTTTTCACAGAATTGTCTCAGATTACACCAACCTTTTCGTGGTGGCATGATAACTAGTAAACAAATGACCGAATTTGATACCAACATGGACACTCTTAATTTTACTATGGTAAAAACTCATAATCGTATTGTTTGCCGCCATTTTGTTTCGAACGTAAGGTTACAGGTAACTCTAAGGGCGATAGGCAAAAAGATCAGATCAGCCGCGGGGATCATAATACTTTTTAAATGTTGATGATGTACTGGAATAATAATAACTTTAATTAAATGTTTATGAAGTGTGCCTGTTATTTACTCTATTATATTGGCACTGGTTTTCACGGTCGGCTAGATATAATAATAATAATAATAATAATAATAATAATAATAATAATAATAATAATAATAATAATAATAATAATAATAATAATAATAATAATAATAATAATAATAATAATAATAATAATAATAATAATATTAATATTAATAATAAATGTTTATTCTTTCTTTCATTCAATATAATTCCCATCGTAACCAATCTAAAACGTTTGCCGAACTCCCTTGATTTGGAATGGTAATGAGTAATTAAGATAGATAAACTAGGGTTGACCAAACCAATGGGTCCCGCGTCACTAAATCACCAGCAACCTTAACATGTAACCTGCGTTTTGTGAACCCGCCATTATAGTATTTTACCGCACATGCGCACATGACGAATGTCGCCCTCAACCCTTATCCTGTCAGCCGCATGTACTTTTACATTGACTTGTACCGGTCACTGACAGCATAGTGGTTGTCGCATCAGACTCATGATCGCTAGACCCAAGTTCAAATCCTACTTCAGGCTGAACATCAAAAAGGTCGACCCCTACCCTGGGTGCCACAGACTCAATGGGAAGGCCAACTCCACGGGCCGGGATTCATTCACTAACGAATGCGACTTTGGGGGAAGGTCCGCAGGAGCTTGTGTTCGACCGAACCTGGTTGACGCCAGGATAGGAAGATGGCCGCACATCCCTGTCATGTAGTCCCAAACATGAATATGACTTCTGTGGCAAAGATGCACTATGTGTCAGCACCAGCACCAGCACTTGCAATTTGCACATACAAAAAAAAAATCAAGAAAGACAACAGTGACATTCAATGTCCTGAACTGTCGCCTGTCACAAAAAATATTTAAAAAAAGAAAAAGAAAACATTGACTTGAGCATTTAATAAGGGGTATGGTTTTGAAACAATTACGCAAATGCAAGTTATGTAAATGTTGCTGCTGTTTCACTTTTTTTAGACATTATCAGCGGAATAAATGGGAGTTGCTTCACTCGAGTATTACTGATCATGCCGACACACATACCCAATTCGTCCAATACAAGGCCCATTGGATGTGTCATATTTTCAGAAGCCAGCGTCCTCCTATCTGAACCATCAATGTTCACTCTCTCGATTTTCTGTTGATCTTCTCCCCAATCTGTCCAATAAAGTGTTCTGCAGGAGAAAAAATGTGATTTTTGATAAATTAATACATTTTTCTTCCTCCAGGCGATTCTTTTTATCGGTTAGCGACAGACAGCGCCAATAACTGCGCGTCTCGCTTATTGTACAAAGAGTTGTCGACAGGTCGTTCGTAGTGTTGAAGAGTACGAGACTCTACGTCATCAATGTGAACAACATGGTGGATTTGGCGACGTACTCGTAACAAAGCTGTCACGTGACACTAAAATCCACCAATGTTATATTAACAGGTGGTTGCCAATTGGATATTCTAGTGATTTGTAAATTAGACTGACGCATCTGACGCAAAGTTAACTGCGATGTGAATTCAGAGTTTTAACTCACCTGTCGCGTCTTCCATGTACTAAAGACCTCGGCTCGAACAAGTCAAACCCTACAAGTATTTCCCTGTTATTTCCGTTCATGTCAATCACTTGTATTTGGTCCTTTTCGGAATCCACCCAATATATTTTACGACGCTTGCTATCCACTTCAATACCATCTGGGTCTAAACACGGAGAGATGAGAACCCAGTCGTGAATTCTGTTGCCATTGTATACTAAAATCAACTTACCAAAGCAATACGATTACTGGCCGGTATCATGTAGTCAGATGGACAATGTTAACATCTTTTATTTTGGCTACTCTTCAATTCAACATATATAAACACTGAACTCTAAAAAGATACGGCTTATTACGTATCCTTAACTGTACCTTGAATAAAATGGCATCATCCACAGTTAACGGGGGCGTAAATCCACCTTGTATATTACACAGTTTATTCGCATATCAAATGTGTTCACCAAAAACACATGAAATATCGGTCACATTGAAAAACGTCCAAAGATGACATTTTCTCAGTGCGCATGTACTATGAGCCTGATAGTAGAAGATAAGCTGACGCAGACCATCTCACACTACCACCAACACACGTGGTATAAATGAAACTTACATATTATGTCCGTCTGTACAATAATATCGACATTACTTCCGTCTAATTTCGTTGTGCCGATCACCTCCAGGTAGGCATCTGTCCAGTAAAGTACTTCGTCTTCAAAGTCGAAATCGAAGCTCATACAGTATAATATACTCGGTATATCTAAAAGACCATATCTATAATCTGATGACGTCATATCCACGTAGTATATCCCGTCATTTGACGTCACTAGCATGAAGTTCTCCAATGTGATATCTTGCGATATTCATTAAACGATAAAAAACATCTGTTAGTATATTGTCCTATTCGATCGGTAGGCTTGGCACACCCTTTGTTTTGTTCATAAAACGACCGATCTGAAAATATCACAGCTTTACGATGTTTAAAGTCACCAAGCGATATGTTTGATAAATCACGCCCTCGGGCGCTGACGTTTTGTGTGACCTAAATGTGTAAGGACGTTCACATCGTCGTTGATTGGTGATCTTCCATGAAAATATAAAAAAAAAACTTTGTCTTTAGAGATTTACCACATTCTTAATGACGAATGAATACACACTACAAGCAAACGATTATTTATGTGGATAGTATGCCACATCGACGCCTTTGTCACCGCAGAGGGCGCGACTCATCGGAACTGCGTGATCCAGATTCACAAAAGAAAATAGAGAAGAGGCTATTGTCTTTTGAACCATTTAAACACTTACTGAGTGCACAAAGATCGTCAACATCCTTGTCCCAAATGCCCCCTTCCACACACGTTATAGGGTCGCTGGTCGTTGGATTGAATAATCCGAGGCAGGTGAACTGACATGTTGTTCCAACCACGCCTGTACAAGTACGAGTGAGCGACCCATAAGGAATGCTCAATGGACACATCTCGGCTAAAAAATAAGTATATGCAAATTTGAGTGAGGTTTTTCTGTTCACGTATATGCGAAATGAACCATACGTGGATGAATCTATACATTTCAATAAATACAAAAAATACAGTTTAGTCATTGCATCAAATCACACTGTGAAATTGTCTTTTTCTCACCTGGAACACAGCTGCTATTGCTCAAATCACACACACAGTCGGCGACACCGCGAAATGGTATACAAAGTTGACCGGGTTGACAAGCCTGGCTGATGGCACATGGGTTCGTGTCTGTAACACAGAATTAGGGAAACTAAAGCAATTAAGACGTTAACGTAGAGGGACTGTGGTTAGAATCAACAACTTGCATGTTTAGGGTTGAGAATATAAACATATATTACAGGAATTTGATAAATAGATTGTTTACTTATTGTATTTGGTAGTGGCAACTTTGCAAGGCTTTAACCGGGAGACACATCCCTGGTAATCACGTGATCGCGCCAACGACTGCAGCGATTGGCTGATCGCATGTTTACTCCGCCACTGAACTTTAAACTACAAAGAATCGGCGACAGCTGAAGGCGAAGTCGCTATCATAACAATTATTTGGAAATGTCGATGTTTAATCGGCAAAAACGCAATAGACCCTATTATGACATCAGATTATTCATTAGATTGTCCGTTTGTTTAATAAATGTTCAAATATCACATCAAAGCTGGTCTGTAGGTGATTTCAATAACCGGTTTGTTTTGAATTAACTAGTATTTTAATCATTTATGATCACCAGTTTGAAACAACTCGTATCATTACATTTGTTCAGTTACCTAATTTTACAAGACGTAAAAAAAAAAAAAACACGTCAACTATCAAATCGACTCACTCTATACGCATGCGCACTGCTTACCTTGATTTGTTGGTTGAAGTCGGTCATCGTATATCGATATCGCTTTAGGTTCGCCCGATGTATGTAAAACATTCTTTTGCCTTTGAAGGTCATGGTTGAAAAAAACTACCGAATTTTCTTCTACTTGTATCCACGCAATGATATCCTGTAAACACAATTCAAATCTTTTAGCGTTAGTAAAGACGTGTTGCTTGGTATTACTGAATTTACGGGACACTTCGATCATGTGATTGGAAAATGAAATGAAGAAAACTACAGACAACTCAAAACTTAGATGGAAGGCCAAACGTGTTCTTATTAATACAATTACAGAATATAGAGCGGGAAACTCACCTGATTGTTAGCGATTCCATTGAACGTTCGTCGATGCGTACTTTCATCTAGCAAAAGTCGCGCCTGGCCGTCGATTCCGATAGATTCAATGGTATACTTTCCATTGTCTGCCCAGACAATTCTTTGGAGAAAAAATAAAACAACGTAACAGTTTATAAAGCAGTTTCCTTCATCATGTTTTTTTTTTTAAATTTAAGATTTTTTAACTAAATATTTTTTTTGTTTTTTTCATTTCACAAAATGAACCAACAAACTGCTTACATAACTTTTCATAGATTTTGATCAAGACCTGTGAGTGTATGTCTATTTTGTCCAAAAACAACGAAATCGCGAAGAAATACATAAAAAAACAAGCAAAATATTGTACAAAAATTTTGGCGGGAAAGTGATGGCGCTCAGAGGTTCAACTGAGAATCGTCATTTTTGTTTGGATCGATTAAAGACTAACCTGTTCATTTGATAGTCTATCGTCATAGCAACGGGCGTGATTATATCAGTGTCGACCAACGTCACTCTGTCTCTTCCGGACAAACTGGTACGCTGTATGCGAGCTGATTCGCCACTGTCGGCCCAGATAAGATATCTTTAAAGAACAACGGGAACATTAAATCGATACGTGCGGCCATGAAACATACTTGGAGACTTAAACTGATCATTTTTTTTACTATTTTTCGAAATTCGAAATTTAATTCAAGGTCAAACATAATGCCAACACACAACTAATATACATTTCATTTGTACACGCAAATGCGCGATACACACCAAAAGAAGGTACATCTCATACTGGTTTAATATTGGCTGTTAATACGTAATAAATATACAAAATGCGTACATGATTATTATGCGTAAAAACATATAGTTACGTGCTTACAGTAAATAATTGTTTATGTCTCGAGATAAATTCGACCATGACATGACATGTTATTACATTACAGTACATCACGTTACATTACGTTACTAACATCACATTACATTACATTACACCACACCACGTTACGTCACGTTACATTGTATTACATTACATCACACTGCGTTACGTTACGTTACGTTACACTACATCGCGTTACTCACATCACGTTACGTTACATTACATTACATTGCATTACATTACGCATCATGTTCAACTCACTCTTGTAACGGATCTAACACAATAGCTTGTGGGTCATCGATTCCAGAATTCAATAACATACCAGCTTTTAAACCATCTAGTCTTGATACGAATATGGCTCCACTCACTTCTCCTATTTTTCCACGTGTCCAGTATAAATTATCTGAGACCCAGTCCACCGCTAGATCTATATTAACAATTATTAAATGGGTTCACTATATTGTAATCAGAGTGGCACTAGTTTCACCACGCAATAAGCCCACAGCTAGAATTATGGGATGTCATCACAAGAAGCAACGTGTGTTGTGATAGGTTAGTATTTGAAAGATAAAAACTGGACAGCCAATGATGACAACTCTTTTTTTCGGTTGCAATTTGTATCATAAATCACGAACATCCAGGCGAGGGGTCGAAGACGTATGTACTATTGGGAAGTGAAATTCGCTACAAAAGGCGGCGAGGGCTGACTTTCGCTACATGTGTTTACAATAGCATAATAATATGAAAAATGTTAGAAACTTTCTAAATGCTCCGGCAAAACAAATCTATCCGATTTTATAACTGGCAAGGAACCCTCTTCACTTACCTGTCACGCGTCCTGCCTCGGACACTATAGTCTCAAAGCTTTCACCCTCGCGAAGTCTGGCACGTGTTATTGCATTCTCTGATGGCTGATACACATACAGCGTTTCCTGAGCGTGGTCGAAATCCAGTGACGTCACGTCGACATCAAAAACACACCGCAGCGCTTCGGACAAATCGGACAGATCGCCAAGGTGCGAGGGTGCAACACATATGCTTGTTTCGTTTGCCAGTATGATCTTGTGTCCCGGAATCAAATGGTCATCTGCAACATATAAATTAACGCTAGCATAAAATGTCCCATTTCGACTTTACCACCCTGTATACCGTGATTAAATACAAAGTTATAAAAAATATAGTTTTAGGACACTATTTATATTATGCTTGAATTGTTGAAAATATATTTGACGTCACGGTGTTCAGAAAGCATTGGTTTTAATGTGTTTCCTCTCCTTTGGTTAGTTATGAATATAGAAGAATAAGAATAAGAATAAAGTAAGGGGAAAAGTTCCAATCCAATCTAAAGCTTCTCGACAAACCATGTCGATTAAGCGCATGACCAAAACAGGGTGTTATATATAATTGAGTCCCAAGCGATGATAACAACTCACGCTATGAACGCAAAGGCATATGTAAGCTTGTTTGTAAGCAATGACACGCTATGGCCATCTGGCGCATGCGTAGGTGACGACTCTCCCGCTTTAACTATACATGTACTACTAAATGTTATATTTACTATCGTGATCCATTTCCTCTAGTCACATTTATTTCGGTTTTCACTAATTGTCCGAGGACTTTAATGGCTGCCCTAAATAGTAATTATCTATCTGCGGATTAATCGCATTTATTTGATTATCACTTGTACACCAGCTGACTGTGGACTGATCTTAAATAACGCAGACACCACAATCAACTGATTCGGCTATGATCATTCCATGTTGTAAACAAATAGGCACAACGTATTATTACTACCTTTGTAACATTGGGACGTCACATCTTCCTGTTTGATATACCCATATGTACATAGACATTGGTGAGTATTGTCCGTGGCGCTCACACACAACTGGTCGCACCCACCATTGTTTTCTGAGCATGGATCTGAAGAAGAAAGAATATACATCAACCGATTGTACATGTGACTATTATATAACCCTTATCCTGCCAGTCTATGAACTTTTACATTGATCAGATAACTGTAAACAGACACTAAATATTATACGAATAGATTAACCCGTTGGTTGTCATACATCGTCTTGTCAATTTGTTAATGAAATATGCGCTCATCGTGCATTTTAGCTCACATGTGTGCGAAGAACACAAGGGCCGTGCATGTGCATATTAAGTGAATAATTTGCATATTAATTTTCCTTTTTCAGCTGGTGCAATAAGTAAAACTTATAGCTTCTTCCTGATATTGTCGCGTCTCGATGGCCTGCGTTGCCTTGTCAACTTCTACAACCTTGATAGTTCTAACGCGTACATGCGGCTCTGTTTCAATTGTTAGAACGAACGTCCTGTGATCTAAAAGCCCTGCAGGTGACCATAGGCCAGCGTTGAGTCGTGATCAAATCCTGTTCGATATAACAGCCTCCACACTCACACCGGTGGGCCAGACTTAAGTAAAACAGGGATATGCATGTAATTATTGACGGATCCAGGAATTCGGTAGGGGGGGGGGCACTCCTATTGATGTATGCATGTTGGTGGCGCTAACTCTTCCTCGTTCTAGGTTTCGGGCTCCAAATTTGGAGTTTGCCTCCAAGTCTTCAAGACGCTGGGTAATGTCGCTGTTAATCTGTGTCATTTGTTTCGTCAGTGCGAGGTCCGCGTCCTTCAAAGTATCCATGAGCGCCACCCAGTTGTCCACTTGGTCGCCTCGAAGTGTAGCCTGCGCACACGTACATTTACGTACATAGTAAGTATTAATTATTTCATTTCAGCATGCGTGTATTCTTAAAAGCTTTTGAGTGAATATTGATCATATTTGACCCCTAGTTACGTTGGGGTCATGTTAAGTATTTATTTAGCATATTATTTTTATTATTGCATCCTGTGTAAACATGGCCTTAAATGCTTCTTTTTACCATTGGCGCGAGATTCAGAGATCATTGCCCTTTAGGACCATGCCCGTATCACCTACTCTGACTGTTATTTTGATTTTCGTTGGTTTGATTCTCCCGAATATTGTTATGAAACCATTATGATTACTTATATTGGGTATTCACACGGGAGCTATGCGGAGCTTTCTTCGCTTTCTAGTAACTTGGACTCGTATACATGTATTTCGATACTTTTTGACCAATTAGACATAATTTACTATTGGCTAAAGGTCTAGACGAATATTGCCGGTGTTATTTTATAAAATAACTAAGAACTATCTAGTACCGCCTTAATATCAGTCGTTGCAAATTTTAAAATATGCAACATTGTCGTAATCCAGTGAAGTCACAATATTAACAAAATTGTTAATAGTTTTGTTAATACTGTAGACCAAATCGAATTATGATTTATCATGAACAAAAAATGTAGCGTTTACAGAACACACACCAGTGTTCGTTATGATGAAAAAAATCAAAACCACTAATACACAGCTGTAGTGGGCGCTATCCTCGGGGGCGGAGCAGATGTTCCACGTTGCTAAGACGCGCACCACTGTACATGCATTTCTATGGGCTCTGTGCGCGCTGCTGTGGAACGCCGGTCGAGCCGGTGAAAATTCGAGAAAACAACACAAACTCAACTTTGAAGTAATCACGAACAACCAAATTTATATATGTTACACACGTAGGGCTAATCTTGTTGCACTGTTCAGAGGAGTCTCAACAGTTATCCCAAAGTACCGTTTTCTGCGAGTTTTGGGCCTTGTTTTCACCGCCGCGGGTTGCCAGGCGGTGAAAATGCCCGGATGTCCGCCCCCGAGGATTGTGGGTAGACAGTCGCATGCAGAACAAGTACGCGATTTACTAGACGCGCCCTCTAGCGACGACTAGCTAGCAAACTACTAGTAGTAACTAGACCTCCCAAAAAACACCGTATATAATACAACGTTTTATTTAATGAAGAAAGACTTACTGGATGTAGTTGGTTGACGGGCACTGTCGAAGTAACTGATGCCAAGGGGAATCGCGTCACCTAATGGGTATATCAAAGCTGATTCCACCGAAGAATTATTCCTTGGTACAACGACGATTTCTTGGTAGTGAAATTCGCTAATAAAAAAATAGTCCTAATGAAAGAATTGATAAAAGACCAAAGATAAAAGTTATGCTTTCAACACATGAGGGCGGGGGAGGGGTCATGCTATTTTCCATAATTATCCTGTCTTTTCCATGGAATGTACATCTTCAAGTAGGATGTGTGCCAACAGTTATAAACTCAGTTCGATCTTGAACGCCAGATTGGTTATGTAAGTTGTATGCACATGGAGCTGCTAGTTATCATACCTTTATTGACATAACATTTCAATAATAGCCACTATACCTTGCTTAAATCGACATAATATGGATAATATAAACCGCCATCTACATACTCAACACGGATGTCTGAAACGTTACCAGTTACGCTGACAGAAAAAAGTCCTTCCAACCATAGATCGGTGTAGAATATCCTGCAATAGCATAGATATGTAGTAAACATATTACACTTACTTGGGTTGGTTTACTGAATAGTTAATCTCAAATATATATGAGTTTATTCTCGAATAATACTATTTGATAATTGCAATCAACTTCACATTACTGAGCAATACATTGTGGGAGAACATGTATGTAACGGACAACTATTTGCACTAAAGTACTACACTATTATTTGTTTAATGTTTGTACAGTATTGGGGATTTATATACTAAGTAAGTTATAATATATAACGTCATTCCATGCCATCGAACAAGTTATTTCACTATAGAAACTAATTGTAACAATGGACAGTTTTGCCGTTTTTATGATATTGCGGACTCTTTTTTCCTTAAAAATTGCCTCAAAGTTTTCATTTGCAAAAGCACGAAGAAGTTTACATGTATATATATAGTCACCAGTCCAGTTCGGAACTCCTTAATATACAAACAATATATATTAAATATTAGTTTAGCTTTACCTTTTCTGCCAATGATCTAGAGTTAAACCGTGCGGATATACCAAATAGTTGTTTTTGGCAATAATTGTTGTTCTGTTCTCGCCGGATAATGTAGACGACTCGATCCTAGGATCGTCTGAATTCATATCGGCCCAGTACAGCATCCTGTTGATTCAAGTAGTACACATAATAGAGTTACATCACGTGGTCAGACAGTATAATGACGTAACATCATCGAACGTAAAGATGGCCATGTCGTTGAGGAGGTCAACATCAAGTGAAAATTAAAGGATCGATGTATTCATGTTCGAGCCCGAATGTCGGGCAGGTGAGTACGATGTTTGAAGCGTCGACTGAATGATGAACTCATCTTGAATGTCAACATTATTATTATAGGGTCTATGATGTAATCCTACTCATTTGTTGATTTATTTATCAAGCATCGACGAAATCTCGTTGGGAGCGAGAGAATCACGAGACTGGGCTCCCCTAAAATAGTGTTTTATTTGTTCCCGTCATCGCGTCCACTGCCCCCCCCCCCCGACGTATGTAACCATAGTGTTTGAAACAGTGGGCGCGATGGCGGTTGAGAATGAAACACTATTGGGGAGGGGGCATAAACAAATCGCGTGGCTTTCTCGTTCTCAACGAGATCTCGGCGGCCATTCACGAATAAGGTCAATTGTAGAAAATATTTCAGGATTCGCTCGTTTTTCAATACTATGGGTCACAATGCGCGTATAATTATGTCATCAAATATATCGTATACTACTAGCAGTCCTAAAATATCAATAAATCTAAATGATACCGAGAATTATGACTTTTTATTTACGTTATTTCAAAATGTTCCAATGTATTCCGTTTGCCGATACAAACCACTTTTTCATTGTGAATTACAAAATTTATAAATATTCATAGCAATTGAAGATATAGGTTTGTTGTGTTTCAGCCATTATGACGGGGAACGTAGTAAAAAGTTGTTCAGTGCACTGACCCATTGACGGCATCCACAGCTATGTCACCAGGCTCCACTATTCCTGTCTTCAACAACGTGTGATGGTAGGTTCCATTGTAATCGCACATCATGATCCAGTTATAGTCGGCATCGGACCAGTATACGTTATTAGCCACCCAATCGACCTCTATCCCCGCCACTCCATCCGAGATGCCCTCAAACAGAACGCTTACTTCTCCACTCTTTAAAGACATCTTATTAATTGTACGTCGTATTATGTCAGGCCAAAATACGAACTCGTCTTCAAAGTCGTAGGCCAGAGTAATTTTAATCTCAGACACCCCGTCATGCAGCACGTTCCTTTCGACTGTCTGTTCCGCCTGAAGTCGCTGGTACAACCCGTCGTCGTCGTAACTGAATGACCACAGCTTAGATTGGAAATATAACGCCGCATTCAGTGCATCGGTGTATAACAGTTTAGTATCTTGACAGACGCAAGCTGTAATAAATTAACACGTTTCATCAAATAAATTTGTATAATTTAAAAACAAAAATGCCCCAAGAATTGTAACCAATAGTAACCAAAAAAGATATTGAAAAAATGTATGTAAAAATATTGAATCATGTTAGCGGTAAAAATGGCGGCGAAATGTCAATGAGCCGTCGACTTAGATTTTGTTATATTCCAGTTTATGAGAAACGGCAGATTATCTTGTATTACCACATCTATGCATGGTTTGAATATACAAGGATTGTCTACGGTCCAAAAAGGATTTACAAACAGTCTGAGCACATGTTACCTATTGTCTCATTGTAATAAAAACGAATAAATGCGAAATAATATCCAACTCCAACGCAAATAATACTGTTTGCAATAAAGAATTTACAGTTTCGTTCATTTCTTGAGATTTTTCTGAAAAGAATAGGGGAACACGAGATCATTTGGGGGCGGGGTGATGAGTATGTGCGGGTCCGGACGTTCAAAGCACGTTCACCACGCGTGACATGTAGTACATCTTACGTGGTTGCTGTTTCGCATATCATACAGGTACATCTACGCATGCGCTTGTATTTGTGCAGTTACGTGACACGAATCCAGTTACCTCTACGTACAGTAAGCAATATTGTGGCTGTTTCTTCACTTTCAATGCACCGATCCGATGAAACGCGAAAACAAGGCAAACTGACCATCTTATGTTAAGTGGTAATGGCACGGAATGTTTACGTAAATGTCGGCATTAATCTATGTTTTTTTTTATTATATTACCTAAAACGGGAAGAAACGGTGTGCATACAGGGATCCGTGGTACATCATGGCCATTTCACAATGTAATCTCATTCTTACAATTAATTAAATACAAATTTATTTGTGACTCGCTGTTAACATAACTCTGTACTATGGTATTGGTGATATATGAATTGGGTGCCATAGGATGGTACTTGGTGGCCAACCAACCTAATCAAATATGTATTTTGCATTGTACGAGTGCAAAATAAGTTATTAGGATATTAGGATATTAGTACCAGCTGTTTTATACGCGTGCGCATTGGCCGATCCTGTCAAATCTCGTCGTCTGTTTTGGGGCGTGTGCCGCGTGTCTGGTCGATGTGAAATTGCTTCAGCCATTGGGTAACGGAATTAACTGGTGTCTGTGTGAAAACCGCTGTAAAGTGGGGGTAAAATGAATTTGCGCGGTTTTACCAACATAGTAAACACTGAGTAAACCAAACTTAGAACTCTCAATACTAGTGCAGACGACTATGGTTGAACAATCATGAGAAATAAATGGCGGGACTTTGGTGTTGCACAACACAGAAATAAAAGACACGCCCACAGTTG
Source organism: Saccoglossus kowalevskii (assembly GCF_978046115.1). NCBI lineage: Eukaryota > Metazoa > Hemichordata > Enteropneusta > Harrimaniidae > Saccoglossus > Saccoglossus kowalevskii. The sequence continues at coordinate 21,882,653 of NC_140641.1, forward strand.
GACAACCAATCATTTTATTATTGGTCACGATGAACCACGGATCATCTGCACGTCCTTTGTAAACACCACATACACCATGTGCCGCCATCCAATGGCGGGATGAGCGGCTTCCTTTGTGTAAAATCAGCGTCAACTTCCTGAGAGAAACACAACGCACTTGCTAAGCCAGACCGTCTGGTGGCACCCTACTATTTCATTAATAACCAAATATACTTTTATTCCAGTTCCCGAATTGGACATTTGTTTATTTGGAGTAATTTCCAATTATACGCCAGGTCCTTAGTAATTAATGATTCCACGTATTTATTTGGCCGTTATTTGACAGACGTAAAATGCCAAAATGTTAATTCGTGGAAATTTAAACACACTGATACTGATAATGAATTAAAAATTTGCCAAAAAATACTAAATTTGCTATCTCATGGAAATAATTAAAATCAAAATATTTGGCAATATATTAAGTTTTGCGTCGCATGCACACGATTGAAATGTTATATAAAATGGGCCTAATATACTAATGTTGTATTTATTTATTTGTAAGAACGAGTTTACATCCTGGAATGGCCACGATGTACCACGAATCATACAGGTCATACTTGTTTACAACTCTGGAAGGACAATTGGAATCTACCAGGTGTGCTTGAGATTTACATAACAAACGATGTTTACGATAAGGATGCTGCCTGCATATCATCGTGAGACAGCTGCTAGCAAAACCACATTCTGATTGGCTCCTGTGAAAACCCAGGTGGTGTACCTGAAACTGCGTCATGTATGCTCTATAAATATGCTAGATTGAAGATAGTTGTGAACCACCAGTGATACAAGTTTCAATCATCATTCTGTGAATGGTCTGTCTGATATATTATTAAAAAAACTCGCATTCCCTGATTCTGTGACTCAGAGTTTCTGTGGCGATGCAGTTGGGTTGACGTGTGACCTCGTGATCCCTTGCTAAGAGAATTGCTGGACAATTTATTGTAGAGAATGCGTGAATAGATTATAAAATTACTCTGCATAATTGTTGTGTTTCATGCGTCATGAGCTATTTGAGACAAGATAAGGACGACCAGTCCTTCAATTACCAAATACTGGCAGACTTTATAATCTATGCAGTCCACTGTTACACAATAACTATATGACAGACCATCTTAACTTCCTACTGTGTGGTATGCAAGTTTACTTCATGCGTGATGGATGCAATATCCGTGACTTATCTGTAAAAATACATCGTGCCATGATAAATTTTGAGAATTTTGCATGGAACCTGTCTCGGGAAGTTCCATTCCCCGATGATGTGAATATTCTAGAAAATGTACACACCACTTTGTGAGAAATCTACGAATATTTAGCATTCGCTATAATAGTAAGGGTCAATTTGCGACCAGTGAATCGAATATGTTCAACAGAATTACCAACAACAAGAACACAATGCCTCGAAGTATGCAAAATAGGAACCACACATTGGTTGGACTTTGTCTTAAATTCCAGCGCTTTTCTTGTGTTGTAAATGTTGTCATTATCTCGTGGTCAGTTCCTTGTTTGTCAGTGAAATAGTGGTGGTCATACACGGCTTATACCGGAATAATGTATAACACACACGTAGCGTAGATTACTCAGTCATAATTCCAGTCTCATTGGGATTGTCGATCACACATATAATAAGTTTTTCTTTTTCCTACTATGATTTTCCTTTACTGATTGACATTATTATTATTATTTATTTATTTTTATTGCCAAGATTGAAAGCGAAATTGTAATTTAAACATAGTTATCAATTGTTTTCCATCACGTGATACATCTAATTAGCATGACATGAACAAACATAGGAATGTGACCCCGTTTTACGGAGAGTTTGGATTTATGCCTATTCCGCTGACATCAACACTCCCTTAGCATGAGAGCTATGCTGACGCCATGGGTGATTGACCATTGAATATTTTATGAGTGAATTTTATGTGACATGACACTGAATATCATGCTACAATATATTACAAGTATTGATTTTGTCTTTTATAAGAGTCTTCTCCGGGATATGCCCCAAATACAAGGCGTTATAGATGATACAAATAGGCAATAGGTTGCGCCTCGCACAAAGGTCAATAGTTCATCGACTGGTCGACTTTATGAGCCATACAGTTTACATGTATGACTATTACACTGTCTATCACTGAAATGTGAAGCTTTTGTTCATGAGTGATGCGGTGTAATAACCTGTCGCTGTGTTGTGTTGTTTTTAACCCAAATACATATGTACATAGTAAATCCATTGCATAACAATTATACATGTAAACTGCATGGCTCATAAAATCGGTCAGTATTTGGTAATTGATGGTCCTGTTGCATTTGTCTTTTTCCAAATGATCCATGAGATACAATTATATAGATCCATTCCTATAATAAAACTATTCAAAAATTGTCTAACAATCTCGAAAAATTGGAGAATTTTGAATACTAGTATAGGTATCAGAATTCTGCCCAGCCTGATTTCTACGAAGACTACCTTTGCACATTGTTAAATAATTAATAAGGCACAGATATGAAATGTTCTATTTATATGACACCTGTAGATTCTCGCATATCTTTTTATCGATCATCGAAATCATTAAAAATAATCAATGTAGCAGCTCTATTAAAATGTATAATCCGGCTACAGAAATCACTTTTTAAGGGAAGCTCAAAAGAAGAGAGTGGTGTATGTTCAGGGTTTAATTTGCTAAAATGGCAATGAATGAGAGGGTAGTTTTCACGTGCATCAGGTTTTACTAGTGCTAAGTGACTATAAGGGTACCGCCTTCAGTACGGCAACCGTGGAGGCTCACAACATGGCATTTTATAAAACAGTTTGTTTGCAATTCATTTACATTTTCAAAATTCATCTTTATTTTATAATCCCTTTTTAATAACCATTTCCGGTTCTGAAATCGATTTTTAAAATTCACTTACGTTTCTGAGACACATCAGTTTTTATTTTGAAAACCAATTGTTTAAATCCATTTTCGTTTTTAAAATCCATTTTCATTTTAAAATCCATTTTCATTTTTAAAATCCACTTTCATTCTTAAAATCCATTTTTGTTTTTAAACTGAATTTTCATTATTTTAAATCCATTTTCATTTTTAAAATATGTTTTCATTTTTAAAATCCATTTTCATTCTTAAAATCCATATTTGTGTTTGTTGACCTTTGAACTATAGGTATACATGTATATGTATTTTTCACTTTGAAGCAAATTTTCCATCTGAATTCAAAAAATCACTGTTGTTTTCCGCGTATCGCATTAAGTTTAACATAATTAATTATTTTCAATGAGATTCTCATTTCGATTCGATATTCGATTTGTGTTTTCAATATCATTTCAGCTTTCAATTTCAAAATCTATTTTCATTTTCGCTTTTTGACCTGTGACCTCGCCTTCTGACCTTGCACCACGAGGCTACTAGAGATCCTTATTGAAAAGGGTTATAACATAAAAATAAATTTTCAAAATGTAAATGAATTGTAAAGAAATTATAAAATGCCATGTTGTGAGCCACCTCGATTGCCGTAGTTCAGCCATTGTTTTCAAGTGTTCCAGTATTTACTAGCGCTGAGTGACTCTAAGACTACATCGTTCAGCCGCTGTTCAGGTGCCTCATTTACTCGTATTGAGTGACTATAAGGCCTTCGGCCATTATTCAAGAGTTCCAGTGTTTACACGTGTGTTGACTGGCACCAAGGCCACTTGCTTTATCCTATAACCGTAACACCCCGGACAACAGCCAAACACATCGAGTGTACTGTGGGCACTTGCTGGGACCTTACAGTGTATCGGTTGCTGAAATTGACGTAATATCCTTCATCGCCATGGCAATAAAACTGAAATCGCCACCAAACAACCCTTCGCCGGTGTGAAATAGATATAATTAATATAATAAACTCATTTCAGATTATAATGTTGTTTTTCTACGTACGAATTGGTGTGCTTTTCTTTCCCCTGGAATAATAGGTGCGTCGTGAGTAAATCGTTTGTCTGGGATGTGTGCCAACTTGCACAAATGCGACGCATGTTAAAACTGTAAGGCGTAATATTACACAAGTCACAACGTACACGGTTTTTAATTTGTTACTGCTACCGCGGGGTTTTCAAGGCCATGCACGGTGAATTCGCTTAGCCTACCCCAGTCCAAAGACACTAGTGTCTTTGCCCAGTCCAAGTTGCAAATAATAAAAACATAGTAGAAGACGTTGACACCCTGTAATCGAATCTGGCGTTGTAATTAGCATATTCAGTGGCAATTGATATCCCAGGCGAGAACAAGGTCAACGCTAGTCAGAGGCTCACACTTGACTTTCCAAGCAGAGTTCCTCCATGTTGTTTTCCTTGTACATCTTTTTAAGACGCAAATTAGGAAGCGAAACCCAATGGAAAAAAGAAGAAGTGTTTGTGCTACGTGTAAGAACCAACGAATCGGGTTACATTGGAGAGAGGGGGGGCAACAACTGAAATGGTCAACGTCATCTCTACATACCTGTCATAAACTGTGCTATTAGCAGTGTGGTTATTACTATACTTCTGTCCATTGTTGTCGATGGCTCTGTACGGTGGTGATAATTGCCAATAATACGGAATCAGTTTATATCATGGCGTGGTCAACCATTCATTAACAATTGGTACCCGGCCGACGCATACATACGAGACACGGTCGCAAACGACGAACTTTTTAGTATGCTATGTGTTTATTTCTCATGCAAAGTAGCTTAACAAAAGGCAATGTTTTCACCTCATAGTACCACTAGAACAACGGGATTCAATGGATTGTATAGACCTATCGCTTTGCATACAAGTAAATGTAGTTCCCAAAACGAAACGGTTAATAATCTGTGTCGTCAACAACGCCGTCACAGCCTGAGTCGTATTTGTTACTACGCGCATGTACGAGCCATGTGCAACATACAAGTTCAATGCCTGGTCACTCACAGTTATTCCGTATTGCAGCGACTGTACTTGAGATCCAATATATTATACGATTACAGTCAAAATACCAGTAAACTGACGGCACAATGGTTTGTGAAAGTAATTATTATTTCCATCTGGACGAAATTTCTTTTTTTGTGTGCGAAATTCTAATTGGTAATTGTTGGTAATTTCTGTGCTTGGTCGCATACGTATCGCTGATCAGACTGACACACGGGAGAACAATGCACGCTTCAGTTTATTATAGAATTTAATACATGATTTATTATTCACCGAATGAACAAGGACTGTATGTATATATTGCTACTTATACAGTTCAGTTCATTCATTTGGAGAAAATTAGTACCACTTGAAAGTCTCGGACAATAAATGAAAGGATAAATGGAAAGCGTAACAAATACGTATTGCAATAGTACCTATAGCGTACTATGATAACGGCTCGGTGTAAACTTTTGTCACATTCACAAAATGAACCTGTACAATTTTTCCCCGAAATTTCAAAAGCATAATGTAACAAGAAAGTATGTTCATTTGTTCAAAAAATACCAAAAGATAATACAAGAATTTGTGAAAATTGTTGTACCGAAATTTTCGCTGGAAAAATTGAATGGGTTAAACGCAGACGACGTTGACTTTTCATTTGAGTATACATACTACAACAAACGTATGAAGATTTATATATAAAGGCGTCGTTATCGCGTGTCGCCATCCAACCCGTAAATAAAGGTGGCAGTGAGTACTAACGCCGTGGAAGTTGAAAATCAAGAATAATTTATAAAAGCCAGAACACGAAATATAAGTAATGATTCCCTACATTTACAAGATTAGAATCGCGGAAATAAATATACATGTCATAAATTTGATTATTTAGAAAAAAAATATTGATATAGCAAACTATGTTATGACATACTTTACAAAACATTGCAATTAGACATGCGTTTTGAATTTCTAATACGTACAGAAAACTCGAATGAATACAATAACATATACCAATGCAATGTGAATAGCGACATACAATACCAAACAAAACGATATATGTTAATCCAGTGTGAATATCGACATACAATACCAAACAAAACGATATATCCTAATCCAGTGTGAATATCGACATACAATACTAAACAAAACGATATATCGTAATCCAGTGTGAATATCGACATACAATATCAAACAAACCGATATATCGTAATCCAGTGTGAATATCGACATACAATACCAAACAAACCGATATATCGTAATCCAGTGTGAATATCGACATACAATACCAAACAAACCGATATATCGTAATCCAGTGTGAATATCGACATACAATATCAAACAAACCGATATATCGTAATCCAGTGTGAATATCGACATACAATACCAAACAAACCGATATATCGTAATCCAGTGTGAATATCGACATACAATACCAAACAAACCGATATATCGTAATCCAGTGTGAATATCGACATACAATACCAAACAAACCGATATATCGTAATCCAGTGTGAATATCGACATACAATACCAAACAAACCGATATATCGTAATCCAGTGTGAATATCGATATACAATACCAAACAAACCGATATATCGTAATCCAGTGTGAATATCGACATACAAATACAATTCTTCTAAATATGGGTTTGTACTATTTGAATATCCCGTGAGTCAACAGGAATAAGCACGTGATCTGGTGGATCCGACATACTACCATTTTCACTGTAAATGGGGTTTCTCGTTGCACCATTCCGATTTATCTCGAATTCAACTTCGTTGTAAATTGGCTTTGGAACTTCAAGTTCCAGTTCTGTTTCCGTTACATTGTTACCAAAACAATTCTTTAACAGCACGCTCTGTTTCCTGAATTGTGTTGAAAAAAAGATTAAAAACAAAACGATGAACCATTTAATAATTAATGTGGATGTTTTGTTTCGTTTTTAAATATAATTACCAGTCGACAAACACAATGTCTCATTTGTTGATTTGTGCTTTGGGGATATCATAGTAGCGAGTATATGAGGAGTGCATTGTACCTGTATAATGACATCAACTCGGACAATATTCGGGAAGCGTAATATGTTCCATACGTTATCAACAATGTCATTGTGACTTTTGCGAAATTCTACAATCTACTTTAAAACGACTCGTAACACACGATCAAATAAGTGGAAAAAATGTATCTGTACTAATCCCGTCTGTAAGACTATGTTCTTTGTAAAACATAATTATGAGAAAATAAAACGATATTTATTGTCACGAGTTAGTACGTATTCTATTCATAGACAGACTCATTATTCGAATGATATTTTAATGTGCATTCCAGTATAAGATACATTAAACTTACACGAAGAGTTAGCTTCCTGTTTGCAGTGGAATGGCGCAAACAAAAAAAGATTACTGGGCAGTGTAAACTAAATACAACATCCCTCATGGCTTTTGTAAAAAGGAGTTTCGCACCAATAAGAAGTTAGTTAGATAAATGACGAGTGTGAATACAGGAATTTCATTACAGAGAGCTGTTAATTTGAAATCTGTATGTAATGAAATTCGCTTTAGAATACCAATACCAGTACCAATACCAATACTAATAACTCCATGTTTTCGACTTACCTGAATGAAATGAATATCAAAACTACGCCACCGACGACGAGAATGAGGGCGACAATACCAACCACAACGCCAATAATGGTCATCGACTGGGAGTTTGATGGATATGTAAATCTTCTAATATCCCCGGAAATATTCAAGTATGTATTATTAGAAGCAGTGACGTCAGTGGTGGGTTCAGCCGACATCGTGGTTAGTACTGTGAAATGAAGTGGGGTTTAGTTTAGTTTGGTTTAAACAATTTATTTCATTAAGAAACGGATAGTTTTTGTTGCATTCTGAACAGTTCCAATAGAATTCATCTTAAATGGCTGCATGTGAAATAAATGCACATTTAAGTGATTTGTACGTACACTTTATACAAAGCGCATGCGCATTTATGTGGTTCAATATGTCATGATTACTTTAAAAGAACGAATGCGTGTCAGAAGACGAACAAAATCCATATTATATCATAATTGTAAATGTTTTGGTAACAAACAAGACAATTCTCAGTGAACGCTGTGATTAACTGCGATAATTCAAAGACGTCGGTGTTCAGTGTATAGAAATCACCGATCAGCGCTTGGATGGTGAGCGGAACATTTGGCGGACTGGTGTTGAAATCCTCGATTAAAAAACAAAAATGGGTTTACCATATTCTGATAAAAATGCAAATGACACATTCGCTATGCATTATACTCAGAGGGTTGATTGAAAGAGAGAAACAAGTACATGCTGCTAGGACTAGTTTTAAAATTCGAGACATAGAACGACCTCAGCGTTTTAGAATACATAAACTTACTACTAAGTTGTGTGTATCTTTTAACATCTTTCGGAGAATCCATGTGGAATCCTTCCATTACTAGGTTACTATCTTCGTGGGTATGTCGGTTGATTTCATGAACGGCACCACTGATAAAATCAGTCCAGTAAACATAGGTATCAGTCACCACTAAACCGTAACAACTAGAATCAGCAGCGATGTCGAAAACAGCTTGTCTTCCGCTGCCATCCAAGTTGCATGATTCGATCACGTGACGTGAGCTATCGCACCAGTATAATTTCTCCTCTGGAATTTAATGAAAAATAAACATCAGTCAAAAGATCGTTAGTTGATGCATGCCGGGATATCTTCGTCTGAAAGAAAAGCGTTAATTTTGAAGCACCTAATTCATCGCGCCTCGAGGTGTGTAATGTGGGTTCCATGCGACGTTTACGACGTGTGTAAAATGCGTGGTCTATTTACACTAAATTCGAACACGTACTTTATGACTTTATGTGATGTTCTTTAATATGGCTCTTAGAATCACGTTTTTTCTTTCATAAAAGTATGTGTTGGTCTGCAACCAGATAGATGCAAGCTAAGGGGTAGCTTAGTTACAACTTTCTCTCAGACAGAACTGCTACTACGTTGTGTTTTGTGGAGAAGCGTGTTTCAATTCCGAGATTAAATATGTTCAATTTCACAAAAGTTTAAACAACGAAAACACAATGGGAAATACTTTCTGTCCACGACATCAGTCTCGTAAGAGCTTTTATTTAATATATATATATATATATATATATATATATATATATATATATATATATATATATATACTTTTTGAAATAATCTGAAATATCAGTAAGAGTAACATTACCTAATGTATCAAATGCCAGCCCGAGTGGCATTCCTAAATCGTCTTGGACTATGATTCTTCTGTTAGTACCGTCAACGTGACAAGCTTCGATTCTAGGATCTTTTCCCCAGTCGCTCCAATACAGGACTCTGGAGGAAAACATTATGCCAGTGGTAAAGTCAAATAAATTGACGGCAAATGTACAATTTGTTGTAAATAATTTCACCCGTGCACGCCCAACGATAATCGAATACGTCTTGACAGGGATATTTGGGACTAATCATATGGTGAAAATGTGATCGGAGTCACGTTAAACAGCTATGTCACTCAACAGGACAACCATCGACGAACATTAAACACAACTATACTATTTAAAAATCATAAGCGACACAAGTTCCATCAATCCGTACCAAATTCAACCGAAAACGTCCCGAAAATATACTTATATATAAATATGTAGATTTAGTGGAGATTCAGAATGTAATGATCGATACCGTATTGATCACGCAGAATAATATTCGTCGATATCAAAAGCTAAATACACGCATGCGCATGCGCTTCGAAGTTAATGGTACGTGCAAATTATTCAAAGCATATGCGCATTAAGGTTAAAGTTGATTGATTACATCAAACGTCCGAATACCATTTTGCGTGGCCAATAGTGTGCTCAGTTCAGTATGAACCTGCCATAACCGATGAACGAAAGAACAACCGAACGAAAGATGTGGTATTATGTTGAGAAATAAGAACATTGTTCGTACTGCTGTGTTTGGTGGAGTATCAACGCTCTCGGTTCATCCATATCGTACACCACGAGAGGTCGTCTGTTACTGCCATCATAGCTGGCTGATTCTATTCGATCTACTTCGGAATCAGCCCAGTATAACATCTCGTTTTCAGTGTCAATTGCGATGCCATCAGGATCTGTGAATCAATCAATCTGATATCAAACATTTGTTGACGTTTCTTGTTAGTAAAAGAAAAATCTCTCACACCAGTCGCAATACATCCATTATATTTCTTGTAGCTTTCACACACAAAAATTATTGAGAGCAGCGGTCTATGAAGGTGTGCAGTAACAAAGTACTTGAAATCATGTTTGGTCTATTTTCCAGGGGCCCCCTGACGGTGACAGAGCTTTGGTAGAGATGCTCGAGTATATGCGAGTGACAACCAACTTTTCGCATACTGTATAGAGAGAGTTACTTACACATTATATCTTGGTCTATTATTATTTCAGACTGACTGCCGTCAAGGCGTGTCTTTGCTATCGCACGTAGCGATATATCAGTCCAATACAGCGTGTCAGTATGGCTGTCGAACTCCACACCTAGTGGATATTGTACATCGCGTAGAGGCAGCACGTCGTGCTCGGGTGATGTTAGATCGATATAGTGAATACCATCTTTCGCGACAATCAACAAAAAGTCGTCAAGCGCAATATCTGTTGAGATAACCACGTGAGATAATTGCTGTTTAGCAAAAATCCTGGAACACACCTTTTCAATTACTAGTAACTGCGCCATCTAGCGTTGAAGCGCATCCGTGACGTAAATTGTTCAGAGCGTCCAGAATGTTTTGATCTATATTCACCCGTCAATACAAATTAATTATTTTGAAATCTTTCTACATTCTAAATGACTACACACTCTGTGAGATATTGCTTTCACCCACCTACGTCATTTTGACTTCACAGAAATTATTTCGTCACTAGAGGGCGCCACTTACAGATGAGGTGATATATTGAGATACTGTTTTGATCAATTACGATTGATAATGATTTTGGGCTTACCAAATACACACAGATCATCGACGTCCATATCCCATTGTGCATCAGTTAGGCACGTGACTGTTCCGGAATGTGCAGCGTAGAATTCATTCTCGCATACGAATCTACATACCCCTCCAAGCGAATTATCGCATGCTTCTTCCATCCGGCCATGAGGAAATGTTAATTGGCATCGTTCATCTGTGAAAAGAGGGGTATAGATTATTTTATCTGAGAGGAAAACGCACAATGACATGACTGGTCTCCAAACTCGAATGTTCATGCATAAAAAACACTGTGACTTAATTTTCAAGAGACACTAACCAGAAATACAGGACGACTCAGCGTGCGAACTGCACAGACATTCTTTGTCTGTCTTCAAAGGAATACATATTTCAGAACAACCTCCATTTTCGATATCACAAGGCCCTGCTTAAAGTAACCAATGTAATGTCAGTTAAGTTCAAGTCCTCATTATTTACGAAGTATTTATTCACCAGAGCGCCGCGTAAAAAGAACATATTACATATTAAGAATATATAACTGAATGACGAGTTTCAATTAAACTAAATAAGGATTCAGGAAAAACTGATGGAAAGACGGTGATATTGGGGAACCCAGTTCCATATCGGGTTTTAGTGTGAAAGTTTATGTTTATAACAGCGACTTCTAAGACAAGATTGAATCAACTGATATTTATTTAAAGCGGGGGAGTCGTCATCTGCGCATGCGACAGACGGCCATGGCGTGTCATTGTTTTACAAACAAGCGTCTACCCATGAGCATTTGCGTGTTCAGTTTGAGTTGTAATCGTCGATTGGGAGTCAATTCCCGCGCATGCGCAGGCGACGACCCCTCCGCTTTAACCTATTTTTAATATTCCACCGAATATTCATGATTTGTACTATGTAAAAAACGTGTTGCACTTTTATCGTCTGCTACCAATGACCATTAAAGCCTCCAAAATTACAATCGAATTCATCATATATCTTTTCCGCCATAATACATCGTTTATATGACGGAATACATATATTAGAATGCGTGTTTGACGTGTTACCAATTTATCTTAAGAGTCGTATATATGAAACACAGGATATAGTTGAAACAAAAATTAATGTCGATACTCACCTGCGGCCGTCTGTTGACGACTATTTGCAAACACCGTGATTGGTCCAGGGGGGTCAGGCGTTGTAATTCTTTGTTTGTGTTGTCCCGAATCAAAATCTATTATTTCCAAGGCAAGGTTATCTGTCTCTGTCCAGATTAGAATATCCTATTTAGAACAACACATAATGAACTAATTAAGAAAGAAATCATTCACATATAGTGTAAATATACTTTTTTTCCACTTTTGTCACTAACAGTGAAAATAAAATCCAGTGAAATAATGTTTTCCCCATGTTTAAACTCATCGAAATTCGGTGAAAATAAATGTCATATAAAACAGCTAAAATGTCTTTTTAATTTAATTCAAATTAAAATAAAGTATTTTACAGAAAGTTGCGCCCTCTGACAACGAGACGCTTCACTGGCGTATATGGGTGCAATGGACGCCGCTGATAGTGTTTTGATGTGTGTCGTCTGTGAATAAAAATACCGTTTTTTTTTTAAAGATACCCTATAATCTAATTTTAATTATTTAAAAAAACACATTGCTCTCATTCATGTACTTTATTTTGACGTCACAAAAGCGCCTGGTCAATACAAAAGTGTACAGTATTTGTAAAGTCCATAATGGTACGTCTGATGAAAAGACCAAGTGGTGGGAATCGCACTGTGGGAAAGACACTGTATATTAGTTTTTACATTTTAATGTACTAATCATTGAAACATAGAAATACGATAGTGATAATATTACACTCATTCATCTATACTTTGAAAAAGAGTGTTTTTCGCCTAAATATTGACCTAGATTTATAATCCATAGGTGTGTTATATGGCCAATTCTCAGAGAAAATTGCGATACGTTTGGAATCGGAACATGCTTGCTGAAATTTGACTAATTGTTCTTGAGAAAGTTACACTGTATCAATGTAAAGTAACCCTCATCTTGGACTTCACTCCAATTATGCATTGTTTCGTTCTAACGATTCACCCAATTAACCCCATGATTTATTCGATATATTTAATAGGTCGGTGCCAAACTAACATGTTTGTAATTCCGTATATGCCCAGTCTCAGAATGTAGCACTGAATCATGATGTTCATATTTGTCAATGGCCCTAACAGAATCGTGCGGTTTTTGGGCAAGTAACACGCTGTTAAAGTACGTAAAATCAAAACAATGGTTACAATATGTTCCGAGCACTATGTAGGATTACAAATTAGAATATCACGTGACCAGTGCTGTTACCGCGTTATAATGTTACCTGGAACACTGCTAGACCGCCAATCGTTCTGACTGAGTTACTCGAGTCAATCACAGTGCGAGCGCTGCCTGTAATCGTAATGGATTCGATTGTTCCGCGGGTTTCATCCGCCCAGAAGAGTCTGTCAAAAAATATTGGGTTACAATGAATGGGAGAACATGGAAAATGACAGCATCAACATTACGTTATTAATAAGAAGTTTCTTGTGAGAATTAGTTTAAGCAATTTTTTAAGCAATTAATTCAATTTTTTTCAGGGCCTCGTATACGCGCAATTCTACAACACTGACATTTCTGCCGTTCTTTTGCAAACAAATGACACCGTGACACCAAGGCATATATCAATGTTCAGACAGCATTCCGCGACATGCAAGTTCGTGACGTCATTTTGACGTCGCGAGTGCCTTGTAAATCGAGGAAATATGTGTATTGACCGATCAATTCTAGATGTATCGCCAAGTTAGGCAAGTATTGTGACCAATGCATTGGGTTTCTGCACGTATGTACGTGATATACTACCTACATGTCATTACTGTAGTCCAGTGCCATGGCCACCGGTCGTAGAATATTAAAGTCCACCAGAGACATTCGTTCTTTTCCAGAAAGCGAGGTTCGTTCAATCTTCGGGAACATGCCTATATCAGACCAAATCAAATACCTGAACAAAAAACATAACAAATTTTGTAGTAGTCTCCAATTCATAGCACACGCACAATTACAAACGTTTACACACCATGGTTACGCATAGAAACAGTGTCAGAGAAAGCATGACGTGAGCGTTGTTGTCTTTCTTCGTATTTTAATTTTGATGAAGAGTTATAACTACATGTATTAGAAACTCGAGGGGGACAATTTGTGAAATAATCTGCACGCAGAAAAATATGGGAAACAATCCAGCAGGGAAATTAACATAACGAAATTATCACCATGTTTTACATCATTCTAAACAAGAGTGAAGAAAAACAAATTATTTGACCACAGTTTTTTCGACCATCACTCGCTCGCAAATTTTCTCACCGCTGGTGGGGGTGCACGACAATCGCGCGTGGTTTGTGAATGTCCGTAGACACCAGAGTAATTGCAAACATTCCATCTAACTTTGAAATCATTATCACCGAGTGATCTACATCAGTCCAATACAGGTTAGACGCCAACCAATCGATCGCAATACCTGCAAATACAAATATAGTGAAAAGGTATCATTACGTGCATGTTTGATATAATATTATTTAGGGGTGCCCAACGGTGGCGCGCTGGCTCGGGAAGGGTTTTTCTGTGTGTATATACAATAAACGATGTCCTAAAGTGTCACGAAATGAGAAGTGACGCAACATAACTGAATATCCATAAATGTCAAGAATTTAGAAATACATAAATAAAATAAATATTGCGTGTTTTGCATTAAACGTTACCTCCAACATCTCCGACATTCTGGTGGACATTTTCAAAATGTTCGTCGTCTCTGAGAACCGTTCGCCAGATGCCCCTGTTGCCAGGGTGATAAACATACAACATATCTTGGTTGTGATCGTAATCCATTGACGTCACATACAGATGAGCTATGGGCAGCATGGAAACGCTGAGGTCGTTGATATCGCCGACGTTAACAGGCATAACACTTATATCGGAGGAGTCAGCAAGAAGGATATAGTCTCCCGGTGTGAGGTGATTGTCTAGTAAAAACAGTAACCACTTTTATCAATACAGACTTGTTAGAAGTACGATGGATTAGGATTTATCTTGAGATGAACTAGTCTTCTTTTAATATTATAATACGAAAATGTTTATGCATATTGAATTACTGATGTACTATTAATTCAAATATCCAAACTATGCATATTTATCAATAGACCATTTTCCGTTCACTGCGAGAACCACGCGTTATGCGTGAAATCGAACGTAAAAACAGGACAAACAAAGGTCATAGCGTCGTAGTCGCGTCAAACATCGCGTGGGATTCGACAAACGCGAAAGTATTTCGGGGACATTTCCATGCTTAATAATGTGCTGTCCACATTTGATGATAGGCAATTTCGATTAAGTGAGGGTATTCGGAAGCAATATTCCTCTGTCGAAGATCAGCCGGTCAATGTAAGCTGCGAAATAAAGAAATTCTAGTTCAAAATCAAATCGTTCGATTTTTGCGGCAGACGTTCGACGCGCGTCTTTCATGCATCTCGCGAGATCTCGCAATTGTTTGGAAAATCACCTATTCGAATGACCCTAATGCTATGTGTTTTGTAATACAGTAAAAATGAGATAATGTGATACATACTGCATGTATCAACATGGCTAATGGGTTCATTGTATTATGGTGGTAAAACGGTGAATGAATCTTCGATCGTTTTAGTAGATATAAGCAACATCCGGGTACACATGCGTATTAGAATTGTTTTCACTCATTTGCCATCGTACGAATATTATTCTGTGTGCGCCAAAAACAACTTTTTGTAATTTACGAAAACTCATAATCCAATGTGTTCATCGACATGCAAGTACTGCAAGTAAAATATACATGTTTTCATCCATATTTGATTCAAACTATTTATCTTATGATACTAATATTGAGATTTGTTTCATACCTTCATTGCATGATACACCATCATCCCCTAGTGCGTGTCCATGGTTACACTGACAGGCAGTTTCTATGGGATCTGTTATGCACAGGTGATCACATCCCCCGTTGTCATAAAGACACGAACCTAAATATCAAATGTTAAAGATTATAGATGATCAGGGTCATGTCAAGAGTCAAGGGTCACTGAATGAGGAACGGGAATGTATGCCGTGACGTTCTAGCCTGGTTTTTGTAATCATTATTAATAATTTATCAAATTATTCATACACGCCACTATAAATGCTACATCCATCAAAACGCAAGATAGGATTGCAATGGGACTTACTGTTGTGAGATGGTTGTCTCGTTATGCTATAGAACACCACCCCTATGGGAGCCGAGAATCCTGTAGAGAACGAGATCGGTTCCAGTATTTTTGTTACGTTACCAATCATCACCGTGGAATTCTTTGGTAATATAATAATTTCATTATATTGAAATTCGCTTATAAATATAAATTCCTACAAAATATGCATACAAACAATTATCACTAACTGAAAACGTCATGACTGACGAAGGGAAATATCCGGATTTATTTTCATTTTACCAAATAAATACTATGTAATGTAATAATTATAAACACAGCTATCACAACTCATAACAAAGTAGCTACAACATTTTGTGAAACCGGAAAAAAAAACCTACTCTGTTTACAAAGTAAGTGAACATTGCATGCTTGGAGACAATTATTATTAGTGTATATTATTAATAGGAACGTTGGAAATATGTACATCCCTGGTAGACTTTTGGTAGATCTACCAATTACAACCAGTGAAATTTGTGAACAATGTGCTCCAAACATTAACATTACAACGGACTTGAAATTTATTCAGGTGTTCAACGTTTCTGTGACAAAAATCACATTTTTCTGTGTGTAATTTTGAAGGCTTTAATGGTCATCATTGGTAGCAGACGATAAAGTTGGAACACTTTTTTTACATAGTACAAATCATGAATATTCGGTGGAATAAAATAGGTTAAAGCGGAGGGGCTGTCCCCTGCGCATGCGCAACGATAACAACGCATGCTAAAACGCAAAGGTTCATGGGTATATTTTTGTTTGTAAACAATGACTCGCTATGGACGTGTGCCGCATACGCAGGTGACGTCGCTCACTTTAACGATTGTAGTTTGCGAATAGTTAGATAAAACGTATTTACCGAATCCAGGTCAATGTGAAACGGATAAAATAATAGTGTGCTGCTTTGAAGTACAATTATGATATCACGATTGGGTCCGGGATCGTCAAGGTCAATATTAAATATAGCTTCATGAGCCACATCTGACCAATATAGTCTAGAAAAAAGTGGGTGTTAATAATCTGACAATAATAATAATAATAATAATAATAATAATAATAATAATAATAATAATAATAATAATAATAATAATAATAATAATAATAGTTTTTATAATAACTTAGTACTCAAGGGACGAAAGATTCCGATCTTTTAAAGAATGACAATTATATTTTGGAAATTAACCTGTTTTCGACGTAATCGATCGCAAGACCGTGAGGACTGCCGAAATCGTCGTAGCCGCCAACAAAAATACTTCTTTCACCGCCCATCAAATTAGAATATTCTATCCTCGGATTTTTCTCCCAGTCACTCCAATATAATTTCCTGTTTGTAAAAAACAAGTTTTACGCAATTTACAGCTATGAGTAGTTGTTACAGTTCACACAAACAGCGGCGCTGAAACAACAACGCATGATACTCACCCTCTGGCTGGGTCCACGACTATGTCACCAGGCTCATCCAGTCCAGTTGATTGAACCGTCCTATGGTAATTGCCGCCATAATCAGATATCATTATCCAATCATATGCCGCGTCGCACCAGTAGATGTTTCCTGATACCCAATCAGCGGCGATCCCGCTCACGTCATTGGATGTACCATCATAGATTTCGATGACGTCACCAGACAAAAGCGCCATTTTGAAAATCTTCTTGCCGACTGTGTCGGCCCAAAAAAGCAACGATTTTCTGTAGTCAAACGTCATCGGTCCTTTAAATCCTGCGATCTCCGACAGAATGGTATCGATTTGTAAGCTAACATTTCTAGTTTGGATATGTTGATAAAGCGATTCACCGCCCCCATCGGCGGATTTTATAGTAGATTCCAGTACCTGTCCCAAGTGAGATCTAACACCGCTCCATATTAGTCTTGATTCTTCCACGGATTCATGTTTTACAGACATGTCAACTATAGAAACCAGAGAAATAATTATTAACATGTTATAATTAACATCACTTTCCATCTCAAAGATTCTTATAATGTTGTCAGTTAACTTTTTCATGTACAGATCTGTACTGGACCTTATATTTGATCGTAGGCATGTACATTGGGACTCGCAGTCAGAAAGAGCTGGTGTCTAGGTTGACAGATTTTGAAATTTGCTACTCCAGACGATTTTGGTAAAATGTACAAAAAGGAATACAATTTTCTTATATAGTACGCCCTCTGGCGACGAAGCACTGTTGTGACGTCAAGCATGGCGTAGGTGAAATCATTGTCATTCGAAGCGACAATTGTGTTTGGTTGTGTGGTGATCGTTACGTAAATCTTTCAAAAGCGTAAAGTTTTATTGACCACTACAGATCAAAACAATATGGACGATGTGAACGGTTTTCTAGTTACTGTAAGGCGTTGCTGCTAGAGGGCGCACTATAGGAGAAGGTGTATACTCTGGTGTTATCAACCAGGCTGTGATGAAAACAGAGGCCAATCTGTATCTTAGTATTACATCTATTGACAATATGACGTATACAAAATACAGTTTTCTGGAAACGCTCTGACCATATAGCAAGCGCCATTCGCCGACCTGGTACAGGGCACCCCCCCCCCCCCAGTGAAACCAGTATGGAATCGAGGGAGGAAGCGATTAATTCAATCAGCGACGTGTTACCTATGATTGCATATCAAACATATTTTCAATAGTTTCACAAAACTAGCGATAACACTAAAGTACTTTATTTATAATTATAAATAGTAATATTTGTAATAATTCATGTGTTATATATTAGTCCCTTTTTTGTTTTGCTAAAATGTTAAATCATGATTAAAAGTAATTCATGTTGGGCTGCATTATTCTAACATGATATGGTCTCTATTTTAGAATATACAGTTATGTTGTTATTTTGACGATAACTATGCGTACATAATAATAATTTTCATTTCCACGAATGTGTTACCTTTATTCATTAATTAATCTGTTGTTGTTGTGGTTACATATTAGGTAACGGTAAACCAGAATTTTTTAATCGCAATTTGACACAAATGGGATATATTTTGAGATATCTGTGACCCCGAATTCTTGGTTATATTTGAAGGATATTAATCAAGCGATACCTCGAGGCGGGCAGAGAAGGGAAATTATTGTATTTATATGGGCAGACGACCGCATGCATAATAAATGTCAGCGATCAGTATTTTAAAACTAAACTTGCTATTACCACAGTGTTCAAAAATAAATATTACGTTCGTTTATTAACTATTGTGAATTATTGTTATTATTATCACTACTTTTTTGTCCTCAAATATTAAACTTATAGCACAACTATAACATGGTATTAACTACGTATATTCTAGCTGGTAATCTGGCGGGTATGAATTCTCTGCTTAGAAAGTCAATTAAAACGCGGGAAATCCTAATCTAATTTTCAGTTCCGAAACCAGAATACTTCACAGTGAAAACAGGAAATGTGCTTTGTTTATATCGGATGTGACGTCATGCAATGTCTCATTTAAGCAAGGTAAATAAATAAATAATTAGTTTGAATTTGAGAAATAAACACCTGCGTGAAGAATTTGAATAGTAATAATAATAACAGATGAATGTTATTCGTCACAATGTTTCTTATTTAATCACAAAAATACTAATGAAATCTACCACTTTGACTATTCGAAATGCATGGCATAAAATTGCTTTTGAGAAGGAAATTGACAACTACACAAATTCAAACACTAACTTAAATATTTTTCAGTAAATATACTGTAAGACTGATTCGTGAGTATTTTCACAAAAAATACTAATAATGACTAGTAAATAAAAAAAATAATACTCACCTAATGTGCTTATGAGCAATAAGACGAATACGTGCCACAACGTGTGAATCCACAACACCATGGTTAAGAATATAAACGTAGAAATAGCGTGATTGAATGTGTGTCACTGCCACACTGCTATACGCATCGGTTATGGAGCAAAGGAGATACTAGTAAAAGTGTTTGTAACAGAGGGCGCTGTTTCAAACGAGATTGCACCAGATTATCAGGCCAATCATGGCGAAGGCCGCGCATCAGGAGGCGCCTACAGTCGCAGTACTGTAGACAATCGTAACGATGTATAACACCGATATGCCGTGCTTTCATTTGAATATTCTCATTATTCATCGAGGGTCACACAAAACTAAAACATTTCGAATGATTCATTATCGTTTCGCTTAACGCTGCGTTACACCGCGTTGCGTTGCGTTGCGTTGCGTTGCGTGGTATTGTCGGTTTTTTATTGTAATCGCGGTCGGACAGTCACACACAATACTACTGTAAGAGTAGCGCCCTCTGCGACAAACTCGTTTTAAACAACAGGCAACTACAAACAATGATTTTCTTTAGTTCATATAGAGGCACTGTGCCATAGCGGAAGCTTGTGACCAATGTCATTTTATACTCGATTAAAAAATGGTTTGGTTCTCATTGTTTTGAGTCACTGTATATGTCAGGCTTTTGATGCCAAACCAGTAATCCATACAGTGGGTAACTTGTCACGGTCCTGAATTTGTGTTGTATGGCGTCAACGTCAATCAGAACAATAGCTACTATTCTTACCTCCATGACCAGGATATAGAGCTTCATCGTCATCATCAAAAAAAGCACGTACTCATCAAGTCACAGATGCTATATCTACATTACCTAGCACGTATCATGTACAGTACATCGCCGTCTGTACGAGCCGTGGGCAATTGGCTGTTCGGAATGAATTGAGGAATATCGAGTGGTAGTTTCTACTTCAATGGGGGGGGGTGTATCGCTATTATATTATGTCAGCATCACTCTCCTCCAGTTTAAAGAATGAAAACAATACAAACACGCTCCAAATCAGGGAAACAACTTGAACATATGTTTCTGGGCGCTTCTAGAACAATGCAAAATTAGTCATTTTGGCATTCAATGGCGGCGGCACGGGGGGGGGTGCCCCAAATCAGTCAAGCTGAAACCCGTGGGTCAGTAAGCCTTTCCTGGAGATGTCAGCAAAATTTGCCCCTCAAAATGCAGGAAATGCGTTTCAGAGGGTCTAGATTTCAAAATGTTTCCGGGTAAGCATGCCTCTGGATCCCTAGTAATGACTAGCCTTCGGCGCGAGAAGTGGCGAGCAGACCCCCCCCCCCCAGGGCAAAACAAGTCACGTGGCCATTTGCAGGTTTATTTTGTTCATATATGTAGCACCATTTAAAGCATTTACAAACAAGCGTCTACCCATGAGCCTTTGCGTTTTAGCGTGTGTTGTTATCGCCGCTTGGGACTCAATTCCCGCGCGTGCGCAGGTGACGACCCTCCCGCTTTAAATATGTCACATAAAATAAACTCAAAACCCAAAAGTAAACGTGCAAGAATCATCAACTTAATATGTTAGCTGTAGTGGTTAATATTTTTAAAATTGTAGTTTGAAATATCCAGTCAAAATCTGCCAATACATTTCCTTTGTGTCGCTTGAGGGCGTGATGCACCTGATCATTTTTTGTTTATCAGTGACTCTTACTTGCATTTACATGCTTCGCCGGTGTTGCTCGTGGTGACGACTATCATCTCTAAAAGACAACACTTCATTGAGCTGTATGCGAGCTATTTACGAGGCCCATTTCATTTTGTTTACTGGCTATTCATAGAAGATGTGCGCGTATGATGTTAGATTAGGATGACGTCATGTATTTATAATGTCCCACCCCCAGTCTGTCCATATGCTAATATATTCATATAAGATAATGTTTTCGCTGACATCATCAACACGTTATTTATAATCTGACATGCAGATGGGTACTGGTAACGCGTCATCGATGCTATTAATACATTCAAATTCCAGGGTAAATAACCGGGTGTTGTTATTAGTGAGTGATGGCGAGCCTCTGATGTGCTCTGTGAATTCTGTGAGGAATAATATGTGCGGAAAATGCATGGAAGCAGGACTGTTCCGTCGCATAACGAACGCGAGCCGGCGTTGCATCGTATAGAACGGCGTAGGTGACTCTATACATGTGCTTGCTGTTGGGGAATTGTTCATCCTGCTCGGTCATATTTATATATGTGTCTGTGTATACTGTCGACAGTTAAGTGCCTGTCGGCATCAACTCCCCACCCCCCATGTTCTCTCCGCGCTCCTCTCGCGAGATATGTGCTATAGCCATTCCTGATATGGAGTCACACGTTCGGGGCGACCGCTCGCCATATGTGACACATTTTTCATTGTGATATTTTGTTTTCCTCCACACAAACAATTATATTTGTAGTTGACGTTATGGTTATTTTGGATACATATATAGCGACGACGATGGCTATCACGACTATGTATCGCCATGTTGTGGCCTACTCATGGTTCTTAGTGAAGCATATATGGGACATTATATCCGATCGTTGGTCCATCACCGCTCGTCGGATCGACGGCGTTGAAGCCATGCCTACAAACAACCTAACCGGCGATGCTGCCATACCTGAATCGACACGCGCCAAATTACCATCTCTAAATTCAGTCAGCTGCCAACAGTTTGAGCAGTTAGGTTCAAACGATCACTCGGTCATTGGTACATTGTCAGTAGGTACGACACCGTTGGTCGCCGGTGATGACGAGCTATCAACGGAGAGACGTCTATCCGATATTGATGCCACAATTTCTGAATCACAGGTATTAGTATTTGGAATATCTATTCGTTCGTGTTTGTTCATGTAATTATTACTGTCTGACGTAGATAATTAATTGATTACCCCACCACCTTATAGTTGCCTTTTATTTGTTTTGATAGTTCATCCCCTTTATAAGCTGGCTGCAATGCGTTCCCTATTTAAACTTCTAAACTGTTTCATCCATGATCTGTGGGAATTATACATTTTTGTTCACTACCCTGGAAATATGAACTTCTAAACGAGTATTTAAGATCGGAATGCCAGCCGTGACACGTGCGACGCGCGGCATTCAACATGATGGGCATAATCGTCCTGACACATTGACGAGTCTAACTTAATTAGTTGGACTAACGTGCGTGAAATTGAATTACGCAACGTCTGAGTGTATGCTTAATGGTTCTTGTTGTCATAGAAACAAGCAATATGTTTGTTTTTTTTGGAATTGTTAATTACTAGTAGATGTAGTATATAACATTGTCAAAATATGATATGATGCATATTATTTGACGTGCAATTTCAAGGTCTCCATCATGTTCTTTTGTCACAGGTGTTTCAACATTGCTATTAAACACATGAGACTGAGCAGCACGTTAATAGTCTTAATTATAAAGTTCATCCCAAGGGTCCTCGCGCGCTCTCTGGTGTATTGTGTTCGTGTTACCTGTTCATTTTATACCTCCACTGCCATCGCGAATTAGTTTCTAAATTGACACGTCTTAGACTACGCTCTCTACGTTTACAATGCTTATACTTTCACCGGCGTGTTGATGTCATTTTATTTTTTTTTCCTTAAAGTGTTCGATAAGTTCTTACGAGACTGTACCAGAAGACATTATTTACGCCGCTAGTTCCACGGATCTATTAAATGATATTGATTTACATGGACACAGTGATACTGGTATTGTGCGGTCCAGTGTGCGGTTCTCCGATTGTACAACTGGTCCACCTGACCGTGAAACGGAGAATTGCCATGCCAGCGAGGGCGCTACAGTAAATCATTTAGTTTCAAATGTAATTATTATAGTAAAAATATGATTATTACGGGTGCAGCTGAGTCAAAATCGTAGAGATTATGAGTGAATTGAATTTTCTTATTAATTTTTATTTCAGGATCGCAGTAATACTCATCTCAAAGATGAAATAAACGATTTTGCCGAACACACAGATTCTGCTAGTGAAAGGAAAAAGAAAAAAAAGGTAAGGCAAGCGATTACCGTTTTTCCATCTATTGGTTGTGGTTTAACAGTTTTAACAGTTTTTACTGGGGAAATTGCAGTTATTTTTGCAAAATATTTGTACTATTTTATCTAAGGGAAAATTCAGAATGGTTAAGATCAAACTACGATCAGAGAAAACCATTTTCATACGCGAGTTGAACACTGACTTTGTGGACCCATATTACAAGCTACCGGAAACGGAACTGCCGAAGAAGAAACTCACCCAGGTCCACGTGACACACTATAAGTCACTAACTGAAGTCTGCATACGATTAATTCAAAAAATATTCACGGTGAGTATTTTGTTACTGTTTTTTAGGCCTATTATTATTATTATTATTATTATTATCATTATTTCAACATTGTTCTGGTTCACGTTTATTGCTTTGGTAATTTCGAAGTCAGTGTAACACATTGAAGTGTGACTTGTCCCCTTATCAGGGCGAGTATCGAAGCCTACAAGTTATGCTGAATTCACTTTATGAGAAAGGCCAGTCCGAGAGATACAGACCCGATTCTACGCCTGTAGTAGGGGGATTGTACACAGCATGTGATGACGTCACACATACTTGGCACAGAGTGAAAGTATTGGAATTGTCAAACACTTCTAAATCGGTATGTAATTTTATTATTAATTCTTACATTTTCATTTCTCATGCAATTATAGCATTTTCTGATAGTTTGCATTTTTGTATTTGATCACGTAACGGGAGATTGTATTGTCTAATTTTGTTATGCTCTCCCATCAGCCGTCAGTGTTGTGTTGGTTTGTTGACATTGGGTGGGAAAAGAGAATGCCAATTGGTTGCTTACGGTGGCTTCTCAACCGGAAACGTCTTCTTATTCCAGCCCAGGTAGGGTGTTTATATCTTTCTAAAATAAGTATTTGAAATAAGCCGCGCCTCCAGCGACGAAACTCTTCCGCGACGTCAAAATGGCGTAGTTGTGTGGAGCAAAGCCGTTCATAATACCAGTAGATCAAAATATCGATGCGTCTCAATGGCGCCCCCTACATCTATTTGCGTCATAGAAGTGGTTTGTCGCTAGAGGGCGCGACGTATTTCATTGGTTTATTTATCACGATGTTCGAGACATTTTAATCGACTCATCATCGCTTCACATTAGTCCCAATAAATATTTGTTTGATAAAAAGTTTATCGCATTGCAGAAGTTAATGATGTGTTTACATGGCAGTCACGCAGTCATGAGTTTGATAAAATATTAAGTCTTGCGTCAATAGTTTTACGCCACCGTCGTCAATTGACGGATATTTTGGCTTGTCCTTTTTTTTTTGCTAGTCTATACTATGCAGTCTACATCGGAGCGACAAATTACGTAAATTGTCAACGGTTGAAAAGATGTTATTTACAGAAAAGTTCCAACACAGGGCTACAAGGGACGCATTATGGTGTAAAGTGAAAAAAAGGTAAATCTTAAATAGAAATTGACATATTCTGAGAGAACCCATTTTACTTATATAATGTATCAGTTTCAACAATATTTATAATAATTTGTGTCAAGGACAACATGACAAAGACAGCTCCATGTCATACAGTTCATGGAACTTGCAGGTACCGGTAACAAAAGCGACTCGGAGGTGACCTACACAGGGCACTTATCATATTCCATTACAACATTGAACATAAGTTACGAACCATGCGAAAATACACATACATCCAGAGTGTTATTTTTGCATATATAATTAACATATTGTTTTCTATCAAAGATTACTGTGACGGTGTGCATTTCGTTCAACATGATCGAACATTTTGTTTCATGTTTGTGTCACCCAGTAAGCCACTTAGCATTTTGCCATGATCCGTGGTACATCGTGGCCATTTCACAATGTAATCTCATCCGTACAATGAATTAAATACAAATTTAGTATATTAGTTTTATTTGTGACTCGCTGTTAACATAACTCTGTACTATGGTATTGGTGATATATGAATTGGGTGCCATAGGATGGTACTTGATGGCCAACCAACCTAGTCAAATATGTATTTTGCATTGTACGAGTGCAAAATAAGTTATTAGGAAATTAGGACATTAGTACCAGCTGTTTTATACGCATGTGCATTGCCCGATCCAGTCAAATCTCGTCATCTGTTTTGGGGCGTGTCTGGTCGATGTGAAATTGCTTCAGCCATTGGGTAACGGAATTAACTGATGTCTGTGTGAAAACCGCTGTAAAGTGGCGGTGAAATGAATTTGCGCGGTTTTTGCGCTGCCATTTTCCGAATGATTTGGAGCAGCAATGGAAGCCCACCATTTAATTGATAAAAATCTTGTCCAGAATATGATTTCAAATGGCCGAACTTATAAAAAACTGAATCAGTCTCGTATTGGAAAGTACGTTTCCGGGAACGAAAGGTTTCGAGGTGGAGTGACGTAGTGAGTAGATTTCCTTCCCAGGACGCCGAGTTTGGCGTCGGTACCGAAAGAGAATATCGTGTCGAACGACCAACATAGTAAAACCAAACTTAGAACTAGCAATACTGGTGCAGACGACTATGGTCGAACAACCATGAAAAATAAATGGCGGGACTTTGGTTGCACATTTAGCTCAGAAATAAAAGACACGCCAGTAGTTGGACAACCAATCATTTTATTATTGGTGACGATGTACCACGGATCATTTCCACGTCCTTTGTAAACACCACATACGCGATGTGCCGCCATCCAATGGCGGGATGAGCGGCTTCCTTTGTGCACAATCAGCGTCAACTTCATGAAAGAAGCACGACGCACTTGCTAAGCCGTCTGGTGGCGCCCTACTATTTCATCAATAACCAAATATACTATTATCCTGTTCCCGAATTGAACATTTGTTTATTTGGAGTAATTTCCAATTCTACGCTAGGTCCTTAGTAATTAATGATTCCACGTATTTATTTGGCCGTTATTTGACAGACGTAAAATGCCATAATGTTAATTCGCGGAAATTTAAACACACTGATACTGATAATGAATTACAAATTTGCCAAAAAATACTAAATTTGGTATCTCATGGAAATAATTGAAATCAAAATATTTGGCAATATATTAAGTTTTGTGTCGCATGCACACAATGGAAATATCATACAAAATGGGCCTAATATACTAATGTTGTATTTAATTTATTGTAAGAACGAGTTTACATCCTGGAATGGCCACGATGTACCACGGATCGTTCATTTCCTGGAAAATAGTGGGAGTGCCGCTACCGGTACGCAAGACTCCTACTCGGACACCCAAATTGCAAGATAGATACTAAATTACTAAATTTTATTACGCGCTATCCCTTCTTGACGTTTTTAATCGATGGTATAAATAGTCCGTTTTCCTGTCAGAGTTATCGATTATTCAGGATTGAAAAACGATTATTGTCAGCAGCCGGTGCGTTGCATTTTGCAAATAGTAGATGTAATAGATATTAAGATGCCCTGTCAGACTCGATCGAGAACCTGTCCATTGAACGGGACGCGGCGAACCAATTTCTGAGATTATCATACGCTTTATTACAGACCAAGAAACCAAGCACCAATCATTAAACTAGGAGCCTCAAAATATGACAATATTGTCAAAGATACCATTAAAAGTGTTAAACGACTGCCGAAATGTCACGGTTGTAAGCAACTATTCACTGTCACCAGTATGTTATTGGAGAGGTCTAACGACCTTTCACAGATGGCCACGTGCTTACAAGACAACATCGAAAGAGTGAACTCGGAAGTGAGTCTGGTAAGAACGAACGCAGTGGATCTTGAACAAGGGATGGCGCTTTACAGGGAAACTCTTCAAACCGACATGCAAATGGTAGGTTCGATTACATTTTGTAAAATTTGACACTCGTACAGTTTTAAAATAAGATCTCTTGAGGAAATAATTTAAGGTAAAAGCATACTAAGCCGCCTACTCATTAATACCCATAATATATCCATGATATAGTAATATATTGTACTCCAGGTCAATCAACTTGATAAAAGAAAGTTGACTTTGAAAAAATACGGGAGACGCCAGCCTATTTTTCGAGAACTTGAATGATGGCGGCTATTTCACAGAGATTATATCAACAACTTTCGGCTGGTTACTTAAAAAATAATTTTTAATCATAACTGTGGGACTTGATGTTATTCTGATTTTTTTTTTAAATCAGGGTTTTATGAAAAAAATGTATATTGCTTCAGCGCTGTGTTCAATGAAACCGAAAATCCATTTTTAAATAATATGTGGTCAGAATTGAACTATATATTCACGTGTGCACGTAATAACATAATTTATGACAATTTTTCTCAAAAAAATATGAATAGGCTCCTACCTTAAATAATTTGTCGAGACTTTTGAAATTAACGCAAAATATTCATCGTATACTGATCGATTTAAAGAATACATACGTCCATGTGATTGAGTCTGAAAACTGAGAAACTTTGAAAGTTGATTTTGCTACATGAACATTAATCGTGTAAATGATTTAACGTTTTCCCCCACAGCGTTTTTCCTATATGGCACGTGGCCTACAGATGGCGCTGTCCGAGTATTTACATCCTGATAGACCAATACGATGGCCTTCAGTAATGACAGAACAGTTAGCAGTGAGATCATCGACCGACCAGTTGTCAAACTTTCCTGACGATGAAATACCTCAGACATGGGTATAATGATGACATCAATGGATGGTGATGTGTCGGCAAATACATCGCCGATGTATTCTGCCACGACTTTTAGCATAATGATCTATAATTACGCTATGATATATCTCCGCGGAAGTACTAAATATAGATATAAATAAATTGTATTACAATAATGATGAAATACCGAACTACTCATACGCGCACGCAATTTGAAATAATAGATACGCACCAGTAAATCCGAACGCATGCGCATTTGTCTGCGCGCGGCAACATTATTTTATGGTTTTTATTTACATATCAGTGTGGGTATATCGAGGTGCAATATTGAACACAAGTTGTCGACATTGTTCAACTATCATATAGTCCTCCGCAGAGCTGAAACATCACCACGTATTCTAATCCGGGCCCTCTCAATTGGTATTTTGTAGAAATGCGAGTATTTCAGAGGTTCGTCAGATGAGGCCAATATTTGGTAAATATCTGGGCGAATTTGAAATTAAATTTACAAATCTTAGTTGTTTTATAAAAGGGAACTGATCTAATATGTAAATAAGTCGTGTTGGCGTTGTTAGGTCATTTCCGGCGCTTTTTAATCCGCCATGTTGTTTTCATTAGTTGTGCGTAATGGATCTATTTTTAGAAGAAAAACACGCCATGTTAGAGGTTTAGAGTAGATTGATTTGAACATGAACATGACCTAACTATTATTACTTCAAAAAAATCCTATCAAGCGTCAGGATATGTGACGTGAATTGTTGCATGAACTTTGAACTTGAACGGCACACGGTAAAATTTGCTAACTAGAATTTGGAGGAACATACACGTGACCAAATGTAAATTCCAAGGTGATGTATTATACACTTATAAAATGTTAAACTTAAGATATTAAACTTGTTTTCTCATATGATACTCTGTGTGTAATATTTGAGTTGAATTAATACTTGGTGGTATTCAGTATCGGCCACCGACTCTGAGTATGGCGTCTTTCGAACCTCAGTGTACATGGACAAAGCCGAAAAACGCACTTATCAATTGAAGATTTTTGGTTGCATTGCATCATTGGATTTAATCTGTCGGGAAGTGCCGTTAAAAAGATCATGCCGTTTCGATTGTATTGTCGCTATTTACATGACAAAAATACACCGAGAATACCGGTAGTACAAAACAACCTTCCTTGCCCCGCCCTCTGAAAATAATAGTCGATTTAGCCATATATATTTAAAAAGAAAAGGCCGACCCATAGTTTTTAAGAAAGTTAGTCATAAATAGCATGACATTGTTCATTGGTTTATTAATTTTAATGATTATATAGCTTTTGTTCCCATGGTAACATGAAACTGCAAATTGTGTGTTAAAGTGCCGTATTTTGGAAAACATTTATTATTCAAATTTTGACAGTTTCGAACAATTATAGATTGAACAAAATGTAACATTTTTTTGTCATGGTTTTAAAACCCAAAATAACGAGTAATGTTATATAAAGTTTTCATTTCATATCTCCGACATAGACACCAATGACAAAATCGTTCTAATATTGACAAAATGGCCGCCATTCACTAAATTTCAGTAAATTTAAAAAGTTAACTAAGTGGTACCACTTAAATTGGCTTCACTTTTACAACCATATATAGTTGGTGAACAACACTGCATACCCTGCGGTTTTGCTCGTCATGAAATAAGAGCTGACTAACATCCAAATCTGCTTTTCGTTGGTTAAAATTATTAAATATCATTTTATATAGTCCATCGACGTAACCATTTCGTACGGCACACTTTTTCGGTATGTCATTTCACGGAGTCTGGAAGGGGAAGTAAGATGACAAATACATAAACTACAATAACCCCCTTACTATGTATACATGTATATCAATTCAACATACGATCAAAACCACGTTACACACAGACAAGTTCATTATAAGCTGTTTTAATTCACATATTTGCAATTTTCGACAGAAACATAGTACTGCATCGTACGTATTAAATTATTCTATTATTTAGTACATTCTGCGTGCGTGATTGGTCACGTGACTTCGTTAACTCTCACATTGCGACAAAGTAAGTGATTTGCTTCGTCAATCAAGCTAGGCTCGGTATTCACGCAAAAGTCACAAAGTCTCGCGGCCACATCATTGAAAAAAACAACAGGCCGGACGTACTAGTATGTATCTGGTTTCCGTGAACGTATGATAGGTTCATGATTTTCAGGGGCCTCGTTCTCGGGACGCCACACCAGCTCTATAAATTATAGGCATTATATCGACTATAACATTTCTAAATGTGTGTACGTTTAGTAGAAGTCCGTACACATCCTAATTATTTTTTAACGTATCCACTATCTCGTTCCTCATAACGCATCAACATCCAGCGTCCGGGATTTTAGGCGCCTCTCAATTTCCTATGATACACCTTCGTATCGTGTTGCGCAATTACTACACCTATTTCCAACACGTATGCTATTTGCTTCGAATTAAGACTCTAAGCATGAAATTAAATACATGTTCTGTAATTGTCGCGATGCTAGGCGCTCAGTTGTAGCACAAATCTATAGGTAATACAACCTTAACGTAAACACAAAAAAAAACTTTCCTTCATGACGATCGACAGATGACAAGACAAACAACGAATTAGTTTTCAGTCAATACGAACATTTAACGTTTTATCAATATTATCCTCATGTTCCGTTTCTCTGCGGGTTATCTTCTTTGTCGCCATAGTTACACTTGAGTTGTTTAGAGGATTCATCCGCACCATCGCTGAGTGAACAGTCGTCCTCTTCGACGTCGCTTTTGGCTCGTTGTTCGACCGTAACCCATTTCAATCCGACAGACCTAGACTTCTGATCGCGAGTGACTTGAATTCTCCTGCAAAACATGGCGAAGCATAAGATTTATCACAAAAAAATCACTGAGATTAATTCAACACTACCATAAATGCAATATATTCGTTTACCCTATTATTATTATTTTTTAGAATATTACGAAATAGTACAGACTTCTTGAAAAATTGAAGTGAAAAACAAACGACATGTGTCTCTCGCTAAAATTGAGTTACTATTGTTATGCATGAGCCAAAAATGCACATATCGCGTGGCGCCGTGAATGGAAACGCGACAAGATCGAAGTGAAGCAAGCAAATAGCACCGAATAAACGACATGGCAAATACTACGTCAAATCAAAGTCAAAACAAAACGGGTACTGCGTGCGTGACTCGAACCGACGATCGCGTAAGGCACCTAATCGCCTAGCTTCACATCGCGGAACGTCTTCTCGTTTACTTGCTTCACTCTGTATTACCATCATAGCCTGACAATAAAACCGCCCCTGATAGACACGGAGTCAAGTCGAATGCCAACTCAAAGATATAATCATCACTGAAGACAACCAAACAAATTGAACAATTAGAGTTTGTATTTCCGTGCCGACCCAAAAAGTACACAACTTTAAAAAAAAAATTTAAAAAAAAAAAGCTGAAAACTGTTACATATACATGTATCGTTTCTGAAATGCAAAGTTTATTCAGTGTATTGAGGTTGGTACTACGCATGAGATATGCAAATTTTCTTATATTTGGATATGTTCTGTACCAGTGATGTATATACTATATATGAATGGCCATTTAAAACCAAAATGATCTCGTCTTCTACTGCGTATGAAATATAGACCAGGCAAACCCTATTTGCCCTAGGGACATGTAAGTATCTACCAGTTTCAATCATTACTCTGTGTAAAAACACACTCTACCCCTACATAACGAGACTCGTAGCTGAGGATTTGAGAATCAATACAAAGCGAAGTTTTAAACATTTTATATTGATTTAACTTTTCGTGATCACGAACGTCTCTTTGTCGGTGCTGGTA
Organism: Saccoglossus kowalevskii; assembly: GCF_978046115.1. Classification (NCBI taxonomy): domain Eukaryota; kingdom Metazoa; phylum Hemichordata; class Enteropneusta; family Harrimaniidae; genus Saccoglossus; species Saccoglossus kowalevskii. The sequence continues at coordinate 21,915,143 of NC_140641.1, forward strand.
ATCAATGTCTTGACGCCTGGCTTTGAATAGTTTCGCAAATACCACTCATTCCCATGACCCCCTGCTTGAGTCACATCTCTTGAGGCCGTGCGAGAATGAAAGCATTCTTTCTCAGTATGCCCTCATGCCCAACAAATCGAATCAGCGCAATCGAACTGAAATTTGTAACACTTATATACATTTCTGATTTATTTTCAAATTAAAAAGCCAGTATTTAACAATTCTAATATAGCGTCGGGATTTTAGATAGTACTGACCAAGCTTACCCCCTAATAGCCGATAATTACTTATTGCATTAGGCGGGAGTTTCAATACATATTTAAACAAAATTGTGAAGTACAGTTCTAATATCTGTCACTTTAACAAATCCACAGTTACTACAATGTACTATAATAGCAGTCTTAATTGATACTGTAAATTTTGATAGTGAACTCTTGATACGGAATATAGCTTTTCGTGTCGTGACAGATAACTGTTTGTGAGCTTTGTACCCTGGCCCAGAACTTGAATGTAAACTACCCAAGTAGTTGTAATATAATTTACTGAATTGATAACATTTTCACTTTATGAAATCCATACAGACCGGAATCTCCCGTCTCTCCTAAAACCCATGACCTTTGTCTTAGTAATATTTACTTTCATTTTCCACAAGTAGATATCAATTAGTTCAAAAAACATTGCAAACCGAGACACAGGTCGTTGTTTTTTTAGCAATCATTCTATTAAATTAAGATCTGCATTTTTATTTAAAAAAACAATAACACTTCGGATGAGCATGCATAAAGATTTCCCCTCTTCGTTGAACGACGTCAATGGTAATTTTACGTAGTGTTAAACGCCGGTTTATATTGATCGATCAGATTCAGAAGTTTACATGCGCGGTCATATTAATCTGATCCGATTGATCCGATTTTTTTAAATCTGAACAGACATTAGATTTTGCGGTTTGCAAGAAGCGATCTGATCAGATAAATCTGTTCGTAGAAACCTGCCTTTATAGTTCATTCTGATTAGAATTATATATTACACAGACCTTCAAATGGCCAGCCATGTATATCACATACAATGCGGCTTGCCTTATTGCGTAATATAACGCGGTCGATATCTCTACATACAGAAAATTTTAATCAAGATGCGATGAGTGAAAATATGTGAGCAGCAATTCTTTCATTGTTTGTACACTGTGTCTTCATAAATGGCGAAACATTAAAAAAAAATTATGAGAATGAGATTACGAACACACATTTACCTGTAAAAATAGCATATCAGAACGAGAAGAATAAAAGATAGCACGACACTTCCTAACACTATACCAGCGATGTGCACCAGCGATAAGGAGTTGCCTGAGTCTACTATCGGCGCATGCGTAGGCACATCTAGAATAAATTAATACGTATACGCATACATAATGTTAACATATTACTAGCCATGAATATGCATGAGGTTTTGTAGTTACAATTTTGTATGTTAATCTCAATGCTATTATTTTCAATAATCCTTACATATATTGTTAAATCTTCTGGAAATTAAAGTAACGTTGTCTTAGTAACGCATTATGTGCGATATGAGTCCTACGCAACATAGTACGCTACCTATACAACACGGGTAAAAGATATGAAATTCAGATTTGCGCTGTGCAACGACTGCGGCGGTTTTTACATAAAATATCAAAACACGAAAATGATCATAAAACTCACAAAGAATACAGTCTTTTTCACCTTCATCCACCACGAACCCGTCTTCGCAAAGACATTTATATCCTCCGGGGTAACTCGCACAAATCTGCTGACATCCGCCATTTTGAAATGTACATGGGTCTGTAAATAAATTCACAGTCAGAATTACGCGCGGGACGAAACAACACGAAATGTGATTATGCAATTAATGTGAATGACCATCTAGTAATCAAGATGTGGTTTCCGTCTTGTTACTAAGCGTAGCTTAAAAAAAAAAAAAAAAAATGCGCCATTCGTATCCTGTACTCATAGTCTGGCAACGTGGCTGTCACACGCAACGTAATATTACCGTAATTGGTATAGTACAGGTGTGATGGTTCAAATACCAAAATGGCAACAGTAACAGAAAGACTTCCCTGGCGGCGATGATAAAATACGAACACGGAGCCAACAGATGAGGTTTCAACTACTACTGGTATTATTATACTCTGCAAACATCAAGTACAATAACGCGGTAAAACTCCACTACTCCAATGACTAGATACTTAAACTCCAATACAATTCAACGAGATCTTCGATCTGAACTCAGTGCTGAACCACTCCCCTATATATACCCCCCACTGTCTATAAATAGACCATTACATCAGCATACATAATGAGTCTGGAACTTACTACAAATTTCTAGAATGTTCCATTACCTTCTATTGCCTCCTACAGTGTTCTATTACCTATTCAACCAGTTTCTAAAAAAAATCTAGACTATTCCACCCAGACACAGTACGGTTCTAGAACATTCTCAGTGACCCGGAAGTGGTAAATGACAGTGAGGTTGTATGCGACAGTGGCTGAAGATTTATTGTACATACATTGTTTTCTAATTATTAAAATACTAAAACATGTAAAAAAATAAAATGAAAAAGTGACCTGTCAAAAGCCTGAGACTGGTCACAATTCGCTGTCCATTTTTTCATTTACAAAATTTGGATAGTATATATTTGAGAGTGTAAAAATGTACAGCGAGTTTTAAATTCTCTTGAATGGAGACAAACTTAAATTATATACATATTTGCAGTAATTGTAAAGAAATATTAAAAGCAGTTTATAATTTTCATCGTTCATTAAAAATCCTGAAAGTATTCATAACAAATAGAAAACAACATATTGTTATGCAATACACATCATGTTTCAGTGCGGATATTAAGGAAACATATATATCAGATATACAAACTAATTTAAGCACAAATTCACCACAATATATGTAAAAATTAAAAAAATGTAAATCATATAAACAAATGAACATCATGATGAGTAAGATTACCCCAATATCACCGGCATATTAATTATGGAACTAATTATAGTATTAATTAGTATGGTGAGGTGCATGTTCAGTGTAACTAAGATGATATGTTATATTCGGAATTTTTTTTTATTTTTGGATTCATGAATTGGTTTCGCCTAAAAAAATATATTTTTTTGGTGAAACATCGTGAAAAAATACCCGGAACAGGTTTTACTTGAATTTGTGCTTACTGACGCCATTTAAACACTGTTTTAGGAACGATAAAAAAGAAGGAGTCGAGATAGGTTTGTATTTGCCCTCGCTTTGATACACCAACCAATCGAAGTTGCGATTCTGATGTTTTGCATAAATTACACATTTGTGTATGTTTTACGTTCATATCGATTGTTCTGTTTAAGATAACGCAAAATGTAGACGTCGCTCAGAAGCAAAACTCAAGGTGATTAGCGTTTCAGGAAGTCAAGACTAGATTACAAAATGAATTTTGTTGCGTGCACAAGTAATAAACAGAGATATATGCTTAAAGCGGGGGAGTCGTCACCTGTGCATGCGTCAGATGGCCATAGCGTGTCATTGTTTACAAACAAGCGTCTACCCATGAGCCTTTGCGTTTTAGCGTGTGTTGTTATCGTCGCTTGGGACTCAATTCCCGCGCGTGCGCTGGTGACGACCTTCCCACTTTAATTTCATAATGACCTCTTGTGCCAACTGCGTTAAGTATGAAATCGAACGTAAAAACAGGACAAACAAAGGTTATAGCGCCGTAGTGGCGTCAAACATCGCGTGGGCGAAACCTTTTTGGGTTATTTCCGCGCTTAATAATGTGCTTTACACATAGTTTGATGACGGCCACGTTTGACGAACTAAAAATATCTCAACATCATATTCCTCTCTGAAAGATTTTGACATTGAACTATAACAACGAGAAATTCAATTTCAAAATCAAATCATTCGATTTTTGAAGAAGAAGAAGAGCATCTTTCACGCATTACACGAGATCTCGCAATTAACAGAAATCAACTATTGGATTAAATGTTTCAATGCCTAGTCGGAGTGTAATACTTGTTTACATCCATTATTAATTATGTAAAACACACGCAGTTATGCAAATAAAGTCATACAATCGTGACCTTAGTTTCATTGTCAATCACAACTGTAGCCTGACGAGTCGCTTGAGTTGCGCCCTCCGTGGTGCTCCAAACCCAACGGTCTGATGCCGTTCGGCCGGCGAGGGCGCTACTACGTCTACATATCAGGTTATCACAACTGTGACGCAACCGTTGGATTATGATGATTCCATGCAAAAGATAACATAGAAGATAACGTAACACTTACTTTGTGCCCGGGGTTGCCGAGCTCCATCGTACACAATTAACGATAACGGATTAAAATGCTGGAATGTCATTTGTGTGCGCATCGCTGGGTTGAATCGCGACTGGATGTACACTTGTTTAGATAGAGTTCCAGAAAGAAAGAAAAATTCCTGTCGTAAAAACAAAAACAACAATAAGCACACCATTCCTATAAATCGCGCCCTCTACCGATAGAGGGCTTCTGTGGCGTCAAAAGACGTGGGTGAAGGCAATGTTGTTCAAATCGCCAACTGGATCTGGGTGTGTAGTCTTTCGTTATCTAAAATGTATTAAAATCAAATAAAAACAAAATAAATAACAAAAACATAATCTTCATTGATTGACGACTACAGACCAAAACAATATCGACGCTGTAATACATAGGTATTACGTCATCAAAGCTCTACACCACGAGAGGGCGCGATTTATAGCTACACATCACATTTACAGAACATCAATGCATCATTAGTCACAAATACCACTTTAAATATACAACAAGAAGGTCAACCAACGTTTGACATTAATTTATCGTGGCCCAGGATAATTTAACAAAATGATATGAACTTGGCCTAGATAAATCAAGTAAATATAGTATTGACAAGTTTACCGAACCATATAGACCAACGGAACCTTGGTTGATCTCAAGTTAATTTGTGTCGTGTTCATGTATATTAGCTAATCCGTTCCAAATATGACCTGTTTCCCAATCCACTTAAATGTCTTCAACTTGGATCTACATCTATCAAACCAGTAAAGCCGCTCGTAACATTGGAGTAATATTTGATGACACCCTTCAGTACAGAAAACATATCACCACGACATATTAAAGTATTTACTTGCACATCCGACGTATTGGACACATCCGACAGTATCTATCCGCTAAAACCTGTTCTAAATTGGTATGTTCCATTCTTGTTGCTAAACTGGACTATTGCAATGCCTTACTATATGGCTTACCCGACACACAGATACATCTACTTCAAAGGGCACAGAATTGTGCTGCTCGTCTCATCACACGTTCAAAAAAGTTCAATCATATTACCCCTGTTCTACATCAACTACATTGGCTCCCATTTATTTACATAATTCAATTCAAGATTCTACTACTCACATACAAGGCACTTCATGGATTAACACCAACCTACATATCAGACCTAATTCAACTCCGTCAACCTGGTAGAACTTTTCATTCAAGTAATACATCTACACTTACAGTGCCCAGAACCAGACTCAAGACATATGGCGATCGCTCATTCTCACATGCTTCTCCGTCATCATGGAATCAGTTACCAACAGACATTCGTTCTGCAGCCAGTTTAAACATTTTCAAATCTAAACTCAAAACTTATATGTTTCAGAGAGCATTTCTGTGACAGCGTCATGGGGCATCATCAAGATGGATATTAGGCGCTATACAAACTCGTAATCATTATTATATTATTATTATAAGATAGTTTTTATATATTGGCGAATAGATGAAGACCTCCACACTACGCCATAGCTGCGTGAATGGCGGTGAAAAAATACGTACCGAGTCAACATCTAGGTAATATGCCAAGTACTCCCCTACTGAGTGATAGAGTGGGTTTGCAGAACTGTCACTCAGAGATATTGACGACAACAACGATAATTCTATATCAACCCAGAATAACCTACAATCGAAGAAATTTTTATATTCATTATAATGTATAAGCAGAGGAGGAGGTGGTAAAAGAAGTCATTGCTGCTCAAGTTGCAGAGTAACTATGGTAACCACCATTAAAACTGTATCATCAGGATGTGGGCCACGATGCGGTGGTAGTGGTGGTGGCGATGATTCGAACAGCATAAAGTGATGTTATTCTCATTAAAGGGCGGGGGTCGTTGTGCCACGCATGCGCGAGACATGGATCTCATATGAACAAAGATAATGAGTTTGATTGTTGCGTAGACTAACGAGTACAAACTGACACGTTGCCAAGCTTTATCTGGGTAATTTATTTGGTAATTGGAAGGTATCGAGGTAGTCACTAGCTGTAATCAGTGCACGTTGCACCGAGTTCAAAACTCGTACTCGTGATTTTCATTATAAGAGCGCATTGTATTGTGGGAAAATCAATGTTTATCAACACAAGTGTCACACATGCGACACGACGACCACCGCTCTTTAAGATTGAATTGCAGGCTGTGTAACATTTGCTTCAAGTTGATTGGACCTAAATCATATTTTAATATCATAGAGTATTCGTCTTGAATAATTATTTATAATAATACATCCTCATTTTCTCCATTGTATTGCATTCACGTGAATCAATTAACCAAATTGCCAACTCGGTGCTATGTGCCGAACACTGTACATGTACGGCACAGTGACCAGGCCGCAACTTGAAGTATATGCGCACAATATATATATATATGAGACTGTGTCACGTGATATTACCTGTTTTCGTTAAAGTCGATCGTCAGTCCCTGGGGGCGTTGGAAGTAAGAGATGTTATAAACTAAGGAGCGTCTGTTTTCGCCAGTGAGTGTGGCCATTTCTATTCGTGGTTCTTGTTCTCTTTCCGACCAATACATGTACCTTTTGGAGCAACCAAACAAAACCAAGTTTTTGACTATTTCGGTATTTTGAGAGGCGACCAACACAAATTTTTAGCAAGTATTCGCATGATATTATCGTAATTATGCTTTCATGCGTCCTCTCATTTAATATACCACAAACGTATGTTTTGTCGAGTACTAGTATTCATAGCATACAAACAATACACTTTTGTTCATTCTCTCGGCTAGCATCAGCCCCAGACAACAGTTACCGCAGTATAACGCATGCCCTTCAAGTTGTTACGCAGGATGATTGTTATCATGTGGCCGTCATTGCTTGCTATTTGGGTAAACTTTCGCATTGATGGCGTGTATCGGTGGCGAGTCTGTATCGTATCGTTGCGGGAGACACGGGAACGAGGCTTGGAACGCAGACCAGTCACTGCAACGACCTTCACATGATAATAGTGGATAACATGCATTGTATATGCTATGAAGTGTTGGTAAAGGAATGAATCATGGAACGTATTATTGAACTTACCCAGATAAAGGGTTTACAACAATTCCGCCAACAAATTGTTTTCCTGTGTGAACCAACGTTCGGTGATATGTGCCGTTATAGTCGGACACTTTTATCCAATTAAAAAACGAATCTGTCCAGTACAATTTTTTTGCCAGCCAGTCAGCGGAGAGCGATGTCACGGAGCTATGATTATTCGAGTAAATTGATCTTATATCGTTAGTCAGCAGGTCCATCTTATAAATAGCGCCCCCAACAATTTCTCCCCAGAAGACGAGCGAGTCGTCGAAGTCGAATGTCAGTGCTGTCTTGATTTCGAAGTATGCGGATTGTAGTACTTGTACACTCGCACTGCCGTTGATGGCGTCTTTTCCAGTACCGTTAAGAGACAACAGCCTCGACGTAGTTTGGAACCTCCCGTATTTTACATCTGTCCACATGATACTCCGACCAGTATACGTCTGATAGACCCCTGGGTAAGAACATAGAATATTTATTTTAAATATACATAGTATAAAAATACAAAATTACTATTCAGTCACTAACAAAATCTGTCGAAATTTGAAACATCCCAGCGAATTGTCGCTTTCCGAGTTCTTTGGAAAAAAGAAAGTTTATTCCATTTCCAACGTAAGCCGGCGCATGTGGTGGGAAGGGGGTCATTATACTTCCGGTGTATCAGAACTCACGAACAAATTCAACAAACCTGTGTCATTCCACACTGGATGTTCAGATCCAAATACTATGTATAATAATTCGCAATAAATTAAATTTCAGTATTCTAATTTATTTGTGTGTTTATTGTTGTTATTATATTTACCTACAAAATCAGAGTGTGAGGTTAGTTCTCACATCTTACAAATAGAAAAGTTGCATCACCACTGCCCTGCATCACAGTGCTTTTACATTGTAATCTTATTCTTGCATTTTTCTTAGAAATAGACATTACTTTTTATAGTGACATAAATGCTTATTTGTCTTAACATATCTTGCCTTGTATGTATTCGAAGAACAACATATACATGTTAAAATGAGTCCATACTAAGTGAAAATTGTCGTCATGGTTATATTTTAGAGGATAGTGACGATAAAGTTCCTGCTTCTATGTGTGTAGACACTCGTTGAGGGACTGTGGTGTGAAGGACAGACACAATTCATAAAAGCCTCAACATAAGTTGACCAATCATATCCAGCTATGGAACTGACGTCAATCATCAGTTGACCAATCATATCCAGCTATGGAACTGACGTCAATCATCAGCTTATCGGAAGCTTATTAGAACCCCACGGAGAAAACAAACCTTCTAACAATAGAACGATTTACACCTTCTCCCTAATTCTTTGTTGGGACGTATTTGTAGTAAACAATCGCACGTATCACACGTTTTGTAAAAAACAAGTCATTGTTAATGACGCAGTCCCCATCCCATTTTTTTTTGATCTGACATATCAATTTGATGCTGATGAAGTCATTGAAATTTGATTGAAAACATTAATAGAAGATGGATTTGTAAAAAAATATGATTTAGTGCTTTTACACGAGAATTGGGCATTGGGCAGTCATATTGAATCAAATTACAAAAATAATCTTCATGTTGTTGTATCTATTGGTATATTGTCTTTGTACAAAATTTAAACAGAAATGTTCATTGCATTCATGGGAAAGTAGGCATGGGTATCATGAAAAACAAAATGGCCACCAGTCAGCCATATTATTTTGAATCACAGAAAAAATATGACATGTAACTATATGATCACCATACCAACTTTGATCCAAATTGGCCTAGTCATCTCTGAGAAACAACTCCGGACATGTAAAAATGACGATTTATAGTGCTTTTACATAAAAACTGGGCGTCAGCCAGCCATATTGAATTAAATCACAAAAATAATGTTGGTGCGCATGTATCCCTTGGTATACTATCTTTGTACAAAATTTAAAGAGAAATGTTCATTGCATTCAAGAGAAAGTAACATGGGTACCATGAAAAACAAAATGACCGCCAGTCGGCCCTATTTGTTCGAATCACGGAAAAAAATATGACGTGCAGCTATAACCCAATATGTATGATCACCATACCAACTTTGATCCAAATCTGCCTAGTCATCTCTGAGATACTGCTGCGGACACGTTTAAGTACCAGAAATAGCAAATTTTACATCCAAAATGGCCGCCAGTCGGCCATTTTTCTCCGATCATAAAGTAACTTGACGCGCATATGTAAGACATTATGTATTGTCTTCATGTAAAGTTTGAATGAAATCCGTCAATGGGTGTCCGAGACATAGCTCCGGACGTACTTACGGACGGACAGACGGACGGACGGACGGATGGAACGAACCCAAATTAATAGTCCACGTTTTCGGGGAGTAAAAAAGTACAGATGAATTGATCTGAGATGAATACGAACAGGCTTTTTTCACAGACTCACTAATTTGCATTTAAGATTTCCAGATCACATCGCAATTCGCCTGACTTGTTCAATTCGCGTCTAATCTTCATCGAATATGTACCAAAGGATTTATGCCCCCATCTCATAAATCAAGTAATTCCTTCTAAAATTAGTTTGACAACTATCTAGTGCTACTATTTCCAATCCCCTTGCCACTAAGCTCGTATTGAGATTTCATTAACCCGCCAGCATGACATGTTACGACATATATCGTTAAAGACAGTGCGTGCAAAAGTAACCAAATAGAATATATGTGTCTGTTTGAGTAATTCATTTTTGTTATGTAATTATGCTATTATAATATAGAGTAAATCCGAGAGAGGTGTTATTGCTCAGACTAATATAGAATTTCATATTAGTCTGACGTTATTGGGAGGACAACGTTTCGCTAACGACAAAATGCTATATAACACTGAATCGGGGTTGTTACATCATTACCATGCTCCGCTGGGAAGTTGTAGTTTCAGATGCATCGCCGTAAAATTATAATTTCACTACTTTTTGAAGCAGTAGAGTACAACTGCTTCGTGTCTATGAATCATATAAACAATGTCTAGACGGACTTGTCCCGTATTCGAGTTGAAATGGATCCGAAATTTCAATACTTAAATTTATAAATACTCAAATACTTAAAGCGCGGTGGTTGTCGCTCAGCGCGTGTTCGAACTTCATGTAAATAAACAATGAATTTTACACGCGTTGTATACGTCGCTATGAGTCCCATATCGAACAGGACGCGACACGACGACTGCCGCCCTTTAAATTATAGTTTTCTGTAAATAGGACGGTAGTTATATACATACAGTTATATACAATTATACAATGTTTTATGTGTCACGTTTTTATAAACATTTCACTCTCTCTCTGTAAGTTGTTTTGTTTGTTTGTAAGACACATTATGCGAAACATTCTCAGTTCAATGTCCCATTTGTCTTCCAAGAAGCTCAATGGTTATTCGCCCATAAAGATTGAAGTACACGCTGCCTCGTAATTATTTGTAAGTATCTATGTCGTCGTGGAAGTCTCAACAGCTAGCTAGTCTACTTATCAGAGTTGTATCCACGGTTTCTGTATATGTAATATAGATCTAGGAAAGACGTCAGACGAAGTTCTGTCCGCAGGCATGATTATGAAGTGAGTCACACTGGCGACGCGGTGCAGTAAATAAGTTAGCTTCAATAAGGTGAAGGTGAAACCTACATATGAATTAATATACCCAGAATACATCATAATTTTACTATGTTACACATGATGCCAATATAATATAAGGATATTGGCTTTTACAAATCGAGCGAGCCACTAGACGTTAGTTATATATACTGTAATGGCGGCCATATTGTTAGTTTTGGGAACATTATATTTATTAGTTACATTGAGTATTGTACGGTAAAACCATGTTTCCAAATAATGACATTTCTTGAAAAAAATGTCTCGAGTGAATAGATATTTTATTGAATATTTCTTAATATCTAGATATTCGAATATGGTTAAAATGAAATGAAATGATATATTTTATCATTGTTAATTGTTCCTAATGATAGGAATGTTTGGCATATGGCTGAAAAAACAAAACAACAACAACAAAAAACACACAAATTGAACGTTGTTTGTTGTTGAAAAAATGCCACTGTTGAATACTAAATCATTGAATATAGCCAAACTAATTTTATTAATTTGCTCAAGCATTTTGTCGAGGCTTTAAATTTAATAAAATCGTAATTATGCGAATTGTGTTTGCGAGCTTTCTAGAATGCGTAGACAATTGGATTATTATACATGTATTATTAAATCAAAATTTGGATAGCGAAAAATCTCCTCTTAGATTGTTGTTTCTGTTTTTTTTTTTTTTTTTGTACTGAAGAATTTTAAGAATTTCTAATAATACACAGAGTATAGTCCGCGAAGATAAAATTGCCAAATTTCATTATACGACGTAGTTGAATAAATACATTTAAAGGGGCTGAAAAAAGAGGGCGGGGCATGATACACGATGTCCTAAATAACACTACAAACAACACAGACTACATAGTATAGGTTTCCTTTTAACGCCGAGACTCTGTAAATCAATGAACAGCTGCAGCGGTGAATAGATGACGAGTGTAGGGAATAATGATTGGTGCCACGGAGGAGCGGAAACCACCGTCACGGAGCCCCATTATCTATAACTCAATAGCCATCCATACCTCGGCGTCTATATACATAGATGCAAGTATTAATAGTAGACTGATTGGCGCCAGTCAGCTAAATGATACTTTACTAAAGATAAGAAACAAAATGACACTAAAAACAGGAATATAAGTCTATTATTGCTGATATTTGTATGTTGTTTAGCACTAATCAAATGTTATACTTCATTACTCATGCATCGCGAGTCAAGATATGTTTATTCAGACAAACCCATCGACACTCCGTAGAGGGTCTATGGACAACCCCAACGGCACTCCCTAGAGGGTCTATGGACAAACCCATCGACACTCCATGGAGGGGCTATTGACAAACCCATCGGCAGGAGGGTCCATGGACAAACCCATCGGCACTTTATAGAGGGACTATGGACAAACCCATAGGCACTCCATGGAGGGTCTAAGGACAAAATCATTAGCACTCCATTGAGGGTCTGTGGACAAACCCATTGGCACTCCATAGAGGGACTATGGACAAACCCATAGGCACTCCATAGAGGGTATATGGACAAACCCATAGGCACTCCATAGAGGGTCTATGGACAAACCCATAGGCACAACATAGAGGGTATATGGACAAACCCATAGGCACTCCATAGACGGACTATGGACAAACCCATAGGCACTCCATAGAGGGTATATGGACAAACCCATAGGCACTCCATAGAGGGACTATGGACAAACCCATAGGCACTCCATAGAAGGTATATGGACAAACCCATAGGCACTCCATAGAGGGTCTATGGACAAACCCATAGGCACTCCATAGAGGGTATATGGACAAACCCATTGGCGCTCCATAAAGGGTATATGGACAAAATCATCGACGCTCCATAGAGAATGAAACTGATCACCAGTAGTGGGCGACCATATGCGCATCGAACGCCGGCGATATATCAGGAACATAGTTGGGAGTCTCGATTAATAAAATGTTATCTCCAAATGGATATCATGCACTCCGGGTATTTAATGCCACTCAGCCACTCAGTGATATTTCACTCAATCTAACGTTTTCCCGAATAATAGGACCAGTAGTGGCGGGTTTTAGTGGGAGACGCCCCATAAATCCAGTAATACACTGCGGCAATGGCCTTATTTTAAAAGCGTAATTCTACTGTCGGAGAAATTATTTAACAGTACGTATCGTTAATACACAGCGCATGCGTAAATTTGGATACCAATTGTATGAACTAAAACGACATGTTTAGTCCATGATGAAACATAATACATGTAACGCGCAGAACCTTTACTGTAAATCGCGCCATCTAGTGACGAGACGTGTGTGTGACGTCAAAATCACGTAGATAGATGCAAACAAAGTAGTTCTAAGCAACAACCATGTTTGGCAGTGTAGTCGTCCGTCATTTAGAAAATGGTAAATCACTCAAACTTTCATTTTCGGTCGACTACAGATCAAAACAACATCGAAATGTGTCACTCGCTTACAAGGACGCGGCGTGTACGATAATGTGTATTCTGCCTCAAAATCACTGTATTTTATAATTCATTAATGTTACAATCATCCACAAATGGGATGATCATTTCTTCGGGCAATGTGTTTCCATGGAAACAGATCTGCAGTTCGGCGTATTACGCTCGTAATATCCGCGTATTAGACCACATTAATTTGGTCCCTTCCAAGATTAGAGCGTATTTTGTGTATAATTAGAAAAGCATTTGCGTAATTGTATTTCGTTTAGAGCGAATTTGTACACATCATAGTCTTGGGATTGTCACGTCTGGCCGTTTGTGCTCAGGTGTGAATTCTGAAATGATTGGAATTATGTACACTATTCACATAAACTACTCCGTTTGGAATGCAATAAACCAATATACTGTAAAACGTTTTGAATTAGCTACATGCCAATTTAGCGAATTTGTCTCAATTAATTTCATGAATTATAAGACGGTGGCCGTCGCGCCGCGTACTTTTCGATGTGGGACTCTTGGCGATGTACGCAACGCGTGTAAAACACAATATTTGCTTACGACCACCACCCTTTAAGAGAATCGTAATCTAGTTTAAAGCGCGGTGGTCGTCGCGCAGCGCGTGTTCGAATTTACGATCACCACTCTTTAAGAGAATCGTAATCTAGTTTAAAGCGCGGTGGTCGTCGCGCAGCGCGTGTTCGAATTTCATGTAAATAAACAATGTATTTTACACGCGTTGTATACGTCGCTATGAGTCCCATATCGAACAGGACGCGGCGCGACGACTGCCGCCCTTTAAGTCATCACCTGCGCGAGCACGGGAAACGACGCTAACAGCGTACTCTAAAAACGCAAAGACCCATGGGAAGACGCTCGTTTGTAAACAACGACACGATGCATGTGGCAGTCTGTCGCATGCGCGGGTGACGACTCGCCCGCTTTAAAATGTATGAGCTTATTGTAAGAATATGGTTTATTTCAAATTATCAACATCTTTCTTGGTTTAGCGAAATCACATTTTAGGTAAATTAGCTAAAACAACATGTTAGGTAAAACATGTTTTTCAGTACCATCTTTTCAGGGTATATGAATAGCGCCTTGCTGTAATACAACGGGGGTTAACAATTGTACATTGAATGTAGCTCGATTGTGTCCTAGTTGCGCTTTCATGATGAGTCAAGGTGGCATTATTGGGTTACCTCCAGTTCATTGCATTACATTGCCTCATTTATCTTCCAAGAAGCCCAATCATGATAAAGACTAAAATATGCGCTCGCATGCTCGTAATAATTTGTAAGAATCCATCCACTTGAATGAATGAATAAATGAATGAATGAATGAATGAATGAATGAATGAATGAGAAAGTTAAAAATGCCCAAATGGCCAATTATTTAATATTGCCATAGAAACAAGTTTTGTACAATCTACGCTGTCAACTAATTGCCATTTTTTTTTACAATTATACTATCCGTAACCGTCGGTTATTTTTACCCGACATGCAACGATCTGTCAATTATTACCTATTACAGATAATGCATTTGTATTGATTTGAGAAACATATTTTGCATTTCCTTGGATCAAAAACTACAAGTATATTTATCTACTTCAATGCCAAATAAATAGTCACACGTAGCGCTGTTTTTTTTTTTCACTGACGAAAATATATAATTTTTCAATGGATGTCAGAATCATTGCGAGTCAAATGTTTTCATACGAACGATGATGATCTCCGCCAAAATGGGTTATGAGAAATATATTGAACGGGTCAGTCAGCCCATCCTCCGTGAAATAAAATCTTCCACCGTAACACCATTAAACCAGACCGGAGTGCGATCCTAGCGGATGCTACTACGCATCTTTAAAAACCGGGGTTTAAAGTGAAATACGCGTGTGCAACCATGTTTCCGAACGCACTAGCTTCATATACGACTAATTCAGGCGTTACTAACTTTGCCCATCGGTTAAGCTGCATTTAATACACTGGTTCATTAAACACTGACATAAAATGAACTGAACTGAGAGATATAAGCGGTGTCCTTACCGGGAAAATACACAGACGCCGCTAGGATTATTGTTACCGTACACCGTAGGATAGTATCCATGTCCAATCCGCACACCTTATGTGCTTGGCTTCTGTTTCCACCTGAAAGTCGTCAGGTAAGAAGATCCCGACTTGAATTCTCGCGACAGCTCTCGTCTTGTGGACGCTCCGTTGTGGCGACTTGTAGACATACCCAAACCATTTATGTCACGTTTCAGTTGAAAGAGGACGCTCTTCCGGTTGGTTCAGTAAGTTGATAAAAGGCGGATCAGAGGTCAACTCAAATCAATGTCACTATGCTATTGATCGCTAAACAGAATGCACTTTTATGAGAGCTGCAACAAAGAAGGGACAATTTCGATTTGAAAAGCAGTGTCTGCGTACTGTTTTTTTGGCATCGCCACCTGCCTCCAGTAAGGGACCGGACAGAAATTACAGGGGCCGAAAGTCATACACTTAAAAACATATAACTGGATTTATATTTTTTCTCATAATTTTAGCATTTTCACTTATGCTTCTCGTCGTATTTTACTTTCACCCTGAGTCAAAATCCAAGAAGGATACGATTTGGCAATAAAGTTTATTATTTTGACTCCCGTGTGCGAAGCACACAATGGGAGTCTTTGTAGTCACAGTCTGTCTGTGTGTGTATGTGTATGTGTGTGTGTGTGTCTGCCCGTTCTACTGGTATATCAAGAACGACAAGTTTGTTTTTGATTAAACTTAGAAACATAGAACATAGACGCTCTGAGCTAATGCGCAGATTTGATTAGGTTTTGGTATAAATCCATGCATATTAATTACTTAAATAGCTATTTTTTAAGCTGTTCCATGACTATTCCACTGATATCTAAATAGCCACTCATTGGATTTTAATTAAACTTGGTACATGGATGCATTGAACTAATGCACAGATTAGATTAGTTTTGAGTAAAAATCTGTTATTAAATACCTAATTTGCATAATGATTAGTAAATCATCACATTTCAATGGAAATAGGACAATGCGCTTACGTAACAGTTTTTAGATTATTATCCGTGCATATTAATTACATAATTTGCATAATTATCAATTTTCAGCTTTTGGTATTTCAAATACTAATCATCACATTTCAAAGAAACTCAGCATATAAATGCTCTAAGAAAATGCACAGACTTCATTAGTTTTGGGTTAAAGTCTGTGCATATTAATTACCTAATTCCCATAATTGACCAATTTTCAGCTTCCTCACTGATGTCTCAATTACTTATTATTCAATTCCAATGAAACTCGGTACATAGATGCTCTCGGACAATGCACGGACCTGATTGGTTTTGGGTTAAAATCTGTTCATATTAATTCCATAATTAGCATAATAATTCATATTTTTTTGGTTCTAATCACATTTCAATGAAACTTGATACATAGGTATGTGACCTTATTAGTTTTACACTCAAATATGTGCATATTAATTACCTGATTTGCATAATTAGTAAGTTTTCAGCTTTTCCATCACTATCTCAAGTACAAGTAATTTTTAATTAATTTGCAATGCATCTCCAATACACTCAACACACGGGAGTTCTTTACCTTGAAATACAATAGTGCCATTGTGCCACATATGTTAACTGTATTCATTAATTGTAATCACTAAACCAAAGATGTCTGGTCTGAAGGCACAATGTTTCATGCATTATTCATTATATTGTGTTGGAGGTTGGTTTTGTGACTAATTTGAGAGATTCTATTCTAAACACCAAAAACACTAGTGTATTTTCTAGTGCAATTCATTAAACCTGGCAATTGTGTCAAAACAATACATACTCCATTTCGTATAGTACAATGGTACTATTTCATCTCAAGGTAAACACGTGACATTTCTCGCGATTCTCTTTCAAGGTGTTAACGGAGTAATTAGTGCATTAAGTTAGTAACGAGTAGGACACGAATTGAAAGTTACCAACAAGAGCAAGTGTTGATTCTACACTAAACCACATAAACTCCGTATTAATGACCAGTGGGATTTACTAGGCAATCAGAATACCCCAAATTCAACTCGTACAGAATTACAAACTCCAACCAAAACCCCAGCGGACCAGGTTGCCATGACAACTGTGTGGTAATAGCCATGTATGGTAATTTAAGGTAGAAGAACACTCATAAATTATAATACCCAGAGTTTATCCATTTTACAATAAATTGTATTCCAGGACAATATAAGTATATTCAAATTGACTTTAAAAAAGTCTTGGGGTCACCAGCACTGTTTTCAAGAAAAAGAATAATGTATTTTTGTGGATAATTGCTATTTTGGTACTATTATAACAGTTTCGCCATATGTTTATATAGCAGGAATAATATGCCATACCTCAAATTGTAGGTTAGTGACATAGGCTGAAAACAAATTATTTTAAAATTCTAGGTTTTGAAAAGTGTCAAAAAAATGCAAATTTTCTATGGAATTGTTCTAAAAGTATTAGAACATGATTCTCAAAAAACATAACTGTACACACAAAATACTACTATTTCATTGTGCCTTGAGGCACTGCGATGCCATTTATGACCAACTTTCTCAAAAATTATGAGTAGGCTTCTACTTTAATGTAATATACTCAAACATGAAACTCCAAAGCAATGTGCACGAAAAATAATAATTAATAATGCATAACAAATGGTGACCTCCCCCATATATTGTTGGTTTATCACTAAAAGTATGTAACCTCAATTTTGAGAGATGTAAGATAACTTAGTATCCATGACAACAAATCGTTAATCATCATTTTCTATTACAAACCACATGGATCCTTAAGTCATATATAATATCAATTCAATGTGAATGTAACGTGGGCGTCACTGTGTTTCTAGAGCAAGGTGTTATTGCTGCAAACAAAGTGCTTATCTAAACGAAACTCACATTATGTACTGCACACTGACTATGGTTTTAGGTTGCAATATTAATTGTAATACAAACCATATGCAGGTAATTTTCTAAGCCATCCAATGTTTTCAACCAACCATCATCACATTATGGCACCATTGTAGCACTTAAGTTCTCGTCCAAACTGCCATAATCATACCTTACATTCGCACATTGTATTAACGTTTAGTGAAATGGTATATCGTATCCTCCTCCAATAGCATATATCATCCAATATGTTTAGTGCCTTATTTTTTTTCTTTCTATCAGACTAAGCACATATATCCTTTTTCATTTCGTTTGTAAGAGTACATGCATGTTATACGATCTGATATTTTACACTACAATGTCATCTCATTCTTGTAAAACCAAGCTATATTCAAGTTAAATACGTCCGTGTTACTTACAAGTGGTGCAGAATGTTTTACAGTATTGTACACAACATGTTTGTTTATCAAACTAGAAAGTCCTCTTATCAATGACCCCGTACATTGCAAGAACTATGTCCTTGATAGTCCTTTTCTTATTTATAAAGCACCTTTCTCCAGAACAATACCACAAACCTATTCTTATAGTCCTGCACATGAATGAGACTTCTGTATGCACAAAGTATTCTGTTCCCACAAGTATTAGAATTAAGACACCATCCCAGACTGTAAATATATTCAAAGTCTGTGCCAAACTGCCCTCCCTGTCATATGAGGCATATACCTGAGCTGGATTCAAACAAGCAATATTTTATGGTGAAAGCAATCTGACTTGCCATAATAATTGTCAACCAATAGAAATGTAGCATTTTGAAAGCCTCTAACGGACTGTCAAATCATCAGCGAGGACAATTTGACCTCACTAATCTGCACCAGCATAGGTTCTGACATCATTTTCACGTATATTTTAAGTATCACTGAATGCATTTGTTTTTATATATATAAACTAAAGTTGTATCCCGATACTTGTACATGTATTGGGCAAATTTATTAATGTTGCACGTTTGTATGGTATGTTTGTATGGTTAAAATTTAAATCCCCGAAAATCAATCATTGAGGGCGCAATTAGAAAATATTCATGCTATCAAAGAATATGTCACATAAAACTTGTCCAAAAACCCAAATGAACTTACAAGTATCACTTATAAAAAAATTAGATACAGATATTAATATTTGTAATTTTGACTAGCAGTGTTTGCATACGACCCTCCCGTAATTGCCTGCATATACTACTGTATCCCTCCCCTGAAGACTATAACAAAATCGGTGCCCCCCCCCACAAGATAGACGGTCATCATACACAAAAATAACATTTCACAACAACATACCACCATTCGGGTCAGGAGGTCAGCACAACCTAAATGATTTGCGCATTCCCAAATGAGGTCTCGGATCACGAAATACACGTAATATAGAGATTGGTCAGGGTCACGGACTGGAAATCGATTATTTTGAAATTGACCTGGTTCTCTTACATGACCTGGTTCTTTTTACACGAAAAGTGCAAGTGTCAACAAGCTAATCATTCATAATTATATTTTTTTACTACGAAACCCTCAAAATAACACAATTTTGATCACCACACTTCAGTTCTCTTATTACACCACCCCAGTGGGACACTCGTCTTAAACGTGGGTACGTTACATGTCAGATGTATTTCGACAATACCAAACGTTCAAGTTTCAGCTCAAAGCTGGGTTTCAAAAAAGACAAACCTTTTTGTCTCGACTTTGACTTGCGAAAATAAAAAATGTGACATCTTCAACTTTTCAAAAATGAAAAAAAAAAAAAAAAAAAAATAAAACGAAACAACTAATATGCCTCAAACTATTTCATAAACGTGTGTTTATACTACAATGGAACTCCGTAAAAATATAATGCACGCACTTTGATATGAAAGTACGTACAAATAACTCAAGAAGCATGCGCAACAATTTTGCAGAAAGTTGACCATTCCGGAGGCGATAACTACAATTTCAATTTTTGCGATGCCGATGAATACGTACAATCCGATGTCGACGTGTTAGACATTGAGATGTGCGTGAGGTCCCGGCATTTGGTTGACTACATACCGGTATATGTACGCAGGATAATCTATTGGTGTTCATATCATCCGTGACCGGGATAAAAACAACTCGATACCTCAGGCGATAGACACTCCGAGTGGCGGCGTAAATCCTAACTCTTTTGCGTGTAAACGTCCCCATTTGTCATGTCCTGTCTTGAGTGCCAAGGACACGTCAACAGAATGATGTAACAATTGTCACAGTTCACCTAGTTCTGTCACCGGATCCGCGGTGCTTTGTGACAATTTATTACTTGCCTGCGGCACGACACCGTTCGACTCACTCGAGTGTGGCCTAGACGACAACAACATATACATGCCGGCGTTTGAGAAATCATATACAGTGTAGTTTCACTTCGATTACGACCTCAGATGTCAATCTACTACTGTGAACTAATTGTGAAAGTTATTGATGTAGAGGGGGGGGGATATTTGCTTTCATTGGTTTGTGAAGGAAACACTATTATTCTATTGTCAACTGTGCATGATCGCTGGGCATAAATACATAAAAAGGATATTTCGTCAGCGAAATAAATATAAGAAACCGGCGAATATTAAGCCATACAGTAATTGCATTCACTACTACCTTCTCAAATTTAAAGAAATCACCAAAATGCGACCGAAACCTTTAAAATGCGATCAAAATCCGTTCTTGACGTAAACTGGTCGAACAAAAAAGGACATTTTTGTCGTATTTTTTGAAAAGTATACCGTTTATTCATTTCAATAATGATACACATGTAAACCAGGGGAAACACATATTATATTTAAATTGGCAGTTTCTAGCGTTCTTTGGTGATTAATGCTGAGTCGGCTTACAAGAATGCAGTGTCAAATAAATGAGTCATATTTTATCAATGTTCCAAGGTTTTATTTTCCTATAATTTGATCATTTGAGTCCATTGTGGTTAATATTCCTTGATGGAAAACAGACATAAATCTAAGCACGTTAAAAGTCACCAAAATCGGCTCGGATCGGTAATAAATTGTCATGGGCATGGACGTGATAAAGGATGTTAAAGGGTGGTGGTCGTCGCGCTGCGCATGTGCGACATTTTTGTTGATAAATATAGATTTTCCAGTAATTCGATGTAGTCTATTAAATGAATATCACGAGTATGAGTTTTGACTTGGACGCGACGCGCACTAAGTACAGTGATGACTCGTTCGATACCTTTCCAGTCACCAAAGAATTTACATAGTTAAAGGGCTGTTGTCGTCGCGCTGCGCATGTGTGACATTATTTGTCTTGATAAACATTGATATTCCCATGATCCAGTGCGCTCTTCTAATAGAAATCACAAGTACTTGTATGAGATTTGACCTGGGCGCGACTTGCACTAATTACCGCCGGTGACTCCTTCAATACCTTCCAATCACCTAAAACACCCAATTAAAGCTTGGTAATGTCCCAGTTGTAGTACTCGTTGGTCTGCACAACGATCAAAGTAGCCATCTTTTTTTATATGAGGCCCATATATCTCGCACATGCGTGGCGCGACGACTACGGCCCTTTAAAGCTTGGTAACGTCTCAGTCTGTGCTCGTTGGTCTGCGCCACAGTCAGCTTGCATCGGTGTCACTGGGTGTATATGATAGAGGGAAGTTGTGCAACCAAATTTGCCGAGTTCGCAGTTTTTCGCCGATAAAAATATAACTAAGGCAAAAACTCACGGTTTTTCAACATTTTTGTAATAAAGACATTATTCTCTATCAATAATCTGCCCAAAACAGGAACATTTCTACTAATTCTTGTGCTTTTTCGACGTTTTTCGAAAAGAACTGTGATTAGGCTGCGAAAGTAGAACATTCTGGAGGGGGTGAAACGGAAGAGCCAAATTTAACGCGTAAAAATACAGCGAAAAACTGCGAACTCGGCAAATTTGGTTGCACAACTTCCCTCTATCATATACACTCAGCGACACCGATGTCAGCTGACTGTGGTCTGCGCATCTAGGTAAAAGACAGACCTCCATGGTCTGCGCAAGTCAAAATCGTCATCTTTGTTCATATGAAACCCATATCTTGCGCATGCGTGATGCGACGACCACCGTTCTTTAAGTATCTATTGTAATACAGGTACTAGTAATGCATCCGAGAAGGGTAGGTCGGGATATCTTTGAAACTCCGTTGTTTCAGTCGGATACAGTGTGGAATTAGCATCGATTGCTCGGACACCAGGATGTGTCTGTGGATGCACGTGACTACGTGATGAGTTAAAACAACTATACTAGTATGCTATTTCAGTGAACCTGACTTGTGCCGAAAGTGTGGTTACTAACTTTGAAAAAAAATTAGTACACTGCAACGAGTTACATTCCTACAAAGAACACGTTCTGCGACAGATAGTGAGTGATCAAGTTTTATTCGCGGGTATTTGGAAATCAGAAATATTTACGTGATTTCTACACACCGCCTTTCATGACGGCAAGGCTTTCGAATAGGGGCCCGGGATAGGGGTTCGGACTGAATTTGATTAATTGATAACAGTCGATACGCCGCACGGTGTTCAAATGACAATGAATGCAATGAATATCGATTGAGGGCGCATTTTCAATTAGCAATTAAAAATTGTTGTAAGTCATATGGTAATATATGGCAGCAAAAATAATAATAAAAAAAAGCAAGCCCAAATGAGTATGTATTCATTATATTTGAGAATGGCTGGCACATATTTAGGAAAGGAAGCTGTCAAATGAATGTATGTGAGCTGAGTATTTTAGGCAACGATTGAAATGCATGACATTAAAAAATTCTAATTAGCATATTAACAGAGCGAATACACATTTAAAATGATAATGATATGAGAAGCTAAATCTGCAGTTGTTTGTCATTTATCTCTCCAAAATATTTTCAAAACATAGTTGAATTTTGGTGACCTTGCCCTTTGTTATATAATATAATTCCCTTTATCATAGTTTGTTTCAATATAAATATGCATTGTCATAATTAATTTTGAATACAAACAAGTTTTGGGGTTAAACCAACAGTGGGGAATCAGTCTACCGAATGTCCTTAAAAGATGTAAATATCTTACAAAAACATTGGTGCCTTATTTGTTTAATTGTTTTAAGGGACATAATTTCCAGCTTTATTCAAAGTAATTCAGATATTTTAGTATAAAAATAAATGCCTCATCGCAAAAAAAGTGCTGCATTTAGACGTGAATAGATTCATAAAACATGCAAGATAACAACAAATCTTAGCTGGCTTTTGTCCAAGTATTTTGTACAGGTGTCTGTCAAAAATTAATGATTCACTGAGACAAATATGAACTGCCTCATTGTGTGACTACTGTATTATATGAAAAGTAAAATAAAAAACACCCTTTATGAATAGCTATCATGTTGCAAACTCTGCTTTGTATGCAAATCAACTTGAATAGTTAGTTGGTGTCCAGTGGAGGGAGAAGTCAACAGTACTGTTGCCTCCTGAGACTCTACATCTTCAAACACTGCAATCTTTGAAGTGCGTTTTTAAACCAGTATTATAAAAACTATATCATTCTGTTCTAATAGCTGAAACATATTCCTGTGAGTTTTCATTTGTCGAATGAACTGTTTGTCAAATACAGAATACATATATTTTAGAACAATTTTCTTTTTAAAATGTGGATGAAATGTTTTGCTTTTTATGTATTTTTTATGTATTGTTTTTGATTTGATAACTTTGAACTGAACAGATTTTCTATTACCTTCAGATCTTGATCAAAGTTTGGCACCCAGTTCATAGGAGTGCTTATATTGATTTTCTGACATCTTGTTTTCTGTAAAGAATTTATTGTTAGGTTTGCAAATGTGTATCAGACTGTGCAATCTCTCCATGAATTGGTTTTGAAACCCAGTATGGGATTCTGGGATACATTACCAAGGATATTATGAAAAGATAAATCATTTGCTTCATTAAACACATACAACAATGCATATTTCCACTGAGATAAGTGACCTTTGATGTGTATCACCAGTGATCAGTCAAGTAGAAACAGTCAAAATATTTTATCAGATTTTCTCAATTTTTGCATGATATTTTCATACAGGACATCTGTTGTTCAAACTCAGGGAAGACTTTATACTGATGAATAAGGTGCCTAAGTTTGATGAAGTTTGGAATAGAATTAGTAAAGTTATTATGCACACAATAACAATTATTAACGACGACGCCAACGACAACAACAACAACGACAATGCCGGACACAATTTTTCCCTTAATATACCTTTCCCTTCCATATTTGATGGTAAAGGCAAGGTCAAAACTACATAGAGATATGTATATTTATCCTGAATTGGAATATCCTTTGTCCAGTAGCCAGAAAGTTGAAAATTCAAATACACTACACAATCACATGACAAAACACAAAGTTTTTTTGTTTTTTGTTTTTAAAAAAGAATATTTATTCATATGAGTAGGCTTACTATTACAATTAATATCAATGTTTTTTTTTTTCGTATAAACATTCAAAATTCATAAAATATATTTAAATTTATTAATTAATTACCATGAAGTAAGTTTGTATTTCTTTTACCAATATACATAAAATGCACTATTACTATAACTTTTGTCATCTTGCAACGGAGTGCTTTGGTGTTATCAAAATGACTTATATGGATGAAAGCAATGTTATTCAAATAAGAACTATGTTTGGGTAATGTAGTCACTTGTGTTTTAGAATTAAAAAATTTGGTTGCCGTTGATGGTGACAGATCAAAACAATATTGATGCTTTTAATGGCCTTTGTGATTTATGTCACAGAAATGCTTCTGAAAGATGTATCACTGAATGTAAGTAGAATCCGCTGCAGGTTTCAGGTTTAAAAAAGTTTTTGTTAAAAAAATGTCTTGTATCAGTAAAATCTGCCCCTCCGATTCAGCTTCTCATTGCACAGTGTGTGTGTGAGGTACCCAGAAATATAAATATGTGAAGTTTCTTTCTATAAAATAAATGTACTCAATGCTATCTCGGTGCTCAGTTTCATTACATATCCAGTTGTTATTAATAACTGTGCATTCTCTGAATGTTTTTTTTTAAACAGTGTTAAGTGCATTCATTCTTGAAGTCAGAGCTTATTCCTGCTTCAAGACTCTATGAAGCGACGCTATAGACTAGCCTTAAAAGCTTGCCATGAAGAGGCTGTGGTGTACAACAATGAGTGCGCTATTTCGAATCACAACTCAAGAATAGAATTGAAATATTTTTTATATAGGTATAAGAATAATTGCAGATAAATATATATATATATATATATATACGCAGTGGTGCAAGTAAATAATGTTTAAGTTCTTTATCACACTCTTCATGGTCCCTGGGAATCTAGGTACCCAGTACTTTATTGCGTAGGATAAACACTGGATGTACAAAGCAGGGAGCATAATTCACAATATAAAATTCTTAACCCTGTTCAGATTCATAAATATGACTTTGCATGTACATATTACTAATTTTCAAAAAACTTCCTGGGTTTCTCGTATAATTGAGGAAGCTCAGACACAATTCTACCCTCCTCAGTCAGGTATTTATGCAACACCAACGGTACGACTTCGATGTCATTGTGACTGCTATCTTTCCGGTCCCAGTGTACGTCAAATCTCATACCATGTTTCTTCATTCGCATCATGTAATCAGAGTGATACTTCCCATCAGAATAATTAATGAATCTGCGATAGTCTCGCTGAAGTGCCTTGTAAGTAAAAAAAACAAAAAACAAAATCAACATATTATACTAACAGAGAGGGCGCCAAACCAGATTTTTGGGTTTTTTATTGAACATTGGACTGTTAACAATTACATAACATTGACTTAAAAAAGACTTGGCAATTATTAGTTGAGTGTGATTGCAATGGTGCATTTAAGTCTCCTGAAAGTGTACTATTTTTGACTTTCACCTGTACAATCCCACCATCCCCCTCTACACACATTCTATTACATACCCTAAAGTCTTCTTGTACCATGTTCCTAGCAGCAACTTCATCTCTGATCTGTCTTTTCAAATCCAGTATACTAAAAATTAAAAAAAATGAATATCTTTAATTAGATTAGGACTAAAAAAACACTGAATAATTTATTCTCACTGTTTCTCAAAAGTTAAATGTTTTAAAATAATTCTATAAAAATAATCAGTCACAAAATTTGTTAATGATGGTTCAACAGACTGAGATATGGCATAATATCTCCACTATAGGAACCAATAATAAATGCGTTACAATCCTGACAAAATGGCAGCCATTAATGAAAAAACAACCAACATTTGGTCAAATAATAGACTGGTGACCCCAAACTTATTCCCAAGACATTTACCGGTATATCCTTATATTGACTGGGAGTATAATTAATCATAAAATGAATAAATTCTGGGAACTGTTCATTAATAAATAGGGACAGTTTGAGTCAAATTCAAATTTTGCCCTACACAGAGAATTATGGGAGATTACCTGCCATTGTATATATGAACAATTATATTCATAATTTTATACGATTTTCAATTACCATTTCCCATGACATTTTGGAATTTTGTATTAGAAAAATTGACCGATGACCTCCAATTGGCATTGTTTTTTTTTCAGTATCGCTGTCCTGATAGCATGAATCCATAATAATGAAAGTAGGATGAACATAACATATAATCTTCAATTCCGCTTAGATACAAGCATGTCATTATTCAACAATGATGAGCACTTAACCATTCTGCCATCATACTGCCCAAATGTCAGATATTTTGTTCAACAGTTCATCCTAATAAAATGAAATTTTCTTTTATACTTTCTTATGTAGATCAAGAACATTTCTTGGTGAGATGATTAAATAAAAAGTTTCAGTTCTATTTCAATTACTCATTGTTGTTTACTCAAACCATTAATTAATCTTTAATGTAGAAAGCATGATTACGCGAGATAAGATTTACATGAGACTTACATGTTGTTTAACACGTCTATTTCAGCTTGGTGTATCTTAGCAACCCTCTCAGCTTCCTCCGCTGCCAGTCGTTCACATTCTTCTTTAGTTTTTTGAATCTCTTCTGCCAACTTTTTAAGAAATTTTTGCTGCAAGATAAAAAGGAAGTTATACAGGATTGTCAAGCACCATTGAAGCTTTCATTTATATAGGTAATGTACAGTTTAGTATAAAGTTTGAAAACAAGGACAATTTAATTTGAATTCAAAAAATTTAATGATTCTGTAATATATTCAATTCAATTCAAGTTTGCATATAACAATAACATCTTTAAGCAAAATATCATGAATTTGTCATGCTTTCAAATTTACTTTCATGTTTGTCTAGTACAATGCACACCACCGTAACGCTATAACCTTTGTTTGTTCGGTCTTTATGTTCAAGATCATGCAATACAGTGAGATCTCGCAGTGACTGGATAATATGGAAGGTGTTTTGAAAGCACTTGTTACCTTCTGTACATGCAATGCGTAGGCTACAGCTCTCTCTTTCTCCACAACAAATTGTTTTCTCAATTTTTTCTCCTGCTTCTCCAGAGCTTCTTTTATTTCTATTTTTTTTATTCGTTCCGCTTCCTGCCATTGTAATCTCAGTGCTTCTTCTTTTTCTTTCTTCAGCCTCCTTGTCAGTTTCTCTATCCTCTCCTCTTCCAGTTTGTCCCGTTGCCTGGATACCTCTTCTGCCATCTTTTCGTATTCCTAGTAATTTAATGGAAACGAAATGAGGACAATTAAATGACACATTGATACTTAGGAACATATAGAATTTTAATGCGAAAAAATTGTATTACAAGAAAGTGTGGAAACAAAATAAAATCTGAAAATAAATCTTGTGAAATTATCATAAGCAAACAGGGGAAGAGATTAGAGTCTGTGTATACCGCCTCCTAGTGGTCAGTGTTTATCTATTAGCATAGTTAGTAGTTTGCAAATACTGCCCCATAGTGGTTAACATAGAATTTCATTCCCAGTATGCACTCCACCAACACAATTCAATTTATTTAAATAACTTAAATTATAAATGCTAAATAATTTAGGTAAATTTGACTCTTACGATTTGTTGTTTTGCTAAACATCTTTGTTTTTCTTCTTCAGCTTCTCGGCGGGCTTTTTCAAGTGCTTCTTTCTTTTCTTGTTCTGCCTGTGCTAATGCAGCCTCGACTGCTAATCTAACAGCCTCCTCTTTGTCGTACTGGGCTCGGAGGTTAATGTTCTCCAAAATATCACTACCAATATCTAAGCAAATGATAAAAACAATTGTGATATTGTAGAAGGTGTAATATTCACTTAATATTATTAAGATATATACACTACCAAATTCCCTGGTTTTGTTAAAGATGTAATAAGGACAAAAACTTGTATTTTTTTTAACCTTCCAACTTTTCATCACAAATTCACAAAATAGTTCTGTTTATAGTCTGCAATTTCCTTCAAAAGATTGGAACAAAAATAGCAAAATTTTTTGAGGAAAAACTAAAAATTGACTCTAATTCTGGCTGTTGGTTCCAATATTAATGTTCATTTCCCGAAATATTCAAGAATATAAGAAAAAGTGTAGAAAAATTTGAGCAAGAAAGTCTAGTGGTGAAAAGGTTAGTATTGTTGTTTGGTAATCCATACAAATCATATCAAATCGGCCTAGTATTTATTAAAAACTAAACATGTTGTGTAGGCACAATACAAACCAGTATTTATTAAAAACTAAACATGTTGTGTAGGCAGAATACAAACCAGTATTGCTTAGATTAAAAATAGAAACCATTGATATGCAAATGTAGTGATTGTTATTGTAAATATTAGAGAATTTTATTGTTTCATCCACTGAATAATTAGATGTATGCGACAAGAACAGTGTTTTCATGTCATGATTAATCATGGTTCATTGTTGACATCAATATACAGTATCAAACAATGATATTAAAAATTACATATTTTCGTCCATATTGTATCTTTAAGGAAACACTCTATAATCTTGAAATTACTTTTAAATTACCAAACTCACTGTTTAAATTATGCTTTTATTTTTATTTAGCATTAACATTTAATTTTATTTTCATTCTTTCTAAAACTCTGACAAAAAAAAAAAAAAAAAAAACACATAAAGGAAAGTTGTAACATACACTTTTTAACTAACACGCGTGATGACCAGAAATAAGAATATGTTTTTTCTAGACAATTTTTCATATTCACTGGGTCTTAATTTGGCACATTTATTGAGTTGTTATTAATTTCTTTCAGCTAAAATAAATTGCCGAATCTCCTCAAACTATCACATTATCATTATTTTCATTCCTAACAAAACAAAGGGATACTGTGTAGCCCTCGGATATTTTAATATGACCATACTGACTATTAATGGTAGCTATACCTGCATGATGAATACTTCCCTCAAAACTTGGTTACTTAGCTACACCCATCATTGTGTTGCGGAGAAGCCAGTGAGGGGGTATATCGCATATGGGATTAGTGTTAATCGACGGAAGCGTACAAATACCACAACGATCCATTATGTACAGTGGAAAAATGTGTACCCTTGGGGAGAACTATGTATTAAACGAGACACAAAGCGAACAGTTATATTGAACTTCAGAAATACCGAATCAAGTGTCAGTTACGTATTTAACTGTTTTCATGGCCTCGACACACGTCGCTGAGTTCGGCTGAATCACCGTCCTCTCAACTTCCATGTTGGCACTTTCTGGTCACAGCGTTGAGCGACAGACTACGGTGGACAACAGAATATTGATTCATTGGAATGCAAATATAAACCTTCACACTTCACCGTTTACATCCCAACAAAATATATATAAAAAAACGTACGAATTGCTTAAAATGTAATTCTACCTTTGTCATGGAGTAGTAATAGGTGGAATCTGAATTACAGGAAATGGTCTTTGTCGTCACCGATCTACGTGCAATCATTAAACTCACCTATAATATTTCCATGTCTTGTCTTCTGTGTTGCTAACGTTGTTTTATTTACCATTCGCTCCAAAAGCTGCAACTGATCAGTGACACGACGAACTGGTTTTGTTGACATCTTGCCACATATATTAAGCCTTGGAAGCTTTAAGATATGACGGGATTCAGAACACTGTCAAAATATTCGTCTTCAGCGGAGCAGCGTATTATTGAACTGTTGAAGTGGTCATCCATGGGTGACGACTTGACGTCAAAGGAAATGCGATGTTGTGTTGATTGATACGTACACCAAATTCGTAGTCGTTTTAACTCTTCTGAAATAACGTTTTTCCACTGAAACCATATGAATAGATTGTATACTACATATTTATCACGATATATATGGCATCATACTCTCACAGTAGCGTTTGTGTACCAACAAGACTAAACCAATGGTTAGTTGGTGACCACTTGACCTGAAATTAAATGGCTTCCCTGGCAACACCTACACGACTGAACGTCGTCGCCTTAACACAAAACGAGTATACGCAGCAAAGAGAAACTGGTATCTTATTCAAGAGAAGAAGAAAGATACAATAAGTGTGGAAGTAGAAAAAATAATTTGGAAAAAAAAAAGATGTTTCCGCCCGGGTTCGAACCGGGGACCTCTCGCGTGTGAGGCGAGCGTGATAACCACTACACTACGAAAACCGATCACGTGTAGAATATGCTTTTACAGGGATTTGTAATACATACCCTTCTCAAAATTGTTTTATTCACTTTTAATCAATAGATATTCTGTTAAAAAATAATCATGTTCGACATGTCTCCTTGTGGCTATTCATCCATCAGACTCGAGTCGTTTTTCTTCCCGACTTTTATTTTGTCACTCCGCATATTACCCACAATTCATTTCTGAGCGCCATGTTGTTTACTTTTGAACTTTTCAAGTTCCGACAAGATGAAACTTGCTGAAGAAAATGCAACATTCTAGTTGCTAGATCAAATTGCATTTTTGCAGGAGTCGTACATATTTAGCGTATAACATTCAGGTCGCTGGCTCGTTTACTGAAATTCTTAATTATCTAGCCGGGTTAGAGTTTTGTTATCAACTGAATTGTTTTCTTTCTGCTGCATCGTACACACGTGAAATCAGAATCAGCTGTTCCTTGTTAACTGTTCAGTAGAACACATTTCGTGTGGCGGGGTTTCTCACACGTACGCTGTTAGCGGTCAGTGTATTTGCACTGTAGCTATTCGCGACCAGGTAAGTTTAACAGATTGATTTTTGTCTTTCTTGTCATAAACTTGTCCCTTTACATGTCACAAATTATGAACAATACTGACAAATTTAAATACCTGATGCAGAATATTGACAGAAGCACATTAGCCAGTGTTGCACGCTTATAGTCACACTGCTTTCAACGAACGAAACATTTAAACCAATCTACTTTTGTTTTGCATTTCATATTTAAGTACTTACATTTCTTATTTGTGTATGTAGTACTGATAGAAACTTTTATTTCTAAAAATGCAATAAACTATATTGTTATTATCTGGTGGATGGGTAAATGATGAGCGAAATTCACCCAAGTCAGTAAAATTTTGCTCACCAGATCAGATCATGAATCCTCGTCGTTTGTGATAAAAGACATTTCTATGAAACGTGGTATTGAAATACATGTACAACACATATTTATAGATAAACAAATTAAAACAACTTTGACTGAGCTAAAAATTAAATTTGACACTCTCTGCACAACAAAGGTATTCCCTTTATCTTAATAAATATTTATTAATTTCACAATTCAAACTGAAAGGATAGGTTTCTATTGGCTGATTGAATAACATTGGAGCATTTTCAAATGACGTTGCTGCTCTGTGGTCGTTAATTCAACTGCCATTGAAATTTATATACTGTGGAATACTTTATTTTCGCTGGAATTAATCTTCGCTGAAAAGGCTTTTTGGGCGTTTTGTATGAAATTTATTTTCACTGATCTTTGATGAGTTTAGTGTGAAATATAGGGAAAAAAGTATATTCGCTGGATTTTATTTTCACGCAATCATCCCTTCAGCGAAAATAGCGAAAATAAATTCCAAGCGAAAATAAAGTATTCTACAGTATATTTATAAAGCGATTCATTGGAATGCTTTTGTTGCACCAAGAATACTAGAACAATTTTAATAATATTGATTAAAGTGTAAAAGAATACCTGGACACTTTTAGCAGGGGGTTTTCTAGGAAAAATGAACAAGAGGGAGCACACACAGGCGATAGACCTGGAAACGCCATATCGGAAGGTGTCTGTGTCATTTTAACGGGGTGTATCTATCACCATTGGAATATTTTTAGAGTAATTTTAGTGTATTTGGGGTCCAGACACATTGTCAGCTTGTTTTGCTAGCATGTTTTCACAGAGAAAAATATATTTGAGAAAGATTTCATGTTGTACAGCAGTGCGGTTCAAGAAATATATTTGTGACATGAAAGTTCAATCGGCAATTCAATAAGAGGGCGCCAGCCATGAGTATCAGGGGGCACATGTTCCCCGGTTTAGAAAAAAAAAACTGATTTTAGTTTATATTATACTTCATATTATGCAGTGATTCATTTAAATCATCATTCAGTCAGAAACATTTATTGAATGGGATATCTATTCCAATCAGGATACAAGTACATCTCAAGCAGAATAAATATATCTTGATCAGGATATTTTGCCTTTCAACATCTCAGTGCAGCAGGGAAGGTGTTTTCATCTTAGAAAAATGTCTAATATTCCCTTGCATTTCTTTCTATTCAAAATGACGTGATTGACTGGGAATTTTTTTGTTTACTTTAACGTATACAAATTTGTGTATATAATATATTGTGTAATCTAAATTTGAATGCACTCTGAGCAACACCTATCAGCACCCTATTTTTAATAATTAAACAGTGCATACAATTGTGTTCAATGGCGAACTGTCCTCAAAACAAAATTCTTTCATAATATTTAGCCAAATTTCTCAAAAGTTTTTTAGCACATTAGTTTACTGTTGACCAATATCACAATGAACCAATTAAATGCATGAGATATTTTTGGCTGATTTGTTTATCAGGTCTTAATAAATTTATTATGAGATTACTCCTACTTTTTTATGATTTTGTTTAAAGCCAGAGTCTTTGTGATTGGCTGATTTGATATATGAAGGCTATATGCAGCAGTAACTGTAATTATATATACATATGGTTTTATTTTTACTTCTTTTTGCAGATGTGAGATTACTTCTACAAGATTCATTTTTTATTGCCTCTGGAACAAAGTAATCATGATGACAATGATGAGTGATTTTCACAGACAGGCTCAAGAAGCTGGGTAAGATGCATAAACATCCAACTGTGTTGGCTCTATAAGAAGCACTTATGTAAATCAGTTAACAGTCCATGTCAAAGAAATTTGAATTTGTTTACACTTACGCACATGGTGTGCCTCCCCCCCCCCCCCCCCCCGGCCCAGGACACAGCCTAAGAAGGGGCCTCATAGATTTAGCTCTGTTTGTGAAGCCATTCATGTCACCTCATAACGCTGGAGTACATGAATTGATTTGTACAAAATGATTAGTGTAATGTGCAGCAGCTCAACAATTTTCTTTATCATTCATGCATATTTAGGAGTAATTATTGACAAAAATAGACAAAATGATAGAGAAAATGATGTTTTGTCAGCATTACCACTGATAAGTTGTAATTCACGATTGAATTCACTGCAAGTATTATCCTGTTTTGGCAGTTTTGAGTGCGACTTAAAATTTTACTTTGCAATGGATGATAATAAAGTTTTCTATTCTGTATATTCAAAGCAGAAAACAGATAACAGATTTATAGGAAAACAATAATTTTGTTTTATATTTTTTCCACTGCAGATTGTTTCAAGGGCCCCTGTCATCATGTGAACATGAGTTGCAGGAACTGATGAGACAGATTGATATCATGGTGAATAACAAAAAATTAGAGTGGGAGAGAGACTTGCAAGGCCTCCAGTCAAAACTTGAAAGCCGAGATAATGAAGTTATTACCCTGAGAGCAGCACTGGAAAGTAAACAGCAACAGGCAAGAATAGCAAAATCTTTTGTTTTTATGTAGTGTCAAAGTTCATCTATTGTCAGTTGGGGAGGGGGGAATCAACTCTGTGCTGTTTTTAGTTGATGTTTATGTTTGTAGGTAATCACACTTGAATTTTAAATGAAAACTCAAGCTATCGCTACTGAGATAAATGAGGCTGTGTACATATGTGAGTTGTGGTACTCGTACGTGTATGGAGCATCTCACTTATAGATTGATTATTACCCCACTGCTTTTATGTACTTAAAAAGTGAGATGCACTTTGGACATTAATTAATCTTTGCTGTAGTGTACTGTAAAATACTTTATTTTAGCTGGAATTAGTTTTTGCTGAAATGATTTTTTGCGTGTTTTGTATGGAATTTATTTTCACTGATTTCACACCAGTTGAATGTGAAATATAGGTAAAAAGGTTTATTCGCTGGATTTTATTTTCACTGAATCATTCCTTCAGCAAAAATATCGAAAATTAATTTCAAGCAAAAATAAAGTATTTTACACTATGTCATTGTATAACCATGGTTATAATTTCTCCATGTTTCAGATGGGGAGGCTACAACAACAAGGAAATGAGGCTGATAGATCCAAAAAAGAACTGGTCACACAGTATGAAGAACAAGTAACAAGACTTAAGAATGAGGTAAAATTAATACTGTAAAAGAATTGATTATTTTCCCTGGGTTTAATTTTGACGTCAGCTGAATTGAAACCTAGTAAAGATAATATGAGATGCCTATTAAAACAAAAAAAAATATGACACAAACTTTAGGGATTATATCTAAACTAAGAAAGGTTTAGTAGTCCAAAATAATATGCGAATTATATATGCAAATATATGTTAATTGCTTTTTGAATAATTTAATTGATAGATGAGCAATTTAAAAAGAAATTATGAAAGATTACAGAAACACCACAATAAGCAATCACAGCATGCAGAGAGGAAGAGAGACCAAGTATCAGTGGAATTACATGGCAATTTAACAGAATTGCAGAAAATAAAACAAAAACTAGAGGTAAGATCATCTGCATTGAATCATTTGTGAACTTTGTGTACAATTTTGTGTAAATTAACAATTAGTTTCACATATGTCCATATAAAACACATTTTTACCTTGCCCGTACCATCAAAGATGAAAGGGAAAGGTATATTAAGGGAAAAATTTTGTCCGTCGTTGTCGTCGTCGTTAATAATTGTTATTGTGTGCATAATAACTTTACTAATTCTATTCCAAGCTTTATCAAACTTGGTCACCTTATTCATCAGTATAAAGTCTTCCCTGAGTTTGAACAACAGATGTCCTGTATGAAAATATCATGCAAAAATTGAGAAAATCTGATAAAATATTTTGACTGTTTCTACTTGACTGATCACTGGTGATACACATCAAAGGTCACTTATCTCAGTGGAAATATGCATTGTTGTATGTGTTCAATGAAGCAAATGATTTATCTTGTAATAATATCCTTGGTAATGTATCTCAGAATCCCATACTGGGTTTCAAAACCAACTCATGGAGAGATTGCACAGTCTGATACACATTTGCAAACCTACCAATAAAATCTTTACAGAAAACATGATGTCAGAAAATCAATATAAGCACTCCTATGAACTGGGTGCCAAACTTTGATCAAGATCTGAAGCTAATAGAAAATCTGTTTAGTCAAAAGTTATCAAATCAAAAACAATACATAAAAAATACATTAAAAGCAAAACATTTCATCCACATTTTAAAAAGAAAATTATTCTAAAATATATGTATTCTGTATTTAACAAACAGTTCATTCGACAAATGAAAACTCACAGGAATATGTTTCAGCTATTAGAACAGAATGATAGAGTTTTTAGTCCCCATTCGGACGGAGTCCGAAAACGGGGACTTATGTTTTGCCCTGTGTGCGTACGTCCGTCCGTCCGCCCGTCCGTCCGTGATCACCTGTATCTCGAACATGCATGGACCGATTATGTTCAAACTTCACTCATATATCACACATTATATGGGACATATGCACATGCATTTTTTTCATGATTCGATTAACGATCATGAATAGCGGAATAGCGGCCATTTTAAGGCCGAAAATGCATCAAAATCGCACATTTTCACCATTCCGGACCCGGATCTCAGTTATGCATGGACGGATTTCGTTCAAATTTGGTACATACATTAAACATAATAGGACCTTGATGCACGTCATTTTTTTTTTCGGATCAAGTTCGAAATGGCCGACTGGCGGCCATTTTGTTTTAAAGAATTCAGTTCTGGATCCGTATCCGAGACATGTCTGGATTGATCAAGTTCAAACTTCACACACACAAGGTACATCATGTCACAAATATGTATGTGCATTTGTTTCATGATCCCATTAACGATAGCCAAATGGCGGCCGCTTTAAGGCCGAAAATGCATTGAAATCGCACATTTTCACCATTCCGAACCCGGATCTCAGTTATGCATGGACGGATTTCGTTCAAATTTGGTACTTACATTAAACATAATAGGACCTTGATGCACGTCATTTTTTTTTCCGGATCAAGTCGAAATGGCCGACTTGCTGCCATTTTCTTTAAAGAATTCAGTTCTGGATCCGTATCCGAGACATGTCTGGATTGATCAAGTTCAAACTTCACACACACATGGTGCATCATGTCACAAATAGATATGTGCATTTGTTTCATGATCCGCTTAACAATAGCTGAATGATGGCCATTTTAAGACCGAAAATGCATTAAAATCACGTATTTTCACAATTCCGGAACCAGATCTCAGTCGTGCATGGATGGATTTTGTTCAGATTTAGTACAATGTGTTGTATATATGCAGGTGCATTTCGGTCATGATCTGCTTTGAATGTATATGTCACTCAAATATGAACGGAACGGGGACATGTCATTGACAATGACTTGTTATAATACTAGTTTAAAAACGCACTTCAGAGATTGCAGTGTTTGAAGATGTAGTTTCTCAGGAGGCAACAGTACTGTTGACTTCTCCCTCCACTGAACACCAACTATTTAAGTTGATTTGCATACAAAGCAGAGCTTGCAACATGATAGCTATTCATTCATAAAGGGTGTTTTTTTTACTTTTCATATAATACAGTAGTCAATATTTGTCTCAGTGAATCATTAATTTTTGACAGACACCTGTACAAAATACTTGAACTAAAGCCAGCTAAATTTTTCTGTTATCTTGCATGTTTTATGAATCTATTCACATCTAAATGCAGCACTTTTTTTTTGCAATGAGACATTTGTTTTTATTCTAAAATATCTCAATTACTTTCAATAAAGCTGGAAATTATGTTCCTTAAAATAATTAAACAAATAAGGCACCAATGTTTTTGTAAGATATTTACATCTTTTAAGGACATTCGGTAGACTGATTCCCCACTGTTGGTTCAACCCCAAAACTTGTTTGTATTCAAAATTAATTATGACAATGCATATTTATATTGAAACAAACTATGATAAAGGGAATTACATTATATTTATGCTTGTTATGTTGAGCACTTGGGTTAAAATTCCTTTCTTGTATATTCGTATACAAGAAAGGGGTTTTAAACCGAGTACATTGTACAAATGTAGTATGTGACATGTTTGTTGTATGATTCGGTATTCCAGGAATACAGGTTGAAAGTTAAAGAATCTGAAAATCAGAGGAGATCACTACAGCAACAACTACAGAGTTCAGAGTCGCAGAAAAAAACATTGCTTGACAAATGTGATTTGATGCAGGTATTTATGATCTTAGTCAGTAATTTTTAGTTAGTGGGCTATTTATTTAGACCCTGATGAAAGGTATTCATGTTTGTGGCTATCATGTGCATCCATTAAAACTGTGCGCATCAGAGCTTTAATGAAAAATCAAAATAAAATTGCTTAAAATCATTTTAATATTTTCAGCAACAAGCTTTAGGTTATCAAGATCAGCTGACAAAAAGAAGGCAGATTTTAGATAATACGGAAATGAATTTCCGATCTCAGCTTGCGCAAGCTGAAGGACAGTTAACCCGAAACCAAGAAACTATTCAGGTAAATTAAATTTAATAACAGTCTTGTTTAAAACAGGTTTTATGTTTCTAAGAAGTTCCCTCTTGTTTTGCTTGATCTAGAATTGTGTATGGGCTAAAGATATGCATGAATTTTCACGTTAAGTCATATCTAAAACCCACTTTGATGTTTCATCTTACTGAAAGAGAAAATTGACACCATTGTTTTCTCTCCAGCATAAAGAGTCTATGCTGCAAAAAATGAAGACTTCCGTAGAGGAGACACTGGCCAGCAACAAACAATTAACAGAAGAGCACAACAGATTAATAGAAGAGCTGCAAGCAGCACAGAGGAGGACTAGGGTGAGTTGTACATGTTTAATAGTGAAACCAATCATAGTATAATTTTTAACTCTGAATGGAGAGTTTTAAAAATAACCCATCCACACTTTGGATGGACACACAGATTAGGTGGTGTACAGTAAAAACTGCAGTATACTTATGCCATGAGGGAACATTTACATTTTCTTATTGTCATTGACAGAGGATAGAAGATGAACTCTCTCAGGTACAAGTTGAACTGCAATCTAGAGATGATTTATTACGAATAGCAGATCAAGAACAACGACAAAAAGCTAAGGAGATAATACAGTTGGAAGAGAGATTGAATGTGAAGAGTGGGATGATCAGGTAATTGGTTAGGTCGTCCTTTCAAACTAAAGTTTGGGCAAGGAAATTGGGAAATTATCTACCATCATGTGATATGTTTACATGTGTATAGCATGTTTTTCACATTCCCATTGCACTGTCAACTGAAACCATTTTTAGTTTTACCTACAAGTGCATGTACATGTATATGAATTACCATTTTTTGAGACTTTCAATGTTTGTGCTTTCAATGTTAGTGTAGCATTTGAAGTATTAATGGCATACTAATTAAATCTTCAGTGTTATTACATCATCTATGTAATTTGATGGTACATTGAAAATTGTGCTAGTTCAACAAAGCTGTGCTTCCTAGTGCTCTCACAGTGCAAAGTACAAGCGCCTACGCACTCACTAAATCAAAGAAGTGTTTTATCTCATGAAATTACACTGGTGTGCTATTGCATTATTTATAAGTAATGCCCCATTGTTGTATTTCAGGGTCATGGAGCAGGGAAAGCAGCAAGAGAATGATATTGAACTTTCACATGTTAAACAACAGCTGGTGGATTTAGAGGCAGACAACAGATCATTAAGAAAAAATGAACAGAAGATACTTGAGAACAACAGCCGATTGCAGGCTAAGTAAGTTTATAGTAGATTTTCGTTGCTCGGAAAGACCCAAGAAAAATTTGAAAACTATCCAATGTTCTAGCTGTTCTACAAATAAATGATATCAGGCAAAAGCTTCCTAATTAAGTATTTAGAATCAAAGCCTAATTGTTGTACAGTGCTTTTAAATTGCAAACTTAACTGCAAAATCAAATCGTAATATGCATACATGAACAACATGGAAGCAAATGCTCCTGCGGCATATTAAATGTCTCAAACTGCTGCTACACCTATACTATGATATTAATTGAAAATGTTTTATCTTAATTACAGGCTCGATATGACACAGCGAGAATGTGCTGATCTCAACATGCAACTAGCAAGGAAAATTGATGTTATTAGAAACTTAGAAGTCACTGAAATTAAAAAACTCAACACTGATTTAAATAAGGTAGTGTAAATCTGAGGTTTAATGCAATAAATTTCATAATAGATTCTTCCAACAACACACTTCATAACATACAAAAATACAGTTTTGCACAACCTTATCAGTATTTTTACATTCATATTTTTTATTTACCTCATTAGAGTCGCGCATTTATCACATTTCCATAATACTTGCATCACATATTTGCCATCACTACTTTAAGGTAGAGATGCAGTTTATTTGGCTTGCTTTTTAATTGAGTAATTAGACAATGAAGATGGTATTATCTATCCAACATGTTATATATTTTCTGAAAGCTTATTATACAAACTTTGTAAAACTTGTCTTTATTTTAAATATCCAGAATGCGTTTTTGATTTTGGGTCAAAAATATGCTTTTTTGAACAAAAGTGGTTTAAAAAAAATTAGCTTAAAAACTTCAAGTCCGTTTGTGGGTAAAATTACATCACTGGATACCTTGGTATACTACTAATTCAAATGCGTCCACTCATCTCTCTAACGGCTTTCAAAGTCGCACAGCATGACCTCTAAGTTCACTCTTTTCTATTTTTGCATAATTTATATATCCATGTTAATTGCGGACTTGTTATTTTTGTTCCACTCGCTGTAATAAACTGTCCGGACGCATTTTGAAGGGGGAACACCTTGTCAATAATGTGTGAAAATTTCGAGGCAAATGGCCAAAGCGTCTATCAGCTATTTTAATTTAAAGCCCAAGAATTCACCAAAAATAGAAGACGAGAAAAAGGCTAATTTGCATATTTGCGCGTTAAACCGGGAATTACTGCTTTGTCATACTTTGTCATACTTTCTAGACTATTGAAATTGAAAGTTAACGTATAGACATAGACATTTTATGTAAAATCGTTGGACCAGAACAACTGCTCTTGAATATATAAATCAGAAACACGTCATTCATACCAGTGTTTTGATGGGGACGGTAAAAACATGTGGCAATGCCCAGTAAATATGACGTCATCTCATGAATTATTAAACAGGGGGCGGTCCTAGGAAGGTGACCTTTTATCACGATCAAAACATCATGGCTTCTCTTCGATGTATTTTCAATAAAAAATCTACGAGTATTTCAGAGCCTATGGTTTACCGTGAAGAGTACAAAGTGGGATATTAAATTATTTATCCTTGATGATTTTTATGTAGTATTGAGAACCAACTCCAGGAAGCGAACGCACAATAATGAATAATCGCGTAATCCTGGAATCGAAACGCGAGGCACAGAAGTTTTGTTCATCGTTTCCAATCCCATTTTTCCCACTGCAACATATTTGTTAAAAGAAATATTTGAATTCTGTTCGTTTTTTAAGGAGGCATTTTTTAATTTTTTCCCGATTTTGGCAACGCCTTATTCAGGGATTTTCTAAGACAGTCGCAGACGGATGTACGTACAAAACATGCTGTTGTACTACCGGCGACGGTCGCCTGCAAGAAGAGAGCTCCAGCTCCTAACGTAAAAGTTTTAAAATTTCGACCGGTTTTAAATAATTTGTGTTGGAAATCTGACATGTTTTAAGAGTGCAAAATGAAGGTGCATTTTCGAGCGGTCGAATTTTTCTGAATAGAAATCGGCAAATGAAAAAAAAAATGGGAGTGCTAAACAGTGTGCTTCGTTAGTTTAAAAAAAATGGAATGTCCGTCAAATTGACGTAAACTTCCTCATTTTTCACGGAAAAAGCAAAGGTCGTGGCCGAGTTGCAGGCTAAAAAAACTCAAAAATCAAAACAAAATCATCAATCAGTAAGTATTATGACAAGGAAAACAAAACATCAGACGTGGAGAGGCGGTCAGCGCGTCAAAAGAGTTGTTACCGTAATGTATCAAGTTACCTCTCTCTGTGATTTATTTTTCATTGAAATTATTTGGTTGTTTTCAATTAATTTTAGCGTACCTCTGCAATTTATTTTAGCATTGTCAGTTGTTTGCTTCATTGAATTAAACGGAGTTCGACCGGTTGCAAACAAAGCTGTCTCGCACCACCTAGCAAAACTTGCGAATGATCGAAGTACCCATTGGACAAAAGATACACAAAAGTTTGTATCTCCCCGACCCAGTGCAATATATCCGGTTAAAATCAAAGCTCACGTGTCCCTTATTTGAGGGACCAGATTCTGCCGTAAATTCGGGATGGGATTTAGAAAAAAAAATGGGACTTTTAAGGTGTATTTTGGTGTCATTTTCGGACATTTCAATCATTCCTGATGCCTAAAATAGAGTCTAAGTTTTACCGTAGTCATTGACGCCTATTCAAGAGTATGATGTTTATTGTGACTAGCGTGAATGGGTCAGCTTCGTTTCGACTATGAGCAGTTATCACTGTAAACAATGTTAAATTATTCTTCACATACTCAGTTTATTTTTTGAGAACAATTATTTAAAAATAAAATCTCTCAGTCAATCAGAAACTCGGATTGATGCCTTCAGGGAAAGTCATGTTTGGACGCTCACATCGATTTGTTTTTCGTTCGGTGGGCTGATGCCTTCAGTGTAGCTTTTGCCTCTTCCGACATAGAAATCATCTGAATCTTCTTTCTACCTTTCTTTCTTTTCACACCACGTATAATGTAATGATAAAAATTAGGAAAAAACGCTGAGGAAATATAATGTTTGGTTTGCTAGCGAGCGAGAACTGATTTGAGAATAATTGCACATGCGCGTGAATTGAATGAACTATGACCCGTACAATCTCGATTTGCATATTGTCAATCACAGGTCTTGTTAATTGGTTACTCATGCAAATTAGCCAATTGGACATAAACATTGCCACGTGTGAGTGTTTTTTATTTTTAACCAGAAAATAAATAGCAATTTTAACGGTGTTCCAATAAGAATTCATTGGTCAAATTTTCACAGAATGTTCTTTAGATAAAAATCTATATAAAAAACGAAAAAAACTATTTTTGATTGAAATTCACAAATAAAGTGCATCTCTACCTTAAATTGATTTAAATTAACTCTGAAAACACAATTACCTACTTTCTATAATTGGTGAAATCATTTTGAGGAAATGACATAATAAAAATAAAATAGCCATGGCTGGGTCTATTCAATCCTCGATGTGGTTAAAAAAAACGTGATGAAAATTTGCAATGTGAGTGTGCAATGGTTGGATGCAAATGTGATGAATGGGGGAGCGAATATGATAGTTGGGCTGCATGATTGCAGTAAAAGAGTGACAGGTTGGCCAAAAGCTATATTGTAGCTGCTGTTTACATGGCAACATAAATATTATGTCCTTGAAGTAAACCATGTGACTGTATTTACTGTTTGTGTATTTACCTTGCCATATATACAGTGTAATAATAGACCATTTTCCGTTCACTGCGAGAATCACGCGTTATGCGTGAAATCGAACGTAAAAACAGGACAAACAAAGGTCATAGCGTCGTAGTCGCGTCAAACATCTCGTGGGATTCGACAAACGCGAAAGTATTTCGGGGACATTTCCATGCATAATAATGTGCTGTCCACATTTGATGATAGGCAATTTCGATTAAGTAAGGGTATTCGGAAGCAATATTCTTCTGTCGAAGATCGGCCGGTCAATGTAAGCTACGAAATAAAGAAATTCTAGTTCAAAATCAAATTGTTCGATTTTTGCTGCAGACGTTCGACGCGCGTCTTTCATGCATCTCGCGAGATCTCGCAATTGTACGGAAAATCACCTATTCGGTTCTTCCTATGTCAGCAGCAACTACTGGGTTTTCTACTTCTTTGACAGAAGTACACAGTAACCCCAATATTCACTTATCAATCATTCTGTACTCCACTCACCTTGATATAGTGGCTCTGAATATTTGCTCTGACAGCAAGATTCTCAGCATTCACATATCATAGTAGTCTATATGGTATGATTTGGTCCCGTCATCTTTGTACGTATCTCCACTACCCGTATAAGATATTTAGTTCCAGTTCGCATAGCATAGCTTCTGAGCTGAAAGCACAAACAGTTGCCTGAATGTTTTAATCCTCTTTCTCCCCCAGGGCTACATGCATTTTCTCCCAAGTCAATTAAACTCACTTAAGGTAGCTCGTTTGCCAGGTCGAGTAATGAAAAAATAGGACTGTTTACTGAGTTGTACTTGGGTATTTCCATTCAACACACCTAATTTTATTTGAGTACAAATTTGACCAAATTGATTTGGATTTGATATTAGATTTTATGAAATTGCGTGAAAGTTACTGTCCTAATATCACAGTCTTACATGACTCACAAAATTTGCGTCTCATGAAACTAAGGTAGTTTACAGCATTATCATTTTCGTAACGAGACATCATGTACTTTCCATTTATACCATTTCGTTGTTTTATTATTCCAGACCAAAGAGAAGTACCAATCACAAGGACACTATTTCTCGTCTGAGTTGGATGGTATGCGATCAGAAATCAACACATTGACATCTGAATTACATCAACGGGACATAACTATAGCGTCGCTGAGTAACGAAGTATCTGCCATTGAAAGAAGACTAAGAGAAAGTCGAGAGCAAGAAGATCGTATTAACAATGAGTTACAGGTATAATAAAACAAAATATTTCATATTTTTATGTTGTTAGAAACAATAATTTGGATGTCTTTTTATCTACTGGTCATTGTGTCTTGTGCAACTCAGATGTCATTGTATTTGCTCTATTAGTATATGCTTGCGTAAATGTCAAAGCATACAATAAATGCAATTTTTGGTTTATGTGTGCTTGACATTTATTATTTTATCAACATTTCGCACCAATCAATCATACATACACACTTGTGTATGGTACAATTACTGGTAGTACTTTATACAGTATTTAT
Source organism: Saccoglossus kowalevskii (assembly GCF_978046115.1). Taxonomy (NCBI): domain Eukaryota; kingdom Metazoa; phylum Hemichordata; class Enteropneusta; family Harrimaniidae; genus Saccoglossus; species Saccoglossus kowalevskii. The sequence goes on from NC_140641.1 coordinate 21,960,017, forward strand.
ACAAGTTCAAACTAACTGTGTCGATACAAAAGAGGGATGTGTAATTTTAAGATCAAATAGTTATTCAATTTTGTATAATTTCTGCAGGTATCCAGTGCTCAGCTGGACGCCCTACGATTGGAAAACAGACACTTAAGAGACAGTACAATGAATGAAAAGTTAGCCAATACAAAAGACTTGCAGGAGGTTGAAACACAGATATCAGAGCTACAAGAGTTGCAGATTCAGTACACAAAAACCATTGGCAAGTTGGAGGTAAGGTGGTGTGTTTGGGCATGATTTTCACTAGTTTTGAACTGTTTTATATTTCAATGACACATGACTGAAATGCTTATACATATGTAGTAAATGAAATGTTGAAGAGCAGAAATGCAATCCAGTGAGGAGGAGGGGGTGCCCTCACTAATGTGTTTGTTTTACTACGGTAGTGAGAGAGCAGCAATAAACCTGGTTTTATGCTTATTATTTCCTCTGCCAGATTTCATGATGATACTTTGAACTAGACACTTATTGATTTATTTTGTTCATTGTCAAATGAGAGATAGTCAAAACACCTTCCAATTTGGAAAAACTTTGAACATAAAATTCAGTGGGTTATACACATCCTGTTAAATATATTTATACTGCAACTGATGTGGATACCGGTAATGTATCGTTTTATAATAAACGTTATTGTGTTTTGTTAATATAGGAGGAAGTCAGTAGACAACGTCAAGAGAACTCCAACCTGACGCAAGAACTGTCCAATTTAAAACACCAATACAATGCAGCTTTACAACAAACCCATACATCTATCAATGACATCAAAGAGAAGGACAACAAGTAAGTCTTTTATTAAAATAAAATAAAATATATCTTGCCTGTGTATCTTTTGACATGTAGAACATTTGATGAGCAAATTCAAGGCAGCCATGTCTGTGAGTTTCCATTCTTTCCAAGCCCATTTGAAGGTTATTTCATTTACCTGTATTTAGTCTACTCTTCTGTGGTTTTACGACCAATATTTTAATTATTGACACATGCTGTATACCCATTCCAAAACCATCCATTATGTTACTGGGCTACCTGTTGTGGTACTCTGGATTACATGCTCAATAGTAAACAGTAGTAAGAATAATATCAGTTACTTAACATTGAGGTAATGTCAGTAAATGATTAATTTTTCAGGAAACTAAGGGTATTGGAAGAGGAATTTGAGAAGAGACTAGTTGGGGAGCAAGAAAAGTTTGAATGCACCATAAGCAAGTACAAAGCGGAAATGAAATGTTTGCAAACTGAGAATTCAAACTTACAGGAACATCTGAGACAACAAGTCCAAAATTTAAGACGTAAGTTGTCCTGGTCACTCTTGCTGTCTGATTCAATATTAGGATTTATGTCAATAGCAATGTGCAACTTTTTCACGACAATATTTCAAGATATGATGAACCCAATGTAAAAATATAAAAAGATAATTTGTTTAATCATCATTTTTTTTGTAATGGTTGTAGGATTGGAAGGAGAGAATGGAGTTATGACTGAATTTATCAGCAACGTAGACCAAATAGCTAAAACGCCACCACACAGATCACCGTATGCTCTATCACCAATCAAGTATGCAGACACTAGTATCAATACAACACAAGAACCATTGGAGTTACCGAGCATGCTGCCAACACCTGAAAAATATGAATATGAGGTAAGACTATGTAGATAACTTCTAGATTGTGTATGTGTGAAATACTACACAGGTGTACATCATAGGCTTGGTTATTTCTGAGTTGTAGATGCCAAACCACGAATTGTGTATTGTGGCTTTGTTGGTTACATCATTTGTATGTCTCAAGTTCGAATTCTACCTAAAAAGAGGCCATGGTTTGTGTGAGTAGGTGGTACTAAATGCTGCTTATTGAGGTATTCCAATTACAGTAGCTAACAAGCTTTTATATAACTATATATGGCTGTTTTCATAGAAATATAACAAATGAATAAAGCAATAGGCACAATAATTATACATCTTTTTCTTACAGAGACCAAGTTCAAGGGCTTCTGTCACCACTCATTTTGTTGCAGATGAACGTAGACGAGGCATGGAATTAGAACAGCTGTTAGACCATCACATTGCTGATTTGCATAGAAATACAGAGAACACGTTAAAGAAATTTTCCGGTGCTAGGTAGCATTGAGGAACCATCAAACTAACTAATAACAGTTTTCAAACAGAAGTACAAAATGCATGCTGAACCAAAATGTAGATTGATTGTGAATATTGTACAAAATGATTTTTTTTTTATGAACAATGTATATTAATAGATATTTGATATGATTTATTATGTGATATTGTTGTCAGCTTTTAGTGATTATTTTATAACAATGAACTCAAAATAATTTATATTTACCAAATGTCATTTTTTTAATAAATAAAGAAATGAAACGTTTTTGTGATAAATTTCTTTGTTTCATGAAGTTCATTTGTTTATACATAGCCTAGTTTCTTGGCAAAAACATTGTTAGCGATGCAACAAAAATACCAAATTTTCAGAAACGGTAACTGTTGCCATGCATATGGCAATATATCTCTGCTTTGACCCCTAAATGGCTATAATTATTCAAAGAAGAATGATGAGTTTGAAATCTTATATTAATTACATAATAGTAATAATAATAGTAGTTCCAACAACACTGCAGGCCACAAGGCGTTACAACTGTATTTGCATTACTTTAGTACATAGAACAAGATTTGGATCATAAAAAAAAAAACTTGTATTAGTTGATGTCTAAGTTAACCAGAGTGGGCTCTCGCAAAAACAGTCATATACATCCTCTCGTAGGCATCCTCCCCTATAGAATAGTGTTGAATGGACTACATTAAATGACTAAGTACATGTCACATGTCACGATGATTTAAGTGCACTTCTAATCCAACATGGCAATAGTGGATTTGTGAAGGATATACTAGTATATGCGTAGCCACGTGGATATCCTTTAAATAGATAAACATATTTAGGCATATAGTTGCAGTACAAAGTTCACTGCTAAGTTCAACATTTTGCAACTGAAAGCAGGTTTTTATTGAGAGGAAATGGCCCGGGATAGCAAGGTTATTTTCATTGCGCTTGGGCTACTGTTTGTAACAGTACCAACGTTTCTGCATTTCTCAACAACTCTTGGAGATAGTGTTCAAGCAAAATGTCTCGTCGTTATTTTCGCTGTGATTTTCACATACGTGTGTATTTTCTTGCTGCCAAGGTGGAGATTAGCAGGTGTTAAAGAAGGCGGTTCTGGTCACGGGTCGTGATGCAGGTTTTGGAGAAATTAGAGTTTATGTTCTCAATGGTGTTTGCTGACTGTCTGTATCCGGGTAGGTTAGCAGTATTCACATTAAGGTAGAAGCCTAGTCATAATTTTTGACAAAATTGGTCATAAATCGCATGACAATGTTCATTAGTTTATTATGTACAATCATGAAGCTAATGTTCCATGGTATAATGAAATAGCATTATTTTGTGTGTTACAGTTATGCTTTTTGAGAAACGTGTTCCAATATTTCTTAAAAATTGCTATTTTTAGAACAGTTCCATAGAACATAATGTTAAAGAAAAAATGGATTTTTTGACACTGTTTAAAACCCAGATTTTTTTAATAATTCAGAACAACAAAAGGTACTCCATCATTAACAATATATGATTTTTTCAGCCTATGTCACCAGGCTAGATTTTGAGATATTGCATAATATCTCTGCCATAGGAACCTGTGGTAAAAGTGTTGTGTCAAAATGGCGACTTTCCACTAAAATACTACAACCATTAATTTCTCGAAAAAAAGGCTGGTGACCCCCAACTTTTTTTAGGTCAATATCCTTATATTGCCTTGGAGTACAATTTATTGCAAAATGAATAAATTCTGGGTTTTTTAATTTATGAGTAGGCTTCTACCTTAAGAGGAACAGGTTCGAGAATGGTACCATTGGATTAATGAATTTCTTGGTAAATCATTAGGTTTCCCATATACTAAATGAAATTAGTTGATGAAGATTTCCATCTCTGTTTATTCTCTATCATTTTTTACAATTTTTGTAAGGTAGTAATGTAAAATATTGAATATTCACATTGCGATGACATGTAAATGATAGTAAGTACTGACGCCAGTATGATCGCAAAACCATTTTTTTTTATTTCTGTACAAAATACTATGTCCCGTGATATATATACATGTATATCTAATTGAGCAACAAAGCACCCCATCACGAGTATGTGTCTTCGGAGCAGCATTGAAAGAAGATTGCTTTGTCGTACCAGAGGAAATATGGATATACCAGTAAACTACAATGTTCCAACCATCACATGGTGTACATGAAACTCACTTCTGCACGCTATAACTAAATTTTTACACTCATTTTCAACAATAACAATTTCCTTCAATAATCTTGAAATGAATGATCAAGACATATTACCTAGGTCCAACAATATGTGAATGTGGTGAAATGCACTTGGGTCTGTACGAAAAGCAACAGGGGTAAAACGTAAAATTATCTGTGATTTGAATATCTCTATAAGTTGCTACATAAGCATACTAGGTCCTTTAATAAAGCGCGGTGGTCGTCGCGCTGCGCAAGTGCTACATTTGTGTTGATAAACATAGATTTTCCCACAACCCAATACACTCTTAAAATGGAAATCACGTGGAAAAATGGAAAGTATGAGGTTCAACATGGGCGCGACTTTCTCTGAATACCACTGGTAACTCCTTCTATACCTTCCAACCACCTAAAATTAAAGCTTGGAAACGTCTCAGTCTCAGTTAGTACTCGTCGATCTGCGCAACAGTCAGAGTCGCCATCTATGTTTATATGTTTATATGAGACCCATATATCTTGCGCATGCGTGGCCCGACGACGACTATCTCTAAAAGTTACTATGCCATGCCAATGTTTGTCCAAGGGATAACCTTCCGATTATTGAAAACGTCGTCACACGAATAACCTGTGTATTGCACGGGACGTTTGACTTAGATGATCGCGTCTCGGCCTTTCTTTGTCTGCTTTCACGTCAACCAATGTTTAAATCCTTAATACGCAACAATTATCAGAAATACGAAATCCTATTGGTGCTTTGTATGATATCCAAGTACAGTACTAGTATTATACAACAAAAGGCAACAAATGATCCCGTAACATACTTGTCTTTCTTAATTAATTAATATACAAAATAATGAAGCTACTTCATATGCATAGATTTGTACAAGGTATCCAGCCACATTTCTTGACCGAAATGCAACTATTTATTTGTAGATGGGGAAGGTGCCAAGAAGCTTCAAGCAGAATGTTCACATAGGGTAGTCATCGTAGCATCTGACGAATCAGTTGCCATGGCAAAGCAGAAAGTAGAAGAAACGTTAAGAAATAGGACACATGGTAAAATTCGTGCTGTATATTTTTGTCGGATAGCCAATTAAGCAAAACGACGTAGAGCTTATATGTGAAATATAAAATAAGAATAGAATTACGCAACATATAACAATTAGGAGTGCATGATGCGACAAATCGTAAAAATATGTGCTTATTATTATAACAGGTCTGTGGGCAGTTGTCTACAATGCCAGTATATTTGTATGCGGCGATATCGAGTTTTCGCCAATTGAAATATTCAAACGATTAGTAGAAGTGAATTTATATGACACGGTGCGTGTTGCCAAGGCGTGTTTACGGCATATAAGAAGGAACAAAGGTACGGTACAGCGGCGACAGGATGGAAACCACAGGCCCGTGCTTTATAAATTGTCTAAAATACACAGTGCATTGTAACTGCTAGTATGGTATTTGTTATATTATCAAAGCGTGCAATCTTATGTACAAATTACTCCAGGGAAAAATTGCATATTTAGGCGAGAGATACATACCTTGTCAATGTAAGCACGGTTGGGCATTATACCTACACCATTGCACCTTCCCGAGGGACGGTGACCATTGACTTGAAGGCTAAATCACTGACTGATCTTGATTCGGCTGATTATAGTGACCAGATCTGTCACACGTGCATGGCAGGAAAGCGCATTGGCACAGTACCTATTAGAAAAGTAGTTCCAATACCACCTGGGACTAATCGGGGATCGTAAATTGTTTGTGTGCGCATTTTCGGGAGAACAATATTATGTAATACGCACTAAACATCATAGACAGACATTATAATTATTATTCAAATACAACTGATTGACACACCCGTTTTAATGCTGTTTCTTACTGACATTTGTCAATATTCCATGAGAAAATGAACTGAATGGCACACACACACATATTAGTCTCAAGTTAACTACAAATTGAATTCTCGTGATTGTGTTTGTATGAACATATTTATACAGGTCATGTCGTTAATGTAAGCAGTATATCGGGAATATGGACCATCCCAGCAAGTGTCGGGTATTGCATGACAAAGTATGCAGTATAATCATTCACATACGCCTTACGATTCGAAATGAACTTGAAACAATGGGGCTTAAAAGTAAGCCAAATATCATAGATTTTTCGCTAAAAGATTGCGTCCTTTCTTGTAAATTCCTACAACCCCATTCATGTATTACATTATTGCCTTTAGGTATGTGATATTGAACCCGGTCAATATTCCAGGGCTACGCAAGTCGGAATGAATAGATGGAGCGAATTCAAAGAGATTGCGTACAAACTTCAACAGTTTGGAACAACACCGATGATAGCGTCCCGGGATAGCGTAAAGAAAGATTACGGGAAAGACCTCATCGACAGCCACGTAGACAATTAGAAAGTGAATTGGATAGTTGATCCCAGTCCCGTTGTCATGGCGATGTTGCACGCAGTATGGAATATTAATCCTAAAGACCATTATCTAGTTGGGGGCCTTTTTAAAACGTGGTTACCAGCGTACATGTTTCGATTCTTGCCGTCGTGCTTAACTGACCACATATTTGCAAGGCAGTATTCGAAGTACGCAAAACCTGCGACACTGAAGAAAATAAAACAAAATAACAAGTTTTTTTATTTTGATATCGGATCAACCATTAACGCTGTATAACGCAGGCATCATACGTGTGCTTTGGATAATACCTCTACCAATGCCGCTCATTTCTGTATCATACAAACCAATCAAAAACAATCCTAATATGCGCTGCAGTTATTACCCCATACATATTCATGCAAAGCCCATCCATCTCATTGTAGGTATGTGGCCGATGTTGACAATTCTCCATCATTATTTTAAGTATGATTTAAATTTTCAATAGTCGTTTCTTTAACTTGACTTTATTAAGAACACATAACATTCCCCACGAGGTTCTCTGTTTGCTCTTTCGTGTCTGTATTATAACCGGACTTTAAATTTCCGGTGACCGATATTTCACAGATGGGATTTTCAAACATCCAGATATATATCCCGATAATTAGTCTGAGATGATTATTTAGTGACCCAATGACTGCACGGTAGTCGGTAACGTAGTGTGTTCAAAGACCCACATCCAACATGAACTTATAACTCCGTAACTTAGTTAATACCTGCTAATTTATTTTATTACTGGAAATAATGCATCTGTCCAAATTTTAATAATTATTTGGTTACGTTGAACACATCTACTCATGTTAATATTTTACCTTATATATAGTGACAGAGATTCAACCCTGCATAGAAAAGGAAACAAAAATCAACTGGCAATACCATTGGCTACGTGCCAGGTTCACACCCACAGAAAGTCACCAGCAGTTTTCGAAAATAGTGTTACACTTCCCGGAGGGTGGCCCTTGGTTGATATAGGTAGGACAAATGAGTGCTCTGCAAAATCAAAACCCCTTTCCACTGATTTTTAAATACAAATTTACCCCCCTGTTTTTGATAAAATGAGGACTTTTGGAGAACCACCGAGAAGATTCCCTTTCTTCTGCGCGAACGTTTCTTGACTTGTTTCGTTCAGGTGGAAGTTTGCCACTGCCAACACACTTTCTCGTTGTTTTGTCCCCTGCTTGACTTATCAGTAGCTGTCAGTCTTTTAAAAAACTATATATTTTTTTGAGTTTTCGAATTTCGAAAAGTATTCCCTTTCAAGTTTCTCTGCGAAATTAACAACGCAACGACCAGCCAACTGTCCACCCGGGATATTACAACAATAAGAAGGTAACTTTCAAAAACTCTTGATTCCCGCTATAATATAATCAGACTGTTACTATTCCGTCTTACAAAATTCATTTATAAATATACATGACTTGCAGAACTTTACTTCAATGCTGTTTACAGTTCAACCAACTTCAGACAAAACATGATACGTAATACATGCAATGATCCATGAATTTTGTATATACGATATTCAAACATTGGTAGTACAGGTAGACGTGTATTATAAAGCAAATACAACAGCTGCCCGCAGTACAAAGTTCATTGTAGGTTAAAGTTTATTCAGCAGCTTTGTGATCACAATAACAAATGGCTTCGGTCAACCAACTTATTTTCATTGCGCTACTGTTTGTAACAGTACCAACGTTTCTGCATTTCTCAACAACTCTTGGAGATGGCGTTCAACCAAAATGTCTTGCCGTTATTTTCGCCGTGATTGCCGCGTACGCGTGTATTCGTTTGCTACCTGACCGGACTTTCGGCTTAGTTAGTTACGGCGTAGTCACACCGATAAAGAAGGCAGTACTGATCACGGGTTGTGATACCGGTTTTGGTCATGAATTGGTGAAGAAATTAGACGAGTTTAGGTTCTCAACGGTGTTCGCCGGCTGTCTGTATCCCGGTAGGTGTACATGGGCAGTTTGTTCATGTAATATTACTGTAACCGTAGGGACGTACGTGCGTTCATACAGGGACATCTTGGCAAATTATATTACGATCCCATTCACTGTCTTAGCAAGTGTGTAGCATTCTGGGTAATATACATTTACAAATGAAGTTAAAATGGGTCATATGCCCTTCAATACGGACTATCTCTAAAAGATATTATTTGTTTGATTGATTGATTGATTGTTGACATGCAATATGCAGCCACACTGTATTGGTATTTATCTTATACCAAACACGCACAACACTGCAAAAAAAAAAAAATGTCCTACAACTATTTATTTGTACCGTAGATGGTGAAGGTGCCAAGAAGCTTCAAGCAAAATGTTCACATAGGGTAGTCATTGTACCACTTGATATCTCATCCGATGAATCAGTTGCCATGGCGATGCAGCAAGTTGAAGAAACATTAAGAAAGCGGACACATGGTAACTATGACAGCCGATTTTGCTAAAATGTATTAAATGAATGGATATAGATTGTTTCAAAAACAAATCATCAAAATCATGCTTTTTCAAGATAGAATGGTGGGGAGATGAATTGCAATATCAATTACTCAGAATTCTCTATGATTTGTACCAATTTTCTATAAATTTACAATTTTGGACCCTATTCAATTCCCAAGCGTGAAGAGTCAGAGATATGAAGCATTGCCACAGACAGCTGTAAACTGGTGACATTTAACAACTAATTTTTGTTGGTACGCACTAAACAGGTATTCACGCATAATTTGGCAACATCCACGATGGATGTAACAGATATTTTTGTTTTTGCTATCTAATAGATCTGTGGGCAGTTGTCAATAATGCCGGTATCTTTCAGTGTGGGGATATCGAGTTTGCACCACTGGAAATGTTCAAACGATTAGCCGAAGTTAACGTTTATGGAACTGTACGTGTTACCAAGGCATGTTTACGGCATATAAGACGACACCAGGGTAAGTAAAAAAACACTTTTCCAAAGTAACTTATTCTGGTTAAGCAAGAGCTGCTAGTATCGTGGTTGTTATCTGCCAGAGAACCCCCTTAATCTATTCTCAGTTTTCTAACTAATGTGATATACAATACAAAACGTGTTCTTATTTTAAACTACAAGTTTTTATGTAAGATCGATTTGTTTTTATTTTTAAGAATGTACTCTTTTTAACCTCAATCAGCCACATGTACTTTAAAATTTCCCTGGTCACATAAGGGTTAAAGAAATGCATGCGCAATTATGAACCACTTGCTACAATTTCCCTCACAACTCACCATCTTATCTAACTACCACACTATTTTAAGGAAACCTGGTTCGAATCCTGTGTATTGCCACTAGAAAAAGGCCTCTTTTAAAATTAGGAAAAAATGTTACACTCTAATTTTTAAATATGTTGTACAAGATAAGGGATGTATTTGTGAAGTTTGAATGTGAGCAGACCAGGCTTGTCAGAGACACAAGTTAAAACACACATCCCCATATGACTGAACAGGGACTAACGAAAAACAATATTACAGCAGCTTCTGTATCAATGCAATAATGATTTTTACCTTGCCCATATCATCAAAGATAAAACAATTTTCTCCATGAGTTGACATTGAAAACCCAGTCTAGTATTACTATTGGATTTGGAAGATACATTACCAAGGGTATTATTATTACAAGATAAATGATTTGCTTCATTGAACACAGTCAACAATGCATATTTCCACTGGGATCAGTGACCTTTGAATGTGTATCACCAGTGATCAGTCAAGTAGAAACAGTCAACATTCTTTTTATCAGATTTTCTGAATTTTTGTATGATATTTTCATACAGGACATCTTTTATTCATACAAAGGAAAGACTTTATACTGATGAACTTGAATAAGGTGACCAAGTTTGGATTAGAATTAGTAAAGTTATAACAATTATTAATGACAACGCCGGACAGAAATTTTCCCCTTAATATACCTTTTCCTTCCATCTTTGACGTTACGGGCAAAAATACATAAATTATCTTAACAGAAAACAAGATGTCAGATAATTGATATAAGTATGTACTTCTATGTATAACCCTTTGGGTGCCAGACGTTTGATCAAGATCTGAAGCCAATAGAAAATTATGCTTGTTTAGTCCAAAGTTATCAAAACAAAAATAATGCAAAAATACATAACAGGAAACATGTTGCATAGAATAGGAAAATTGTACTAAAAAATTTGGATTCTGTATTTGATAAAACAATTCAATCGACAAAACATTTCTGCTTCGAAGTATATAAATTTTGAAAATCAAAATTCGCAAGAATTTGTCTTAGCTATTACTGTAAAATCTGTATTAGAAGCTGCGACTTCTATTAAAATGATACAATGCAACAGAGGGGATGCGGCTTCTATTAGAGCATCTACACGTATGAGAAATGGTGAATTTTTTATTCTCAATTATTCAAAAATAATGGGTGCGACTTCTATTAGAGATGCGGCTTCTAATACAGATTTTACGGGGTAGTAGGCAATTATGGAGCTTTTATAAAACTTAAAATCCTTCAACTTGTTTGTATTCAAAATGAATTATGACAATACATATTCATATTGCAACAACCTTTGAAAAAGGAAATAATATTATATAACAAAGAGCAAGGTGACCAGAGTTTAACTATGATTCCAGTTTAGTTTGTGTTTCAGTAATTTTATTTTCACAAATTTTATTTTTCTACAGGACGTGTTGTTATAATGAGCAGTATATCAGGATTATGGACCATCCCATCGAATGCACCCTACTGCATGACTAAGTATGCATTGGAATCATTCACAGATGCACTGCGATGTGAAATGAAACAATGGGGCGTAAAAGTAAGCCAATTATCACATTAATACACGATGTTTTACGAAATTAGCCATTCTGGGCCATTCCTATCAAACTTTATTATACATCTATCTTACAGGTATGTGCCATTGAACCTGGGCAATATGGAAGAGCTACAAACATTGGTTTGAATAGAGTGGATGAAATGAAAGAGGTCGCAAACAAACTTTGGGACAACGCCGATGATAACGTCAAGAAAGACTACGGAAAAGGCTACATCGACAGCCATGTGGAGAATTGCAAACGTGATTTAGATAGTTGTTATAGCGATGGAAGTCCTGTTGTCATGGCAATGTTGAATGCAGTATGGGATACTAATCCTAAAGATCGTTACCTAGTTGGAGGCCTTTTCAAAACATGGTTACCAGCGTACATGTTTCGGTACCTGCCTTCCTACATAACTGATCAGACATTTATAAGACAGTTTTCCAAGTACTCAAAACCGTTAGCACTGAGAAAATAAGAAAAACAGAGAATTTAATATCACCACTTTTTTCAAATTAACATGGACAATTATTTAGCATTTTTTAATGAATCAGAGGTGAGACCTGTGATTATACATAATAAGATTTTTTTCAGGACACATGCTATACTATGCTATGTATACAATGTATTGCGCGTTAATTACAAAATGTTTGATTGAAAACTGTTCATAATACCACAAAAAAAAAAAAATAAAGTTCATAAGAGAAAAATATGACGTAGCATTTACTTGGATATGTCTGTACAAGGTTATTATGAGGATGCTACAAAGTATACATCAGTGTCTAACTGTCAAAGAATGGTGTTTCACACTTTGACGTACTCTTAGCAGTGAGCAAATACTCCTCATTCAACATAAACTAGCAGCCTGTCGGCTGAGATAGCTCCGCTGTTATCAATACACATTGCAATTAAAGAACAGAAGATATCATTCGAAAATGAACAATATGTATAGTATTAAAGCAATCAGACTTTTTATAACTTTTTATCAAAATAAATCAATATATCAATTCATTTAGGATGAATATGAGAACACTTAATAACATATATTTCACAGGTGTTCAGTTGTCTCTAAATTAGCTCAGGAAATTTTGTCAAAAATGGCAACAAGCGACTTTAGACATTTCTAATTATTTGCCATATTGGTGTCTGTTGAGCATCTAAATCACTGCTTCATGATATTTACTCATACCTTCAATATTCAACAAATTCACAAGGCTTATGAGGAACTTTCCTGTGATAAAATCTTGTAAAATATCAATAGTGAGAATGCAATAGGTCAAGATGCAAATTAGCTAATTAATATGCATAAAACATTATTTCATTACTATACAATGAAACAAAACTTTTTTAAAATAGAACAAAATATAACAGCCACGTAAAAGAAAATTAGGCTACTGAAATACAGAAACTAGAATTTACATGTTCATTCAAAAGAACTTGCTTACCATAACCTGAGATGGATTAAATAAGATTTTAGGAAATTATTTTTTTCAAAATCTGTTATACTGTAGAATACTTAATTTTCGCTTGGAATTTATTTTCGCTATTTTCGCTGGAGGGATGATTCCGTGAAAATAAAATCCAGCAAATATACTTTTTTTCCTATATTTCACATTAAACTCATCAAAACTCAGTGAAAATAAATTCCATACAAAACACCCAAAAAGCCTTTTCAGCAAAAATTAATTCCAGCGAAAATAAAGTATTCCACAGTATACCGGTATATATTTTTTTGGCTTCACTTTTTTATTTTATTTATTTTTTCCAGTTGTTGTGTGTAGACCGCTCTGATCTCTGCAAACTCGTCTTCTGAATTCCCACTATCATCCTGACTGGTATTCACAGATAATCTACTACATGTCTGCTCTTTAGGCACTCCACATGGGGAAGAGACTCCATTTTTCTGTTTTTTAGATTTATTTAAATCACTTTCATCAGAACTTTTTCTCTTCCTTCTAACTTTAGTTTTATCCTTCTTGGTAATGATGCTTTTAGATGTTTGACTGCTGTCTGTCTTTCTGACTTCAAGACCTTTCCGTTTTTTCTTCTTCTTCTTCAAATCGTCAGTGACGAGGCTACTTTTTGAAGATTGACCCATTCCCATGGAAACGATATGCTCATCTTTAATAATCTCAGTTTCATTTTCAACACTAGAGAGCAAAAAGGATTGTGGGTAACCAGAATCCATTTCGTCGTCTGATATCACAATACAGCCTGATGCTTCTGATGGTTTAACATCAACTGACCTCTTTTGAACTTTCACCTCTGACACTAAATCTGGCAGGTCATAGACCTTTTGTTCTTTTGTCCTGAGGGTCAATTCTATACTTTTCCCCATAGATGTAACCAGTTTCTCTTTGGTTCCAGGTTGAACATAACTTATAGTAGTGTAAGGTGTGAAATGATAATCTTCCCGTAAATATCCTTCCAATAACAGATGACATACAATGTCTTCACATCTTGCGTCAGTCACAAATGGAGCCTTCTGATCTGCAATAACATGAACAATATTATAATTGCACTTTTAGGAGATTACAAACATATTTACTGTAAACTGAGAACAGAAGTCTCAAGGTAGCGTGAACCAAGTAAGTATTGGCCACCAAACCCAGGAGGAGAATAACGCACTGGAGAGGAGCACTTGTAACTAAGATGTTTATTGCTCAACTGCTAGGCCTGGAACTGAGTCTAAATACTTACCAGATGTTCCATACAATATATCAATATCATTATGCAAATAACTAAACTAAACCATAGCCTCAAATCATCACAGCCACATATTTTTCCTAAAGGTGTCAATGCTACTAATGATTGGCTTAATATTACTAATCTAAAATGGTTGCCAGTTACCACCTGTAGGCCACCTACAAATGTATTCACCAACAAGCTATCAAATTTTCTTGTGTACGATAGCAGAAAACTGTTGCAAACTCACTAAAATAATGGGCTACAGTAAAACTAAAGCAATGATCACCACCAGAATTTTCTGGGTGAACCACATGCCTGTTAGATCCCAAACAGTAACAACTTTAAGCTCTACACATCAAAATAATTAAAATATATTGAGAAAAGAGAGAAAATACGTAGTGGTTCCATAGAGGAAAATACAATGGAAGTACATGTATGTCTTTAAATGTTGTTATAAACTGCACCACAATTCTATTGACTATTAAAACCTAAAAGTGAATATTATGAATCATGTTGGCCTGATGGCTTCTGTGATAATCACCGACTCCTCATGCATAGACTCAAAATTAAACAGTAATCTAGCAGAATGTAACAACATGTGTACTTGCAGAAGCTCTTGATTCTGCAATTTGTACAAAAAATGTGTTGCATACTAATATAGTTGAGAAACAAATAGATTGTAAACTGAGGACTATATTCTCCTCATAATGCTGCTTTTATATGCAGACACCATAAAGTTCCCTAAGCATTTAGAGGCATGTATAACAATCTCACCTTTGTGCCACTGCATATATCACATGAAATAACAAGGAATATATAAATTTTCAAAACATTGTAAGATTATTATATTTCATTCACTTTTTCTGATGATGATAATACAAATTGGCACTCCACCTACCTTTGATTCGTAGTTCAGCAGATGGTCCTCTCTTCATCCATATATCAACTAATTTATTTGCTGTTAGTTTTTTATCTTGTGATGCCGCTTTGTTCAAGATAGTATAGAGTGTCTGACAGTGTCCGGTAATATCTCTATTCTGTGTCAATGCACAGCTGCTATCTTCTGCAATATACACAAATCAAACATTAAAACATACATTCAAGATTACTTGACTATAACGTCTTGCTGTAGCTTATCAATTGATTGTTTATACATGCATCGGGGTGGGGTGGGGGGGCATTATCCTTAAAAGCTTTCAAATTATTTGTATCGATGGATAACATTAAAGCCATTGATATTAGAGTATTGCAGGTATTCAATGAAAGCTAAATGTTCATTTTATGCCTAAAAAGGGGTTTTCATTCATTAGGTGTGTCAGGTTAAAAACTGTGCCTCATTTGAAATTTCACATAAAGGTGAAGTCAGGTGCCACATACAATAGAATGGGCAAATGTTAGTTTTCTGTTTTGTTGACCCAAATTAACCTATAATAGTACATGAATTTGAAATCATTATTTAATATATGTTAAATATTGTACATATATACCATTATCTCTAGTTGCTGCTCAGACTGCCACATCAATTTTTAATTTTTTGAGTACATGAGCCTTCAAACATCATAAATTTCTTCGTAACCAGTTTTGAACCAAATAGCCATAATTTTTCATTCACTACAGACCTTGATAATTGATAATATGGAAAATACGCAGGTCCGTGCTGTGAAAAAATGTTGACGTTGACATTCAGAGGGTTAAAAGTGGGTTCCACGTATTCACTTACCAGATTTTCTCTTAAGTCTACAATTATCACACATCCCACTACACTGACTGAAATCCCAGCTTTCACCAAAGTGTCTTGCAATTAAACTTCTCCTGCACCTAAGAACACAAAAGCAATTTGACACATAACTTGAAACTAAAGGCAGGGATTTTTTTAAACAAGGGAACAGGGGTGCAGCGCCCTCATGCCATGGCCATGCACCCCCTTACCTGGGGAGCAGATCCTCTGGCAACCATAAAATTCTCATTGACCAGGGATCACATGTGGCCACAGTCTTCAACTGTGACCCATCTGATAGTAATTTTGGCCCCATAGAAGTCATAGAATGCTCTATTTTAACTTAGAATTATCAAAAACTCCACACCCTGGTAGGGAGAACCCTATCTCCCCCCCTTGGTGGCACCACTGAATTGCAGTGTTCTCACTTGCATTTTTTTTTCTAGAAAAAAACCTGTAAAGGGGTACTCAAAGAACAAACTCAAAAACAATATATTAGTAAGAATTTATTACCTTTCTATGTTTGTACAATATCGCACCATATTATACAAATTATCTAAAGCCGTCTGTGTTTCTGTCAAAACCATGGTACTTTGACGGAAGATATCACCAAAGCCAAGAAATAGGATACAGTAAGCAGGCAATCCATCACGACCTGAAGAAAAGACAATAAACAAATGTTTTTGAAAAAATATTCAAGAAATTATACTGCTTAAACGGTTGGTCAGTAAACAAATCCATTTGTAAGCTGATAAGTTTAAATTCATATATAAATACACTCACCAGCTCTGCCACTCTCTTGGTAGTAGTTTTCAACAGATTTACTCATAGTGTGATGAATTACAAATCGAACATTTGGTTTATCGATTCCCATCCCAAAGGCTATAGTTGCTACGACAACCTATGCAAAATACATCAAAGAAGTGAATGGCAGTCATGAGTCACAGTAATTTAAAAAGCAAATCCTTTGATATATATGTTTTAGTATTTTTGATTCGATTCAATGCATGTTAATTATCATTACAAAAAGATGTTGTTCAAATACAAAGTAACGAGGGATTGCAACGACATCTTTGTATAGCGAGTCTCAAACAGAAAATAAACTGGAACTGGCAATATATTCCGTGAGCTACTAGGATCATTTTTTGTTCTAAAGTGAGGGTTCCTTTAATACTGGGGATCCTGGAAGCAAAATATGGGATTAACGCAATCCTTGAATATAACAATTCCTTTGAATAAAAGATAAGTTCTCTACCTGTATGGTTTCTTTAGCCCATGCTCTATGTATTTGACTTCTTCTACTGGAGTCAATATCAGAATGATATGGCAGTGCTTCAATGCCACCTTTTCTCAAATCAGCGGCTATGGTCTCACAGTCTTTGCGCGAGAAACAGTAAATAATTCCTAGAGACAGCAAACATAATTCTCAGTGAATAGACTTGATAATATAAGAATACCACAAAGTGAATTCCCGCACTGCCTGATTGCATACTTTGCAGTATTCTTGTGATAATCTTATTACATGTAATATATATCTTTGTCCTGCTTGTAGTAATAATGAAATAAGAGATAAAAGTCTGATATGATAACTAAAATCAGTTTGTGCTGTAATGTTCACATGGGTTTCGTCACATGATATAGCTTCCAATAATCAATAATCTTGAACAAGTACCGGTAAATGTTAGTGACATAGTTTACCACAAGTAAAGGAAAATTTGAATGTTTGAATGAATTCTTATCTGATTTGGATTGAATCAGATAAGGATCTTTATGGAATGGTAAATTCTAGTATTGTCGATTCTAAAATTACTATAACAAGTATTGGCAGGAATCCTTATACATGGCCCAGACAGGCAGATTTTAATTGGAACAGATAATATCAGAAAACTGCCTATCCCAGGTAAATATTTAAATTGTTCACGCACACTTGTCATATAATGCACATTAGTTATTCTTACAACAAAATATGTCACATACTAGTCCGAGCGAAATAACAAACAAATCATCATCTCTACAAATAACAACTGCAAAATCATTCTTAAATTAATGAAATCATGATGCCTACTAAATAGAGAACTATTACAGCAACTACGAATCTAAAGACAAACGAGGGCATGTACCTATTTGACCTTTGAACTTTCCATTCAGTAATTTTGATATTTCTGCAACGCATTCTTCATGTTTTTTGGGTTTTCTTCTGACCTGCACAAATTAAACACAAACAAGATTACCTTTGTACCTGAAACAATACATAATTTGATAGCATGAAAATATGTTTGTTATAGTGCATTTCATAACAGAAGTTCATGAACGAAATGTATTGAATCTTACATACTTTATTCAAGATACAAATTATATGGCATATATTGGCATACATTCCTGTGTTTTTCAGGTTAATAAGTTATTTTCCATCCACTGCGGAAACTTGCATAGTTTTGAAAGGCAATGATCAAACGTTTGCCGCAAAAATCAAATAATAGCTCAATGTTGAAATGTTTATTATTCAGAGGGCAACATGGTGGTGATATATACCCTTACTTCACCAAAATTAACCATCATCAAATGTGTAAAGCGTATATTCTTTCGAGTATCCCACGTGATGTTTTGATGTCACGAAGACCTTTGCCTGTTCCTGTTTTTATGTTTAATTTCATTCATAATGTGGGATCTTGCCATGAACGAAAAATGATCTATTCAGTAGAGTCTGTCTGTACTATACATATAGTTGCTTACCTCATAATATAAATTAGGTCTATCATATGATGCTCTCATTGTCATACAGTATGGAACATTAAGTAGATTTTTTACATCATCTAATATGTGTTGAGTGGCAGTTGCTGTAAGACCTAACAGTGGTACTTCGGGAAACTGGCGTTTGAGTATTCCCAAGACTTTGTAATCTAAATGCAAACAAAACAAAAGTAATACTACAACATGCAATGAACAAATCACAGACAGCATCCTTGTTTAATACTATGTGAGCATTATATCAGAGAATGGCAATTAGATCAATTTTGATTTGAACTGGAAAACATGAATGAGCATAGTATTTAGGTTTTGGCAATGTAAATTTGCAGTATGTCCATGGAAGAAATGCAATAACTGCATGGTCTGAATGCAGTAAATGGGTGATCCAATGACAAAAAAAAAAGTGTGACCTAAAGTGATGAATGCATAGGGCAAACATGAAATGACAAATTACACAAAATTTGTAGATATCAATTCAACTTTTTCAAATGATTGATATGTTCTTGTCACCATGACAAATAAATGAAAATGTGTATTTTCTTGTCTGTAACAACATGTACACATGAGTGGTAAAGGCAACATGATCAATACATCAACAGTAGACATACTCACCACGTCTGAAATCATGCCCCCACTGACTGCAGCAATGTACTTCATCAATAACTATACGTGCAAACTTTCCTGCTTTGTACATTTTTTCCAGTTTCGACATGAACATTTTACTTTTTGCGATCTTCTCTGGGGTAACGTAGAGAATCTTGAGATCCTGAGAGTGTGGATCGATCATACATTTGTGGACGTAGTTCTTATGTTCCTTCGTACTATCTGCATTAAGTAAAGCACCGTTTACACCGCACATGTCCAATGACATCAGTTGGTCCTCCATCAACGATACCAGAGGAGATACAACCAAAGTGATTCCTACGAGGAGAAATGTACAAGCCATGATATAAATTAGGCAGGTGTCGTATTGGGTTTAGTTTTCTTTCAAAATGGTTCTCTACACAATGGCCAACAGCCTGTCTAAAATAAACACTTTTGTAGCTTCATCGATGCACAAAATACACAGAACAATTTCCCTTGTTTTTTGGTGATTGGGTTAAATTGGTTTTACTGTAGAATCGCTCTCAATACATTAAATATTTAAATAAACTGAACAATTTTCTCAGTCCCTTTGGTGTCAGATTTAGATAGGTTTCACTCAATATAACATACCGGTATTGTAAACAGTTTAAATTTCACTGACATTGTTTTTTCCGTAATAATTTGATGGTATTCATGTGAATAAAATTTCACAATAACTACTGTAACTTGCGATCCTATGAAATGTTCACTATGTTCTTGTGGTTTTCCCTTCTTTGTGAAATTCATGAAAATCTGTCTTTTGTAAAAAATAAAGCAGTTTATGATATATTTAGCACTCTGACTCAGTATATAACCTTGACTATATAGCTTTTTGAAAAGAAAATGGTTATTTTTCCAAAGAATCATAATTCTGTAATAATTCCAAAAGAACACATTATTATAGTATTTTTTTTTTACTACAAGGGGCTAACAATTGTAAGAGCATGTCGTTTCCAATTCACCCTGTTCAGTGAGAACAGTTCAAACGCTATAGTCATTGTGTTGTGTCTGATATGGGTACCGTATAACATACACAACATGTATTTAACCTGAAATTCAAACATGTTGCACAGTGACTAATGATGCTTTAGCATATCGCTATACGTGAAAACTTTTAGCTGGCGATTTGTTAAAAGTTCTATTTTTTCTATGACAAATCAATGTACATGTGTGCCACCAAGTCAGGTTATAGTAACAGAGCAAATTAAAAACAGATAAAACAGTGAATACCTTTTGAAATCAGAGCTGGCAGCTGAAAACACAAACTTTTACCACTACCAGTTGGCATGATTAGAATCAAATCTCGGCCAGAAAGGGTAGCATTCATCGCTTCCAACTGATGAGGGCGGTATTCATCAATCTTAAACACACTTCTACTCAGCTCATCCAGCTTTTTAGACCAAGGGAAATCTGGGAAAAAAGAAAAACAATTGAATATTTTGCTGACGTTAATAATTTTGTGAACATCATTAAAATGCAGATAAATGTTTGATCAAGGAAGGATGTCTATCAAATATGTTATCTGGCTGCTGCTATCTAATTTTCGCCAAAATTGTATAATTGTGGCCCGTTCTCTGAGCCAAGAACCACACACAAATTTCATGGATAAATGGTGAACAAGATAACAGATAACTGACTGCCATTTGAAATGTTTTGGACTATATTCCAACATTTTGTAAGAAGCTTTCCATGACATTATTTGAGAATATATAAAACCCTTTGCCTATTCTTAACCTAGAGGCAAATAAACTGAACTCACCATTTCCATTAAACTTGTCACCTTTTGAGACAACACTGCCTCCTTTCTGAATCTTGGCTATCTCTCTTTCAAGGTCATGTTTCTTGCTCTGCAGCTGCTGTTGTCTGTCTAACAGTTCTTCAATCTGATGTTGAACGGCTGCTATTTCGTCTTCAACTTTTGAAAGCTGACCAAAATAATCTGTTTTCAACAAATCACAAAGAGCTGACTGAAACTGATCATTGCAACCTAGCTGCCAGAATTATAAGAATTATGAGCCAAGCCGCATTATTCAACTTATTGTGTTTACAAACAAAATGTTGACAAATTACAGTCAATAAAAAAAAAAAAAAAAACATGATAACAAAAAAAATATTTAATGCAATATGCATTTATTTTTTTACAATATGCATTTATTTTTTTAATTTTGTTGGTAATGAAATGTATATTCTAAAAGAAGTTTCAAATAAAAACAAACACGAATGCATTGCTTAGTAGCAAATGATCACGATATGGTAGCGTAATCTGGTCATGCTGCGTTTCACAAGTGAATACCTTACTTGTTTTTGAAGTGTTGAAATTGTTGATTATTACTCAGTAGTGATTACAATAATGTACAAAAAATAAATTCGTCGAATTGTTATGAAATGCAATTAAAATTCATTTTAGTTTCACCGTAAGCAAATTATTTTGGTCACATGTAAACACTTGTTGTGATACGATATCTGCCATGTTTTTTCCATGCACACGAGTGACATTATTCTCCTTCCCAGGTATATTTGCGGACAGAACACAGGAATTTTCGAAAAGTCTGGGAAGTTATTTCCTGTGACTGGTTATTTGAAGAATAATCAAATTAAGAAAAAAACTTGGGGTATTAAACCAAACCAGTTTTTGAATTATGAACCTCACTGTATGCAAAATGCTGCCAGAATGGTATTTAAATTTTGGTGCAACGTTTAGCACATTTTAATGTATTTTTTTATACTTCATTTGTTAATTTTTGATCCAATGGAATTTCCCATTGACTACAGGTCTTCATCAAAATCATCAAAAAAATTCAGGAAAAGTTTATTCCGTGAAAGGTGACAACAGTTTTGGTGTTAAAAGAGCAAACACTATGGTAAAATCACAAAGTCAATATTTATATGGAAACAAGTTCATTTACGCCTTCTTTTTGTTTTGTCTTTGTTGTAACTTTTCATTCAGCAGAGTATCAAATGCTTTTAAATTTTCTACATTTTTACTAATTGTCCATGTCAAACTACTTACCCTTGAGTTGGGGAGTAACACTCATGTTTACTTCCAATAGACTTTACCACCAACGATTTTAACAGCAGGTTTGTTTTTTATTATAGCGTCTCTACCAAAGATGCTTCCACATTTTGGGCAAATACCCTTCTTCTCAGTTAAATCTTCCACTGTCCTCTCAAGAAAGCATTTGACCAGTCCACCTGTGCCCCTTTTACGATATTTCAAGAGAAGTGATCGGCATTGCATGCAGTAAATTTTGATTATTCTTGCTGTCAGCTTTGCTGCAATCATCTAGTTAGTAACTAAAATGATAAACGTGTTTTTATTTAGTATTGATAGCTTTCATGACAAACCTTCAATGGAATAGCAAGGGTTGATTGAAACTTTCTTTTTGTAGTATGCAACAAAAATGTAGTTATCACAACTAATCTTTATTGCTATTAACTGATAGAAGCATTGTATTTCTAAGGATGCAATAAAGTTATTAAGGTTTCGAGCTCTATGGGGCTAAACCCTATTGTAATTGCTATGTTTATTATTATTATTCCGCCGTTTTTTTAAATCACTGTCTAACTTGAAAAATAATGCTGCGATTGATTAGGCATTCTGTATGCTGATAAAGGGGCATGAGTTGTGGTGCATACCCCAAAACCAGCTATGTAGGTCACATGACCTGGCCGCCATCTTAGGTAGAACACAAACTGGAAGTGCTCAATTGCACCACTTTCTGAGGGTCTAGGAACTAAAATGATAAACGTGTTTTTATTTAGTATTGATAGCTTTCATGACAAACCTTCAATGGAATAGCAAGGGTTGATTGAAACTTTCTTTTTGTAGTATGCAACAAAAATGTAGTTATCACAACTAATCTTTATTGCTATTAACTGATAGAAGCATTGTATTTCTAAGGATGCA
This sequence comes from Saccoglossus kowalevskii, assembly GCF_978046115.1. Taxonomy (NCBI): domain Eukaryota; kingdom Metazoa; phylum Hemichordata; class Enteropneusta; family Harrimaniidae; genus Saccoglossus; species Saccoglossus kowalevskii. The sequence goes on from NC_140641.1 coordinate 21,983,282, forward strand.
ATAAAGTTATTAAGGTTTCGAGCTCTATGGGGCTAAACCCTATTGTAATTGCTATGTTTATTATTATTATTCCGCCGTTTTTTTAAATCACTGTCTAACTTGAAAAATAATGCTGCGATTGATTTGCCATTATGCATGCTGATAAAGGGGCATGAGTTGTGGTGCATACCCCAAAACCAGCTATGTAGGTCACATGACCTGGCCGCCATCTTAGGTAGAACACAAACTGGAAGTGCTCAATTGCACCACTTTCTGAGGGTCTAGGAACTCCCGTTTTTTTTGTGTGGCATCATTGGCTCATGTCTAGCAAATATCATCAATAAAATCTTTAGCGGTCATGTGACCTTGGCCGCCATATTGGATTTACTAAAAATGACAAAATTTTTTAAAAATCTTCTTCTTAAAAATGGCTCATTCATGTGATTAAAAATTTGCTTTGCAGCACCTATGGCCATAGCTCTACATAGCCATCTTGGATTTAGTAAAAAGTGAAAGTACGCTATAACTCATGAACAATTTGCCAGATTGTAACAAAAGTTGGCATACAACATCCCTTCAATAAGATGATTATGTGTTCTTGAAAATATTTCCCATGATTCAAGTGGTTTTGGCAGCCATCTTGAATTTATCAAAAAAATGCAAAAAACCTCAAAAAATTATCTTCTTAAAAACTGCTTGCTTGTTTGACAAGCAATTTAGCATATAGTATCTCTGTTGATAGCTCTACAAAGTTACTGAAGCAGATTTTTGAAAAATGGCTTCCTTTGGCAGCCATCTTGGATTTAGTAAAAAGTGAAAATACGCTATAACTCATGAACAATTTGCCAGATTGACACCAAAGTTGGCATACAACATCCCTTCAATAAAATGATTATGTGTTCATGAAAATATTTCCCATGATTCAAGTGGTTTTGATGGCCATTTTGAATTTATCACAAAAATGAATCAAAGAAAGCTTAGAAAGAACTCCCATGTGTTGAGAGTATTGGAGACACATTAAATATAATTTGAAATTACTTAGCTGAAAACTAATTATGCAAATCAGAAAATTAACATGAACAGATTTGATTGTAAAACTAATGAGGTCTGCGCAATGTAACAAAAACTCTATGTACCAAGTTTAATTGAAATGTGATTATAACCAAAAAATTATGAATTATTATGCTAATTAGGGAAATAATATGAACAGAGTTTTACCCCAAACTAATTAGGTTAGTACATTGTCCTAGAGCATCTTTGTACTAAGTTTCATTAAAATGGAAATTAGTACTTTAGATATCAGTGTGAAAGCTTAAAATTGGTTAATTATGCAAATTGGGTAATTAATATGTACAGATTTTAACCCACAATTATGCAGGTCTGTCTATTGTCCTACAGCATCCATGTATAAACATTCATTAATATGTGATGATTAGTACCTGAGATATCAGTGTGAAAGTTGGAAATTAATTATGCAAATTAGGTAATTAATATGCACAATTATTTACCCTGAAACTAATCAGGTCTCTGCATAGTCCTAAAGGATCTATGTACCAAGTTTCATTGAAATGTGATGATTAGTACTTGAGATACTTGTGGAAAAGCTGAAAATTAACTAATTATGCAAATTAGGTGATTAATATGCACAAATATTTATCCAAAACAATCAATCTCTGCATAGTCGTTGAGTATGTAAGCACCAAGTTTCATTGAAATGTAATGCTCACTACTTATATCAAAAGCTGAAAATTAATTAATTATGCAAATTAGGTAATTATATGTACTGATATTACCATAAAAACTATCAGGTCTGTGCAGTGTCATATGACATCTATGTACCAAGTTTCATTGAAATGTGATGATTAGTACTTGAGATATCAGTGGAAAAACCGAAAATTGACTAATCATTATGCAAATTAGGTAATTAGTATCCACGGATTATTACCAAAAACTAATCAAAGCCTAGCATTAGTTCAGAGCATCTATGTACCAAGTTTCATCAAAATCCAATGAGTGGTTGTTTAGATATCAGTGGAACAGTCATGGAACCACTAAAAAATAGCTAATTATCATGCAAATTAGGTAATTAATATGCACGGATTTTTACCCAAAACTAATCAAACCTGCGCATATGTTCAGAGCATCTATGTACCAAGTTTCATCAAAATCCAATGAGTGGTTCTTTAGATATCAGTGGAACAGTCATAGAACAGCTAAAAATTAGCTAACTATCATGCAAATTAGGTAATTAACGAGCATGGATTTTTACCAAAACCTAATCAAAACCTAGCATTAGTTCAGAGCATCTATGTACCAAGTTTCATCAAAATCCAATGAGTGGTTGTTTAGATATCAGTGGAACAGTCATGGAACCACTAAAAAATAGCTAATTATCATGCAAATTAGGTAATTAATATGCACTGATTTTTACCAAAAACTAATCAAATCTGCGCACATGTTCAGAGCATCTATGTACCAAGTTTCATCAAAATCCAATGAGTGGTTCTTTAGATATCAGTGGAACAGTCATAGAATAGCTAAAAATTAGCTAATTATCATGCAAATTAGGTAATTAACAAGCATGGATTTTTACCAAAACCTAATAAAATCTGCGCATTGGCCCAGAGCATCTATGCACCAAGTTTCATCAAAAACCGATGTATGGTTCTTGAGATAGCAGTGGAACAGTCGGACACACACACACACATACAGACACACTAACTGCAAAGATTCCCATTTTGTGCTTCGCACATGGGAGTCAAAAATTCCTCAAAAAATCATCTTAATTATGAATGGACATTGGACAGATGACTATAAATGGTTATGTCTGCTGATTCCAGATTTATAATAGCAAAATACTAGAGGACTTGTTAAGAACAGTGCATTCTAGACATGAAACGCTTGAAAAATAATATCCTGAACCATGTTTTAGTTAAACCCCATAGCCATATTGAACCATACGTAATTGACCCCAGGGCAATGACTTGACTATGAAATACAATGTTTCATCCCAAGTATGGAGTTTTAGTTTCACTGATTTTTGATGAGTTAAATGTGAAATATAGGAAAAAAGGTTTATTCGCTTGGTTTAATTTTCACCGAAGCACCCCCTTCAGTGAAAATAAAGTACTTCACAGTAGTTATCATATTTGTTCCATTTGGAGTGCATGCAGTTACATATTACATAATGACAAATTTAAACTACATTACAGCTAAAGTGTCAAGAGTAGAACAGATTTTGATTTGAACCAACACTACTAATTTTGTTTAGTGAGTACAGGTATACTGTTTCTTCTCATGCCATACTTGTCTTGTCATGCCATGCTTTATTATTACTCTTCGTAATTACTGGATGAAATATGACAAAAAATACGTCATGGATTACCACTATGCAGATATTTATATTCATTTATTCAGTGCCTCCATGAACAGACTATGAAATGATGTCTAGTAGAGATAGGGGAAAGCAGGTCAGCTTGGCCCCTAACCATCCTGACCTGACTTTGGTCACCTTGACCCTGGTATCATACAATTTATAAGTTCCTCATTTACTACTGACAAATTTAACATATAGTGGTTTTAAATACTGTGTTTGATTCCCATATGTGAAGAAAGTACAATGTACATGTAAGCTTATTTTAGGTGTAAAAATGATACAAATCCACTACCGGTATGTATAGAACAGCTTGATGCATGGCCATTTTATACTTATCACACCACTAGACCTGTTGACCAATCAGAATCCAGGATTTGACACGAGTTATAAGTCATACTTTATTTTTGAGCGAGACAAAGGAATCATACATAAATTCGTGTAAAACCTGATGTATAGTAGGTCACATTTCGGCTATGATCCGTAATGTCCCAGCTTCAAAGTTTGTTTTGCAAATGCAATTGAAAACACACATTGCAAGAACAATTCTAAGTTCAGCAGAGGTGTCAACATTTTAATAGATTTTCCTCGGAAATGGTTCAAAGTTCTCTGTGGTATTTCATCGATATTAATCAACGCAAGGTTGCCTAGACCAAATGGTACAATCGTCACGTCATGCCCAGTCATATTTAAGATTAGAGACACTGCTTGAATGAAAGAAACACACAAACGCAAAACATACTGAAAATAACAGATGGTTATTTTTTCACAAAAAGTTGCAAATATTTCGTCAGTTAATAAACTGGTTTGGTAGATTATGTGTCAATCACTCGTTTTAAGATGCATAATCTAGCAAAGTCATTTGTTATATATTATGTGTGTTGTTAAATATTGTACTTAAAATACATGTATATTTACACTGTGCTCATTTTGCAGCAGCAATATTTAAAACCACTATACATGGGAGGATGTTTCAACATAAAACCAAAAACTGTTTTTTCTCTAGTGTTATCATATGAAGCCGAATACTGAATACACTATTTTGATTTTTTGAGCCATTTCACTGGGTTTTATAATCACAAACTTGGATGGGTACATGTTCTATTGTTATTCTATATGTTCTCATAAATTTAGCAAATTTTACTTGCAAAAAGAGCAAAATTAAAAACCAGTGAATAAATAAATAATTTACAGTACTTTGAAGCAAACATACTACTTCATAGGTTTTGTGGGGGCATTATTGTAGCTAATTTGCAATGCTGCGGCATTTGGGAGAGAAAGCCTCACATGCATCAGCCAATAGGAAAGCATTTTGCAGCCACAGTATGTATAATAAACAAGCCATGCATGGCACATTCCCTGTTAGTTATCAAATTTAAGATATATAGTTTTGTTTACAGTGATATAGTTGAACATAAACATGTCAAAGATATGGATCCAGACACTTGAGTATGATGATTTTTTACATTCAAATAATTGACATGACATGTCATCTTGTATCTGATCATCAAACAAGTACTTGTCCATAGTGAGAGATATTTCTCTGGAACAGCAATAATTAAAACAAAATCGCCACCACTCGGCCATTTTATATAGGAATGTCAAACCAATATATCTGTATGTTTATGATATGATGTATAATGAATACATAAAATTTGACATTATCAGTAAAAGCATGTCAGAGATATGGCACTAGAACCGCTTTCATTAAAACAAAATGGCTGACTGGCGGACATTTTGAATACGATCTGAAAAATAAAATGATGTGCATCAAGGTCCCATAATGTCCAATGTATGTACCAGGTTTAAACAAAATCTACCTGTAAACAGTCCAGTCCAGATCCGGTTCTGGAATGCCATTATCATTTTTCAGCACAAAAAGGCCGCCATTCAGCCATCTTTAATCTGATAGTGAAACAAATTGATGTGCATATGTATAATATTATGCACAATGTATGGGTGCAGTTTGGTAGTAATGGGTCCAACCCTGTCTAAGATATAGGTCCAGACGCATGGACGCACAGATTTCAATCCACAAGTCCAAGTTTTTGGACTGCGTCCAATTGAACAGGAACTAAAAAATAAAACATACAAAGAAACCAAGAGCTACAGAATTGAAGCTATACCACTGAACATTTGTAATTTTATGTAGCAGGTATTAATTATGAAAGAATAATTGAACCTTCCTTTGGTACTACATAAGAAGATCCTCATGTTCTAGAAAATTTAGCAGCATGAAATTGGCATTGGAATAGAACTATAGCATTGGATTGAAAATATACCAAAAATAAGCACGCAAGTTTCTGCACATTTCCTTATGTACACACAATTGTGAACAAGTTGCCACAAAGATAATTGCTATGACCTATGTATCGTAGGGAACATTTTGCTTCAAAAAAAGATTGGATTTTGCCACATTTGTCGACAAATATATAATTTATCGGCAACAATAAAAAAATGTGATCAATTCCAGTTTACTTCTGAATGTCAAAAATAAATGAAACTGCTTATTTCAAATCCTATTTTTATCCAATTTCGGCGCCAAGCTGTTAATGAATTAACCTGCTATGCCTTTGTCCTCAGTACCGGTAGTACAGAGTGTTACTTATCATGACATGCACAGACCCCTCCCTGTCGCTCCAGGGAGGAAATCAAAATTATACGATCAGTACTACCGGTATTTATTACCCCCACCCCCCCGATTTTGCATACTGGTATTTAAAGTACTGGTCGAGGTATTGGGATACCGGAGATTTTCAGCCCTGAAATGACATCTTCTTCTCACAGACACTCGGTATGTTTCTTTGATAATAAAAAAGGACCTAAAGTAGGGCTGGTATACATTATACGCTACATTCGCCAGCGACTGACTACGTATACCGACTCTACTTTAGGTTCTTTTTTTATTATTCAAGAAAGGTATCGAGCGCCTTTGAGTATACCGACACTACTTTTAATAGGTCATTTTTATTGTCCAAGAAACGCACCGAGCGCCTGTGCCTCCTCTCCCCAATATAAATTTGTAAGGTATCACCACCGCGAGCTTTCCTGACATAGACTGCACATTTGTAGAGCGAAATACAGTGTTTCAATAACAACATATGCCGCTGAATAATTCACCTGTAACTGTTTACTGTCAGTAATCTTGTGCGGCAGCAGACAACATCGAACAACCTACAAAAGACACGGAAGCCGCCATTTTTTTTGGTAAGAATTGCATTATGGGAATTGTAACCCACAAATTTCGCTTGAGACAGTTCAGAGACAGTTTGGATGTCCGCGCTTGTATAAACGTATTGTTTTCTTATTTCACGAATTCTACTGAGAGTTAGTATGTAGATCACAATGATACTACACTGAATTCGCCAACTTTGAACATCTGCTTCTGCTACTTTTCTCGTTGACACACTTTACGGTAAACTTTTTAAACAGGAAGTTGTTTTCAGCGCCAGCCTGCGATGGAACCTTTGATCGAAATTGTGACGTCATGAGCAAACTTTCGACTCGACCCAAAGCCAGCTTATTTTGTTCTGATGAACCAAACTATTTTATTGATCATGATATTATGCATAAATATTGTAGTCTGTGTGCTACTTAGAGTTGCCAAACAACAAATATTGCTGAAATGAATAATATAAAGAGAAATAATCTACCCCGCAGACAAAATGGAATCGCCCCTCTTCATCTTTCACATGACCAATCAATCAAGTTTGTGCGTAAAGCAATAGCTCGAAAAGAAGACTTGACTATGGAAAAAAACACATTATTTTGATATATAGCCGTCTGTTTTTACATATTTTATCGCCAAATTACGGGAGTTGACGTTCATGCTGGGTCAACATGGATGTTATCGACGAGAATGAGGCACTAAATGCTGTCTTAGGTAAGTGGAACTTAGTAACATAGGGCCTAAGTTTTTAGCTATCCAATATGGCGATCTTCTTAGTGTCCCGTTCTTCCTTGACGAATTTGTTTATCAACCGTCGTTATTTCTTTATGACCACAAACGACATCGAAACCATTCTCCGCTGAAGATGGTGTACCGTAGTTGTTACACTGTGCCGTGTTTTCGCGAGGTTTGGACTAAACCCTGGGGCTGTCGCAAGAAAAATGACCGCTTGTAGCCTGCACAAAATATGTAAAACTTATGTAAACAAAGTTGAAAACACCACGTTATATTGTAATATTTTTCGGAATACGCGTGATTTAGAGTAACTGTTATTACGTAGTATATTGGCCTGACATTTATACTAAAAATGAAGAACACATTTTGACACTACCATGAGTTTTTTGACTACTTGTTGGATTGGACCATGCCGATTTCTCGTAAAATGGCTATCGTACCATATATAAAGTTCATGTTACAGGTCAGTGAGGTACAAGCTGTGGAATTGTTTTTTTTTTGCTACGACTTACAAATATATTTTGTATTATGCTGTTCTGTCAACGAAACTTTAGCTTTATTTGCGTGATGAATTATTATTTACAATTAAACTTGAACTTCTATCGGAAACGTCTAATTTGGTTGTGCTCCACCCACTTTTCGTCAAGTCGTTTTGTACAAATCCATTGAAGATACTCCGTGTTATTTTTAGAACTTTTAATAAAGGAACCTGATTTTTGTATTTTTTTTTCCAACTGTTTCAACAAATGTTCACCGTAATAGTTCTGGAAATGTCAATGAAATGATGATTCATTTTATTTATATTTATTTGCCACAACACTAACTGAAAAAAGTACAACAGTATGGACACTAATAACTGCTATTTTCAAAATGTAATATGCATATGTATATAGAAAAGTATAAAAGTTTAAAAAAACACGAAACCAAACCCTAAAAATCACCATAAAATGATGGGATACAAGGTTTACAAGATTTATCTGTCTTTTGTTGCCTGTTGTCATTTTAATCATGTAATTGTTATTTTCTGTTTATTAATGACACCAGTCACTGTCACAACATTTGCGAAAACAATTTCTCCTGCAAAATTATAGTGGTTTGTGCAGCAAAATGCATGTAGTTCTCACAGTGATGCCTCAGCACTTGAATACACACCTTTTTAGTCTCCCTTACTTTTTTGCTCCGCTGCTGACTTGCTTGACAGAGCAGAGCTGGCCTTCTTATTACAGATTGTTTGTTGTTGTCAACAATACTTTTTTGACTTCTTTTCTAAAATGATCAGCTGTCTGGATTTCATAATCACTACAAATTTACCTTTGCTTCGTTTTTTTTTTAAACTGAATTATGATTGAATATATAGGTCCCTCAAGTGTACTTTCTCTAAGATTTGTTCATTTGGTGACGATTTTTTAAATTTTTTTTGAAAACCTCAAGTCATTTTGCTTTAATTATTAATATAAAGGTACCTCAGGTGGACCCCACAGAGTTGTTGATATGTTGTGACAACATTTTCAATTTTCTATTTAAAAAAAAATATTTTTGTCATTTTTGATAAACAATGTTGTCAACTTAAGGTACTGTTGAACAGATGGCTTTCATTTTGTGCATTATGAAAATTGTAGACTTATATTCATCTAATTGGATTCTTGATCAATACACTATTAATTATGTTATTATTCATACATGTGTATCTCCCATCAAATCCATGCCTTCGATTCACTTTGATTCTCACATGACTCCTTTCTTAGGCTGTGGTACACAGATTACTTGCAAAATGTACATCACTAACAGTGGAGCTACATCGGATATCATCTTTTTTTACTATATATTATACAATTTCTCAGCCTTGATAATAAAATAATTTTTTTTAATATCAATATTTATTTTAAAATAACCATTCTTGAATAGTACATAATAATGATGTCATTCACAGGATGTGACGTCAATATGAAATTATTGACTTTTTGGGGCAGAGCCTGTTGTTCATATGTGGTTTGAATATGGTCATACATGTTTGAATGAGTTTGCTAAGCATAAAGTTATTGTATATGTACCTACCGACAAATACTATGTAGTCTGAATATTTTTTAGTTTCAATTGTTATTTACATTTACTGTTGTCCGATACCTAACCTTTATGTTTTTTGTTTTTGTCTTCTGAATTAATAATTGTTTAATTTTTTTATATCAGTTTGTTTTCATGTTTTTTTTTCTTGTCAGTTGTAGTTCTATAATCCTTTATTTGACCAATTTAAAACTGTTTTAATTTGTTTAATGTATGTACAAGTTACTGTTCGTGTATGTTCAATTAAATCAGCTTCTGCTTGTGATCTGTTGATGACGTAGTGAACAAGTATCGCACATTCCAGTGTGAGCTATCATTGATAACAAATAATTTCAATCATGTTTTCTGCATATTACATGACATGACAAAAAACTTCATAATAAAATATTAAATTTTACATGACATCCTGTACAAAACTTCATAATAAAAAGTTAAATTTTAATAAGTCCAAAGTATTATATAGACTTGTGAAGGCAATCTATTTTATCGTATACATAAATACCTGGCTTGAAAGTACTTTACCGTCGTGATGAGGTCTTATTATTTGTTGGCAGAATAAATAATATAATAAATAAATTAGTTTCAGTTTTGTAGATAAAAAAGCTGTAATTTGCATTTCCCTAGTCTAGGTGCTTCATGAAGGTCAAGGTTTATGAGGGGAAAATATCTGTTTTCAAGCCTGCAATGTTTAGTTTTCCCTCGTGGCCACAGGCAACCAAATTGAAATTTTAGTACCAGTAAATCAGCATCGTATGATGGTAAACGAAGCAATTGTACAAATGTATCTGAAGTGACAATGATATACAGACTGCAGGAGTGTCAGCGTATGTTGCCGATTACGAACCATTTAAAAAAAACTTTAGTGAAAAATTTAGTAGCCAAATACAAGAGTAAATGTATGTTATACTGACAGTCTGTATTTCACTGTCACTTCAGATACAATCATTACCATCATTATTCGATGCTTATTCACTATAATAGGATAAGATTCACTTTGAATTTCTTCTTTTTGCTGGCAGCTGGGTGGTTTATCACTCAGATACAAAAAATATGCAGTGATCGCTATACATTATTTAAGAACAAAAAATTACATATTATTGATACACGTGTGCGCAGTGCTAAATTGTGGGTTGAAGTTCTATTCTAACTTTTGGTATAAGTTTGTGCTTAAATAAAGTTGCCCCATAGTAATATGGCAATTGAGTTACCCTATTAATTGTCCTCATCTGTATTCTTTCCTTGCAGCAGGTGCCATTGACCCAGATTTTGACTTTCAACAGTTGGAAGACTTTATCACAAAAGATGAACCAGAAGTGTAAGTTACAAATAATAAAATTGTCTTTTTGTATTTTAATCACTCTTATTGTGAAATGTGCCTCGATTGTCGATGTCATTCAGAGAGTTCTCGTGAGTGAAAACAGGATCCCATGTATTTATACCTGAAAGTGAAGATCCTGGACACGGCTTTGTACTATGCTACATTGATCATGTATGTATAGTTTACTCCACATCGCCACTGCCAATTTATGTAGTCGTATAGTTACCCCATTTCCTGAGTGTTTTCAAAGCATCAAGGTAGATGTTATTGGTAACTGTCCTGTCTGCATAATGTTATTTTTCAATGATATGGGAAGTCAGATATTTGATGAATGGAATGGAAACGAGAAGACAATGTTCTTACAAAATTGTCTGATTTCTATACTGAAACCATCTTATTTTATGTGACTTTTATTATTAAATACTCATTTGCTCATAGTTTCTCTACTTTATCTGTATCCAAAAAACAACATTGTACTGTAAAGGGGGTAATTATTCACTGGGTTTTAATTAAGCTTATTTCGCTGACTGAAAAATGCGCTAAATTAAAACCCAGTGAATATGTAAAATTTAGCATAGAACACATTATCTAAATGACGAAATCGTGAATTTAAAACCCACTGAATATGCCTGAAATAGTAAATCAGTGAAATTTAAACCCACCTAAAAATTAATCGTTTTACAGTATCCCAGGATTGGGGGGGGGGGGGGGGTTACTGAAAAAGAGGATAGCACAAAGAACTTGCACTGTCTAAGTTCTACTAAAAATTGAGTGTTTAACTACTCTTCAAGACTTTAATCATGCCTACCAATATTTGCGATTCATTGGCAAAACACAACAAAATTAATGTGCCAATATTTGGCATGTAAATTTTCTTGTGTTTTGACTGGACTTTATGCCTGGCTCTTACATGTTTTTTTTTTTTTTTTTAAAACAATGTTTATACATGGCAAACTTGGTCAGTATGGTTAATAGGCAATCTGATTAAAATCTGATGTAGTGTGCGGGCTTTAATTATTTTAGCTATAAACTTATTTTAATTTTATTTTTCATTACTTTTGTTATTAATGCCCTTTTTATTTATTATTTTACTTTGATTTTTTTAAAATTCCGCCCTACCTACATCTGATCCGACGCCTATGTAAGTCCCGTTCAAATCTCGCGTAAGTAACAGCCAATCACAGACCCCCTTTTATACAGGCTGTCGGTTGCTTACTTTTCAGTGTATACGGGCAATCTATCTATACATTATATTTTGCCCACTTGAATAAACCATTAATAGAAAATTGCTAGTATATTTTTATTTGCAAAAGAAATTCCACAGCATTTTACAATTTTTGTCATTACATTGAATATGTTTTTCACTTCCAACAAATGTGTACACTTCCAGATACATCTTCGCCAGCCAAGGTTCGTTCATTCAGTCATCGCTTCAATTTTACATCACTGAGCATAATTATCTAGAATGGAAGCAAAAAAATAAGTGAATCGTAATGATTAGAACACTGTAAACAGCTATAGTAAACAATGCAAACTGATTTTAAATTGTATAGCGGTCACCGGCCCACGGCATCGACGCAGAAAATTGGAGCAAAATAATATTTCCTGATCAATTGCGATGTGTTCCAAATAAAAAAAATATTTTATTCCAGTCCAAATCAGCTCAATTACTTTAATAAAGAGTTATTGTATAATGTACAAAACATTGATACAATTTGATGAATATTTACAGTTACGGCTTCATTACCGAAGACGATTTTGGCCCGATCGTCAACAAAACATCACCTGTCTCCAGGGCAGGCGACTGAAAAAAGACACCGGTGTTCGGTCGAACCGGTGGAAACAAAATCGTCACTCCCAGAATAACTATGCAAAATAAGGATCGAACCATTCGAGCCACAATATTAACATAAAATGACTTTCGTTGCATTTTACAATGATAAACTTACCGAAAAGCCGTGTCATTCCCCGGGTGTCATTCTCGGTCGCTAACGTCTGTATAATCCGCCATTTTATTTGAGTCTGTTTGCTACCTGACGTCATCATGTGCACTATAGAAGGAGGTCTGTGATTCGTTGACTAAAATCGTCGATAGTGGGTCTCGTTGAAATCTCGTTACATAGGCATCGGCTCAGATGTAGGTAGGGCGGAATTAAAAAAAATCACAAAATCAAAATCAAATCAAAGTAAAATAATAAAATAAAAGGGCATTAATAACAAATATAATAAAAAATAAAATAAAAATAAGTTTATAGCCAAAATAATTAAAGCCCGTACACTACATCAGATTTTAATCAGATTGGGTTAATAGGGGGCATTTGATATCAGTTGCAATCAAATCAGAAAGTTTTGTAATGGCATATATTCATATTCAAAGGACATTAATACTCCATAAAACATTATTACAAAAGTCTGCACCAATGACGTCATAAATTCAGTGGCATTGATAATGCTATAATATCTAGATTAGATTACAAGTAAGAAATTACTGGTCTGGGATTATGTAAACTACAAATTCTGATTCTCATACCCTAAATATTAGAGAGGGACCCTCATCTTATAACATGACTGGTAACGTTTGTAATAACAATACCAGTTCCTCTCCTTATTGGGAGTTGCTATACGAAAATGATAACATGATCACTGTATTGTTTGTGATAATTTGTTTTGTATGCAATAAATAATCATCACCAATTGGTTTGTGGTACGGTATCACACTTATTATATGGGCTGTTATTGGGACCATCACATTTGCTTGTCGTGTTCTCATCATGTTTTTTTTAAAAGGCTTATTTTGTTTCCAACGATAATAAATATTAAGAAAATGGACTTTCAGCATTTTTATTGGGGAAAAAACAGCTCTCAGGCACCAGAGAATAATTCCTGCGAACTTGCAATGGCTTTAATCTTTCAAAGATATGTTGAGGTCTCCATGTCATATTTTGAAGTAAACACAGTATTCAGTTTGCTATTATTTCAAAATGTACGTATAGTTATTTAAAAATTACTGAAATTGCTTCTCATTATCTTGGAATGAAAGTAATTGCCCTGAAATTGTATACAGTCGGAAACAATACCATAAATGAGTGTGTGGAGTGTTCTCTGCTGGTGTTTCCTGTTTTCCTGGAAGAATCAGTGCAATATGGTGTAACTGGATACCATGCAGATTTTTAGTTGTCTTAAAGATAATTTCTTGGTGTGGCTATAAATTCCACAAATGTTATTTCTATTGGTAATAAACTTCGATAATAATAATAAATTTTGAGGTTGCAATTGGAATATAATTTTGTCTCATTAGTAATATTATAAACAGCCTTTTTAGCAAATTTTATTCAATGCAAGAATTAACAGAATCGTAATTTAACTACCAACAAGTAACTACCAAGTACCAACAATCTTATTGTGAGAGTATATTTATTTTTAATTTAGCTTCGTCTTGAATTAGTAAAATTATTAATTAGCTAAATTAGCTTAAATAACTTTCTAATTAAAAAACATGTTTAACAGTAGTACTTTATTAATTAGCCATTTGATAATTTCACTTTGCATTCATGTGTATATAATTTTCAATGCGATATTCTATTCTATTATTTATTAATATGTTAAAGTTAAATATTGAATGTGTTTAGTCATGGACATGTATCAATAAATTAAAATTATTTTTCGAGTTGACAACCATTACATGGACTCCACCCAGCACGTGACTAAAATAAATACATTGTATGACCTCTGAAAGGTCACACATCCTGGTACTTTTTAGGATACAATTTCAGCAGTTTTGTTTACCCCCAAAATGCAAGCATTTGTCATTGAAGTTCAAACACTTTTTAAAACAAAAATAATGTATGTATTTTATCGGAAATGATTCACGCAGAAAGGACAGTACCGGTACCAGGATTTAATAAGACCTACATGTATATATTAATGTTTTAACAAGTTAGATCTTTTTGAAAATTATTTTTTTTAAATGCCCTCACATTTGCATGTACATGTACATTAATTTCCAAATATCGTATTTGCTCCATGAGAAGTGCATCTCCAGTACAAACGTGTATAAGCCAAAAATATGAACTTATTTTGACCATTGACATGCTGTGAAATACTTTATTTTCGCTGAAGGAATGATTTAGTGAAAATAAAATCCAGCGAATATACCTTTTTTCCTGTATTTTACATTCAACTTTTCAAAAATCAGTGAAAATAAATCCCATACAAAAGTCTTTTCAGCAAAAATTAATAAAATAAAGTATATTATAGTACCTCTGTCATTTATGTAAGCACAAATACGGTAAATGTATGTATTCAAAATAAAATTGCATTTTTTTTGCTACACAATATTGCATTTACATATTAATTTTGTTTTTTAATCTTTTTGCAGATATTTTTCGGATATAACAAACCCGGTCCCGGTTAACAATACACCAAGTCTCAACATTTTGCCAAAATATGCACCACAACAAGTAAACAACCTCAACAAACAAAATGTTGACAACTATATGAAAAATATATCTTTACACGATAACACAGATTATCTACAACGTTTTCAAGAGTAAGTATTATTAATACTTTTACATCAGTAAAATCATTATGTATCTATTTTCTCATTTTATCATCACAAGTAATATTTCATGGTTTAAAGTTTACTTACATGATTGTGTGTGCTCTAAGTCAACAAATGTTCTTAACAATACACAGTCTGTAATAGATTTATTGAAATGGGGTGAACTGGAATACAACTGTTTTGTGAAATTGCTGGCTGGTGAGAAACTTAACAGGCACTATAACCTGCTTCCTGCCAGCCCCATGTACTTTTACTTTGACTTGCCCAGATAAGGTTTAAAAATATCAATATTTGTGTCAAAAATATTAACTTTCATATTTGTGTCAGACTTTGTTTGTCTTCCTAAAAGTTGCTAAATTAAGAAAAAGGGCTTCACCTTTTCAAAATTTGACTTGTAACCGTCATCACCATCATTATTGACCCTTTTTACAGCACAATCAATGTTAAGCACAGTGTATAAATTTGTATCCCCTATCCCTATTTCATAGAGTTCATTATTCAATGTTTGATGAAACAAATCTACTTTGGCAGGTCTTCTAACATGAATGACATGAATTTCCTACCGAAAAGGAGTATAGTACTCTATCTTGATGCTGGCATTTTTTTGAAAGATATAAACTGCTCGATAAGTTTACCCTAGAGATGTTCTAAGATTGTATATATAAAGTTTGTAGACTGCCTGACCTGACAAGTTTTCAAAACCAACATTTATAAAATATAATTTATGAAGTGATTCTACTTCTCTTGTGTAGAGGGATGACCAATGCAGCTAAATTACGATAATGCATATTGTAAAACACTTATAAATTGACAGTTTTATTGCACGCAACTAGCAATTGCTACACTCAATCACTTTTTCACACTAGGCAATAGTGCCATGTTAATTATTTAAATCTATGGTATTTTATGAATTTATATTTGTATGATTTAATAAATTACTGTTACACCCATATCTGGCGAGAAGTGTTGACATTACTTTTTTTATCATGTTGTCATTTTTGATAAATTTATAATGGCAGTGCGTTTAAGTCAAGCTGTGCTATACAAATGATGTATTTGACCTCGCCAGTTATACACACATACTTTCAAATGGTAATTATTAACAGGAGTACCAGTTCAAAACTTGCTACAATAGGATGTTGCAATAAAAATCATAACAACAAGTTATAAATCTATATCATAAAAACAAATCCAGCGTTTACAGGTCTAGGCACTAAACACACAAACAATGTAAGGCAATAAATTTTCATTTTATCTGAGCAGTGACTGGAAAGAAAGGAAGAAAGAAATGTTGTTTATACTTCAAAATTATGTGTATCAAAAAGATTATTGGGCATTTTTAAATAATTACTTAAAATAAAGTGTTGGCTTTTCAGAATACAAAAATATGATGAAATTAAAGCTGCAAGCTGCATCACAGGGGCCCAAGTATACATGCCATAAATAATGTCAAATGATACACATGATACACAATTTGTTTGAATGATTAGTACCATGAGGTCGAAATGCAGTTGGTTCCATATATTTATTTGAGATATAAAAGTTATTAATATATGGTCATCTGTTATTTTAATCAAATCTCTTGTTCAACATAGTCATGATAACACAGGATTCATCTTCCTAACTGCAACAGTGTTTGAGATACAACGATTATGCATATTAATGAGTTCACATGACAATATATGGTCATCTGTTATTTTATTCAAATCTCTTGTTTAACATCATCATAATAACACAGGTTTCATCTTCCTACCTGCAACAGTGCTTGAGATACAACGATTATGCATATTAATGAGCTCACATGACCATATATGGTCATCTGTTATTTTATTCAAATCTCTTGTTTAACATCATCATAATAACACAGGTTTCATCTTCCTACCTGCAACAGTGCTTGAGATATGACAGTTATGCATATTAATGAGTTCACATGACCATATATGGTCATATGTTATTTTAATCAAATCTCAGGTTCACTGTTGTCATGATAACACAGGAATCATCTTCCTACCTGCAACAGTGCTTGAGATATAACAGTTATGCATATTAATGAGTTCACATGACCATATATGGTAATCTGTTATTTTAATGAAATTGCTTGTTCCCTGTTGTCATGATAACACAGGAATCATCTTCCTAACTGCAACAGTGCTTGAGATATAGCAGCTATGCATATTAATGAGGTTAGAAGCCCCCCACCCCATGGGCGCGTAGCCACATGACCTAGCCATATGCCATTCAGGGGAAAGAATGTATCTAAAGAGTAGAATACACATACAAAATTTTATTCCAATCGGACTAATACAAAACATGTAGTTGCATAATTTCTATTTTCACAAAATCCAAGATGGCGGACAAACCACGTGACTGATCAAAATAATATTATTTTTCTCGTATGGAGGTAAGGCCAGGCATGGTAAATATAAAAACATCTCGTAGATTCGTTGACTCACCTCTGAGAAACAAATGCCCAAACTTTTAATCAATTTTGCTTAATATCCAAGATGGCGGCCAAACCACGTGACTTATCGAAAATATATTATTTTTTTCATATGCAGTTGAGGCCAGGCATGGTAAATATAAAAACATCTAGTAGATTCGTTGAATCACCTCTGAGAAACAAATGCCCAAACTTTTGATCAATTTTGTTTAAAATCCAAGATGGCGGCGAAACCATGTGACTGATCTGAAATTTTTTTTAGGTTTCTGAAAGGGTTAGATAGGGACATGCCATGACGCAGTATTTGAGATTAACGCTCAAGTGTGGCATGAGTAAAAAACTACTTCCTGTTGAGAACAAATCCAAAATGGCAGCCAAACCACGTGACCAATCATAATGAATTTCTCAAATCTAAATCTGCTCCATATGTAGAAGCTAAGTACTGAATATGAGAACATTTTACTTGGCAGTTCTGAAGAAGAAGATTTTAAAGTGTTTTTTGCCGTTTTTAGGAAAAACAAAATGGCGGGAAAAGTCACATGACCGCTAAAGTTTTTATTTCTGATATTTATTACACATGAGTTGTACTATATACCATAAAAAAATCTAGACGCCTAGACCCTCAGAAAGTGGTCAAACAGCCACTTCCGGTGTTATTTCAATCCAATATGGCTGCCAAACTAATTGGCCAATCAAAATTCTGAAAGCATGTTGCACCAGTTCACATTAGGGACTATCAGTATAGAGCATTATCAGACTATTCCGTTCAGCGGATTTCTCAAACGGCTTAACGAAAAAAGTTATGGAAGAAAGAAGAAGAAGAAGAAGAAAGAAGAAGAAAAAACCGAACAATAAGAATAGGGGCCACGCCCTACAGGATTGGGCCCCTAATTATGACCGGTTGAATTTTCAAAGGAAATAATCAGTGATCAGAAAAATATTGGGTGAGCAAAAGGTGCATTGCTTGTGATTTGAAAAGGACAATTTAAGTCAAAACATGGTTTTGTGGCCAATAAAAAATATTTTGACAGAGTTAGCATCAAGAAATAAGCTTTATTGTGCAAGTAGGTAAAACACATCTCAACTTTTCTCATCATGAAAGCTACTAAAACTTTTTAATACTCCATTTACTTTTTAATTATTGGGTAGTTTTTCATCAAAACCTATGCTTATTATAATAAAATTAATTTCTGCATTGCATTTTTTACGATTGCCAATATTCAAAAGATATTGGGAATTGTTGGTAGCAATTCATGGTATTCTGATTGGATAATGACATTCCTTTCCTATCAGGTAAAGAGATACGGTTGCTGGTCAACTCTTACCTTTGAGTTTCATCCATAATCGATTGAGTGTTTCTAAAACATTTTCTTCCAATAAAACTAATTTCATAGCAAACCAAAGAAAATATGAATTAGATGGTCATTTGCTGGTGATGTTTTGTTTCTTCTACTCTTCTAATGTTGTTCTCATTAAAGTCGAAATTAGTATTGAGCCATAGCTCAGGAAAAAAACGGAATTTCGGATGCCCGTTTAATTTTGTAATACATTGTACTGTAGAATACTTTATTTTCACTTGGAATTTTTTTTCGCTATTTTCGCTGAAGGGATGATTCCGTGAAAATAAAATCCAGCGAAAACACTTTTTTTCCTATATTTCACATTAAACTCATCAAAAATCAGTGAAAATAAATTCCATACAAAACGCACATAAAGCCTTTTCAGAGAAAATTAATTCCAGCGAAAATAAAGTATTCCACAGTAGTTGGAATTTTAGAAGCCAGTATATTACAAAAATCTGCCAAATAATTACGTGGTTACATTTTTAGAGGGGTTAACATTTTAGAATTTCTATGGTACAATATTCTTTAAATATTTTCAGGCACTCATTTCTTAATATTTTTTTTAGCAGTGAATATTTGATAGAGGTTCAACATGGCACGTTGTAGTGACTATCATGAAATTTTATAAAATCATTGAAAAATTGTAGCATCTGTAGATATTTCTGAAAGGAGGACACATATATTGTTTTCCACTGTAAAATCTATAATTATTAATTTAATAAAACATTTTTGTCATGTCCTTGGAGAAAAGGTCATGGTTACCGGTACTTGTTCATGAGGACACAGTGCACTGAGGTGCTTTGTTTTCCCAGACATCCACATGTAAATGCATGTTTTCAGTGAATGAAAATATTTATATGTGGGTGAGAGGTCATGGAATATTGACAATCTCTGGTAAAGGTAGTACTTGTTGATTACACAGTTGAAGGTGATTTGAATATTCATGAGCTGTTGGCTGTTCCATCAACCCTACTTTCATGTACTCTGGCATTGTGCCATGGTTTCATACATAAGGCGCCTCAGTTAAAAACGCTGAGTAAACACTGCCTTTGTTTAGCCACTCGTTGAGTGAAAATATTGTAGTAAGTTTGGTGCAATGATATTATAATGATTACTGTCTCCATTTATTCCTATATACATGTATATATAAATTTAGAAGTGTGGGGACTTGTACCATGGCTTTTTTTTTAAATTTCTCTGATTATAAGGGACGACGTCAAAGGATCGATGTCGGATAAAAAACTTAATTCCTTTAGTTTTTTTCCAAACCCCCCCCCCCTACCCCCCACTGAAACATAATTGATAAATATTGGTCATGGCGTCAGACTACATTCACCATTAAATACAAATTGATAATCGGACAGTAGTATTGCATAGCAGTTGGTTGTCGGGTGAGTGTAAAAAGATTTTACAAATGCACCTCATTTGACGCACAGATTTACACTCGAACCAAACCATTTTTCTGTTTTTTTTTCCCTTTTCGGTTATTTCTGTCCATGATTGGATAGAAAAAAAAACGAACTACAAATACTCCAAGATTTTTTTGACTTCATTAAAAAATAAAATCGTTTTTGTAGGATGGAAACTTTTTGAGGTCAAAACCCCTCACCCCCAAACTAAAAAAAATAAGTTTTTTATCCGACATCGATCTTTTGACGTCGTCCCTAAGTACAGTGTAACCTAGTGTTGTTGGCATGGCATGTATGAGATACAGCCAACTCAAAATTTGCAACAAATTGACTAATGCAATATAATTAGGATTGGGTGCCACCAGAATATCTCAAGACATTTGATACTACTGTAAAAAAAATCAATTAATTTGTGCATCTACTTTTAAAAAACTAATTATTATTTCTTAAAATTTGCTACTTAAAATCATGTATAGCAAGTGAAAGAAAAAATTAAATGTGTTGCAAATATTTACATTTGTGTCATGTTTATTAAGTTTAGTGTACTTTAATTTGCCAGTCACTGTATGTGTGTGAACTTTTCTCTTAACCTGATGATGCTAGATCAAGTCATAGCAAATCTTCTCTGATCTTCTTTTATCTGAAAGAAAAAGTTGAATCAATTTTTTCACTACGATCACTTTCCTTTTGCATATGCTATTAAGGCAGTTTGAGTCAAATTCAAATTTTGCTCCAATAATGAAAAACTAGTATCACCCTGTAAACTCACTAAATTATATTTTAAAAATGGTTTCACAATGTTAAATTTGATATAAATAATAATATACAATTTTTCATCCAATGTCACTGAGCAAAATTTTTAAATATGTATAAATAATCTCACCATTTGACCCCAGTGTAAAAATGAAAATTTTGACCATTTTTCATAATATTTCGGACTCTTGTATCTCAAAAAATCAACCGGTGACCCCATTTTTTTTCCATTTTGGGTATTCTGATGGTACTTGTACAAATGTATAAACTTTTAATAAAATTCTGCTTGAACTTCTTTAAGGTAGAAACATGGGAAATCAAAATCAAAAAGGTCTCTGAAAGTTACTAAGCATGCTACTATAACAACCTTTACATCATATGAAAGCTTAAATATAAGCAAATCTGCCATACCAATGTTTTTCTGAGGGGTTACCTGACGGCCAATTTCGCTATTGTGCTTCTTGATCTATTCGTACTACCATTTTGTCAACACTTTCATTCACGCAAATGACCTGTGAATAGCACAGGATATTTCTAACGCTGTAGACTAGACAATTATGGTTTTTGTGTGTCTGCCTTTGATTTATAGCTGCAACAATATTATCACAGACTTGCTACTGACAACAAATTTGACTGAGTCTGAGTTGTCAAAAAAAGGCACAATGGCTCAATTGGCCAACAGGTAAAAACTATGGTAGATGGGCTACCTAAAATGTATATCCAAGTTGTAATTAAAGCAAATTTAGTAACTTTCGGAGATCAATTTTTGACAAATATCACCTCTGTTGCTGCCTTAATGCGTGGTGGTCGACGCGCAGTACGTGTTCAAATTTCATGTAAATAAACAATGTATTTTACACGCGTTGTATACGTCGCTGTGAGTCCCATATCGAACAGGATGCGGTACGACGACTGCCACCCTTTAATATATGTAATTAATTGATCATTTACAGTATTATTGAACCACATGATAGGTCTATCAGAGGTACATTACTTGGGGTTTGCAACGCGCATAGTACTGTATGGTGACATCATGCCAAGATCCCATTCAAGTCTCATCTCGTAGATGGTGAGACTGATGCTACTACCTTCTGACATGACATAGGCAGTTTGTAATAAAACAATAAAACATGTATTACCGCATTCATAGTGAAAAAATGTAATACATCGAAAATGTACAGAAAATATAGTTATCGTAATTCGTCATATCGTGAGCAGCTATTTTGATCCACCTGGACATCCCAGTATCCTAGTTACCTCGGGCATGCGTATTCGCATTTTTCTGAGTTGGAACGCTTATGCGAGAGCGAGATTGTAACGAGATCTTGGTATTATGTCAATGTAGTTGCAAACCCCAAGTAATGTACCTCTGGTCTATAATTTTAATATGTATATTATATTTTGAAAGTAGTTGATAGTTATAGTTCTGTTTGAACCATATATAGTGTTGTCAATAAAATTATTAAATTATTATTGTAAAACGTGTACAAATACATGTGATCCTATCAAATCGCATTGTCATCTTTAACTCTGTATTAAATTCAATCTCCACAATATTTGAGTTTGTTTCTAGAACAAGATTTCCTATGTTAATCCATGCAATGTGAGTCCTTATGGATCTTACGCATTATGGATCTAAATAATTTGTTTCCATATTTTGTGCACAAAAAGTGTATCAAGACAGCCAATGGTAAATTATGCTTTTGTTGTGTCAATGTTTCCAAACAAAAAAGCAAAATATGGGAAAATACTTAAAATGACATTGAAAGGGTTGATAACAAGTCCATTTATATTGTACATCACTTGTCAATGATAGGACTTTTCGCTCCTTGCTCATGACATTCTTGAAACTTTGTATTGTAGGACCTCATTTGTCTCTCTTTGTGTATAGCATGTAGAGGTTGATTTGTGAGTAAAAATACAATGGTCATCCAGGTTAACATCAAGAGCATGTCAACAAACTGATCTATTATATTTAGCCCTGTCTTTATCATGACAGTAGATAGAATTATAGGGTTCCTTTGTGTCAACATTTGTAGATATTTATAGCTTCCAGTCAGTGGCTAAACGTTTATTTTGTAAAGCCAGTGATGCTGGATGCAACCGTTTTCATGAGAGTAATGGTGGCAATGGTAATGGTATTTGCTGCAAAGAGTAGGGTTATTCTAGTCATCTGTTATATAACATGCATTAAATTTTGTATATGTAATGAATGAAAGCACATTAGCTTTGAAGAAAATCTACAAAATAACCTGATTGTATTTAACAGCTTCCTCCTACATGTACCACTATTTTGGTAGATTTTATATGTTGTTTAGGAGGGAATTTGTGACATGTTACCATGAACAGATTTTCTGTTGAAATTAGTGGCATGTTATGCATGATTTGACTGTAGATGTTCAGCACCACTTTCACTTTGATCGATTGGTCTCTTTCATATTCAGATTGACGTTGTACTTTCCCAAGGCCGTCTGATAGCTATGACATGCATACAGCAATCATTCATAACTACATTATAATCCTCCAAAGATTGCCATCACTAATCAAACAATTGACACAATGCTCTTTTGGATTAACACCTTTGTTTCCCCTGGCTAACCCATTTTTCTCACCCGGCTAACCCATTTTTCTCACCCGGCTAACCCATTTTTCTCACCCGGCTAACCCATTTTTCTCACCCGGCTAACCCATTTTTCTCACCCGGCTAACCCATTTTCCTCACCCGGCTAACCCGTTTTTCTCACCCTGCTAACCCATTTTTCTCACCCAGCTAACCCATTTTCCTCACCCGGCTAACCCATTTTTCTCACCCGGCTAACCCATTTTCCTCACCCGGCTAACCCATTTTTCTCACCCGGCTAACCCATTTTCTCACCCGGCTAACCCATTTTCTCACCCGGCTAACCCGTTTTTCTCATCCTGCTAACCCATTTTCCTCACCCGGCTAACCCATTTTCCTCCCCCTGCTAACCCATTTTTCTCACCTGTAATACAAAGATGTTTTGCTTCTTCTTCCTACCAGTCTGTCTTAGAGCATTGCTGTGGCTGTGTTCTTAGGAATATTATAGTGCTGAAAGTAAAACTGAATAGGATTTTTTTTTATTAGTTCATGTAATTTTTGGTGACTGCAGCTGCATACATACATGTATTATTAGGGAAAGATGTTGATGACAGCCAACCAGTCATTCAACAAGTCTGGCAATTCAAAGCAAAAAAAAATTATTGTTGCATTCATACAGTTGTTCACACATACGCATAGCATAGGGGTAATGAAGAAGACAACAGTTTTAGCCCATACTAAGAAATGTGTACAGCCTAATAAACAGTTTATGTTTCAGGCACAGGTGTTTTGCCTGCTTTTTTCACTCCCAGATGTTTCACCCTCGGCTTTTTTTCAAAATTGATGTTTCTCTCATGTTACAACATGGTCTTAGGTATGGACAACAACAAAACTGTTCTTTGAGTGACTGCAACATCATTGTTTTCATATACCAACTTCAATGTTCTCTTGTGTAACTGCAAAAACATCAATGTTCTCTTATTTAGTAGAAACTATATTTATTTATTTTTGTTGTGTAATAGCAGAAAACTCAATATTTCCACTAGTCAACAATCATTGTTCTCTCATGTAACAGCAAAAACATCAGCATCCACTTGAATAAGAAATACTTGTGTTGGAAGTCTTAACATTGCTTAGTTCCAGTGTGAATATTGCAGTTTTAGGAACAGTTTTCAGCTCGCATTGTGTTCTACAGGTGTCTACAGCCTGAAATGAGGCTCATTACATCTCTCGTACAGGAAAAAACTATTGTACAATTCATGCATTGATTTAGAACGTATCTTATCATGTTTTCACTCGTATCACTATTCTACTTGTAGGTCATTACCTGAATCCCCTCCGGATTCTTCATCAGAGCCTTATTCACCCCCAGAAATGAAGTCCAACCTGTCAAATGGAACGGTCCATTTGTCACCTCGGCATAGTCAGACTGAAGTGACCCAGCCATCATTATCAATACAAGGAAACCAAGTTATACAGACGCAACCTACGACACATTCCCTGGGACAACCACCACCACCACAGATGCATAACCAGCAGCTTCTACAGCCTATGATGCAGGTGGGACGCACGCCCAACTCTCTCACAAATTACATCACGCCGAACCCGCCACAGTTGTCGCATCTACCGACAACACAGGCACAGCAGGGTTTATTACACGACAGGTGAGCCACCTTTCACTTATATTACCTTTTTTTTATTGCGATGTATTTTTACATGCACCAGAAGCATTTAAAAACGGAAGTCTCCAGGTTTAGATTTCTTCAAATTTATTTTCCTGTAACTCATTCCCACACTTTTTAATAACTTTTTGTTTTTGATTAGCTGTTAATTATTCTAGAGAAGGAAATAATATTTTGTTGCTTTAAAAACATATATACATGTATATATGTCATATTAGTATTTAATATTGCAATATATATAACAAGTATATTTTTGTTTATTCAATATAAAAATATACAATGAAAATAATAAGTTGGATATTTGAAAGTTTTTTAAACCTGAAATAAAAAATAAAATATTGTAGGGGTTATTATATGTAGTTATCAGCATTTGCTTGCATCTTTATTTCTATTTTTGATTCAATCAACATGGATTTTAGTCTGTACTAGGCACACACAGTACCATTTTGAACTTTAATTGGTAACTTTTCAATGAATGGGTCCGATTGCAATTGATTAATGATTAATAGTTATGCTTCAACTAGCATTGTTTACAGCCTGTAATTTGGAATGGCAACATTCAAATGTGGATCATGAAATTCAATCAATTAGTATGTGTTGATTATATACATAAATTTGTGAAAATTTACTTTTAAATTATTATAGAAAAAAAATATTAAGCATTGAATTATTTTGACTTCTGTTCTGTAAATTTAATGTTAAGGTTTTGTTTTTTTACGACACTTTTGCATTCTCTGAATGACTACAATTTAAAGTATTTTGGTCTGTGATTAAGATTATTTGTAGGGTTGTAGTACTGTAAAATGACTAATTTTCACTGGGTTTAAATTTCACTGATTTACCATTTCAGGCATATTCAGTGGGTTTTAAATTCACGGTTTTATCATTTAGATAATGTGTTCTATGCTAAATTTTACATATTCACTGTGTTTTAATTTAGCGCATTTTTCCAGTCAGCGAAATAAGCTAAATTAAAACCCAGTGAATAATTACCCCCTTTACAGTATTGGCTCAAATCATGTGAAATGTGTAAAACATTGTACACAGTATAAATTGAGCTGACTGTTTTATTATGACAGTTTTACCTTTTCTGCGTGAATTCAGTTCAGGATATTTTACTCAGCCTGTACGTGATCAACTTTCTGATTATGAGTAAGCTCTGAATCAGCAAAAGAATTAGTGCCTAACTTCTCTGTAAAACATTGTAATGAATAGTGAAAGCATATAAAAATTCCCCAGGAAAAACCGAAACCACTTCACTTTCTCTAAAGCTCTTGACCTTGCAATTACTTTCTTCATTTATGACTTTTTCGACAATAAAATTATTCCAGGTTTACTACATCTTGGTAAATAAACATAGTTAATATTTGAAGTCCTTATTACTGACAAAATGCAGCATTAGCATTAATTCTAATGAAGCAGTAACATACGTTTACTAGTTGATTAGCCACACCTGTGTAAAAAAGTTGAATTCACATGGAAATCATGCATGCTATCAAGAATGGAAATAGAATAGAATACCATATAAGTACAAATCCTGCACTCAATAAGATTTCAGCTTCTTTATTACCATCCCAAATTTCTGTAAAATTAGTATTAGCTTGTTTTAAACCTGTGGCGAAATTGTATGAAGTTTTAGTAGCTACATTTCTCGCATGAATTATTGAATAAAAGTTGAAGTGTGTTTTGTTGTTTCTTTCCGTTCCTTCTCTGCTACCTTTTGTAATGTGATATGTTGTTGTGTCAAGCTGTCTCATAGTGACTGATGTGAAAGTACTGCTAATGAGTGTTGTATCAGGGTGCACCCTGTACCACGTCAGAAACACAATCATCTTAGGGGAATATCAGAAGAATTAGTGTGCTTAAAGGCCACCTCCAATGCCAGTCTAGATTGCGATTCCTATTCCAGTTCAGGTTCACGAGAATGGTGTTTTGTAGAGAAGGGTGGGCATACTTATTTTCTTGTTGCATTGCAAATATTTAGCAAATGTAGACAACATGACGCATCTCAGTTTTGGTACACTGATACAATAATCAAATGTAACTATTTATCATATTTGTTGAAAAATATTATGTCATGGTTATCGCATTTCTGGATTCTGTAATTTCAAGTTCAAGAGGAGCTTACAGTTCTTCTTATGCAGGCAGTGATGAGGATTTTGTAATTTTGCCATTGTACATGTACATGTACATGACTGAGCAGAACAGTTCATATAGGTGATTGTCTGTTATTGCTCTTCCATTCGTCACGCATTGTCAGTTGTCCAACAATTATTACATTTTCATCTTCTTCTTGAAAACTACCAGTTTAATAGCTTTGATACTCGCCATAGAGGTACCATGGGTGGTGGACCTCTGTGAGATTTGTTTAGTTTATGATGGTGTTTTCAATTCTCCATTTTAGTACTTTGTAAAAAATGTTATTTGTAACTTCTTCTTGATAACTACCAGGTCAATTGCTTTGATATTTGGTGGTATATATGTGGGAAAAAGAACCATGTACATTTGTAGATAATATCGCATCTTACAGAGCATTATCAACTTTGCTTTGATGAAGACACTCCATAAAAACAGCAGAGCCATTTTGACCATGAGGTTGCTTGTGTCATGTTTATTTCTGCTCTGTCAATGATATGAATTTAATATTTCTGTTTTTTCCTATTACATCAGTGACATGTGATATTTTAGAATGTACTCTACCAACTGGCTGACCATTGCTTTGCCTTCTTGTCTTTTTATTATGGTCATATTTTACCAGAATAGGATGTTGAAATGTTAAATTCACCAAATATTGTTATTTTATTTGTTTACAGCTATGTTCATCAGAATAAGAAGAGGAAACATTCTGATTCTCCTACCAGTACAATGACAAACAACACACTAGCCCCTGGATTGTTGCCGGCGATGATACAAATCAAACAGGAACCCGGTAAGTTATATGGCACCATGTATGTCTGTATTTGGGCTGATAGGTGATACAAGTTTTGAACAAATTCTAGTTGGGATTGAGTCATTGATTTTTATCCAGTTCAGTTCTGAGCACCTTCGAAATTCCCTTAATTCAGCTCAAAAAAAAAAAAAAGGTTTACAGTAATTGATAAATATCACCAGGTCGAGGGTATTATAACTGAAATAAAGGACTCCACACTGCCCATAATTGATAACAGAATGTTCACTTATAAAAGTGGTTCAACTGCCGTTATTGTGCACATCTTCTTTCTTGTCCTTTATTCCCAATGTAGACACATGTACACGTATATCAATGTAGTATCGTAGTTGTCCGAGTATAAACCCCTCTGGGAAAACGGCAAATTGACGATAAATTAGGGGGGGGGCTTTTACACGGAAAAAAGTTAAAACATCTCCCAAGCAATAATTTATGCTAATTTATTCATAAACAAATCAATTATAATTGGATAAATGACTTGTTGTAAAATGCTGTAAATTTGGAGGGGGTTTTATACTTGGACAACTACGGTAAGGGTCTGTAACTCTTGAATCACCTTAAGACAAATTTTACCACCTTTAAAAAAAAAAACCTGCACAATTTTTTCTAGCAAATAGACTTGTGCTTAATTTTCCCAAACTTATCAACAAAATTGTAGGAAAATATTCTTTTGGTTTCCAAATAATGAGATGATCACTAATATTTACACATAATGACAAAAAAAACATTTAACAAGTTGGCAAAAATATACATTATTGAACAACTATTTAATTAAAATTCTACCTTTAGTAAACAAACTGAAATTTATGGCATTATTAATAATTAAATAAAATACTTTTTGGTTGCTACTATAGTTATGTTTTATTTAATATTTTTTCATGGAGGTTCAGGATGGTCATTGTACAATTTCAGTTTTAGGCCTTTAAGCTGGTCAGAATACTCAATGGAAAGGGGACGCTATTACTATATTGGTTTTTACCTACATGTACTTGTTGATATATTGATAGAGATGGGAGGGGCTTCATGAGTGTTTGTTGATTGAGAAAAAAGATGTGTGTGATCCTAAAATAGAAATGTTTGACTCCTGTCTGCTAAGTCTGATATTTATTCTGTGAATACTTCCATGTAGTAAATAACTTATGTTGAGAACTTGACAAATTAGGGGTTCACAACCAGAAAATTGGTCTTGATAATTTTGCCATTTGAGGAACATGATTGTTCCACTCATGAACTGGCACCAGTCAGGATTCACAAAACTCATTATTATTCTGAGATGTTGATTAACATAGCTCCTTTCTAATCTCTCGCATACATGTACTGTGTCATTTCTAGCGCGCCAGCATTTATCAAAAAAACAAGGCCTGTTATACCGGGTAGTTTAGATTGAATATGCATGATGTTTCATGGTAGCTTTCTATTCATCTGCAGAGAATGGTAGTCATGCTGGACATGGCTCACAGCTTGAAGCTTTAGATGGTACATATTCATTTCATATTTATATCATTCACACTTATTCTCATCAAGTTAAGGGTATCATTCACACTTATTCTCATCAAGTTAAGGGTGTACCCATGGAGATCACTTCAATATCACATGAATTATCCTTTGAATGCCATCATCTTTTCCCGCCAAAATATTAATGTAACATTTCTGACATTTTTCTACATTTTCTATCAATTTTTGGTTAATTTTGGACAAAATGGATATAATTTTTCACCATCGACAGTTATTAATCAAGGTTTTTGAAAAAAAACATGCAGGGCTATTTTATGAATGATTTTTTACAAAAGTTGTCTGGCATTCAGAAGGTATAATATTGCAAATCCAATAGTATAAATACTTTGTGGGATTG
The DNA here is from genome assembly GCF_978046115.1 of Saccoglossus kowalevskii. Classification (NCBI taxonomy): domain Eukaryota; kingdom Metazoa; phylum Hemichordata; class Enteropneusta; family Harrimaniidae; genus Saccoglossus; species Saccoglossus kowalevskii. The sequence goes on from NC_140641.1 coordinate 22,013,464, forward strand.
ATAACTTTTGTCTTGTACATGAAAAGTACATAACATTGCAGTGCAACATATGTTTCAAGATTCTCTTTATGTAAATCTGTGTGGCATTCTCACAAAATCTCAAGATTTCTTGAGTTAATCATGTGACTTTGATGAGATTTGCTTTATATGTTCATGGAAGTGCTATTATGCCCTCAACTTTATCCATTTATTTATTTTGTTTTATTTCATTTATTTTGTTCCACATTTCATGAATGTAACTATCATACATATTTTTATGACAAAAACTAACTTGAAGTGTTTCTGACAGATGAAGTAATAACCAGGTTGATTGTACATGTGACGAAAGAGATCACAACATTTGTCATTTAGATAATTTATACTGAAATTTTACATCTTTTAAAAAATTCGATCAATATTGAATGACATTCTTGGTTTGTTTTTATTGCATTATGAAGACAACCATCTCAAATTCAAGAAATTTAGAAAAATACAACAAAATCGTTGAAACATCAAGACTGAAACACTTGATTGCGCACCACCTTGTAGATGCTGCTTCATTTTCCCTGCCTTTTATATTGATACAGTTAATGTTTATTAATTAATGTGTTACTAATGACCTTGTGTGTTTAGTCTATATGAAGAGTAAATTTAACTACCGTACTTCCCCAAGTATAAGCCCAGGGGCCTGAACATGTAAAATCAGGAAAATTAGGGGGTGGGAAATTTTTTTGGGGGGTTTAAAATTGTAACCATCTTCCCAACCACGAAAAATTATCCAAATTACATTTTTCGTTCACAGCGCCGGTCTCGGAGAAATATTACGTCTTTTTGATTTCCACGACACTTTTTACAATTAAGAAACAAACCTGTTCATAAAAATACACACATTTTATTACAATACGATTTACATACCCTAATTTACGGTGCGAAAATGGGTAGGGTCTGCGGGAAAACAGTGGAAGGCAAGATCTTTATCATTATCTTCGTTGTTGAATGTTTTCGATCATACGCAAACTCTCAATACAAAGCAATTTCCGCCATGGTGTTTTTCATCATGACTTGACTTGAACAACTTCCTTTGACCTAACAGGTCACGTCTTTCGTTAACCAATCAAAATGCTATGTCGTACAGACGAAGTTTTCCGATTATTGATGAAGTAATTTTTTCAACGCAATGCGGAAGTGAATTACCGCAATGTTAAAATGCGATTAGATTTTGATAAAAAACGGTGATTCGTAATTTTCAAAAGGTAAACTGAGGATGGAGGAAGTATTTAAACTGTTCACGGTCGCCAACAAGTCATGTCGAAGAATGGTTTTCTCGTTCACGTCCCATTCACGATAGTCTCAATGAACATGACCGAAAAACATGATTATCGTAAAAGTAAAACGATGTTCAATGACCAGGTTTCACAACTTGATCACATTTTTGGCGTTTCTAAAACTACTACTCAAAAGAAATATGGATTACTTCAGTATTTCAACATTGGGGTTCATCCTGAGTAAATAACAAAACAGAAAAGGTTTGAACTATGTTCCGTACGTTCGCCGACCATGCACTCTAAAATTAATGCGAGTTTTCTCGTAAACACAGGAACCAAACTACCGTACCACTCACGATTATTATGCAATGAAATACACTTTTTACATGCAAATTTTAATAAATGTCGTCAATGCCCATTAAAAACACCCTGGGCTTATACTCGAGGATGCCCTCAACTTGTTAAATTTCTAAAAACAGAGGGGTGGGCTTATACTCGGGGAGGGGCTTATGCTCGGGAAAGTACGGTATAGTGGTATAACCACGGACCATATATGTGTACTCCAACTTGCAGTATAATTTCGTGGTTTTTATAACGGCCGTTGCCTACATTTCTATTCATTTTTTGCTTCCTTTTTTTTTTGAGCAAATATGCTTTAATGATAATTGTATTACTCTTCTGTGCTATTAAATAAAAAGGGGCAAAGGTCACATTTATAAATAGGGGTGTCTTGCAAACAAATTTATTTCAGTTCATATTTTTGTGTGTGATTTCTATTTGTCAATTCCTGACTCAAAAGTTTTGAATGTGATTTCAGTCAGATGTTTGTTACACATTAATGAATTATAAAGTTGATGACATATTCTAAATGTTTTTTACAACTGTTTTACAGTGGCTGGTCAATAAACTTGCAAATCGAAAGAAATCCAGAGCAAGCTAGTCACCAAAATGATGTGTACTGTTGGCTGTATTCATATCAAATGTCAATAAAGCCCTAATAATTCATTTAATAAAATTTTTCTACTCTTACTGGGACTAGTCTGTTATGAGAATAATTCACAAGCTCAACCTTGAACCCATCATAATTATGGCTGTAGGCACTTGCATAGTTCAGTTGGGTGAAAAAGAATGGACGAAACACATGCAAGCAAGGTTTGCTAATTCAACAACAAAATTGTTAAAATTGTTGTTTTGATTTTACCAACAACTTCATATTATGAATATAATATGTCAGAGTAATTAGTATATATATTTATATATAACTTGGCGACTACCACAAGTGTATAAACATTTCATTTGCAGAAATAGAATAATAACTATCATGCAATCAACCATATATATATATATATATATATACATACATACATGTATATATATATATATATATATATGTAATACAGTGTGTACCATTGTCTCTAATGCTATCCATAGCATATGGAGTAGAATTTGTCTATAAACTCCTAATTGAAAATCCTTACAAATATTTTAAAATTTAATTGTAATAATAATACAAATTTTCTTAATCACATAAAGAAAAAAAAAACAGTTTTCAAAATACTTAAAAAAATAACATTACGGATTCAAATGAAAAACTGTCTTCTAAACAGATGAGTTTTCAGACCTCTCAACCATATTGATTGACTGACGAATGGAGAGTGGAAGTTCATTCCACAAAAGGGGGGCATAAGTTCTAAAAGAATGCCAACCATGTGTTTTTAGTCCCCGTTCAGACGAAAACGGGAACTTATAATTTGGTCTCCGTCCGTCCGTGCGTCAGTGTGTCTGTGCGTCCGTCCGGAGTCATATCTCAGTATCCCTTGGACCGATTCTGTTCATTCTTTTCATGTCCCTAGTACTTTAGTTGGGACATATGCACATGCAGTGGTTTAGCGATTCGATTCAAAATGGCCGACTGGCAGCCATCTTGTTTTTTGAAAATGTATTTTGGACATGCTTTGTCAGTTTTCATTCAAACTTGGTACATAGATTATACATGTTAGGATACATGTCCACGATTTATTTCACAATTGGATCAAAGATGGCCGACTGGCAGCCATCTTGTTTTTTGAAAATGTCATATTTTGGACATGCTTTGTCAGTTTTCATTCAAATTTAGTACATAGATCATACATGTTAGGATACATGTCCATGATTTATTTCACAATTGGATAAATGATGGTCGACTGGCAGGAATCTTGTTTGTGTTTTTTTATGCGGTATCTTGGACATGCTCTGTCAGTTTTCATTCAAATTTGGCACATACATGTACTTTATACATGTTAGGATGCATGTCCATGACAATTTGTTTCAAAATCTTTTCAAGGATGGCAGATTGACAGCCATCTGACTTTTTGGCCTTACTACTATATTTCCACAATTTATGTATCATTTTTATTCATATTTGGCACATACATCATACATATCAGTGTGTTTCATAATCAGATCAAAGATGACCGAATAACGACTGTTTTTATTTTGGCCATATTACTATGACACGAAACACGTGTTTTGATGTAAATAAACAATCTGTTGTATACGCCACTTGGAACTCAAGTTTCAAGGACACACTCGCGACAACCCCTCCGCTTTATTATGACGAGCACAAAGAGAACTTAACGGGGACTGTGTCATTTTCAATGACTTGTTGTGGTACATTTTGAAATTTCAGATGTTAGATGACCTGAGACCACTATGAACCCGGTTCATAAAGGTCAACCAAGTCACATAAATATATTAGAGCAGAATTATTTAAAATTGTATAGACAGTCAACAGAACGTTACAATTTATTCTTTCACAAATGAGTAGCCAATGCAAATCATAAAGTGTAGATGTAATGTGGTCAGATTTTTTTTTACAGTTGACGAGTCTGACTGCTGCATTTTGAACAAATTAGAGCTTGTTTAGCTGAAACTGGGGGCGTCCATAAAATACTAGTATATAATATTACAGTAGTCTAATCTCAACGACACAAATGCTGGACTAACTTCATTGTAGCCGCTTTATCCAATAGAATTTGAATTTTACTAATGTGGTAAAATATATGCTTTTGAGATCTTGAAAAATATAGGAGAAAATGCAGGGGGTTGCTGGACATTTGATATGAATTTTGCTGTAATAACAGATAGTTTTACAAAATAGTGAAAGTTTTGAATGTGATAACAATTTTACTTTATATTCAATAAAAAAATAGTAACATAGTTGCGGTTGAAAATACCTTTTTTGATTTCATGCAGTGTTCATGCATTAGATGTTTTGTGGTTATGATAGTACCATCTTTAATAAAACAATAACAATAAACACTTATAAACTATCTAAGTGTTCCATATTGTGCTTTCCTTTCAGGCATTTACAGTGATTGCAGCCTAGAATACGATAGTGAATCGCGTATGTACATGGAGAACAGTTATCAGTGTATAAAATGGCAGGCGTTCAATCAAAGTAACTACGTCACCTTAGTAGATGCTACTGGAAAAGACCTGTAAGTAAAATTTGTATGATTAAATACGTTACAGCACCCACAACTTATAGTAAATGCATTAATTATTCATATTGGTTTTAAATTCTTATTTTTCGCTGATAAGTAAAATCTGCTGCCTTAAAACCATGTGAAAAAGAAAAATAACAATAGAACTTTTTGCAAAATCAAGTTTCCAATAATAACACAGGGTCTTTCTTTGTATATAGTTATTGGATTCATATCTTGCTCTATTCTGGGTGAGTTTGTCCCATTCACAAATGAATAATGAATATGGTTGCATATAATTGCTCTATCACAGACAAACTGGTGTCTGTCAAATTCATGCTTCAAACATTTCTTTTTGTGAAATTCAACATCAAATAAATTTTGACCAAAATATTTTTCAAGAAACAATCAAATTGGGAATGGCACCTTTTGAAAAAAGCAGCGATAACAGTGAAAGAATGAAAAATGCCAGCAAAAACAATAAAAAAAATAATTTTTTTTTGTATTCAATGTGGCCAACTGATACTCTAACTGTACAAAAATTTCTATTATTTCTAGGCCAGCAACAACATACAAGACAGAAGCGGACAAAGGGTTCAATTTCTCAGTTCCTGATGATTCCTTTGTCTGTCAAAAGAAAAATCATTTCCAAGTAACATCCCATATTGGTTTGATCGGCAACCCAAAGTATATCAGAGTTGATGGAGAACTGAAACCCATTGATAGCTTCTATCTTCATCTTTTTGGTGTGAAGGTAAGATATTGTGGTGATTCACCGTCTTCGTGTGGCAACATTTGAAGATCATTCAGTGACTTCTATAAATAATTCATTTGCACGCTAGTTGGTGAATGCGATCACAGTCAGTTGATGACTCTCAATGTTGATACTCATGGTATCACACCTTTTCGGTTTTTTGATAATACTCTCTACATTTCATCCAGCTCTATGTACATATCAGATGATAACCTCATAGTCTTCCATCCTTCTAATTTAATTAGTAAATCAAAAAAAAGAAAAAGTAATCTCACATCAAATAAATAAATAAATAAATAAATAAATTAATTAATTAATTAATTAAAAAAATATATAAATTGTGTTCTGTTATTTTATTATGTTCAGGTTGAATCAACTGAGTCTGTTATCAAGGTGGAACAGTCACAATCCGACCGAAGTAAAAAGCCTTTCTATCCTGTCAAGTAAGTATACTGACACACTCAAGTATACATGGATCTTGTTATAAAAGTGGAGTAATTTATGAGTTGCAGTGTAAACAAATAAACAGTTGGTGGTCATGACCGATAACCTCAAGTACTGTGAAATCTGTATTGGAAGCCACGTTTTCTATTAAAAAGGTACCGTACAACAGAGGGATGCGGCTTCTATTAGAGCATCTACACGTGATGAATTTTTGCTTCTCAATTGTTCAAAAAGAATGGGTGCGACTTCTATTAGGGATGTGGTACTGTATGATCAATAGACCATTTTTCGATCACTGCGAGATCCTCCTTTTTGTCAACTTTTTCCACCTTTCAAAAAATTTCATTTTGATTAAGACCTACTGATTAAGACCTACTGCTAGTGGGAACTTTGCTATGACAACTTTGTTTAAAATGGAAAAAGAAATTATTCAAAAATTTGCAACAAAAATTGGGCAAAAAAAAAAGTTTGAAAGTCGAAGAAAATCTTATCTCTAATTGATGTAATCAGAACCCTTTCGTGTTGGTGAATATTTAAAAGTACAATTATGGGATAGATAATTTTGCATTTCATTCTGCATAAGTTATATACTGTATTTGCTCACTTAGTAGTTTACATGTATGCACTTACAGTCTAACAGAAAATACAGTATATGCAGTAGTATTGAAAGGCAGTGCATTTTAAATTATCCTCTAATTGTACACTTCCTCTGGGTAGTTATACTACATTCAGCCAACTTCCCTGTCATGTGAGACTCAACAAATTTGTATGTGATTTCAGGGTTGATTTACCACCAGACCAGGTCACGAAAGTTACAGTGGGTAGGTTACACTTCAGCGAAACGACGTCAAACAACATGAGAAAGAAAGGCAAACCTAACCCCGATCAGAGGTATTTTATGCTGGTGGTTGGTTTACATGCCCACTGCGGTAATGAAAATTACACAATAGCTTCATCATCATCTGAAAGGATAATTGTGAGGGTAAGTGGTGCATATAAGTAAATATTCTTTATGTTGAATGATTCTTAATCCTATCCTTGTGGGCGGAGCTACGTCATAGACGTTCCACGTTGCTAAGACGCGCATCACTGTACCATGCATTTCTATGGGCTCTGTGTGCGCTGCTGTGGAACGCCGGTCGCACTGATGAAAATTCGAGAAAACAACACAAACTCAACTTTGAAGTAATCCTGACCAACCAAATGTACATATGTTACACACCCAGGGCTAATCTTGTAACACTGTTCAGAGGAGTCTCAACAATCATCCCAAAGTACCGTTTTCTGCGAGTTTTTGGTCTTTGTTTTCGTCGCGATGGTTGCCAGGCGGTGAAAATGCCCGGATGTCCGCCCCGAGGATAGGTGTAATAAATGAAAAATTTTGAGTACAATTAGAGAAAATGAACGTTCACTGCTCTAATAGTTGTGTTTGTGAAAAGCTTCTTAGTCCAGGATAAGAGGTCAAAAGCGTTAACCTGCCTAAGAAATGGGAATGACTCATTTATAAAACCCAGTCTAGACTCTTTGCACAGGCTAACAAATATGCATGCATGCTTAGTTTAAGCTAAGAGACTGTGTACTACTTAATATTGTTCTGCGACCCTTTCTGAATTTGCTACAGTATTGTTTTTTTAACCATAAAACTAAGATATATACCTGCCTGGGTATACTGTACGGAGTAATCATAGTTAAAAGGTCTCAAGGTTTATGTATTCTTATCCAATTTGGGCATTTCTTAACCCAGACTGACTGCTGTTTCCTCTCATGCCTGAAGCAATTGGATCTAGCCCACATGCAAACATTAAGAATAACTTGAATTTAGCCTGAACATGACTAATAATGAATTGCTGAGTTTGAGTTATGGTAATCATGATATTTGCAGTGAACATTACCATTATTATCTGTTAAAACATTATGTGGAGAAAAACAAATCATCAAATGGTATTGTGTACATCACTGCAATACAACACTACTGCTATAAAAATGTCAACACTAAAAATGAAGAATATAAATAGTTGTAGACTGTTATTCACTCACTCTCGGCTTTATCACTCATTACAGCACTCATAAAAAAAAAAGCACTACCAACAATTGATATGTATATTATCAGAGGTACATTACTTGGGGTTTGTAACTACGGTGACATGATACCAAGATCCCGTCACAATCTCGCTCTCGCATAAGCGTTCCAACTCAGAAAAATGCGAATGCGCATGCCCGAGGTAACTAGGATACTGGGATGTCGAGGTGGATCAAAATATCTGCCCACGATATGACGGATTACGAGAACTATATTTTCTGTACTTTTTCAATGTATTACATTTTTCACTATGATAGCGACAAGAAAAGTTTTATTTTTTCATTACAAGCCTTGAACATTGTCATGTCAGAATGTCGTAGCCTCAGTCTCGCTATCTACGAGAAGAGACTTGAATGGGATCTTGACATGATGTCACCATACAGTACTATGAGAGTTGCAAACCCCAAGTAATGTACCTCTGGTATATATATATATATACACACACATGTATGTAGCTGTTAAGATTGTACTTTGATCATATACATGTATTGTGTGTGTGATAGTCAGCTTCTTTAACAGAAAGTTCACCCATTGGTCTGAAAATATAAATAAAACACAATGTGTATGTGTATGTATGTTTAGCTCAACATATTTCACACTTTTGTTTTTACTCAACTCACTTTAGGCATCAAATCCTGGACAGTTTGAAAATGACGTGGATATGATGTGGCAGAAAGGAATTACACCAGATTCGGTTTTCCATGTGGTACGTGGGATAGTTTCTATATTATTTCTTTTATTAGTAGTTTGGACATACTTTACATTTCACTTGAACTTTTATCAGTTTAATTTACATATAGAAAGTTGATTAAAAAGGCTGTGTACAATCAACTATTGATAATTTTTTCTACTGTACATAAACCAGAATTGCACTTACTGCACACTGGATGATTAAAATTTGACTTATTTTGACCACAGACATTTGTCATTTATGTAAAGTGCTTGCAATTCTAATAAAGCAGATACGGTAATGTCATAGCTTCAGTGACTGATTTAAGAAAAAAATCACTTGCTTTATTGTCCTCAAAATGTGATCATCTGCATTTGTTAGCGTAGATGGTTGTTAAATTTGAAAATAAGTGTGGTATGATTTCTTTAACACAAACTGTTAGAATGTTGCAATTATTTGATAAAATAAAAAAATTTATTAAAAAAATGAGATACTTTTAGTATGGAGTGAAATGAGGGCAGGCAACTTTGTACACATTATATGAGCTGTATTTGCTAAATGTTTTTATGACATAGTTAATTTTATTGTGTGTTCCACTTTATTACTTTAGGGTCGTGTTGGTATAAACACAGACCGACCAGAAGAATCTCTTGTCGTACATGGTGACATTAAAGTTACTGGACAAGTCCTACAGCCTTCTGATGAAAGAGTTAAAGAAAACATTGAAGATGTAAGACTATGAATCGTCGCTTAGACTAATTTTATCTGTTGTAAAATTGCCACTGTCAATAATTGGAAACTCACATCAGTACAACACAGTACTTTGATTGGTTATTAACAAACTTGACCTGTCAGGTCTGTTTTCCCACGAACCGTAATTTTTGTTTTGAGCAGGGTGCTTAACTAAGCGCCCACCCACTAAGTGTGGTATAAGATTACATTTGTTTTCATCCTGTGTAATTTCCCCGATTAAATATGAAGCAAAAACATTTCAAATTCAATTGAAACAAAGACAAATGTGGAGTGCTCACAACAGTTGTAATTAATTCTTACCTGAGGGGTAAATGGCTCTTCTCGTTGTTGTTGACTCCATGGTAAAGTTTTTCTTGTGGTTTATCTCCAGCCCTTCACAACAGACCTTTAAAAGCAATGTTAATTCCAAGATTAGATATAGAATTACATAATCTGAAATCCACTGACAATGGGAATCATCTTTATCCTTTGGGAAAAAACCAATATGACGACTGTAAAATACTTTATTTTCACTTTGAAATAATTTTTGCTTTTTTCACTGAAAGAATGATTCAGTGAAAATAAAATTCAGCGAATATTCCTTTTTTCTATATTTCACATTCAACTTGTCAAAAATCAGTGAAAATATATTCCATGCAAAAAATACCCAAAAATTATTTTCAGCGAAAATTAATTCCAGCAAAAATATTTTTTTTTACAGTATGCATCATGATATGATTGGATATGCACCTACAATAAACTTGTACTCAATGATTACTACAGTAACTGTAAAATACTTTATTTTCACTTTGAATTAATTCTCACTATTTTTGCTGAAGGGATGAATTAGCAAAAATAAAAACCAGTGAAAAAAACTTTTTCCTTTATTTTACATTCAGTGTAAATATCCTCCTTCAAAACAGCCTATTAAAATGTCTTTCCAGGAAAAGTATTTTACTGTACTTGCAACATAGCAGTGATCAGGTCTTCATTCTTCCATTTCTCATTAGGTTGATACCAAGGAGCAGCTCCGAAAGGTTGCTAAGTTACGACTAGTCAGTTACGACTATATCCCTGAATATATTGCCCATTCGGGTATGTCCGAGCAGAATAGTAAAACGACTGGAGTATTAGCGCAGGATTTGAGGGATGTTATGCCGGATGCTGTCAAAGAAAGTGGTGATGTAATACTGCCAAATGGACATAGAATAGATAAATTCCTTATAGTAAATAAGGTAAACAATTATTTTACTTGTCTGGTTTATGTTCAACCAAAATTGAATCCGATAACTACATCGGATTTTAATCAGATAGATAGTATAGTATAATAATTTGAATATAATTGTATGATTTCATAAGTCCTGCTGTACATTCAGGGTCTATGTTCTCCCATCCCTTGCACTTCAAGTCTACATGTTCTAGTGTGTAACCATGTACCTATGATATAACTGTATTCAGCATTGACATTTCTCTGCCAACTTTTGTTATAATTTGAGCAGGGCATTTAAGTAAATATATGTGCTCAAATTTACTTTTTTTACTATAACTTACTGTTTTTTGGAAATAATATGTCATGCCTTACTTGGAATTAAATTTTCCTAATAAGGTAGGATGCAAAAATCATAGGCAATTTAAATTTAAAGTGTCATAAACATTTTTTTGTCTGACACCTACATGTACATGTATGTACCAAATGTGGTTCTGTCTCTGATATTGGGTATCCTGGCAAAATTTGGGGTTTAAACAATTTTTGCATACCACAGATTTTTTTGCGCAAATATTGAAAGCATTTTTCATCGTATTCAGGATCGTATTTATATGGAGAATGTTGGTGCTGTCAAAGAACTTTGTAAGCTGACAGACAATCTAGAAAACAGAATTGATGAACTGGAGAAAATGAACCGCAAACTATCCAAGCTAAAGAGACTGGATAGTTTGAAATCAACGTCCAGTGGTGGGACAATTCCAAGGTAAGCCATCTCATTCCCAGGTTCATTCTCATTTTCATTTTAGTAAGATTTTTTTTCATTTTCGTTTTAGTAAGATTTTATTTTCATTTTAGTAGGATTTAATTTATATTTTTCGCCCAATATTTATCATCTTATTGAAAACCGTATTTGTCATTGTATGTTTTTCCTCAATTCTACACTAGCCACATTGGCAACAAGTTATTGGCGGATTTCTTTCCAATCTGTGCACATTTATTTTTGGAACTGAATGGTGAACTGTAGGTTATTTTCACTTGTTTTTGACAGTTGCCCAGTTCAGAAATACAATCAATCTGTCTTTGGTAGTAAAATCAATTCTATGCCAACAAGGAGACATTCTACCTTGATTGTAGTAAAACATCATTTGATCACTGAAATCCACACCTTTGAAATTTGCCAATAATCATCCTGTATCTAGGTGTAATTCCCCCACCCTAACCCGTTCTGATCAATGAGGTGCATTGTGAGGCACTATTTTGTTGAAATCCTTCATACTTAGTGGTAAACTAGGTGTCGTTTACCGGTAGCAATGGCATCTGTGTAATACAGGTGGTCAAATAGTAGTACAATAAGAATCCATCACCACATGCAGGGATCTACCCACGCTGGTCACTGGCAACCGACACTCAGAATTTTCGACCAGGACAAATGTGATACACACAAGATGTCAGCAACTTGACCATCTTTCTATTCTCCTTGATGGTTTTAACACAATGCAAAAATTTACACAGAACAAAACTTTAATGAAACAAAATCAAAATACACGTGTGACATTGGCCTAATGTATTTTTATTTTAATTTTGCCGGTTGACATTCATCGATGTTTTTGGTTTCATGACTCGTTCATAAAATTAAATTCAGAAGCTACTGTATGTTGAGTCAGTGATACAAAGATACTTATTTATCAATAGTGTGATTTACCAACATTTCATTAGAAAACAGATTAAATTCTTGTTTCCATTTTGGTCATAACAAACTGACAACATTCAATTGGTACTTTACTTTTACAGGCTGTCCTCGTTGTTTTTTCGTTTACTCCGTTGTAAACTTTTTCTTGTGGTTTATCAAACTTGGATATTATATTAACCAGTTTGGTATAACTGCCAAATTTGATTTTGGTATGTGTTCCGCAAATTAGATAAGTGTAGTATGAGTATGAATTCAAAAAATTGACAATCTAGTTTTCCCACTTTTGCCAAATCTGGGTAGTATGTTATTTTTAGTTCATGTTCGGACGCAGTCCGAAAACGGGGACTTATGTTTTGACCTCTGTGTGTCCGTGCGTGCGTGTGTTCATCCAAACCTGTATCTTGGAAATGCCTGGACCAATCACAATCAAACTTCACACATATCATACATGATATTACACATATGCACGTCAATTGGTTTCATGATCTGATTCAAGATAGCCGAATGGCGGCCATTTTTGTGCTAAAAATCATCAATATCAAGCATTTCTCGTCTGTTTACAGATGGATTTTGTTCAAACTTGGTATATACATTAGACATTATAGGACCTTGATGCACATCATTTTGTTTTACGATTCAAGCTGGCCAAATGGTGGCCATTTTTGTACTAAAAAATCCTAAAAATCAAGCATCTGGATCTTGGCGTTTATGGAAGGATTTTGTTCAAACTTCGAACATGCATTAGAGATTCTGGGCTCCTGATGCACGTCATTTTATTTTCAAATCGAATTCAAAATGGCTGACTGACGGCCATTTTTTAAAAATGAATGCACTTCTAGAGCCATATCTCTGATATGCTTTGACTGATTATATTCAAATTTTATATATTCGTTTTACATTATGTTATAGATATATAGATGTTTTAATTAATGATGTTCCAGAGCAATATTTCTCAATATGGACAAGTTCTCGTTTGACAATCAGATACAATCAATCATTTTAATGTTAAAAAATCATCATAATCAAACATCATCTTCTGGATCCATACTTCTGACATGTTTATGTTTCAACTATATTACTATAAACAAAACTATATATCTTGAATTTGTTAACTAACAAGGACTGTGCCATGCATGGATTGTTTTGTATCCATCCATCCATCCATCCATTATTAGTCCCCGTTCGGACGAAGTCCGAAAACGGGGACTTATAATTCGGTCTCCGTCCGTGCGTCCGTGCGTCTGTGCGTCTGTGCGTCCGGAGTCGTATCTCAGAATCCCTTGAACCGATTCCGTTCATTCTTGGCATGTGCCTAGTAGTTTATGTGGGACATATGCACATGCAGTGGTTTAGCGATTCGATTCAAAATGGCCGACTGGCAGCCATCTTGTTTTTTGAAAATGTTGTATTTTGGACATGCTTTTTCAGTTTTCATTCAAACTTGGTACATAGATTATACATGTTAGGATACATGTCCATGACTATTTATTTCACAATTGGATCAAAGATGGCCGACTGGCAGCCATCTTGTTTTTTGAAAATGTTGTATTTTGGACATGCTTTGTCAGTTTTCATTCAAATTTAGTACATAGATCATACATGTTAGGATACATGTTCCGACCGTCTGTGAGTTCCTGAGTCTGTCTGTCCGTGCGTCAGTCTGTCTAGAGTCATATTTCAGAATCCTGTGGACCGATTCCATTCATTCTTTGCATGTGCCTAGTACCTTATGTGGGACACATGCACCTGCAGTGGGTTAGCGATTTGAATCAAAATGGCCGACTGGCAGCCATCTTGTTTTTTGAAAATGTTGTATTTTGGACATGCTTTGTCATTTGTCATTCAAACTTGGTACATATATTATACATGTAAGGATACATGTCCATGGCGATTTATTTCGCAATTGGATCAAAGATGGTCGACTGGCAGGCATCTTGTTTTATTTTTATATGTGGTATCTTGGACGTGCTCTGTCAGTTTTCATTCAAGTTTGGCACATACATGTACTTTATACGTGTTACAATGCATGTCCATGACAATTTGTTTCAAAATCTGGTCAAGGATGGCGGATTGACAGCCATCTGACTTTTTGGCCTTACTACTATATTTCCACAGTTTATGTGTCATTTTCATTCGTATTTGGCACATACATCATACATATCAGTGTGTTTCATAATCAGATCAAAGATGGCCGAATAATGGCTGTTTTTTTTTTTTTTGGCCATATTACTACTACATGGAACACGAGTTTTGATGTAAATAACAATCTGTTGTATACGCCACTTGGAACTCAAGTTTCAAGGACACGCTCGCGACAACCCCTCCACTTTAATATGACGAGCACAAAGAGAACTTTCAAAAATTTAACGGGGACTGTGTCATTTTCAATGACTTGTTTGATCTAGATTCTCAATGAACAAGGTTGTAATATGTTTATTCAATTTTATGTATGTTTTTCTGTTTTGCAGTCGTAGTGGAAGCAAACGTGGGGGAAGTAATGTTCCAGGTTTTGGGCACAAGAAACAACGGACCTCATCTCAGCACCACCATGATCATGTACATCCCGAAGATATTGGGTGTTTATCTCAGAAGTTCATGCAAGGTGTAATTATGGCATTGATACTTATTATGTTGTTCTGGTAAGTTATCTTTGCCGTTTTGGGATTTTTTTTTTCATGCGAGTGTGAAATGTGAATTTAACTTTTCAACCAAAAAGTAGTGCCTCAAATGGTGAGAAATTGGCACAGTGAAGCACTTAAGTTGTAGCATGAAAAAATGTGGTGTTCTAAGGGTTAACCTACAAGTTCAAAGTTCATTCCCTTCCCTTCCTCACCTACCTGTACATTTAACATGTGTATGTCTTTTATTTTTGCCAGTGTGGCTGCCATGATAACTCTCTATGCCCTCGAAGCAACAAGTGGAGAAGAAACTTCTTCGTAAGTATTTGCAAATGTTTTCTGAGATTGAACTTTTATGAAGCATCAAAGCTGCAGTAGTTATTGTGTTTGTACAAAGCTGTCCACAACAATTCAAGTACATGTCTACAGACTTATAATTTTAAAGAATTTGTTTATGCATAGGGGATACTCTGATGTGAACAAGTTCTTGTTATAAAATGATGACTAATCATTTTCATGGAAACACAAAAAATGATGTCACACAAAGAATGACATTTGCACTGAAACCCAAATGGATGTTGTCAATATTCTTGTTTTTTCTAATTACAATCAACTACTTGCCAATGATTTTTGCTTTAATATTTCATCAGTTGTTAGACACATCAGAAAATACCAGTGAAATAACCTTGTCTATCATACATGCATTGTGAACTAATAATGTTATTTTATCACAGAGTTGTAACGACAGCCACATATACAACAAACTGGCCTTTCGGAAATCCACCATTCAAGACAAACTTGCCACCAGGTATGTGTTGCCATATCCTAAGTTTAAATCACCATAGCCACCATGCTGTGTCATGTTCAATATGGATTCCATGTGTTGTGTACATCGCATGTAAAATATATTTTTTGTGGCATGATGGTCATGAGGTCGTTTCGTAGACTATATTGTTTAGTAACATGTTCATCCAACACATTCAGGTGGTATTGTCTATTAGTCTCTGAATTCAAAGTAGGATATTACATTCTAAATTATCAATTTAAACCATAAACCTCTTCTCAAGGATGTACATGTATATTTCAACAGGACTTCAGCAGTGAGAGCATGTTATGTAGTTTATTGATACATGTATCTATATAACTTTCTATTGACAAGTAGATGTTGGTTTCATTTCCCACTCTGTGTGATACAAACTTCTCACCCGGACTGTTTTTCTTGAACAATGCAGTACTATTTCCTAGTATGTAAATTTGAATGTCATATCTTATCTCCTTTTTCCATTATTAGTGGTCGAGAACCATACTCCGACAATGATGATAACAACACCATGTACTGGAATTGGTTGTGCCACATATTGCTGTGAAATGCCTTCAATATCAAAGACATTTATTATCACAAGCTCTCCTTCAACTCTACCTCTTACTGAACCACATAACATTAATAATGTGGGTCAGTGGTCACCTGGTAAGTAGTACTTCTTTTTAGCTCCGCTGTCGACTTTGTCGAGCGGAGCTATCATATGAGTGATTGTCCGTCGTCTGTCGTCCGTGTCGATGTTTTACTTTTTCGACTTCTTCTTGAAAACTACAAGCCTGAATGCTTTGATACTTGGTGTATATGTACCTTTGGTAGACCTCTCTCAGATTTGTTCATTTCGTGATGATATCTTCAATTCTCTAATTTTGGTGAATATTTTGGTCATTTTTGGTAAAAAGTGATATTTTCGACTTCTTGTTAAAAACCGCAAGTCCAATTGCTTTGATATTACATATATAGGTACTACATGTGGACCTCTCTCAGATTTGTTTGTTTTGTGATGATATCTTCAATTCTCTATTTATTTTGGTGAATATTTTTGTAATTTTTGGTAAAAAGTGATATTTTCGACTTCTTGTTAAAAACTGTAAGTCCGATTGCTTTGATACTATTCATATTGTTCATTTTCTAATGATGTCTTCAGTTCTTTAATTGAAATGTGCATTGCGAACAGCGGAGCTATCTCAGCCGATAGGCTGCTTGTTTATGCAAAGCACACATTGGTAGTCTTTGCAGTTACCCTGTATGTCTCTTCCACCATTATCACAAGAACCCCTGGTCAGTTTTCAATGAAAATTCATACATAGATGCTCTGGGACATTGCGCTGGTCAGTTTTGGGTAAAAATATGTGCATATTAATGACCTGTTTTGCATAATTAGCCAATTTTCGGCCTCTCAACTGTTCGTCTCAGGCTGTTTTTACTTCAGGGTTATTGCAGGCTATAATTAACAAAAAGCCTCATTCTATTGAGAGGTGTACACCAGCCTCCCAAATCCTCTTCTGCATTGCACTTTTTAGGTCTTGTTTTTGGCCTGCCTGTAAGTGAAGTGAAGGTCACAGTAGAGGCAGCTTTGATGTGCCCGCCCCTACATATCAGGGAAAGCCATGTGTAGTTTAACTATGTTTTCTCAGGTCTTGAAAACATATTTAAAAGTCTTCTCCTGCATGTTGCAGTAACCTGTCTTTAGTATCTTCGCTTTTTTGTAAAACATCAATTGAATACAGTGATAATCACTACTTTCTGTAAACTCAAATTTCTAATCATCATTCTGTGAAACACTCATGATTTTGATATCTCCAATAAAATACATTTACTGATGTGTATCTTTCAGAGTTGAGTGTTAATCCAACCACCGTCTCAGTAGCAGATCAAATTTTTAATGATGGCCAGATTGTCATCGAAGGTGAAGAGTATATTAAAGATAATAAGAACGAAAATGAAGATGTCAATAACAGAGCCATAATTTATAAACCATCAGAAAACAATAACAGGAAGAAGCGCTCCGATTCCACAAACAAGCCAGGTGCAGTATAATTACTTGATGACAGTTCAAGACACATACAATGTATTTTTCATGTGTGGAATACATCGTCCAAAATATGATATTGACTACTAAACGAAATGAAACTTTCCTGGAATATATAAAATGACAATAATAATAAATACACATAGTTAACTATCTTCATCATTTTCAGAACCACCACTGGCGGTAACTAGTATTCGTATAATAGATGGGAATTATCTGATAAATGACAGCCATTGTGACTATTCACATTGTGGGTAAGTATAAATATAGCTTCTCATTCTATGTACTAAAGCAGGCTTCCGCTGCAATCTTATCTCAAGGGTCCACTGCTGGTGGTAGATAGTGGTAATTCATTAATGCAAAATTACAACAAAATTAAATATATTGACAAATGTATATACATGTATGTATGTATGTATGTAACTGGTGAGGTATGCAGTGAAGATGAATTGCAAGATGGTCACTAAATCAGAATATATACTAAAGTTACTAAATACAAATGAGTGATTCTGTAAAAAAACTGTTTTTTTTTTTGTTCTTTTACGAGTGCCTTTCTTTTTCTCTCTCCTCATCCAGCAATGGTAATTTTTCTTACACAATAAAAGTGCCTGCGTATTTCCCGTTAAAATGGACTGAGCTTGAACTCAAGTAAGTTTCTACACATATCAGATTTCAAATGTTTCAATATGTTATCAAATCAAAAATATGTTATATATATATCAAATCAACTGGAAAAAAATAACAACCATTGCTGAAGCTATTCACAAAATAAACTTACACAATGTGTTTCATAATTTGTCAGAGATTTTGATCAAGTCCTATAGTTAATAAGAAATTAGGTTTATTTGATCAAAGAAATTGTAGATGAATAGAGTGCAAAATGATTCACCAAAATTTGGATGGGAGACAAATTACATTCATAGGCTTGATGTATCATAACAACCAGTACATATGTATGGTGAGTCTTGCTGCACATAGCATCGAATATAAAATGGCTGCTCCTGTACCTTGGGGTCAATTGTTGTTAAAGGTTTGTGGTAACATTGAGGTACTGTTATCATATTTGCACTATTTGTAGTGCATGCACTATGACATGAGTTTATGGCCAAACTGTCATATTTTGATGATCTAGTATAGAAACTCATTCTATACTAGATCATCAAAATATGACAGTTTTGCATTTAATGCAGTTTGTTTGATTGCTGTATTCATTTGAGAGCAAGTCCAATATGTAACTGTTAATCGTGGAAAGCACTTTTTGGTGTACCTAGTGTGAATAAACTGCGTACCGGTAGTTTGCATGAAATAGGTAAAGTCCCCACACTTTGCTCATCTATGTTATTATTATGATACTGACCAGTGCAATTTTGATTTGTATTACAGTGTTAGTGGCAGTAGTTTGCTGTGGTTGTGTAAATATACACATTCTACTACTTGTCTGGATGCTGTGAATGAACCAGCTGAGGTACATGTTCCAGGCCATCAGACTTCCACCTGGGTACGTTGAATCTCATCAATAACGTTTGTTACGAGATCTTAGTAAAAATAGAATGTAATCATAGAATGTGGTACAGCATTTGAAATGGATAAAATGATGACAACATGTAATGAGTTCATACAAGTTTTCAGAAATTGCTGATTGTTTGCATTATGTTTGTAACTATCGGGGGGGGGGGGGCATCCAGACATTTTCACCACCTGGCAACCCGCGGCGGTGAAAACAAAGGCTCAAAACTCGCATAAAACAGTACTTTCGGATGGTTGTTGAGACTCCTCTGAACAGTGTAACAAGATTAGCCCTACGTGTGTAACATATGTGAATTTGATTGTTCGCGATTACTTTAAAGTTGAGTTTGTGTTGTTTTCTTGAATTTTCACCGGCTCGACCGGAGTTCCACAGCGGCGTGCACAGAGCCCATAGAAATGCATGGTGCAGTGGTGCGCGTCTTAGCAACGTGGAACGTCTTGGGACGTAGCTCCGCCCCCCGAGGATAGGTACAGTACAGTTCTCGCGGAAGCTTTGGCTTCACTTCAGCTTCACCTTCGCTTCAGCATCGCATCATTATGGCATTGTTACAGCTTCAGCATCGCTTCAATGTCGCGACATTAAAAAGTTAGAAGATTATCGCTTCGCTTCATTGTGGCCTCATTATGGCGACAATGTGGCATCAGCATCGCTTCATCAAACAAAGAAGTACTGTACTCATTTCCCCCAAACCTCTTGACCGCTTCCGCTTTTGACCGGTCAATTTCCGTTTTATTTTCGACCGTGCAAAAATTCGGACTACTAAAAATTTTCTGGTTTTCATAGATCACGGTTACTAGTTTAGTAACCGTGCATAGATGTTGAACAACGGTCAAAAGTTCAAATACATTTTGTTTTAACTATCTATAATTATATGCACGCAATCTGACCCTTTGACCTAGATTTGGCTGGGATTGAATATTTTACTTTAGACAACATTCCGACGTGACGCACTGCTACAAAATGTATTCAACAGAAGTACAACATGGTTGTCTGGGTTTCTTTTCCTGATTGTGTTGAGTTTACGATTTGTATAATTATTGTTGTTTCCCCCCAAGCAGAAAAGAAGCCGAAGGATCATGAAGCTAAATAGAATTCCCACGCATGGACGTGGACTGAGTGAAAGAAAATATTTCTAAGGCTAAAATAAAAATGACCTACTATTAACACCTCTTTGTGTATTTGTCAATTTTGAATATATTTGGTATGACCGTAAATACCTAGAAAAATCTCGTCTTTCGTTAATAATTTCATTTGTTTGAAATGTCTACCGACCGTAATTTGTTTCTCCAAACGGTCCCGACGTCCGTCATTCAACACAATCAGCATTTATTTATCGCATTTCATGGGGATCATGTCCCGTAATTTGCGGGCTGTACAACCAAATAATTAAACAAGTACTATTTATTGTATTTTTGTTTTACCTCGCGAAACTACAACAGAGCGTAGAGTTGTCGCGATTAAATAGTCGCCTTGAAATCGATGGAACTTCAACTACTAGTATCCATTTCTCACCTTGAAATAAAAAAATCGAAGAGCATCGGGGGATATATTATTAACCAGTCTTACGAATCGCTAGCTTTATTTTATTCGAATTCATAAAATTCACGAGTTTTCGACATTTGTTGGCAACTTCCGCGCTAAAATGGTTGAAAATGTGGGTGTGGTTTTCTCGCAAATTCCTGTTGATAATACGGACAAATATGGTTCTGTGACCCAGGTCGTGCTCAGATCAGGTGACTTTCAGCCAATCAATGATGTTGTAACAAAACATATTTAACGAAAATTGAAGGGTCGTCGTACCATCCAATCTCCATCGTCGATTCACAAAGTTTTTCTTGTGCTGTGACAGGCTTCGCAATTATTCACTGAAAAACATCGGTATATTTTGACAAACGGATGGGATTTTACCTCAGTTCAAAAAAAAAAAAAAAAAACAGGGCTGGGATACAAATCAGTTTTGCAAGTTGGGAAATAAGGTAAACCAGACTGGGGTCGACGATTTTCAGTATCGAAGGACTTCTGTGTGAATCATGATTTTCAAATTGTTCATCGGCTGGTCACCAAATATTTACGGCCACACTAAATGGACACGTTTTTTTCTGAAGCCCAATAAATTATTTCTGCATGTCAAGCGCTATTCGATTTTTTACAGGGCATGTGGCTCGTTTTCATTCGAAAATATGTTTGTGAGAATACTTTTAAAGTACGTATAGATCGAGCTCAGATCACTGATCGTGACTTAATTTTGAGAATTGGTTGTCAAATTTTACCAGACCGACGCCACCACAACCATCCAATCATATGTTGGAAATGTACGCACTTGTTTTGAAACTTTGTATCAAGATGACTGGTGACGACGTCGACGCACCTGGCGGCGTACGTGTGTATTGCATGTTTTAGTAGTCCGGGCATGGGGTCGGACTCGGCTAAAACTAAACGAAACACAGAAAAATACCACCAAAATGAGGAATCTGAATCTGCTCTTCTAGCAGCAAATAAAATGAGCGAAAAAAGGTAAATTTTATAACAAGAACAGTTTCACTTCGTATACAGCACATTGTGTTGTATCAGAACGACGATTGCATCGTGTGATTTGAATTTATCACGATTTTCCTTCCAGTCAATATGAAACTCGTCACCTTGCCGATTGTAATGTACTTCGAAAAGTTTTTGGTGCCCAATACTCGCAACACTAAAATAATTAAACAAGATATCTTTTTATAATGTCATTTTACTCTTGATCATATTATTTTATTCGCCTTGAATTTCAAATCGATTACATATCGAACTTCTGTACATGTTTTTGTCTACTGCCCTTCTGCGTGCAAATAATGAGGTCATACTCATGTCACAATAAGTTGAAGCTGATGCCATGTTGATGCCATGAGACTGCGAAGCTGAGGCCACGATGATGCCACAAAATAGCGAGGCGAACACAGCTTCAATTTTCAATGACGCGAAGCTGATGCCACAATGATGCGATGCTGAGGCGACAATGAAACCATGCGTAGGCGACAATGATGCCACAAAAGCCAAAGCTTCCGCGAGAACTGTACTGTAGTTTTCCTTATGCAGATGAAACATATACTCGCATGGAAACTGTTGAATGAACTTAGAGGGCAGTGGTCATCTTGTCGTATCATGTTTGATATGAATTCCATAGCCACATATGCATTGTGTGTAAAATACTTACTTAATTAGTTTGTTAACACCAAATTTGAGTATGCCTGATGCAACAACCTCTGTCCTTTTAACTCGACAATTGAAGAGTAGATTCTGCCCAGACCAACATACTTGTGCTATTAGGTTGAGATAATGAAGATACCAATTGGGCGTTTTTGCTGTTCTCAGTTCCTGTAAGGAACTCTGGTGTGCGTGGAGCAAATAGATAATTGACTTTCTGTCGTATGGGTCAATAAATTAGACAACAACCAAATTGTATTAAATCATGTCTTTGTGCAATTAAAACCAATTGACTCATTTTATCTCCTATAGTTTACAAATGTGTGGGATCTGCCAATTGGAATGTATTATGAAAGTACATATCAGTTTAGAGTTGTTTATGCAGATGTAAGTATAATCCAATTCCATATCTTGTATCATCAGAGGTACATTACTTGGGGTTTGCAACTCGCATAGTACTGTATGGTGACATCATGTCAAGATCCCATTCAAGTCTCTTCTCGTAGATAGCGAGACTGAGGCTACGACCTTCTGACATGACACATATCAATGTTCAAGGTTTGTAATGAAAAAATAAAACTTTTCTTGTCACTTTCATAGTGAAAAATGTAATACATCGAAAATGTACAGAAAATATAGTTCTCGTAATCCGTCATATCGTGGGCAGCTATTTTGATCCACCTGGACATCCCAGTATCCTAGTTACCTCAGGCATGCGCATTCGCATTTTTCTGAGTTGGAACGCTTATGCGAGAGCGAGATTGTGACGGGATCTTGGTATCATGTCACAGTAGTTACAAACCCCAAGTAATGTACCTCTGGTATCATATATTTTGGATGTTTATAGTGGTAATACTTGTGAGCCATATAGATGCTATGTAATTGTGATTGTGCTTACAAATGGCATATACACTTTGGTTGGAAAACAAGTTATGCTTCACATCCTCAATGTGCAAAACCACTGAACGTCTTTTTCCTGATATTTTGTATGCTGTAAACCACTTTAATTTTATGATACTGTGGAATACTTTATTTTCGCTGAAAAGGCTTTTTGGGCGTTTTGTATGGAATTTATTTTCACTGATTTTTGATGAGTTTAATGTGAAATATTGGAAATAAAGTATATTTGCTGGATTTTATTTTCGCAGAATCATCTCCCCAGCAAAAATAGCGAAAATTAATTCCAAGCGAAAATAAAGTATTCTACAGTAGACACATTTCACAAAATTCGTGAGTTTGTAAAAGTCTTGAAACCTTGTAGCATGCAATTCATTTGTGTATACAAAACAGAGTTGTCAGCAAATTTTTGTCTTCACAAATACCATCAAAAATTAAGCAACTTACAGTATCAGATGTTTGCCAAAAATTGCAGAATAGAAAAATGTTTATTAAGCTTTTGTAATCCAAGGACCCCAATTATGTCCCCTACAACAACAACAAAATTTTTCCCCCCAGAAAACTTTGGTAGCATACTTGAGGAACTATTTTGCGTTATTTTTTTTAATTACAATGCACAGTGTATGTTTATGTTAATTTACAATTCATCAACCCGCAACCACAATGGTTAATATAAAATATTTCAAACAGTCTATTGCAGTGTATTTTCTGCAGTACATGAAAAACCCATTTGGCATATTTGCATATTGTTACGTTATTTCATTTTATTTCAGTCGTCAACAAATTGTGAGACTCAAGACGGCAGCTACGTGGATTACCACATCAATTTTAAAAGAGACTTATCATTGTGTTCAACACACAGCAGCATGATGCCTTAGATGAATAAATGTGTCTTTGTATTTTGTGAACAATGCCTTTAAAGATAATATATTGGTGGCGGAACTCATGAGAATGTGGCAAAGAATAAACACAAGAAACATTATGTCACTCACCCTCATCAGCTGTGGATTAAGTAAAGCTGAATGTAATGGACATACCTATGTTGGAATGCATTATCCAAACATTTTGTTGTCCCTTTCTCCACCTGCATCAAGTACTTATGTATGTGAACCATGAACGCCCAGGACTAATCTTTGAAGATGTTTGCAGCAGTTGCAATGACTAATGTGACGTGGTCGTACCAAGGCAGACTGACATTACCTAAATAATAAAGTTATTATTAAAAAGATGTTTTTATTGATGTGCATCACCAGTACATTAAATATTTGTGTAATAGTTCCATACAGATTAAAAATGTATATAGTGAACATTTTTTTTATAAAGCAAAGCTACCTTAAACATTTGTATGATATTTCCCCTTCAGGATATAGTAGACTTTCAAGGAAATTTTACACAGTCGAGATATTTAACTAAAATAGTTATGTGAATGTTATTTTCCTCACAAGTGTTAATCACAGTAATATTAGGGCAACTCAGATTACATTGAATGACTCACAATCATTTTTCTGAATGGTCAAATTGTCTTCATCACTTGTGGTTAAGTATATATTACAACATGTTTTTTTTTTTGCATAAGGTATTAGTAAACTACTATAGCAACTTGAAGATGCAATATGGACGAAAACATGATATTTTTAGGACTTTTGTTTGATATTCTATAATGACAGTTATATTGGACTGTGAAATCTCCTAAACCAAACACTTTGGCACACATTTGTTTAAAGAAACAATTACATTTTTTAGTAAGCGTGTGTACTGACTGGTTTTGTACGTATAATAATTACTACACATGCATATTAGCGTTTTATTTTTTATCTAGCAAATACTATTATACGTCTTGCAAATGCCACATTTTAAAATCATAATCTGATTTGATTTTACAGTATGGAGTATCAAACAACAATATTAAAAATGCATGTTTTAAACTTGGTATTTTTAATTTCTATGAAAGTCTACTGCATCCTGGATGAACCATTTATGTTTTTAACTAAATACATTATATATTATAAATTGTCTTGATCCCTATTCTGTGATGTGTTTTTTGTTCTAATATTTGTAAACAAATCTTATATATAAATATTTTAAATTCCTTGAAAGATCATGTTATATGTTTTCTAATTTTTCTCACCTCGCTTAAAAAGTAAATAGTTTTTTTTTTCATTTTTGCTTGGTGTATTGTTGGCACAATTGTCTTAAATGTCCAAAAGCAGACTGGACAAGTCTTTGGAAAGCATTTGCATACTTGGGAATATTTGAATCAGTACTTTCATTCAATTTTATAAAAAATTAACAAATATTTTTAAAAATGTGGGGGGGGGGGGGTGTTTGTGGTAAAGTTCTGTGTTGATCAATATTTTGAGTATGTGCATTGTACTGAAGCTATCATTTATTGCCCTATATCTGTCTTATTTATTTCCTTTATTCACAAGATACAGTAGAACTGATGTTTAAGTGGAACAAAAATTCAATACAGAGTGAAACATTTTAATAGACATTGTACATTACAACGATAAACAAAACTATTAACTGATGTATTATAAAATTGAAATCTGTATTCCAAATTCAATACCCAGGAATTGTATTGAAATGACATTGTAATATCTTTATCCTCAAATCCACTGTAACACTTCTTTTGCACTCTGTCATAGTAAATGTAAGCTTAGTTCATGTAGTGTTTGATAGGAGTGTGGATATCATTATCGACAATATTATGTGCATATGCTATCAATTGATACTCTTAGGTTACATGTCCACACATAACATAATCTGGGACACTTTCATGTTCCCCATACATTCCAAGAATCAGACGAGATATCAGTGATGTGAGATGTTATACGTGAATACTATGTTATTTCTTTCACGCACACACACACACACACACACACAGAATGCCCCTCACTATTCCGATAGCCAGACGAACATGTGTTAAGTCATGAAGTATTTTAGCAAACATGTTAGTACAAGAGTTGTCATCTATTGTACAGATTTGTTTGTGCATGCTATTCAAATTAAAATGCCTTACAATGTATCTTATTTAATGTATTAAACGGGCATGCACGTGCTGTTCATTTTTGATTTGTTTTTCATGTAATGCGTTTTTCGTTGTGTTTAATTGTGCCAAAAAAGTCCTTGATTGATTTGTGATTGTGTCCATAACCATTTCAGTGGTTGCCAGAACTCATGACTGCTGTCCCCCTAAAAATTTCGGTGTTTGTTTTGCACCTAGACACACCGAATTTTTAGAAAGGTGCCGGATAGTAAAACAACAATGAGGAAATTTGCTTATTCATTTTACCCAGGTAACCCATGTTATGTTGAGAAAGAAAATTGAATTGATCTCAAGCATACAATCATCAAATATAGTGGAACTTTTGCTATGCAAACTTCCCATGGTTGAATATCGATTATAAATAAGAATACTGGTAGGTAAATAGTTGTTTCAATTTATATTTCGATGTCTGCTGTAATAAATGGTTTCTATACAAGTAATCACTTGTGTGAAAAGGATGAATGAAATGACAACATTGCTATCATTTAGGTCTGATCGGGAGCCATCCATAAATTGAAAACATTTTTTTAATTTGGCCCAATTTTGTATTTTTCAGTGTTTCAGATTCTATTTAAATTATTTAAATTTGGGTACAAAGGCATGATATATTTGGGTACATCTGCTATTTAGGATTTTGATATCAAACTGACTGATTGCAATAAAATCGCAAAATTCACTACGTTCAATTACCCACCATAGACTCCGGTCAGTCAAAATGACTATTTTGAACTGTAGGCATTAATCAGCGATTCTGCCGGTGACTGAGAGATAGAATCTAGGTCAGGGGAAGCCCCATGACCTCAAGATTCTTTTACCCCTTACGTCACGAACCCACGTGACCGAGGCCACATGGCAGTGCCATAGGTAGCCGTCAATCACTCTTAATTTTTCTCCGCCTTGTCGGGGAATGATTCTGAGTGGCTCTGCCTGGCTCTGTTGCTTTTCCTGTTCGGGGTTCTACCGTGGGTCGTCGCCGCAGCCGCAGCCGCGGCATCCGACATTCCAGCTGGTAGGATAAGTTTTTCTTGTCTTTTTACCCTCGTGTCGTTTTCTACTTTGTATGTTATGCTTTTCGACAACAAAGAAATTAAAACCCGGCGCCACTACGTAGCCACATTTTGGTTTCATGGCGGCATCTTTTACAACTGTAATTCGTTTCCCTCATGCATGTCGTCTTTTATTTACAATGTATTTAGCAATATATAGATGTAATGACAGCACCAGGGCTCGCTGCTGTTTTCTTTCCGGTCTCCTTGTGTTTCGAGTCGACCGTGCAGTGGTTATATTCAGAATTTACCAGCATAGAACCTGCATCTGAGATACTTTGTCGTAGCTGCGTGCGGGGTTTGGGGTTTTTGCGTGAAGGTGTGTGTTTTTTCACTGGTGTTCTGAGGCCTGAGATTTTCTTTCAGAGCCATCAAAATCGCTGAGACTGACCGCGTCACAGCAAGGTAAACAAATCGGTTAAGGTGAGTTACGTGTTTTGCATGAGTGAAAAGTCCTCACGCTCGGCTACCGGTACTTCGTGTACTGGGACGTCGAGTAAGAGGACCGACTGTGGAGGTACCAATATTTTTCTCGGTCTCCCCCTCTGATCGGAGGGCATCCTCACAGTCTGTTTTTTCAGGCAGTGGTTTACCTGATTTTACGGGCTGCAGCGAGGCTGTGCCCCTGGAGGCTTTCCTCCTATGGGGGCTGTTGCAGGTTCCTTTGTGGACCCTTCCTTGCACAGCGCCGGGTTTGCCTCCGAGTTGAGGGCTTTGGTCGAAGGACTGTCGGGACAATTGCATCCCTGGCAGGCCGGGTAGATCAGACATAGTCAGAGCGAGCTGTTTCCACTGTGTCCCCTCGGTGGGCAAGCAGGAAAAGACAGGAAAGCATGTTTGCATTCAAACACGTCTCTTCCGGGGAACCCCCGTTCCCAGCTGCGGCTCTCCCACTATTTTCGGGGGAGACCAAGGCTCAGGCTAATTGCACTGGGCCTCCTCTGGAGCCTCAGGCACTGAATGCCAATGGGGTGCTGGCAGCTAAGCCTCCGATCTCTGGCAGGGCTTTCAGGGCAGAGCACACATTGACCCCCTTACTTTCAGTCAGCTAGGGTTCATCGCGTGGTAATGGTAACAAATTTTTTCTTGTGTCTGGTCTCTGCTGTGGGTTTTGACTCCTTTCTTGCCGATCCACGGGCGTCCCCAGAGGGAACCGTCCCTGTCATGAGACGCACAGTCGAACACGTTCCCTCTCACATATTTAACGTGAAAGAGGACGCAGTTCATTCGCGTCAGATACAGCCGGTACTCCGGGCGGTCCCTCAGACTCTTTCATCTGTATGACTTGGTGAGCCACGCTTTTGGGGTGAGGCGGAGTATCATCGATCCCAGTGATACGATGTAGATACCCCCGCCCTTGATTCTAAAGCGACCACTTAAGGTTGCTTCAACGCTTATGGGATCACGGGCGTCGAGATCCAAAGCAACCCCGTCAGCACGTCTCTCCCTGTTTGTCTGAGTGTGGAGTGGGGCGCAGAGCATGCAAACGGTGTTGATGGGCGGCGTTGGTCAGCTGCGGAGGATGTAATGCTTAAGGCCCCCGGGTGGGGATAACATTAGACAACACTTCCCACTGGACCAAACGCTACCCGGTCAGTGTGGTTTTGGGATCAGACCCCGTCGAGATCCAAAGCAACCCCGTCAGCACGTCTCTCCCTGTTTGTCTGAGTGTGGAGTGGGGCGCAGAGCATGCAAACGGTGTTGATGGGCGGCGTTGGTCAGCTGCGGAGGATGTAATGCTTAAGGCCCCCGGGTGGGGATAACATTAGACAACACTTCCCACTGGACCAAACGCTACCCGGTCCGTGTGGTTTTGGGATCAGACCCCATAGCGTGGGATAAGACCAAAATGCCCCTAACCGGATTCCAAGGCTCCTTCCCCAGACTCCGTTACCACGAATTTGGCAAACCGAGCAAAGAGGGATAGCCGCGTTCCATGGGTGTCTTTGCCAATTGAAGACGACCTATCCAGCCCTGAGGGCAGAGTTGCTTGAGCGCATTATTGTGTGTGCCCAGGACTCTGGAGACCTTGGAGGCAGAACGCACCAGCCTCCCACCTCAGTGACGCAGACTGGACATCCTCCACCCTCTTTGTTCAGCGAATGGTGGGTACAGTCTCGGAGCTTCAGAGTGCAATGAACCAGAGGGTTCAGATCGAATCCGCTAGCCAGTTGGCCCTGCCATGGGCAAGCTGAGGGCACCCCAGGCACAGAAAACACAACGCCCTAGGGCGTCGTCCGCTAGCCAGAGTCAGCCAGGAGGCAAGCACTCATACCCTTCCATGGGAGGGAAGAGTAGTGGTGGGCCCCCAGGGAGGAAAGAGTCAGGTGGTGGCTCCTCGCCCTCTCTGGGCGGACGTCTACTCGGCAGCAGGAGAAGCATGTTTGACGCTAACCTCTGCAATGGGGGGGGGGGGCAGGCACATGTTCGGTGAGGGGCCAGGTTACAAATTAGTGACTACTTCAGACTTTGGGGAACTCACCTCATGGGGGAAGGGAGCACCCCCCTCGCAACTGCCGAACACATGGCCACATATCCCTGTCATACACAGATTGCGCGTCTGTAGTCCAGTTTGGGGACAGTGGGTGACCGATTCCTGGACCTTTCCAGGTGGTGACATCCTGTAACGGGATACTGCTGAAATCTCCAATTCCCCCCGTCAGTGTCTCCCCTGTTGGGCACTGCCAGGGGACTCAATCAGACAGGAAGTAACAGTTTGCCAGAACTAAATCCAGGCTTCTACCCAAATGTGTTTGTAGTACCAAATCTACAAGTGACGGGCGTCCAGTTCTGGACCTAGGCAGACTGAATCAGTACGTACTCCTCGATCGGTTCCACATGCAGACACCATTCAGCATTCTCCTCTCCATCCACCGTTTTGACTGGTCCCACTAGACTTAAGCGGGGCCTACCTGCACGTACCGATGCACCCAGTGAGTTGCCATCTCCTTCGAATTGCCCAGCTGGGCCAAGTATTCAAGTTCTAGGTGCCCCCCGTCCGGGTTAGGCACAGCGCCTATGTGTTCACCCGAGTGATGAAACAGGTAGTACTGCTGCTTCACCAGATGTCGGTACACCCAGACTACTGGTTACTAACAACCCGGGCAAGGGGTTAATAGATAACACAGGATTTACTTCACCAGTTGGACTCGTTAGTAAATCAACAAGTCCCACCTCGACCCAACGTGCAGTTGGTGTTCCTGGGCATGGAGTTTTGACACAGAGGTAAACTTGGCTTATCAAGCGTGTTGCTATAGCGCTAAGCAGCCTAGCCGAATGCCCAGTCAGCGTTCCCTCAGTGTCCCTCCGAGAACTAATACAGATCATCGGAATGATGACCTCAGTTCAAAGGGACGTTCCCAAGGCCGCACTATGCAGCCACCCGGTATAACACTTGTTATAACACCAAGCTCTCCTATGGGAACTAGATAGGTGGGTTTCGTTCTCAGACCAAGTGAAGGAAGCCCTGCCCTGGTGGTCGTCACTGGCCAACCTCGGACAGGGGTGCCCCTTGGACCCGCTCGTCCCAGGTATGACTCTGGTAACAGAAGCCTCCCCCAGAGTTGGGGAGCGCATCTATTATACCAACAAGCCCAAGGATATGGCCCCTGCATTAGTTTCGGGACTACCATAGCAACCGGAACTGAGAGCAGTGTACTTGGCACTACCACGCTTTCTACCCATAGTTTAAGACCACAGAGTTCTGCTCCGCACAGGCAACGCAGCGGTGGTCTCCTTCAAGAAGGAGAGGGGACGCCTTCCCCATCGTTGTCAGTCCTGGTGGAGCAAATCCTCCTTTGGTGCCTGGAATACAATGTGGAGCTAACCGCACACCACCTTCCAGGGGTAAGGAACAGTCTGGCAACGCCCTTTCAGGACGGCTTTGTCTCCGGAACACGGAGTGGCTGATACCCCAGTGGGTAGCCTCTAGGCTATGGGACGGTCCAAGGTTGGACCGGTTTGCCGTACGTAACACTCCTGCTGACTCCAGGAGCCTGGGCCAGGGTCACTTTGCTAACCCTGTGGACCCACTTAGTTGTGTACGCCTTTCCTCCCTTCCTGTTCACCGGACACCGGAGAAAACTTCGACAGGTGCACACCCGCATATTATCATGGGTTGAACCCAATTGGCCAAGCAAGGCCTAGTTTCCACTTCTGTTGGAAATGCTAGTCGAAACACCAGCAGTGCTTCCGGACTTACCGGACCTGCCGTCCCAACCAGACGGCGCACTACCAACGAGCCCAGCAAGTATCACTTACACGCATAGAGGCTCTCAGTAGACCTGCACATACGAAAGCCTTTTCTGAGCGGGCCGCCAAAGTCCTGACCAAGGCGAACAGGGATTCCACCAATGTGGCCTACATTTCTAGGCTGCGAGCATACACTGATTGGTGTAGCGGAAGGGAGATTGATTCATACCATCCCTCTATTGGCCAGGTAGCAGGCTCCTTCGTCCACCTGTCATTTTGACTGACCAGAGTATGAACTATTTTCGGGGCCTACCCTGTTCAATGGTATCCAAACTGGGCATCAATTTTGTTTGTATGTATGTTCCTTTTTACCTTGACCATGGCCAATTCATATGCATATTTGTTTTTTGTTGACCATTTGCCGACTTTGTGGCTGGTTTATTCTCGAAAAGCAATATTTCAACATATCATCAAACGATTCCCAGGGGTTTCATGAAATGCACTTCACTGTAGAGAAAACAAAAAATTGTCATTCCATCTCAGCAGCCAATCAGCGACGGTCTTACAGTTAGATGACAATTTCGGTTTCAAATACCCCGGGAAAGTGTTCTATGTTCTTCGTGTAATTAGGTGTTGCAAGGGATTTTTCCACATAAAAACGATGAATTCGCCCAAATTTTAAATTTGTTAGCGGTTGACTTAATATTATCCCAACGGATCGTTTGGCTATGGAAGATTTGTATTTTTTTCTGATTTGCAGGAACCTGAAAAACGCGTTTCACAACTTGTCTCTTTAATTAGTTTCATGACGTATTCAAGATGGCAGCCGCCATATAGTAAATATCGCATTTATTTTATTATCACATGTGCGCCAGTTGACTGTGGTACAGTTGACAGTCTGCCATTATAGCAAAATTGAATCCAAAAAAAAACGACCTCAACGTCAATTGTTTTTGGCCTCAGTTTCAGTAGGCAGTGGAGCAACCCCCCCCCCCCGCGACTGAAGTTGATAAAGTTTTAAACTCTGAAATAATAATCTTTAGAAACTGAATCACGTAGTACGTCAACTTTCTCACTAGAGGGTTCTATCATGGGTATTACTGACATCACTTTTAAGACTTTCATGCATGGTGAAGAAATAATGCAAAACAACTAACTTATCAACTAGCTTATATGTAAACTTCTAACTACGGATGAAATTATCTGTACTTTGAGATAAACAATTATCCATATTTAGCAAAACGACCTATTTTCTGTTCTGTTCAAGTGATTTTTTGCGAATGTTTTATGTCGTTATATACACTACTATTCACTACGTTCAATTACCCACCATAGACTCCGATCAGTCAAAATGACTATTTTGAACTGTAGGCATTAATCAGCGATTCTGCCGGTGATGGAGATATACTATCTAGGTCAGGGGAAGCCCCATGACCCCAAGATTCTCTTTCCCGTACATCACCAACCATGTGATTTATGCCATATGGCAGCGCCATTAACGGCTGTACAATCACTCTTCTTTTATCTCCGCCACGTCGGGAATGATTCTGAGCGGCTCTGCCTGGCTCTTTTCGCTATGTTTTTCTTTTTTCCTGTCCGGCTTTCTAGCTTGGTTTGTTGCCGATGGGCGGCATTCGACATTCCTACTGGTAGGATAAGTTTTCTTGTCTTCTTTACTCTCGTGCCGTTTTCCCTATTGTGTATAATATTTTTTTCCAGAACAAAAAAATTAAAACCCGGCGCCACTACGTAACCACTTGTTGGTTTCGTGGCGGCACATTTTACTACTGTAATTCGCTTCCCTCATGCATGTCGTCTTCATTTTATGCTTGATCTATGTATTTAGAAATGAATAGATGTAATGACAGCACCAGGGCTCGCTGCCGATTTTTTGGTCTCCTCGTGTTTCGAGTCGACTGTGCAGTGGTTATATTCAGAATTCACCAGCATAGAACCCGCATCCGAAATACTTATGTTGTAGCTGCGTGCGGGGTTCATGGTTGAGGTACTGATATTTTTTATCAGTCTCCCCCCGCTGATTGGAGAGCATCCTCACAGTCTGTTTTTTCAGGCGGTGGTTTACCCGATTTTAACAGCTGCAGCAAGGCTGTGCCCCTGGAGGCTTTCCTCCTATGGGGCCCATTGTGGGTCCCTTTGTGGACCCTTCCTCGCATGGCGTCAGGTTTGCCACCGAGTTGACGGCTTTGGTCGAAGGACTGTCAAGGCAATTGCGTCCCTGGCAGGCCGGGTAGATCAGATGCAGTCGGAGCGAGCTGTCTCCACTGCGGCCCCTCGGTGGGCAAGCAAGAAGAAACACGAAAGCATGTTTGCATTCAAACACATCTCTTCCGGGGAACCCCCGTTCCCAGCAGCGGCTCTCCCACTATTTTCGGGGGAGGCCAAGGCTCAGGCTAATTGCACTGGGCCTCCTCTGGAGCCTCAGGCACTGAATGCCAATGGGGTGTTGGCAGTCAAGCCTCTGATCTCGGGCAGGGCTTTCAGGGCAGGGCACACATTGATGCCCCCTACTTTCAGCCAGCCAGCCAGGGTTTATCGCGCGGTAACGGTACAACGGTAACGAAGTTATCCTTGTGTCCGGTCTCCACTGTGGGTTTTGACTCCCTTCTTATCGACCCACAGGCATCCCCAGAGGGAACCGACCCTGTCATGAGACACACAGGCAAACACGCTCCCTCTCACATATTTAAAGTGAAAGGAGACACAGTTTGCTCGCCTCAGATACAGCTGGTACTCCGGGCGGTCCCTCAGAGTCTTCCATCCATAATGACTCGCTTAGCCATGCTTTTGGAGTACGGAGTATCATCGATCCCAGTGATACTATGTAAATACCCCCATGCTACTCGGTCGGTGTGGTTTCGGGATCAGACCCCATAGTGTGGGATGAGACCAAAACGCCCCAACCGGATCCCAAGGCTCCTTCCCCAGACCCTGGTACCACAAATTTCCGTTTGGCAAACTGGGCAAAGGGGGACAGGCGCGTTCCATGGGCATTCTCGCCAGCTCAATCAGAGATGACCCATCCAGCCCTGAGGGCAGAGTTGCTTGAGCGCATTATTGTGCACGCCCAGGATTTTGGAGACCTCAGAGGCAGAACGCACCAGCCTCCCAGACCAGGCGACACATTTACTGGCGGGCCACAGTACATCTACTACTGTGCTACGAGATGCAGCCTTAGACACATGTGTTTTCGCCAACAAGCTGAATCAGGGGGTACGTCCCACCTCAGTGACGCAGACTGTACATCTTCCACCCTTTTTGTTCAGGGAATGGTGGGTACAGTCTCAGAGCTTCGGAGTGCAGTGAACCAGAGGGTTCAGATGGAATCCGCTAGCCAGTTGGCCCTGCCAAGGGCAAGCAGAGGGCACCCCAAGCACAGAAAACACAACACCCTAGGGCGTCGTCCACTAGCCAGAGTCAGCCAGGAGGCAAGCGTTCATACCATTCCATGGAAGGGAAGAGTAATGGCGCCCCCCGGAGGAGTGGTGGCTCCTCACCCTCCCTGGGCGGATGTTTACCCTGGCAGCGGGGGAAGCATGTTTGACGGTCACCTCTGCAACCTGGTCAGACTTGCTACCAACCATACTAAGGATTCAGGACTGGGTGCCAGTTACATGTCTTTGTGCCACGGCCGAGGCAGGCAGGATAGGCTGGCCTCCCCAACTTCTATAACCAGGTGGTTTACTGCGACTGTATTACATGTCTATAATACTTTAACTTTCTCGACACAGAGCTTGCAGAGACATCAAGTATGGGCGCATGAGGTCTGTGCAATTGCCAACTCACTAGTGCTAGCGTCAGGTGCCCCCCTCGAGCATACACAGAGGGCAGGCTTTTGGAGAACGCAGAACGTCTTTATCAACTACCACCTAACAGACACCGAATCCATTGAGGAAGGTCTCTTTAGGTTGGGTCCCGTCGTAGCGTGGACAGATTTCTTAACCGTCAACACTCCCCTGGAAGCTCCCAGATCCTGCTTTGCGGCCTATGCCCTCATGCAGAACTGTTTCGGTCTTTACTTCGAAAGTTGACTAACCCCAGAATTGGGTTAGTGTCTAGCTTTCTCGGGCACACCGAACCCTGTTACAGCAACATTTTGGCTTCTTGCTCTGGGGACAGCACAGGCAAGGTAAGACACCACCCTTTTTTGGGCCATAACCAGGGTGTTGAGTGATTATTGTATTTCATCCCGGACTGGGAAAAGACTTTCATAATTTTTCTGTTGGCTCGGAAAACCCGCCACCTATCGGCGTCTGACTCTGCCTATGGTGGGTAATTGAACGTAGTGAATTTAGGCAGAGGTTTCTCCGAACCCGCCTATTCACATAGCTCATACCCACCATAGACTCCGGGTCCCCCCAACCACCCCACTCTTTCTGTAGCGTTGGTCTAAGTCCTCGAGGCGGAGAGAAAGGAACCAGAGTGATTGTACAGCCGTTAAAGGCGCTGCCATATGGCCTCGGTCACGTGATTCGTGACGTAAGAGAAAGATAATCTTGGGGTCATGGGGCTTCCCCTGACCTAGATTCTATCTCTCCGTCACCGGCAGAATCGCTGATTAATGCCTACAGTTCAAAATAGTCATTTTGACTGACCAGAGTATATGGTGGGTATGAACTATGTGAATAGGCGGGTTCGGAGAACCCTCTTCCTAAAAAAGTAATAATATACTGGTGACATTTTCCCACCAGTTGTGGATATTTTACTGTTAGGACTCTGAAGATTACAGTTGAAATGGTGGTTACGTGTAGTATTTTTTGATTGAAAACCCAACTTTTGTAATGATGTGACGATTGAAACAATGGTATATTTATAGGATGCTATAAAAATCATTTCAATAAATGCATAACAAGGAATGAATTATATGACATACTAGGAAAATCACTACCTGATATGGAAATCACCGTGAAACATGCGGGCCCACCTACGGTCGCAGACGTCACATACACGCTTGTGTGGCTGGCTACTATACTAGTAAACACTAATATGAAATATAAAATTTAAAAAAATTAGATGGCTTCATTCATATTTTGAAATATTGTTGTTTGGTACTATATGTTGATGGATACAGTGGGTTATGATTTATCATGACCTGAAAACGTTGTTCTTGTAACACGCGTCTGAGTATTCTCTTGATGAAACAATAACATTATTATTTGTGTCCACACATCTCGAGGGATCCTGCTTACAGACCAATGGAGCATAGTGTATTTTACTATTTATTATTCGTCAACATACAATATCAGACAGCAGTCTTTAAAATAATGTTTTCGTTAAACTTGAGTAAATCACAAACAATTACCACCTCCCCCCTTTTTGATAATAACGTATTCCATATATTCAACCAATAGTACCAAAGTCCTGAATATAGACGGAGCGATCAACACAGATCAGATCATGTTTGGGACTGTACCGATGTCTGGTTTCCAAGTAGTATAAAATGTATATGTAATAAACAAATCGCATTCTTCTATACAGAAAACAGGTTCTGTTGTCAGTACACAGTATTTTAAAAGTATTAGCTGTAGTTGAATGAGTTTTGATCGCAATGTCTTATACATATTATAACGAAATATTTACGAGTTATATTTCCTTTTCGCCGTTAAACCATGGCTCGCACAATTGAGTGGTTCTATAACAACACGTGTACTTGCATTCTTGAATTCAATGAACTGTGAAGAAGTCCATGTTCAAGGTCACAGTGATCAATACTCCGAGAGCGTGTAGTTTGTTTTGGATTATGTTTTTCATGGACCCTGGATATTGATTGGAAACTATCATTTTTTAGAAAGAATGTTTCCATTTATTTGGAGTGGTATTTATGCCTGGATCTGCACTGGTGTCTACCACTAATGTTCTTCAGAAGAAAGGCTAACCTTTATTTTAATGATTCATAAATAAATGTGATAGGGCTGTTTGCAATTAAATGGCGGCGACGGAGTATGGGGTGCAGTGTTTTTATTTTATGAATAATCAGCTCGAACGCCGATTATCAATATATCAAGAAATTATGGTGTAACTTATATATTTGTCGTATGATGAACAAATACACTTTATTTATTTATTTATTTATTTATTTATTTATTTATTTATTTATTTATTTATTTATTTATTTATTTATTTATTTATTTATTTATTTATTTATTTATTATCACATCTGATGTCCATTATAACATTTAACATAGTGAAATCATATAAAATATGATACATAAATAACAATAATAAATAACAAATAGATAACACAAACAAAACTCCATTGATCATAGGCTGTGTTTTGCACAAATCTGACGAAAACCAAGCAAGAATTCTGGTAAATTGCCACTTTGGAATATATTAGCCCTCTTTTACCCAAACTATCCATACTTCGGTAACACCATGGAAGTACTAACATATCCACGGAAACCCAGAAGTGACATGTGCGATGGCTGGGTGGGAATTTCTGTAGCGCATATATAAACTATGTGATCTATAAGTGGGAATTGCTGTGCCACAAGTGAATTCAATTTAAATTCAAATTCTAAAGTAACCTCAACTTAGCAGAGTGGCGGAAGGTGACTTCATAGCCGACCCATTCGTCTTGTATTTGAACGAGACTGAAATAAAATGGGGAAAAGCTGGGTTAGTCTTTTGTCGACCTGATACATGCATATATTTCCAATTGACATATACCAAAACATATATTTACCGACCGAATTTTAAACATAATCATAATTCCCGCATGTTACCATACACATATTGTAAGGACATCACATGTGCCTCAGTATTTCCTTTTCTACTAGAATTCGTTACAACTTTACAGTTGAATGTCGTATGCTTCTCCAAAATAATTTTAAAGTTTTCATCAAACAACATGGACATATTGACTGCGTTTTGAATATTTTAATAATGCACATACACTTTTTGAATAGTTTCCGGAGAAGATATCTCACAATTTCAAGCCATTTAAAAAAACCTAATCAACATTTTCCAATATCTTATTACATCATATTTTCTCCACATATCTTACTTATAAATATTTAAAATATGGCATCGATTGCAGTCAGCAAGTTACTTATACTGGTGAATACATTAGAGAAGTTGACAGCATATTGTAACCCAGTGCTTTGGATGGTGAAGAATTGCTTGTTAACCAATAATGCTTGGCCGTGTATGGATATCTACGCAGATGGCTTGACCGACTGTACAACAGTAGTCGGGGCTGCAAACAAATGCCACCCACCTCCCTTTGATAGAACGTATTTCATGCATTCCACCAATAATACCAGATTAAAAGAAGTCCTGAACACAGATGGAGTGGTCAATTGGAACACAGATCAGATCAAGTTCGAGACTGTTCCGTTGTCTGGTTTCCAAGTTATTCATGATGTTGCTATGAGTAGAGGATTTCAACTTACTCACAATGAGCCATGTTACCTTGTCAAGCTGGAAAACAAAGAGTTGTGCGCCAAAGCTGCTGCAAAGCCATTGTCAGCTGGATTCCAATATGGGAGTCTGAGACAAGAACACATCCCGTTAATAGAAAACAGATGGTGGCTGTACAATGATACACCCCCAGCAATATTGTCTGAAACGTTAAAGTATTTTATATCATTTGCTATTTTTGGGCCTGATGGAAAACCAGTTTCATGGGGAATGCAGAAAGAATATGGCGATCTAGGATATTAGTTTTGTGAACCAAGGTGGCGTGGGTCAGGGATAAATACGTCTAGACTTGCTTATTCGTGTCAGAAACTTTTGAATATAGAGTTAACGCCATACGCAATCATAGGTAATAATAAAATAGCATCAAGTAAAGCGTTTGTAAAGGCGGAGTTTCAAAAAGTGGCCGACTTTCATACTGCATGGCTGGTGTTTCTAAAAATTAAATGACCGTAACTGAATGTTTCAGGTACAATTTAATATCAGCAATCTGAAACACCAGAGTTTAACAATGTTTCACATATTACTCGTGTTTTTGAGTAGTTACATAATAAAATATATAAGGCTGCGATTTAAAATAAAAAATACAATTCAATCTGTTTTTGTATTCGCGGAATTTATGCCCATAAAAAACATACATAGAGTATAGTATTGGACCAATATTTCAAACTATCAATATATTCCACCATTTGCTTTATTTTGATATTATTCAAGGAGTAGATACAATACAATGCATTGATGAAAATGATGTACATATTTAGTGTGAACCAAATACTGTTATACAGAGAAATGGCTAAGCATTACAAAACGATGGTCATCGTTATAATTAGCAGTAATGTTAATAATGTGTATCTAATAAAAAAACATACTTTCTATTAAAATATCTAATATAAAAGCATCTGTATATCTGTGAAATATGTCCTTATAGATTAGTGTTGCCCCATGGAATGGAGGCTCTTTGTTTTTGATACATGTACTGCCTCAATCTTATGTATGTATTTCGTCAAGAATTGGATCTCTAAGATTATTGCTTTTTCGAATACCAAGCAATTATCGATTATGTACAGGTTTTCTTTGCAAAACTGCCATCTGAGTGTTGAGGAATGTGTTTTTGCAATCTAAGGTTTCTTCCAAAATATCAACAAAAATCGCGATTGTTGGAACAAATACATAATGTTGTTCAGAAATGCTGGTATCTATGTGTCACCATGCCATAACTGACTGAATGACATGCATATTGTAAGAGATCAACAAGCTGTTTGAACCGTGTTGCTTGGTGGATTGTATTTCCTAGTTCATTATGCTTTGGTGTAATTTTTTTGCCACCAGACACTCAATACACCAAATGTTGTGCAATACTATATATCTATTTCCTTACATTCTTCCAATATCTGCTCTTCATCAAAGAATGTTTCTCTCTCAAACAACAGTCTGTCCATGATTGGTGGCCAGGATATGCTTTCCTGTCTTGTCTAATTCTCTGCATTACATATAAAAAAAATGATTTTGTAAACTTATTTTCTGTGTCTGGTTGAAATGACATACTGTAGTGATCTTCCTCTAAAGCTTTGGACAACTTTAATCTTACATTATGAAAATAAGCAGTGGTGAAGGTGATAAAAGGTTTCTGTTGATCAAGTGGTCGCACAAAATCTACAGTTTCATATAGAGCTTTTGATATATCTTCCTTGAAGCTCTTGTTTTTGGAAATATAGCCTGCTGTGCCTCGTCACCAAAATTTAGTGTTATATCAATAAATGTATTCCACACCATATCCATACTATACACATTTCCTCTTGAAAGTGTAACTTTCATCTCCTGTATTAGCATGTTGAATGATCTATTATTTGTTTTGTCCTCTATCTTGCCCTTTTCGGCTTTTCACATGAAGTCCGAGTAGAATTTCAAGTGATATTTTCCCTCAGCTGCTATTAAATCATTTACACCTGTCATCTTGCTTGGGAGATGCATATCTTGTGCTTCCTTTATAATGTATTAAAAGTTAGCAATATTTCTTAGACAAAGCATTTTTGTCTCGTCTTAACAAAAAATGCAAAAAGCCAGTACAACTTCTAGACGACCGTGGTTGTTCAACTAGTCTCGTATTCGCTAATCGAACGGATGAGCCAATCTGTGCATTTTGGCGAACCCTCAACCTCTCATTCGAATCAGCTTACGTAAAGACAGAATACGAAGGGCGTTCAATAAGTAATGCCCCTGACCCACTTCCAGTTGTCTGATCTAGATGAAATTTTGCATGTGTAATGATTTAAATCTCTATGGGTTATGTTGCAAAAACAACTAATTATGGTTTCTTATTTACAGGTGTGAAATGGAGCCAGTTGAGTGTCGCGCCAAAGCACACCAAAGGAGACTTATGACCATGTAAAACGCTGGCATCGGGAATTCAAACGTGGCCGAAAGTCTGTGGAAACAGCTCCCAGACCTGGTCGTCCTGTCCGTCAAGTTGATGCAGCTATTTTGGAAGATCGACGCATTATTGTTCGCCAAATAGCCCAAGAGATCAAGATTAGTACAGGGTCTGTGGAAACTATCATTCATGAATAGTTGCTTTTAAATTGAAGATCCCACCATTGTTTATTTAATATACATTTTATATATACGTTCAATAAGTAATGCCCCTGACCCATTTTCCATAGCAGGAGATTAATACATATCACATCTAGTCATAATGAAAACCGTGTTCAAATTCAATATCCAATATTCCAGACTTCACATAGGTTTCATAAGTGGTATCATTCACAAAAGACTGCAAATCGGCGAAGTGACTTTGTCACATGACAGTGATGTTATTTTGTACATTGCAACCACCTTCTAAAGCAGGTAGTGTCGTTGTTCTGTTAAGATGGGCTGACTTT
Organism: Saccoglossus kowalevskii; assembly: GCF_978046115.1. Lineage (NCBI taxonomy): Eukaryota > Metazoa > Hemichordata > Enteropneusta > Harrimaniidae > Saccoglossus > Saccoglossus kowalevskii. The sequence goes on from NC_140641.1 coordinate 22,055,426, forward strand.
TGCCCCTTTTGGAATTGTTACTCGCATTTGTCATCTTTAGCCGGCATTTCGCTTTTTCTACACACTCTACGAGCACATTTAAAGCGGGGAGTCGTCACCTGCGCGTGCGTTAGATGGCCATAGCATGTCATTGTTTACAAACAAGCGTTTACCCATGAGCTTTTTGCGTTTTTAGCGTGTGTTGTTATCATCGCTTGAAACACTATTCCGGCGCATGCGCAGGTGACTACACTCCCGCTTTAAATTTGGCATGAGACTTTCTCATAATCTCTAAAAAAAGGTCTGTTGCGTGGACTATTGTTTTCCAGCCATATAAGGTACGCATCACGCATCAATAGCATGATAGCCTTTAATATAGTCATTCCAACCTAGAATTCACTCGACAATTTTACTTGGGATACCCCCCATTGGATGCCTTAGACAAAACATGTCTTTATATAACTTACTTATGCACATTAAGTGAGGCGGATCCTTATACTCCTGTAGGCAAAAGCCTCCTTAGATATGTTAATCAGCTTTAAATACCCGAGAGATAGTTCAGAATATTTATTGGACCAAGCCTTATTCAGACAAGCCCAATCAATAAAGCGCCTGCAGCTACTATTATCAAACCGCCATATGGACGACCAATTCGTATGCCGCACTCTTCATCCATGACTGTTTCACCTATTCCATGGAAATCAAAACAATTGTTTACCTAACAGAAATACGTCTGTCTTGGTAAGCCTGTGCTCCTGTATCAAACAGATATCACAATTATCATTGACAGACTGGATCGACCTATTGACTTCACGACAGAAATATGGTGTTATTTTTAACTTCATGACAAACTAGAAATGCATGGTTGAAGTACACTTGTGTTATTTATTTATGACATATACGTTTACATCATTTACACCTTTATTTCTCAAAAAGACATATCATCATTTGTAGTATTAGAATGAAGACGACTCACAAACACCTTAGAGATGTGTCACCGCTTTAAGATCACTCCTTGGTTCAGAATTTGCATCAGCGATTATAGTTAAATTTACCTCGCTGAGCTCAAATACGTTGATACAGAAGAACAGCGATTGGCACTGGGCACAGAAATAAGCTTTAAAACAGCGCTCTAACAAGGACGAGGCGATGGACTTGAGCAATAGCCGTTTTATGCACGTGGAAGTGGTAACAAGAAATTGTGGGTTAGATCACCGCTTTTTTATGAGACACCTTTAACGCCGCCTTGTCATAATCTTCGATGTCAGTTTTCCGGTTAAGGATTGCTTGAATCAGTGATAATTTCGAATCAAATTCAAATTCAGTGTAGCAATTTCTGTCTGTAGCCCGTCACTATCACGTTTGTCACGATGAATTGCGCGAATTCGTATCTCAATAATTTTTCATTTCCTCAGACACATCGATGTGTAATTATTTAAAAATCCACTGGTTGTAATCGCCTCATGTAATTTCTTTGTCATAGTAAAGTTCTACACACAGCTTGGTGATCACGTCAATAGGCTGAATATCGATTGTATTCCACAAAAAACAAAGGAGCTCATTAATAACAATAGCTTTCTTACTAGTATTTGACACGTGTTTTTCACTCGAACGAGTAGATCGCCCATTCATATTACATTACATTCTTCTACGTGTTTATACCAGGTAAACGACTCTACTCACATTGATCAATTTTAAGTCAGTTTTACACAGTCTGATCTTTTTCGAAGTCAGCACACTGTGACGTTTCCCACATTAATTACAAGCACAGGATTGTATGACTGTTCAGAGATCTTGGATTCACAAAATCTTTGCCTTGAGGTATGCAACATATAGATTAATCATAAAAGAAGGCAGCATCACGATTGTGTACCACTCTGAAGTAGCTGTTACTGTGTCATGTTTTTTTTAAGAATCTTTTTGCCGTTGAGAACAGAACCAACACCAGGGCCAGATTTGGTCCTTGTGTATGAACGTGATAACTCTCCCTGTGTTTTCCCTGTGACAGAGATGAATCGATTGCATTTTTGGATATTTACTACGTTTCTATGACGACAGATATTTGTTGAATAAATTCTTTATCATTGCACGATAACTTGAACAGTTATGCGTACAAATTGCCACGAATTATTTAGCATTATTCCATTATATTTCTAGAAGATCGCCTGATATGGTTGCCCTGGTGACAGATATTGTTGGGCGGATTCTTCACAGCTGTGGTGGAGATATCTATAGCTATTATATTCGATTAATACAGTTTCATGAATATTTCTATGTCAAAATTATACACTTTAGTATATCATTTGTATTATGGCAGTTGTTAGTGATACAAAACAAATATTGAAGAACACAATGAATTTGTATATTCTTGATTGTTTGATGTAAAATACAATAAAGTATTACTGTAAATAAAATCGTATCAATACGAAAAGAACAAAACACAAGTACTTAAGTAATACTATTAGTTTATTAATAAAATCACGTTACCAGGTCATCATATGAACTTCACAAAGACGATAATTGTATCAACCTGACAATGCATGCACAAATTACTCGTTGAACCACAGAACTAACAGACTAACATACAAGGAATGGTATGTTAATAGATTCTTACACTGAACAATATTATCACATCATCAGCATGCCCCTGCACATAAGTTGAAACAACCTTATTAATAAGCCATGTTGTCAAGCGGACTACGCGCACTAGATGTGTTAGTCCGCCATTTGGTAATCGATTGGTTTGCAGTAATATCCCAGTAACACATATGAGGATTTGTTATTCTGTCATACATACAGGAGTGTGACACAAAATCACTTGTGCTATGGAAGGATTGGGTGCAAATATATCGCAACTCTTTGGTGTCATGTGATCCAGCGTATGGATATGTCTTGTACTTGTGATATAGAAGTTTACAGCGGAGTGTTTCAAGTTAGTATAGTGCATTGCATAAGGGTACGGTACATCTTTAAGACAGTCTCTAAGGTAAGTTATTATGTGAAAGACTCGATTTGCTTGAATATGTGTTTTTTTTATCTATCTATCATGACTTCTGGTTATGCATTTCATCAATGAAATTGCAAAATATAATACATAAAGATATGCTGAACATATCTCGAATGGGTGCACAACTACCGGTTCCACCAACCCATACCCTCGACGATATCTTATTGTACATGATGCATTCGTCAACAAATATGCTTTGTAACGAGTCATAGAACTGATAATAACCTAAAACAATCACTACGGGGACTGTTGGATTTGAACATTATGATGACAGTTTTGACTGTACCAGTAAAATAATCTAATAATACTTTGGCGTGGTCTATTTTTAGTAATTTAATAATTCTAGTAATTCATTGCGATTTTGTGACTAATATGAGGAAAATGTCATGTTTCTGCACAAAATAAATTGTTACATAAAACATCAACAAAATAGATCTAAAAGGTAGTTCACTTCTTCAGTGTAAATGTCTAACCAGATTATGTACAGTTCTGTCATCCATCTACTCAATTTCAAGCTAGCCCCACTCATGGCAGAAGTATCTCACTGTGTGGTAAATTCAATTTAATCCTTCATTTCCTTAGCGTTTCCCTACTGTTTTATTGCACTTTAATTTCAAGTTTTAAAATTCAAGACAGGAATCTAAAGGAATCTTTTAATACACACACTTTTTATTTTCTGACAAGTGTGTTTTAGTTTTCATCCCTTCAGACTTACTCGGGTTCTAATTTAAAAAGCTCACACACAAAAAAAAATCGTGTATTCAGAGGACATTCTACCTTCTATAGAAGCATTTCTCTAATATTCGGTGGATGACATAGTCACCCGTGAGCAGATTATTTATGGGACATTAACAGTTCTTTGTATTTGATTGAAGACCACTTTTCAATATTGTAATATTTAACTAGCTATTCTTCATTATCTCAATATCTTCATCATGATATAAACTACTCAATAAAAATCAAAATTAAATACATGTGTGCTAGATTTTAATACGCAATAATGCATCATTCTTCATAAAGCATTGTATACTGAGTAGTTGCGTGAACGATACTTTCACCAGTTTAAAAAGTTTCATCAATGTACCATCTTTTCCCCTTGCCATCAAGTCTAATTACAGTTGCGTTGCAAACACAAAATAACATTTACTTGAGCTCCTCTTCACGACATATTTATGGACGACATCTTTAAAGCATTAAGAAAATTGGTTAGTAGTCTTCATGACTAAGCGCTATTAATAATTGTAATATATGTATATCTATATAATGTGAATTGATGGCCCAAAATGTTGTTGTATTGATAATATTTCTCATGACAACTTTGTGAATATTTCCTCTTTATTTAAAAACCCATGGGATTTGATGGCCCGTCTGGGTGCATCAAACGATGAAAATGATTGCACCGGTTCTTCTCATACATGTATTCTAATCACATCCTCCACAATTTCCGCTGACTTGATGCTCGAATAAACCCTCCCTACATTTTCGTGGCCGGATATTCATGAGTGAAGGTGGCGATGTGCACCAGGTTAAAAATTTCCGCCTCGCCAGCCACTGATGCCAAACAATACAAATGCTTGGTTCGTTTAGGGCATCTATAAATAAAAACAACATTGAGTTACAGTTCGGCGACCTTGTTGCATTTTTGCCTTCAACACAATGGTATATGTGTTGGGTGCATCGGCACAGTTAGATATGTCGGATTCGATTGGCGGGTCTCACAGTAACAGTTCAGTGTCACCGATTACGTAGTTATCCGGATACATAGATATATTGATTGGCTAATATCAGTTCACCCCAACGTCATGAACCAATCTTGTGGACTCGAGTACTTTATTCTGCAAAACCAAAAATATGTGAGATATATCAATTCAGCTTAGTATAGTGTATTTGCATATATAATTAGTATATTTGAACATTCAGATTTATTAGTAGTTGGAAAGGTGAACGGGAATGGCGTAAACAAAGAAAAAAAGAACTTCACACGTGGGCACGTGTGAACACTTGAACATGCTGATGTGACAATGTGTGCTCTCAGAACGTTCCCCATCATGTATGTCGTATCTTTTGTGTGTTACAATAGTAGCTTTAAAAATGAAGATAATTGTACCTTAGCTTAAAAAGTTTGTTTTGATGAATAGACCGAGAGTAAACACATAAATAATTTTTCCAACATAACATTAACATTAGTTATTTAAACAATAATGTACTGCCCGGTGGCTCATAATGAACGAAAGCACACTTTGCACGACATTATGGAGTCCAAAGTGTGCTTGAGTGTATCTGTCAAAGTTGGGATTGGCCAGACGACGATTTGTGCTTGTCGTTATTTTTCATATAGGTCAAAGTTATTCATTTTCAGTTTTGATTTTAATCGTTTTCACCCCATAATTTCCCGTATTATTAAATGCCCATCTCTTTATTTGTTTTCATAACTCAACATTGTATTCCTATGCATGGTACGGGGCCTTGATGCTCAATAATGCAATACATTATCGCGAATAATCTGTGGCAATGACGTCATGAAATTTGTTGGTATTGACAATGCTATAATATAATTGTATAGTATGAGTTATATGTTTTTGTGTGCTCGATTGGCGCTGTTGTCAGCAACACGTTTTAGAATTGTCGATGTATTTGTCAACAGAGAGTGTAGGAACACTCACATATATGTGAGGGAAAATGTAATTTTATTACAAGTGCATCTTTTGCTGTTATTACTATATTCGCGCAAGTTAACCCTTTAACCTAGATTTCAATAAGATGATAAACATTTTATTTCCGCAATATTTTGTTTGCATTGTGAAATAATTCGTGACATCTATTCATTAAATTTATACGCAAGTACGGTTTGCGCTTGGTAATAAATTGAGATCCCGCTACAAACCATGTGGATATAAGGTCGATGGCAGTTGTTCATAAACTGTAACAGTCCTGTAACATCGCTTTGACAAAAGTTCACTTATTAAGTTGCGAGAGTTCGAAGATTTCAGGATGCATGTAAACCTGACCTTGTTTTCCTGAGAAAAAAGCAGAAAGGGAATCTGGCGCTTCTTCGCAATTGATGTCTCCTGTAATGAGGTAAGTTATTTTTGTTATCGTGACTAGCTCTGTGTTCATAATTGTAACCGTGGAGGTGATTGTTTCTACATTATAACCATATTCGCTATCAAGTCCTGATGTGAATCACCCCAAAAAGCATTGTGATCACCATTTGGTTTAGACTCACTGAGTTGTACCTTTTGAAATTCTATAATAAACTGAAGCATTTTACCGAAACCATTTAAATAAAATGGCAGTGTATCAACCGCTAGCTAAAACGAGAGCTACTATAACAAGTAAAATTGTGAGGCCCTTGATGTGTCTTGTTAACTTGAGTTATTTATTGACGAATCCCAGCAGGAAAGTGGGTTTCAAGAAGTATCTTCGGTAAGGACACATCAAAATAAAACAACAAACAACAAATCTGAGATATTTGAAAGTATTGAAAACACAAAATTTACATGGAAGTTATCTAATGGCAAGACGTACGTAATGGCACATTGTGACAAATCAGTAGGTTTCTTGAAGAAAGATTGTTCTGTTGAAGAGAACAGTATGATCCTATTTCATACCACAGAGAGAGAGTATCTATTTTCATATGCGGCTGCGCCAAAGGAATTACTTTGGCAGAGGGTCTACATTGTGTTCGAAGATATTCATGACTTCGTGAACATGGAACAAATATTACTGTATTCACGCAATGAGCCACTAATCATCTATACACATTTTGTGGTGCAAACAATTCTTCATCAGTTGAACTTTTATCAAATTGACCAGGAGGGGCCAATGCATTCGCTTAAAGATATCTCATGCTGAAAAGAAATTGTCAATACGATTAATTACACTAGTTGTGATTGCCTGTAAATTGCCAGGAGCTGGTTTGATGGCCAGGCCAACGTGGTTCCAGGGACAAGTGAACATACAAACAAGCACCTTCAAATACTTGTCCTACAAGTCAATAATTCCATAACTTTTACCCTTTTTTTTCTTTTTCAGTATTGTATAGGCATTACACATATAATGGGCAAGAATTGTTATTATCCATCCAAAACAATCAGGATTTTATTCATTTTGTTTTTATCCAAAGTTATCTAAATCTTATGGTAGGTAGGAACAATTCCTTTATCGGCATATCACAGGTACGTGTTACATTTTTAGTGTAAGCTACGATTGTCAGTTGGCAATATTTTATTTATTGATACAGTTAATTATTAGTCTGAATTTCCTTGAGAAGTTCATATAATTTGTCGATAATATTTCAGAGTATTATGACGGTTATTAGCAAAAGATACCTTTTCATCAGGTTTGATCATTGCCGACTTGATTTGTATATTCTTTACTATGTTATGCAGGGTTGTCATAGCAAGTTGGGGAATAGCACTGTAACCACTTACTGTTAGCCATAGAGCCATATACACATATAAGATATGGTTTTTCCACCATTTTTTGGTTATTTTTGGAACTGTTAACAATAGTTCTTCTTCGTGTTTTTCAAATTGAATATTTTCAAAGCAATACATGTAACCAATATTTTTCTTTATTTTTCTAGGGCTGTCGAAAAGCATAATAACTACAAAATCCTAACCTCTCAACAAGATGAGAATTGCATTGAATGCTCATACTCATTTATTCGATTTAAAATATAAGCAATCTTTAAAATGTGGAGCAATTCAGACATTGTCATTTGTGAATAAAACGTTGATGCAATGCTTCACACAAGTTGAGAACAATTATTTCCAATAGCTGGAAGTAGGCATCATGGTAGTGTATTTGTACGACATGCAAAGATACGAAAGTTATTGTCCAGTATGCAGGTTTATATTCTGAATATAAGAATCAGAGCAAAGTGTACCTAAACCCCTATCATTGGAACAATTCAACTTGCTTCACTGTTTGGAAAGTACCTCAACCTAAACTATCGCAACTTATAATAAGGCACACAGAGACTTGCACCACCAATCTATCAACCTTTCCTACAGTACTTAAGTAGGAATTCTCCTGCTTGTATTTTGCTTCAGTTGCCTTCAGAAGACTGGGCACATAATTAAGCAGGATGTTTTCCAAATTATATTTAAAGAGAAACAGGAAATACCACAAGAGGTCCGGGTATAGTTTCATATTTACAGATATTGATGGAGAGGTGCCCAGCAAAAGATGTGATTGTGAAGACTGTGTCACCCTACAAGATGTAGTAAATAGTCCCAATCACCTGTCATGTTCTGCAGTGGAATTGTAACATGGGTCAACGAAAAAAAACATAGTTGAACTCTGGTTACCTTTCCCTTTGTTATATAATATAATTCCCTTTATCATAGTTTGTTTCAATATAAATATGCATTGTCATAATTAATTATGAATACAAACAAGTTTTGGGGTTGAACCAACAGTGGGGAATCAGTCTACCGAATGTCCTTAAAAGATGTAAATATCTTACAAAAACATTGGTGCCTTATTTGTTTAATTATTTTAAGGGACATAATTTCCAGCTTTCTTCAAAGTAATTCAGATATTTTAGTATAAAAAGAAATGTCTCATTGAAAAAAAAGTGCTGCATTTAGATGTGAATAGATTCATAAAACATGCAAGATAACAGAAAATTTTAGCTGGCTTTAGTCCAAGTATTTTGTACAGGTGTCTGTCAAAAATTAATGATTCACTGAGACAAATATGAACTGCCTCATTGTGTGACTACTGTATTATATGAAAAGTAAAAAAAACACCCTTTATGAATAGCTATCATGTTGCAAGCTCTGCTTTGTATGCAAATCAACTTAAATAGTTAGTTGGTGTCCAGTGGAGGGAGAAGTCAACAGTACTGTTGCCTCCTGAGAATATACATCTTCAAACACTGCAATCTTTGAAGTGCTTTTTTAAACTAGTATTATAAAAACTCTATCATTCTCTGTTCTAATAGCTGAAACATATTCCTGTGAGTTTTCATTTGTCGAATGAACTGTTTGTCAAATACAGAATACATATATTTTAGAACAATTTTCTTTTTAAAATGTGAATGAAATGTTTTGCTTTTTATGTATTTTTTATGTATTGTTTTTGATTTGATAACTTTGAACTAAACAGATTTTCTATTAGCTTCAGATCTTGATCAAAGTTTGGCACCCAGTTCATAGGAGTGCTTATATTGATTTTCTGACATCTTGTTTTCTGTAAAGATTTATTGGTAGGTTTGCAAATGTGCATCAGACTGTGCAATCTCTCCATGAGTTGGTTTTGAAACCCAGTAAGGGATACATTACCAAGGATATTATTACAAGATACATCATTTGCTTCATTGAACACATACAACAATGCATATTTCCACTGAGATCAGTGACCTTTGATGTGTATCACCAGTGATCAGTCAAGTAGAAACAGTCAAAATATTTTATCAGTTTTTCTCAATTTTTGCATGATATTTTCATACAGGACATCTGTTGTTCAAACTCAGGGAAGACTTTAAACTGATGAACAAGGTGACCAAGTTTGATGAAGTTTGGAATAGAATTAGTAAAGTTATCATGCACACAATAACAATTATTAACGACGACGACAACGACGACGACGACAACGCCGGACAAAATTTTTCCTTTAATATACCTTTCCCTTCCATCTTTGATGGTACGGGCAAGGTAAAAACTTGTAGCCCGAGTTATTTATATTGTGTAAAAATGAGAATTACATTCAAGACAAGAACAAATAATTTAGGCCAGCCTTCATCCCTTTTCCATTTCATACACTAGATACCATTGTGTCCCGAATACAGTGGTATCTAGTGTATGAAATAGACAAGGGGTGAATGCTCCAGTCAGCTCACATCACGAACCTGTTGAGCGAGGCTAACCGAGTCGTAAACTCGGTGTGGTTCGTAACCAGTCTTGTGATTGAAATTTGAAAGAGCAACTAATACTGTTCAAGCTAGTATTGTTTTTCATTCTTTTTGTCTGTTTTTTCAAGTTTAAAAAATATGGGTTCACTGGAGCCTTCATTCCTTGTCTATTTCTCACACTAGATACCAGCCGATACCCCCCTGCTCATTAAGACTGTGTACAGTTGATCATAGTTCCTGGGCTCCCTGTGGTCTACCCGCATACAATTTACATTGGCTTTGATGTCATGAAAACCATGAGACACCTTTCAAAATTATCAAACTCAGATTTCCAAGAGCACAGAGAAAGGATAGTCAATGACAATGTCTGCAAACTACACCAATACTGTCTCAACCAGTAAGAAAATGTCAATGAAGTTATTTAACGCTTCCAATAAAAGATAACTACAGGTCGCGTGTCCAAGATAAAAAGTTATTTTGTTGCAACGGTTTGTTTTCAAGGTAATCACCAGTGATGTCAACTTAGTGTTTGTAGTGAAAACCTTTTGTGGTGGTTGTATTCAATGTTATTTCGAAGGCATGTACATTTCCCCTGGCCTGGTCAGTTAAACCATTACATCTGATCCCTCCAGTCACTAACCAATGTGTTGGTTATTTATCAAAAGTGAACCCAACTTCTTTTAGGTATACCATATTCCTTGTTGACATACTACACCGGACTAACCATACATTAAAATAAGCAATGCATTCTCAGTCTGGAATAACCACAATACCAGTCTAAATATGAAAAGAGAAAAATGTAGAACTTATGAGGAAGACAGATTCAACTTGTATTGATATTCCAAAAAAAAATGATAATGCCACAAATCTGTTCAATTTACAGTCACATTAAATTTTGTTAATGAATCATTCTTCTACAAAACGTTTTTGTTTGGTTCTAATGCTAACCGCGATGCTAGGATAAGTGATTGTACTTCACTGCTCTTACAAATCACTGGAGATGACGGTCAAAAAAAATTGTGTACGAGATTGTTTTGACTAGACTTGAAATGGTATCTATATTTATTGTTGCCAAGTGTTGGCCAGGAGATTTTGAGTCTGTTGATAAGCTTGCAGAAGGTTGAAATCCTGGGATGTCGCCATCGCCCATAAATAAAGGAGTCGACTGCACATTTTCACATGAATTACTACCAGTCAAAGTGATAATTCGGTGACTGATTTGTGTTTATTTTGAAAGTAAATACTTCATGAGTGTCAATAATTAATTAAACTGTACTTAGTATTTGGAAGCCAGGAAAGGCGGTTAATTATGTTACACATAAGTGTTGGAGTGACCAAAACAATGTTAACTATATATTTGTCTTGGATAAATAAGGTGCGATGTAGATTGTGTTTAAAAATACATGCCTGTAGTGTATTAAGTTAAACATACCTTACTGGGGGTAGTATTCACCACTTTGTTTCTTTCATGTGGAATGCATCTGTAATTTCTCGATTATTTCTCTTCCTTTGAGATTGTAATTGTAGGTGTCTGAGGTGACCAGCTAATGATTACTGTATGGAGCATATATATATAGTACACTTTGCAATGTGTTGCAGCCTTGGGAATCGTGGCACACGATTTATGCCATACTGTTGGTGTATATTGCTTTTCGGTTGGAACTTATGGTCATTTATTGCATTGCTTCTATTGTCCTTTAAAATAGGGTGGTGTTCAATGTTCAAAAAATGAGTGACCATGAGGAAACTTGTGATAATTTAGATACATCTGATGATCGACCTAGTACTCTCCTTCAGTTGAGAGAAGAGGGACATAAATTGGATAATAACTAGGTTGGTGCATGTGAGGTTAAATGACACAAAGAACAGACGCTATTGTATTGTGTTGTTCCATGATTTGTTTGATTACATGAATAATAAGCATTCAGTCTTACAGAAATAAATTGAAACCAAAATCACAGATCCTTGTAAAATAAATATATTCCATCCAATTAATGAGTTTCCATGATCCATTTCATACACGCAACAGATTTAAAAATTAGTTTTTCATGAATAGGCCGAAAACAGAATCACGTTTTTTGTCAACATCTCACATGTACAAAGCCCCTTAGACCTTTCGTATACTTCAAGGGACAACAGGACATGTTTTTTATACTAGAGAAATGGAGCAGTCAATTAATTGTCTATTGGCGCTAGAAAACAAGTATGTTGTTTTCAGTGGCACGCCTTCTGATGGCGATAAGACTTGAAACAAAAAGCTTGAAACAAAAGAAACAAATCGGATTAAAACCCGTCCTCTCTCCTGCCCTACTATCTTCTTTGATATACAGAAGGTGAAGACATTGATACATATCTTTTCACATTAAAAAAGGTAGCTAAAGATGAGTGGCCACCTAACAGTTGGGCTACTCGTCTGGAAGGAATGATAGCAGGAAAAGCTCTTGAAACGTATGCTAAGTTGTCAGCTGAGGAAAGGTGATCTTGTACTGACTGCTGAAGCTTACAGGGTAAAGTTCAGATCAGTGTGGAAAAAGAAAGACTAGTCTAACGCTGAAAAGGAGGTAGTCTCTGAACATAATAATCATCGGTTAGAGGCAATGGAAATATGTGAGAATTTTCATCAGGTTAAAGATTTGTATATCTCTCGTAGCAGTTGTTACCTTCAAACCTGGTTGAGAGAAAGAGAACTTAAAAATACTACTGGGTTAGTGGAACTAGCAGACCGCTATCTGAAAACCATATAGGAAACTGACATTGCTGTGAACGATAATAATAAACCAAGTAAGGACATTTGTATGCTACTCTTGTCATGTCCAAAAATGAGAAAAAGAATGTAAATTCGGTGAGTCATTATTGTTATGTCATCGGCATCCAACGATAGTGATCAAATTAACAGTGTGCTAACTGAGGCAGAAAAGTTTAGACCATGCTGACAGACGTGTAATGTTAATGGTTAGAAATCAGTTTTACTACATATACATGTACTGGATGTACTCAAGACACTTGTGACAGCAGGATCGGTGTGAAAATATGTTTGCAGATGGTACAACCTGCCTTGTACCATTGACCAGAGCATTCTTGAAAAGTCAATACCAAGAGCCTCGTATATGCTGGTTGTAAGGAACACATAACCTAAGAAGGTTTTACTTGATAATGAGGTGGTTGAAGAAAATGGGGAAAGACTACAAAAAAGGCTGATGCAGTGACAAGAAGTTTAGCTAAGCAACTGAAAAAGCAAAATGATGCAGCGACAATAAGTATGTCTATATGTGGTATGAATCCTAAAGTAGTAGATGTTGTACAACCAGGAGATGACTCCTTATATCTTAATAAAACCTCCAGTGAGAATCTGTGTGTTTAAAGGACAATAATACTTCAGAAATATAGAGCGATGAGGCACAACTAAGTGTGGTAAAAAGCAGTGTTGGTAAAGCAGTTTTTGAATTGAGTTAATGTAGCAACATCAGAGGGAGGATTCTATTTTAGCTGGACCAAGAGACATGGCTGTACCTTTTAATGTGTTTGTATTGGAGAGATGGAATTCTCTACCGAAAATGGGTTCAACGAGTCAATGATTCTAAGTTGTTCCTAAGATATGTAGTATGATCTCACTATGACTCGCACACGATATTACCTTGCTGGTCATCTGGGTACCGGTAAAACTAAAGGATTGTCTTCTTCAACATTACTGCTGGCCAGGTAGGTATCTGAATAATATCATACCTGTGCGGCTTGCATGAAAGCAGCAACACAACAAGCAAATGTGAAAGCTAAATTTGTATCTGTGCCAATAGACTGGAAATCATTTAAGAATGTGGCAATTGACCTGAGTGTTGCACTGCCCCCCCCCCCCACAAAAAACGATCATTCATATCATCTGGATTACGCATAGCTTCTCTGCGATTTATGCTCCGTAAATTTTAAGCTGGATCCGCCCCTGCCGCTGACTACTGGTGTTACATGACTATGCAAATCGAGTAGCTCAAGAATCAGTAACAACATTCAGTCATGTTAGGAATTCATAGTGAACTGTTTTCAGATCAGGCTATAAACTTCAAATCTCAACTTCAACACATACAAAAGTTGAATACATCTCCGTGTCAATCAATTAGCTATAATGAAAGAGTCATAGACAGTAGTCAAGCTAAGTTTGTGAAACAAGAGACAGGATGGCAGATATGTAGAAAATATGAAGTCAGCACAGAATAAGCAGAAATTGGACTCATGGGTTCAAGATTGGTTATCAGACTCTCGTACTGCCATCACCAATCAGCGTTGCTGTATCATAAATGTGAAGGTCGGGGAGTTCATCACAGATAAAAACAATGTCGGCGTGTAGGCTGTGTACTGATTTACCCGGAGTCAAGAACAGAAAGTCTATATTCGTTGACACGTTCCCAAAACTTCTTATTCCAACGTTGAAAATTGTGTGTGGGCAAGTGAATGAAGACAATGGAATGTCTAAATATTTGTGCAAACCTTGTTTAAGTAAACTGGCAACATACCAGCTTGTTCTCGTTGCAACACAGTCTCTGTGGTTGCAACAAACACGTTATCTCCCTCAATCAGTACGCTTTATTTTGATGGTCAGTAAGCTCGTTCACAGAGAAAAGGCTAGCAACACGTTGATTTATATATTCCACCATTTTAATTTTACCAAGTAATGTGTTTTTTTTCATAGTGAGTTCCAATGATGATGCAAATGAGCCAAAGTGAATTTTATATCGTTTGAGGGCGTGTGACATACAGTAAATCATGGTGAAATCTGCAAAGGGTTAATGTTGAAGTTTTGACCGAATAAATGGTCCTTGGCTGACGAACATGGTGGTCTTCTTGTCAGCTAGTGTTAGCGTTACGATATGCGACACCTAGAGTTTGATATTACTTATACTTCATGTTGACCTTTAACCGGGACATTTCCCATGTAGTTCACATTGTGGTTGGATTAAACAAACTGCACGTCTTGAAACATGTTGTCAGACGTGGGATGATTTGGTGTAATTTAAGCAAACACTACACGGCAGCCTGATGGTACAATGGGCGATATTGTGCAAAACTGGTCTTTCTTCCTTTCATATGGGAAGATTATGAAATTGCCACTGAACTAAATAAAAAAGATGAAAAGATTAGAGTAGCAACACTTCTTCCAGTGTTGGGGAAAGGTGGACCCATATATGACAGAAAAGAGGTGACAAAAATGGTTGATGCTCTAGAGAAAACATTTTTAACCAACACGAAATGTTATTTATGAATGCTGTATATTTATTTAACACGTGCAACCAAGAAAGTGTTGAAACCATTGGCCAGTATGTTACGCCAGCGGTCTGATACATGTAAATTTGGTGCTATAAAAGATGAACTGATCAGAGATAGAATTGTATTTGGTACCAAAGATGGTGCATGAGCCAGACTGCTTTGAGAATAAAGCTAGATTTAAACCAGGCTATAGAGATGTGTAGAAGTAGTGAAGTGGCCCAAATATGACTTAAGCAAATATGTGGTACTGACACTGAATTACATGAGGTTTACTTCATGTCAAAGCAAAAGCCTAGATACAAGTTAACAAGCGCACAGAAAGGTGATACTAGTAAAGGAAGTTTATGTTGCATCCAGGGACGGTAATAGGTAATATTATGTTTCACCCATCTATGATTATTCAAGTAGCTGAGGTAAAAGAATACATTATGCGATTATCGGGACGGAAAGTGGTCGGTGCTGACAATATTTCCCCCGAACACCTATACTACGCCAGTGATAGTTTATATGTACTTTTGTCGTTGTGTTAATGATCTGAGTGTTGAGCTTGGAAATATTTCTGTTGGACTTAAAATTAACAGTATGTTCATCAACCATATGTTTTATGCTGACGACCTTATCTTGATTTCTCCTTCTATTAAGGGTTTAAATGTTCTTGTAAAGAAGTGTGAGAATTCTGCTAATGAATTTGATATTTTATTTAATTCTAAGAAATCTATCTGTATGTATAATTTACCATCCCAGTGTGGCATTAAACAAGTTCCCAATGTTTATCTTAATGGCAAGCCACTGCAATTTGTTAGTCAGTATTGTTATTTAGGATATCATTTTACCCAGGACGGAAAAGACAGTATTTGTATGAGAAAACAAATACTTGGATTTTTGTTCTCTCTTCCTGTTAAGTGTACGCTATTTCGTAGTTATTGTTTAAATTTGTATTGTAGTTACCTATATTCGGATTTTACTGTGGCAGATTTTAAACGTATTCGTGTTGCGTATAACAATGCTCTCAGAATATTATGTAATGTTTTTCGTTCTTTTGATAATAGTACCACAGAGACTCTCGCCAGTCAACACGTTGAGTTTTTCGCAACGCATTTTGTTGAGTAAGAACTCTGTTTTAATCAATTTATTATCTAGTGATATTTTCTTTAAATCACGTATAATGCAAATGCAGCGTGGTCGATTTTATTTAATGCATACTGTGTAATTTGTTAATATTTATTATTTTCTTCTTACTTTTTATATGGGCTTGTCCTGGAATAGAAGATAATAATAATAATAAAAGAGACAAAACAAAATGTCCTGCATATGGAGAAGTATGCTTACTATGCAATAAAAAGAACCATTTTGCAAGCAACATAAATATGAGCAGCTCAGAATACATACGGTAAATAGTGAATCAGAATATGAAGATACATAAAGCACTATATCGGATCAGTAAAGACAACAGGAAAACAGTGGTTTGTATCCTTAAACCTGAGTAGTGATGACAACAGTTATCAACTCAATTGCCAACTGGATTGTGGAGCCACCTGTAATATGATAGACTACAGAGACTACTGTGAAAATACACAACACAAGACGGTGATGCTGTTCTACAACCAGCAAAGCTAAACTGAGGCTGTATGGAGGTCCTACTATTTATCCAATGGAACAATGTGACTTGAAATGTCTCTACAAAGTTCAAGAATACAACTTTTAAACTTTGAGGTTAACGATACAAATAAAAAAAAACATTTATCAGCAGAGACATGTGAAAGGCTTGAATTATTTACAGTCAATGTCAAACAAAATGTAAACACTGTTACAGACAAGCAACTCCTACAGAGATTTGCTACACCAAGCAATTATAAACAGTTACATGTGTTACAACATACTCCATTGACAAAACAGAAAGTACTAGAAGACTACAGTGATTTATTCATTGGTCTTGGATGTCTACCAAGAGCGTTGCACTCAGAAACAGACAAGAAAAGTGAAACCAGTATGACACCAACCACGAAAGGTTCCAGTGAAGATGAGAGCAGAATTTAAAGCCGAATTGAAATCACTCGAGAAACAAGTGATCACTAAAGTCACCACTCCAACTGATTGGTTCAGCAGCATGTAGCAGTCAAAACATGTGGTAAATTACGTATCTGCCTTGACCCCCAAAGACTTGAATAAAGCATTGAAGCGATCACACTACCCAATGCCGACCATAGATGAAAATCTACCACGCCTCCCAAATGCCAAAATATTCTCAGTTTTGGATGCAAAAGATGGCTTTTGGCAAGTCAAGTTAGCAGCTACTTAACCACATTCCGGAATCCTTTTGGACGGTACCACTGGTTATGCATGACATGTCATTCTATATCGATTCAGCACCGGAAAAATTCCAAAGGAGACAACATGAATCATTAGAAATGCTCCCAGGTGTCCAAGGTCATTGTTGATGACATTCTAATATTTGGCTGTGGTGAAATTGAAGAAGAAGCTGACCGCGACCATGATAAGAACCTACTTAACGTGTCAGCCTAAAGCTAAACAAAAAGAAGCTGAAGTTACGACTTAATTCTGTGCCGTATATGGAACATTTGGTAACAATAGATGGTTTAAGACCTGACCCAGAGAAAGTAAGGGCAATAAGTGCGAGGCGTCCAATGATTCATTGAATTTGTGAACTACCTCGCGAAGTTCCCGCTGCATATATCTGAAATATGTGA
Organism: Saccoglossus kowalevskii; assembly: GCF_978046115.1. Classification (NCBI taxonomy): domain Eukaryota; kingdom Metazoa; phylum Hemichordata; class Enteropneusta; family Harrimaniidae; genus Saccoglossus; species Saccoglossus kowalevskii. The sequence goes on from NC_140641.1 coordinate 22,073,238, forward strand.
ATGGCAACCATAGCATGATGACGCAATCCAGCAAGTAAAGATCTGGTTGCTTATCATATATTGTTAAAATATTATGAGGTAAATGAAAAAACACACCCTACAATGTGATGCAAGTTAAGACGGCTTAGGTGCAGTACTCTTACAGAAAGGACAGCCTGTCGCATTTGCCTCGCATTCGCTAACGCAAACAGAGCAACGTTATGCCCAAATCGAGAAAGAGTGTCTCGCAGTCGTCTTTACCTGTTATGCACTACAAGAAAGGAAAAGAAATGTATATCGCTGATTACCCCAGTATACAGCGTGACAGCCCACACTACGCTATATTCAACATCAGACAGGAAGCTAGTTCCATCTATGAAATAGAGAACATCAACGCTGATAAATTTCTTAATGTGCCTGACCAACGACTACACAAAATACAACAACATACACAACAAGATTAGTCACTACAAGTACTCAAGACAACCATACTTGCGGGACGGTCAGACCATAAAGAAGAAACGCCAATCATCATTAGAGAATAATGGCGATATCATGATTCAGAATGGAGTGTTGTACAAGGGTTGCAGAACCATTATACATAAAACAATGCGTCCAGAGATGTTGGCATGCATACATTCCAGTCATCTTGGAGCAGAATCATGTCTTCGCAAAGCCCGTTATACTCTCTTTAATTTTGGCCAGATACCAGTGATGAAATCAGGACACTGATTAAATGTAATAAATGCAACGAATACCAACAAGAGCAACAAAAAGAACCACTCATGACTCATGAAATACCAGACAGATCTTGGAGTCGAATTGCTATGGACTTATTTAAATGTCAGGGTGAGGAATACCTAATCATGGTTGATTACTATTCAGACTATTATTGGGACATTGACCATGTAATAGATAATACAGCAGCATATATCATCACCTGCTGCAAGATTCAATTCAGTCGTCACAGAATACTGGATTTTGTAATGTCAGATAACGGTCCGCAGTTTGATTGCCTAGAATTCAGAAACTTTGTCAAGGACTAGAAATTTGACGTAGTTACATTCTCTCTTTGCCATAGCCAATTAAATGATAAAATAGAGTGAGCAGTAAAAATAGCAAAAAGCCTCATCAAGAAAGCGCGGCTGATCTGCACTGGCTCGGAAGATGAATTCTGATTGGCTAAAAAAACAAAAAAACTTGTGGCGTTGAATGCACGTTCATTGTCAGTATTGTTATGCAAATTCAAACTAGCTAATCATTTACAACCTTCCGAGCCAGTGCAGATTAGCCCAGAAAGCGAGCAGAAATGACAAAGATCTTTGAAAAACAACACACCCAATACAACGTCTTATGTTGTGTCGTACCCGCACTTTACCGACAACAAACAAATCACTACAACCTAAAGTAGTTGAGGGTGTCCAAGACAACATCAAACACCTTCGCAATAAAGCAAAGTTTTACTATGACTATGCTAATTTATAGCGCCACCTAGAGGTTGATAATGCTTATACTTTCATATTGACCGGTAGTTTTCAGTGCAGTGAACTGTACGTCTTGAAACAACCAATCGGCCAACAAAAACATTACTTTCCTTTTTAATAATGTGTCTCAGAACATTACACACACTGGCACGTCGCGACGTATCGTTCTTTTCCTCGTTTTTTTTGCATACCCGACCACAAATAAAAAAAACATGACCTTATACCATATATATATGTTAATTTGAAATACTAAAAAAATAAAATGCACTGTCCAAGTATTATTCTGTGTATTTTAGAAACAGTGAAGTTTTGGGTTGACCAGACATTTATTCCCCCAAAAGGTTACACACACACTTAAATTATTCACTAGCATAGCAAGGTGTATCGGGTATACATGTTACTGACTAAACTTGTGTTTAATTCAATTTCATTAAATTGTGAATAACTTGAGTTCTTGCTGTATGCGCTGTTTTATTGTCTCTACAGATAGGCAAATTTTAATGGAAAACGCAAACATTTGACGATAAGTTTACTTATCGTTTATTTGGTTTATTTGTCAGTATCGATTCATACCACCATGCATCATTCAAGCTATAAAATTGACCTAATCGTTCCCTCTTGATTCATTAAGAGGACGTGATTATTAAAGAGAAAAGTCGATTATTATTTTTATGCAAATATACCCAACACATGTCATAACAGGCATAGATACGACATGAGAATGCATCTCAGAATTAAACTAATGTTGAGCAGTGAAACTTTCTCTTGAAAATTCAAATCACTACGTGTAGAGAATTAAAAATTGTTAATGGTTAATTTTGTCTTTAGATACAGAACGTGTAGAAAAGTACAATGTGCACATGTATTGAGTGTTGTATGACTTTTTCGGGAAAATAAAATAAAGGCAACAGATGACGGATTGTATTGTTAATTGAATAAAAAAAACAGATGACGGATTCACACAGAGGGTGCTATTGACATCTTCATTAGGTGCTTGATATTTAGCCAATTCATACATTATTTTAAACGATTAAATGATGAACAGCACGTGATTGATAAGGACAAACACGTGTCATAACTTTATTTATATAACAAACCTGAAAATGCTAATTCCTCGACACTGTAAATTGTCAAATGTAGTCGTCACACCCCCGCAATTTTTTTCGGCAATAGTGCCCTCTGACGACCGTGTCCGCTGCTGCTGATTTGTGATAGGTAGATCGGCAACTATGAAGAGGTGATTTACTATTGTGTGAACTTTATTCCGAAAATGAAATATTAGTCTGGTTGTATTGATTTACTTCTTTGTTTATTTATTTATTTATTTATTTATTTATTTGTTTGTTTGTTTGTTTGTTTGTTTGTTTGTTTGTTTATTAGATGTATACAGCTGGTCCTCACAGTGTTTTCATGACATTGCGAGATCAAACTAGGTCTCGGATGAATACTTTTACCGTGGATAATTTATGAAAGGTGTTCGAAACTATGCAGGATATCAATAATCTCATAAACGAAACATTTGCGCCAACAAATCAGTTAAAGTTGAATAAAATTATATATTAAAAATGCGCATACAAAATGTATAAAATGAAATAAACGGCCCATAATATTTTACAAAACTGCATTATTTTCAGAAAACGTCGACATCAAAAGCTTTCAGTTAAAATGTTCTATGTAATTAAAATACAATCTAGGGCACTCTCATAATATCTCTAAAGTACCTATGCAGAGCTAAATACCCCCGGAATCTTGGCATGCTTGTCTATAAACTCTTTAAATTAGTACTATTACATATTAATGTGTTTCGCAACACGCGACACTCAGAACGAATACTCCTTCACGTCGAATAATTATGATACAGTAAATTGCTTCCTCTTTTGCTCAGCGCAACGTTTATCAACAAATTGGTCAAAGGTGTTCTTTTCTTCCGTATAACGCTGTGATCAGAGGTCAGCCAATGCAATTGTCACAACCACAATAATCAATTGAGAAACGTTGTAAATAGGTTTTACACTGCCGTCCCCATGCTTCACGTTAAGGCGATGTCGCTTCTGTTGTTGTTGGTCATCACAAGCAAGCTTGGTATGTTAAGACGGACGGATGGAAAACACAAATCTATTACACTATGTAGTCGGTAATTTGAGAGTGGTTTAGATTTGTTCACTTGCAGTAGAGCTTCGACATTGTAAGGGTGAAAATAGAAAGAATGAAGTCACAACAGAAGGTGTGCTTGATGCCTCACAAAGCAACACAATATTACTAGATCCACGAGACGTAGATCAATGTTAACAAAATAGAGAACTAACCACCATGAACCACTCAGCGATGGTACCAGATGCTCGGAATGAGTGCGACTAACTTGCTGACTAGTCACACCCATCGTGATTGGTCACATATTGTAAAACATATGTAATAACGATCTAATCTTGACAAATCAGAAGATTATATATATATATATATATAGTATAATCAAGAATGCTGCTGTCTTGCATAATTTGCTTGACAGACAATTCATATTTGGTAATTATCTGTTATTGTCTTCCAAAACAACTTTTTAGTTTTAACCTGTCTATTTCCCGAGTAAGCTTGCTTAACTGGCTTTGCAGCTATGTCTCGAAAATCGTCATATGACCTATATACATGCATTATTTTAAAAATTTAGGAAAGTATACACAATGGGCTGGAGCTGAGGGAATATTACCTGAAAGATATGGGAAATCGATAATATAAAGTTAAAACCATCCCGCTTGTCAGTTTATGGTTTAGAGAGTTAGGTTTACTTTGGAGGAACAGACCACGGTATAAACTGAATCCATGTTACCTGTTGTGTTCATGATGATTAGTTTTCAGGATAAATGTGAAGAAGGCTAGAAGAATCTTTGTTATTTAAACTCAAGTGTTCGTCAATATATCTGTGAAACTATCTGAATATAAAAATTTGAAACTACAAAATAGAAAATACCCAAGTGATATCCAAAAGAAAATTTACAAATCAAAAACAATCTAGGAATTATTTAAAAAATGTATTGTACCCTGTAGTATACATTAAATGACGTCAGATGATTCGAATAGAGTAAGCACATTCTGTTCTACGTGTGGCACACTCCAAATATCATTCTGAGTCATAATCTAGTAGCTTCCGTTTGAAACCTGATGTCTGCATCATACAAGTGACATTGATACCAGCTGAAATCACCCGTGTAACAGTGGTGTCATATTAATCCACAAGCTCATTATATCGGCCAATCTTTCAATGTTAAGGCCAGTTGTTCACCTCAAAACCCTTGCTTTAATACCGTGTGCGTAATTCAAAGTACTGATAAAAATGATAATACGTAAACATACACGATTTTTGTGATACTTCGATATCAACTTCGCTGTTCACTGAAGTCTGACATCATTATTTCTGATTGGATGGTATATAGAAATGCAGGCTGTTCAAATTATTTTTTCACTCGTGTCGCATTTCCACGCCGGGAGCAAAGTGTACATTCCGTTTCATATCAGAGTTAAATATTATGCTGAATTATATGTTCTTCTGCAATTTGTCTGCCATAGTATGGTATAGGAGGTGTTGTTGCTAATATTTCCAGTGGAAAATGTATGCTTTTCAATTTCAACCTTACTGATCACCATCTCGAATATATATTTCACCTACCTATAGATAAGTGATGTCATTTTATCGCCCGATGGTGAGCATCTGATCGTAAACAGTATGTTATTTCACTGTCAAATACTATACGCTAAATTGAAATTTGAACCCACCATAATGTAAAACGTTGGTTTCCTCTCAGATGGCAATCTATGCGAATTTATCCAGACATTACGCCACCTCTGACCCCTGCCTATGCGAAAATCCTGTCCACAAGGCATACCGCGAAACACAAGTTAATTGCAATGTACCAGGTGATGTGTTCATCGATTATATATTAAACATGTGAGATCAAAGTATCGCTGGTTAATGGACAGTTACTTTCTATCATGTAATGAACACCACACGTGACTGCCCCAAAGATTGTTATCAGAGACCATACACACATGTATATATATAGTATATATATATACTCGCTAACTATGTGCGGTGAGGTTTTCCGGTGTATTTTATTGGAGGAAAAATACAGCGTACTAGTCTGAATGCGTCAGTTGCGCGCTTGTCAATCCTAGAGAAACTGGGATAATAACAAATTCTCAGACAAAACGACCCTGTCACCTACTAGAGCAAACCACGTGTGATTCTGACCCCAACCTTCAGTCTTTTTTAAGTCTGATAATCCTCTTAATGGATATAACGGCTAACTTTCCTAGCACGATTTGAATCCCTGGTTTACTCTGATTGCCGCTGTCTTGCGATTCAGTCAGATTTTCCGAAGACGGATGCAGTGTAGATATTACATTTAATAGCCACATTATTGGTGGAAGCCGCAAAATTTCACATAACAGGCATGCGCGAGTTTCGAGTCACGAGTGTGTTAATTCAACTAAAATATATGATGATTCAAATAAAAACAAAACAAAACAAAAGGTTTCATGACAAATATGTACGAGATTTACTCGCCAAAGTCGTCTGCTACCACTATAAAATCATATATCTAAGCATGATACGTGACTAACATATACTTATTACATTTCTGAAAATTCCATACATGAATATAAAAATGTCTACAGAAATACAACTGCGCGAGACAATACTCGATGACATTTATCGTGAATTTCAGAAAATTATATATTTGTTGTGACTTTTCAGCCTATAGATTTTTATTGATATGGTTATTAGTCAGACATGTTTGTGATTAAGATTTTGTATATTTTGTTTCTCTCTTATTATATCAGTTGCCCACAAAAAGTACATTCTAAAAACGTGCTTTACGATCCATCCCGTTGATTACTGGAAATAATTTATAATAGTGACGCTTAATGTGTCTTGATCGAACAAAAATCCAAATGTCAGCAAATCAAGCCTTTCCACATTACTAAGGACGAGGAGTAAAATCCCACTAACTGAATAAGAAATAACACAGATGTTGTCGCTTGTAAATGCTGGCCTGCTTTACGATTTTAAGTTGTATGGGATTGGAGTCGAATTATAGAGTATGCAATTATTTTGCTTAGTTATTGTGCGATACACTCGTATGACAGAGCAACGTTATTACATAATATAGTAGATTCAGATCAGCGCCATTTGATCTAGCCGATCCATTAGGAAAGTAACCTTTCTTGCTACATCCTCTTTCTTGCCAGTGCGAAGTAAACATTTATTTAACAGGTTGTCAGCAGCCTGCTACTCACAAATTGCTTACAAGAATGCACGAGAACACAGTACCAATATATTGCTCTAATTGACAGTGATAATGTCCTACGGGTTCTTCATCATTCGACGTCACACATCCGTTACATAAATACAGATATGTATATATCTACGCTCATGAGCTAGTTTCGTATCATCTGATTAGTAACTGGCGTCACGTTGATTAGACGACGATCCTTGATTCCTACCTAATAATGATGAATTTATCAAATAGCAAACATCAGTCAGCAGTCTATCATCGACGTAACCAACACTGAACAATCGCAGCCACACAATTGAATTGTGCGTACAAACTAAGGTACGGGTTAAGTATAAGCGACATCGGCAATGGAATTGTTATCTGAAAATAAGAATTACATTATAATTGTATAAAGTTATTACAGGTCGTAGTCTATGTTTTATAATTTATATTAATGAAAGAGGGGTTAGAACAAATTGGTGTTAATTGTAAATTGGTGTTGACGTATAACAATTATCATATATTACAATATACATCATAGTATTTGTTAATAAATAGTATTAATAAACAAATAAACTATACATTCAGGTAAATTTGTTATTTTGTGACAGATAACTATTTTAGCTTATTTTTGTCAAATTACAAACAAAATCGCACCGGTTTTCATTGCTATACGTCCATGCAGTGCATGTAAATACTGACAGGCGGCCGCGTAGTGTTTTATTAGAAACTGCCAATGACACATGAAGATCGACGTCAACCCTATCGACCAGTGGCGCCTTCGTCTTTTGTTCAAGAATATTTCATCAAATGTCACGAGGAGAAAAAAAACAGACCTGTGAATATTCTGATGTATATTGAATAGTATGAATTACTACAGTGTCTGGTTGGCAGATGGCTATGTAGACACGTTCTGAAAATGACAGACTGTGATATTTTCCTATGACGTCATTGTATTCATTCAAGACTGATTTTAAGATACAGAGCTGCTGCTCGCTCTTTGTTTAACAATTTCAATTAACCTTAACCATGCTGAGAAATGTACACCGGTAGCTTGACATAATGTAGTTTACAGTACCAAACGCACTCAACTTTAATGAAAACAAACCTGAACACTTTGAGAACTACCAAGGTCATGCACTGCGAACACAATAATGAATCGATATGTATCCTTAGATACAAATTGCTTTCCCCAGGGATATATTCAATAAGTTGGAGTTATTGACAATTAAGGTTTAACTTGCACTTATTTCGATTAATAATGTATACACTGTTCTGAATTAACGTTAAAAGTTCATTCTCCAATAACGTTGTGACAGAACCATTACATTAATACACTCTATCTAATATCAATAGATTAGCAGCAGGCGGAATCTTTATATTTCACTTCTGTTATTGAGTGTCCAATAATATAAATATTCGTGTTTCGCGTCAAACCGGGAAGCGATATACGGCAAATGATACACGCAACATACTCGCATCGTACACGCCTCGTAATCGTATGGTGCATGCATTTTACAAGCATGAAAACGCATCATACATGCACGGCACATGTCTATTTTAAAGATGATACATGTATATTTCAGGAACAGTACGCGCATATTACCTGTATGTACTTGCATATTTCACGCATGGCACCGGCAAAGAATGCCCATTGTACAGGAATAGTCCATACACAAATTCCGAGTTTGGCTAGAATAAAGTAGACGCGGAATGCTTATCCATGAAACAACGCACAAAGTCCACGCTGTGTTTTGCGCTGGGAAATCGCATATCGTTGAGGTTAATTGAAATCACCTGTATTCTTGATTGCTTATTTAAAATCACAGAGTTTAGTAGGGTCATTTTTTTCTTTCTGTAATGTTTTTCTGAGAACAATAGCACGGTATACACATATTACATGCATGGCATAACATAGTCAAGGTAAACGCATGTTACATACATAGTGCCGGCACAGTTTACCTATCACACACACCGAGTTCAGGCAAAGTTAATCATGGTACAACAAAATTACCCGTATAGTACACACATGATACACTCAACGTATATACATTGCTATAGTAACACGAAGTACATGATATGTGATATAATAACTTACAATAAACACAGAAAAGAGATACATGGCGTAAGTGGGTAATACTAAACAAACACACCCACCTACCCACAAACCAAATTATCGGCCAATTAACCAATTAACCAGCCAATCAAACAACCAATAAATAATGCGCATAATGTGTCATACTATGTTGGACGTTGTGCGTACGTTAACGTTTCCGTTACGCACACATGACGCACACATGCGTGACGACCAACAATCGATGCCTTAGACAAATATCTAATGCTAAAATTAGCTGAGCCACATTTGTGATTAGAGGAATTAACAACATATTAAACCCAATATCAAATATCTTCTTTGAACATCGCATCCGTTCAACTTATCCCTAGACAAGATGACAGAGTAATTACTGCGACTCTGAATGGATTTTAAATCGGTATGAAGAATTATATAAAGTAATGTGTTGAACGGAAATTAAAAAGGAAGCAGACAGCTTTCTACCTGGGCACGAATTCAGTAAAACGACTATTCCAAAGACAAATTGGGACTACAAATATATACACTGAACTGATAACAACCTTGCTTAATAATACCGGCACGGTTCAAACAACTCCCACTATCAACAAGTCAATATTTTTTTCAACGGATCTAACCTAATACTAAAAATGAACAGGAAGTTAATTATATTAAATTAAATTAACAGGAAATTTTTTTTTCTAAAATTTTAACATTTCTGTCTTAAGCTTTACCAAATTAAATATAACAACATTCTACCTTAAACTTCGCGGATTACGTAATAATAGTATGCATTTTGATATCTACAGGAGACTGGCGAAATTACAATTGAATTAAAGCTTCAATTTAAAAATGCCGGAGAAACAATGTACATGCGCACTGACAAATTCGCATAGTTTTCATATTTGTATAACTAAGAGCATATAAATGAATAATTTCCTTCGAAATATGAATGTAACATACATTTTTTACTCAATGTAATGTAATGTAATGTAATGTAATGTAATGTAATGTAATGTAATGTAATGTAATGTAATGTAATAGTTATATCATACCAGTGTTTTATACCCGATATTAAGCCTAGAATTATGACCATTTTAAAGTTGTTTTTATACATTCATTAGATCGCCAACTAATTGAAACACGCCCTTCCTGCACACACTCACATTCAACATAATTGGAAGTTTAATGAAATTTACAAATCCAATATCAACAGTAAACAGAGACATGAAACGAACAAATACATTTGCCAAGCTAGTTTAAAATAGATATTTTAATGATGACATCTCGTATATTTACCACTCCCGTGAGTAAGTTCGTCGTGACAACGCATGCAATGAGGGAGTAACCGAGGCAAAACGCGAATAATAAACGTGATTAATACATCATTTCCGGAGGGCTGAATAATGCCTAATACACACAAATTGTTCTAATGCAGCACCGTCGAAGAATGATGCTGGAGAAAACTCCTATTCCGATGATTGAGTTTTACCCAATATTTGAAAAAAAGAAAGAAATATAAATGAAATCATTGAATATACAATAGCTGCTGACCGCATGAATTAAGAAGTACATGTTTCGAATTCCCGGAATTGTTATTACAATATTGAACAATTTTCCGGATTTGCGTTTCTAATTAGGGAGAGAATCTGTCAGGCTTCAAAAGACGATACATTGATTGCGGTTTTCATAATTATAAATTTGCCGTACAATATTATTGAATTTCAAATCCTTCACGCTTCACCTCGATATATTCAGCTCTAACGTGTCCACCGCGGAAGAAGTGATCAACAGTACATACAATAATTTCTATCGGGCGCTCCTATTGGTTTATCCGAACTACACTAATTACATTATTCCACACTAATTATATCGTTCCTTATTTAAACATACAACAGCATGTGAAAACAATTGAATATATGAATGCATGTATGCACTTTGTTATTTGATTAGTTAACTCGAGAATGCGCGAACAAAGAAAACAACATATTGAATGGACAAGCATGAATGCAAAGTCACATCGACTTCACAAATCCCATATTAAAAAAAAAACGCTCTAAAAGATCAAATAATGTGATGAAAGTTGAATTATATTTGTCTAAAAAATGATAAAAGAGAGCACAAAGAATAATTGCGTTTATTATTGTTGCTATGGGTGACTATGTCGGCGACTTCTATTCATAGAATGCCTATACAATGAATTCATGGCACGCTCTATTATTCTATAAATATTTTAATCTAGCTTATACACACATTCATATAATGATAAGTCAAGGGCGAAACATCTTTCAACTGTGAGTTTGAAAGCGTTAAATTCTAGTTAGGGCTCTAAATGAAATTGATAATTTGGGTCTATCTAGCAAATACGAAACGGCGTAATGGCAATCAGTGGTGTAATCGGGTTATGTCTCTTAGTTGTTCCACATGCAAACTGTCGTACTTATCAAAAAATGTTATCGTTGTACAGTTTTTTTCATGACACAGACCAAAAATGTCAAAAACGTGGGCGCGTATGTCCTCCTACTGTAATTTAGCGATGACTGAATTAGATTTGCGAGTATGGGAATGATAAAATGCACCTTCCCGTTATTTAATCTTATCGTTCCCCTAAACGTGCGAGAGGCAAATATGCTACTCTTCCAGCAATCACCCGAATACACAACCACCTACGTTAAAACAAGTATCTCCATTTTTGATAATGTATATGCATGATGACATAAAACGCTACAATCCCACCACAGTTACAACTGTCATATTTTTAATTATATAAGAACGCCCACATTTCACTTCGACGATTCAGGCTAAGTTGCTTGTTTCCCGGCCTTGGTGTATAATGAACACAAACTCGATGATAACAAAAAATACTAAAAACTAAAATGATTTAGGGTCAAACCAGGTTAATTTCAAACAAAAATCAAGGATATTAATTATAATCGTCTAACCTTTCGATTGATTCATCAGGTATGGGGTCGCGATGGTTAATAGGCTTTTCGAAACATCATGACGACCATTTCATGACTAATTAGAGTCGACTTTTCATATAATCCAACATCGAATCGCAGCTTAACATTTAAAACAGGAACTGTCATATATATGCGATGTCCTGTAAGCATGGCGTGTTGACATGATAGCGAAAAACTGTCATGGGAACAGCGTAACCTTGAAGATTATATTTAGAATCCACGAATTGGGAAAAAATCATATTTATCTTTGATTTACAGGAAATCACATTTCCTTAAATCGAGAGATTTTGTGAAGGCTAATTTGCTCTACTTGCCCATTCTACTTATTACAGCGCCATAACCTTGTTTGAAGTGAATGTTTTGGTACATTATTACTTATTAATCTATTACAATGAACATTTAATTAAGAGAGAGTGCACAACAATTCTCTTCCAGAGATTTTATAATTGCTCTCGACCACAAATTTCCAAATCTCCAAACTTCTTGTTACCAAGTCAACCACATCGCATAAACGTCGTATGTCGTATACAGACTATACAGTATGTTAATAAAAAAAATATTTTATCAAAATAGTTTGGGCGGATATTTTCAAATATCGAATACAATAGTGTAAATAATAATTACAACCAATAATCGTTGAGGTGAAATTACGAGTGTACAAACACATTATAAAATATAAAAAAACGACATTCATATGAGAAAACATTGTCAAATTCACAGAGAAAGATATGTAACTGTAAGAGGAACATAGCATGTGTATGTTCGTATTAGAACGTTGATAGACGAACAGCTAACGCCTTAAAACGTCACACACTTGTGCCTCCTAAGATTCCTTTAGAAAAACAAATATTTGGAAACAAATATCAAATGTATAGGTCACAGTTTGTCTGTCTCTGCGTTAATGTTATTAACATAATTTCCTCGAAATGGCTCGAGGCATTTTAAGATTTTAAGTACAAAACATAAACAGTCAATGTCACAGTATGCGTCTTTGCATATTCACAAAATAACCTCAACACGATGGGACTCTAAACACTTTTCCATCCACAACTACACAACAAGGCAAATTATGCCGAGAGTAGATATTGAAAAATAGGCGTTCCTCCGAGTGTTGTCTAGGTTTGTATACATTTACTGATAAAATCATACTATCACACTGACACCTGTAATCATATGTATGCCTAACCAACCCTATACCTAATAATATTTCTACTTGCAAGACCATTTATCTTATATAAAACATAAATCAAAATAGTTTAAGTTGTGTAATCATAAACACGTTTCTCTCACATATATAAATAAACACTATCCTATATTTTCTCCATCCACACAGTCAGCAACCTATACTATGCTAGCATGCACCATGGGAGGTCTCACAATCCCAACATGGCAAACATGCACTTATTGCTAATACAATCTAGTGCATTCAAATCTCGTTCCATGTTCATGGTAAGGTCATTCTACACAGTATCGGATTTCTGAAATATTGAAAACCCTAAGGCGTTGTGCAAATGTATAGGACCACCTAATTATTAGGGTATCTAGTTTCCGTGGCAGGTTCCTGAAATGTTGCTTTTTTCTCGAGGAGAAGAAGAAAAATTATTAATGTGCCTGAACAAAAGTATGATGTTTTCCTTGTCCAAAAATCCGGTCAAACAATACTTGAAATGGGTTCTGTTCAGAAAGAGTGAATGTATATTGTTTTGCACTTGGCAAATCTAGTTGTTGGATGCCTGTTTTTTTTTCCAAAATTTCGAGTTCACGAACAATCGCAAAAGAAATTCGCGAATTCAAGCTTGCATTCACTGGCATAGAACGCTAAGGAGTTAGATTTGTTGGACTCTACTCTTGGTTATTTCGTTTTTCTAGGAATATGATTCATCAAATGCCTCATACCAAAAGGGCAGTGTACATTTAACCATATTAACCAGGTATAACCATACTAGTTTGAACTAGATGATAGTTGATACGAGGCGACAATTTTTTTAAAACTAGCTTTTTTTTCCTGAAAACCGAGACAGCAGGTACCAAATTGGGTAATTATTGGAGAGCTGTTTAAAACCGACTACATCCGACAAGTGACAGTGATATCATCTGTGTAACAGCGTTGTTGTATTCAACCACAAGCTCATTACGCGAAGGGCGTTCAATAAGTAATGCCCCTGATCCACTGCCAGTTGTCTGATCTAGATTTAATTTTGCATGTGCAATGATTTCCATCTCTATGGGTTATGTTGCAAAAAACAGCTCTGAACTGATTGTGGTTTCTGATTTACAGGTGTTTTAACTGAGTCTGTTGTGAAATGGAATCAGTTGAGTGTCGCGCAGTGATACGTGATTTGTATTTGAAAGGCCACACAGGAGACTTTTGATGAAATGAAAGAAACTTGTGGTGATTATACCCCATCATATGACGCTGGCATCGTGAATTCAAACATGACCGTAAGTCTGTGAAATGTTTTCCATCCCCCTTACTCTCCTGACCTTGCACCCTCTGACTTTCATCTCTTCCAAGCCATGAAGTCGTTTTTGAAAGGAAAGCGTTTCCCAGATAATGCAGCCTTGATTTCTGAAGTTACGACGTGGTTGGAGAACCAACCTGGGGTGTTCTACAAAAACGGTGCCCAGAGCTGCATAAAACAATGGGAGAAATGCATAACTCTAGGTTTTTCCTATGTAGAGAAACACTAATAACTGTGACAAGTTTCATTAATCTCCTCCTATGGGAAATGGGTCAGGGGCATTACTTATTGAACGGCCCTAGTAACTGCCAAAAAAACTGAGTCATTCTCTACAAAACCCCTGATTAAATGGTTTAGAAAAATAATGCCTTTTATAAAAAGGTCGGCGTTTGTACGACATGCCCTAACATAGAAATTGAGCTGGATAGTCAACACCTCATAGGTAGCAGAGAGTGGGGTATTACTGTGAAGATGTGGAAAATTGGTAATAGTAAGGTCCAAGTAATCTCTTTTGTAATACGGTCAGGCCCTCGAAGGCAAATTCAAGGCACAGATCTTAGTATGAATCGGAAGAAGCAGATTTTGTAATCTCCTCAAGTTCAATTGGACACATAATTGGATCATAATCACTAAATCAACATATCTGAATGATTTCTTTGTACCACTTACCTAATTTTTGTAGAAATTCATCTTCATACCAATTAAAATAATAAGTCAGCCAGTAAGAGAACACAATATGTTTGCATTGGGATCCTGGTACTTTGTACAAAAATAAACGTGTTAATTGAAGCCACATTTAGAAGTGATATTTATTTTAGCTTTCCAAATGTTATTTGGAATTTTCAAACATCCACGTTTGATTTTTTAGGCCCGTTTTGATAGTTGACAAGATATATGTCAATATAATAGAGGTGAGCAATTTGTTAACCCATCAATTAATATAATTTGTATGTTTTTTTTTGAGATTGGGTATGCAATACAAGCTGATCAATCATATGTTTCTTCACTGATTCATGGATATTTTTGCTAAATGTTATGTGTTTGTAAGTATGATTTTATTTCCAGTATGCCCAATAAGTTAATGAAGCACTGCTAGTTTGTGAATGACAGTCATTCCAAATCATTCTTTTTTTTTGTCCCACCACCAGAAATCAGACTGCTGGACAGGATTCATCCTCTGGGTCATCTTAAAATTGTTCTCTTAGTTAATGTATTCACCATGACAACTAAACAATTGCGTGAATCATACCACTTTTCAAACAGAAAATGCTAGAAATCATGGCCTGGTGTTAATATTACCATATTCAGCAAAATGCCTCAAGTATTGTCAACAACCAATTGAAATTTTCGATCAAAGTCATTATACTTAGTGACATCCAATTTGGCTTTTGTAAAACGCATTGCACACACCTAGCTATGACCGACATTGCAGCTGGACAATGGCTTTATAATATTTTGTATTTTCATTGACCATTTAACACTATAAATCAGTATTTTCTTTTTACACAAAATATCCCATTATCGTATCAAGGGCCTCCCACTACAGTCGTTCAGAATTCGCCAGCAATCAGTTGATATCGGTAATTCCTATACAACAATAAAAATATTAATAATGAATTTCACGAGTGTGTGAATGGAGCAGGATAATAAAACTCACCATCAATGCAAAAATGGCAGCTTCTCGATAATTAAGATATTCAAGAAACCCGTTGATTTTGTTGACAATTTGACACAAATAGGGCGTTAAATTACAATTTGCCACGTATTATGTATTTTTAGACATCTAGGGCCTCACCTATAAAACCCTACTTATACCCATACCCCTACTACAAAAAACAACAGTACGCCTTTCAGATGTTAACGCCCATATTGCAACTTTCTTCCAACCACTCGACATTCTTGAAATCTATAAACACACACAATGAACTATATGACTAGAATATTTTTTTAACTTTTTCTGCGGACCGCACCAGAGCAAACACACAACAACCTATTTTATTTATTTAGTATTATCCGTCATGCTTTTGGTTTATTATTATATGATTTACAGACAAGTACTATGATATTGCAATCATTGTCTGTTGTCTGTGGGGACAACAACATAATAATGTATCGTGGATATCAGGCAGGCAGGATCTTTAGGTTCTTTAAATACAGAATATGTTGTCCCCTTGTCTGGCATTTTTTCTAACTGAGCTTATAATGATTTAAAACTTGTATATACTGAGATTCTTTGAAATAAAAATATATTTTTAAGTCTTTTTATCATAGAGTATATTGCTGAAATAAATAGCATGCATCGATTTCTTTATAAAACACAGATGCATGAGACTCTGATTGAACTGCCTTAAAAAGTATGTATGCTGAAATTGTCAGCAAGAATATAAACCAGTCTGTACTAAGAGGTTTTGGAATCAGACAGTCCAAATACATAATCTGTGTTTTAAGTCACAGAGTTGAAGGAAAATAGTGCAGTTCATATGTGACGAAGCCCGGATCCTTTTCATATAATCCAGGTTTTGAGCCAGTTAGAATAAAAATAACTTCCACAACCATAGATCTTTCAACTTAAGTCGAATAGAGAATTTTAACAAAGTGTACATTATAGGACATGTATCATTACCATATGAAAAGTTGACACAAGCTTTTTTTAGCTTGTGTATCATACAACATTATTCCTGTCTTTATCTAGTAGATTGCTGCTATGGATTCCGCAGTGTAAGCCACTTTAATAGCACTTAGGACCTAAATGTAAGGGCGAGAGTAAGTGTGCAAACCAGCATTATCCCTTGCTACGTAGCTGCCATGCTGGCTATCCAGGTCTTTGCAAAGGTTTCATTAATAATAATAATTGTTTGGGTATGAGAAACGTTATATCCTTATTACGTTATTATCGTATAGATAAGCTATTGGCTATAGTAAGGCATCGTTAGGCGAACTAGTCTGACAAATGATATCATTATCACGTACAATGGCCCAAGGTAAATAAGCATTACGTTTAGGAGATCAGTGACTGTTATTCCCGCAATTTTGAAGTGCATTCTGAGTTCAATTGAATGTGTTACGATTTGCAGCTTTTATTGCGTTACGTTTATGTCATATTGGAATATATATAAACACAAGTCTGTGGTCAAGTCTGTTTCCAACCTCAGAAGTTTATACGTTTTCTATCGCAAACCTCAATGCGACAATTAAACTCGGGGAAAATTTCAATACTAGAATCGATACTATGCATGAGACTCCAGTTTTTGTCCATATCGATGGTGACGTAATCAACACTCAATTCCCATGACTCTGAAATTCACGTTTTCGAGTAAATTTCAACTTGTATTGTCACATAGAATAGTCTGTTTTTTTTACTATACTTTATTGTCAATTATAAAAATAAATCACGGAATACCACTAGTATTTAACCACCTCATGGACAGATGGTACTTGATATCACAAACAGATACAAACAGAGACTGACAGAATAAAATAATGATACAGTATCCTTACAGTATTCCCAGTAGACATGTTTTTATTTACATGATCCAAGTATGTAAAATGCTATGTACTCGTTAAAAAGCACAATGTTACCAGAGAGTATATCGATTGAATTATAATTATTCGTTTGAATTGCGGGATTCTTGATTACAAATGGTGTATACATATAACAAAATTAATGATTACATCCAATACTCACTTGTATGTCTGCAATGTATATCTGTAAATAACAAGCAATCTGTATATCGACATTAGGTTGCTCACATCAAGGAGTTAATCCTTGAATTTTTAGGACGCTAATTCAGTGAGTATTCTTTCTTGCATCCATTTAACTATTGGTCAATAAGCAATAATTATAGATCTAGCAAAGAAGCGAATTGGCAGAAATGACCACGACTTAGAGGGCATTACATTGTTTGCAGCATTACAGTGATGCTGTGCTGCGTGCGACAACATTGCAGTTCCTTGATCTCACCTTTATCTTGACGGTACTGCAATGGCAAACATTGAGATCTCACCTTTATCTTGACGGTACTGCAATGGCAAACATTGAGATCTCACCTTTATCATGACGGTACTGCAATGGCAAACATTGAGATCTCACCTTTATCTTGACGGTACTGCAATGGCAAACATTGAGATCTCACCTTTATCTTGACGGTACTGCAATGGCAAACATTGAGATCTCACCTTTATCTTGACGGTACTGCAATGGCAAACATTGAGATCTCACCTTTTTATTGACGGTACTGCAATGGCAAACATTGAGATCTCACCTTTATCTTGGCGGTACTGCAATGGCAAACATTGAGATCTCACCTTTATCCTGACGGTACTGCAATGGCAAACATCGAGTTTTAGCAGTAAAATTATTTCAGTGATGTCAGGCTAAACAAATGTCATTGGCAGAACATTCAATGGCGAATTGAACTCATAATTTGACGTGATATTTCGTCAGTGGCTGTACATTGAGTGGCAGAACATTCAGTCACTTACAACCACTATAACCATCTATATATACGTTTGCCAATGGTCTCTCCCAATTGCCAGTGTTTAAATCAAGGACCGGTCTAGTTTTACATGCCCACTAATAAATATGATGAATACTTACTTTTTTTGATCGCAGTACTGTTGTGAGCAAACAATATTATTAATATGTTAAAACTGATATTATTAATATGTTAAAACTGACATCACCGAGTTGGCTGAGCAGAAAATAGTTTTCCTCGCTCTTGATTGTCCAGCAGCTGAGAACCTTCTGAGTTAGTTGCAAAGTGTGCAGCTAACCAACTCTGAGCTCGCACAGCTTGACTCTATCTTATTTATTATTTATGTTATTAGAATAGATTCCGTTGCCGAAATTAACCATTTGGGAGAAAACGCGGAGAGCATGAAACTAATATATAGTATATGTGTCTCTGCTAAGCAGGGGTCTTAAAGCTTCATAGTATCAGACCCTATCTAGCAGTTTTGCTATTGGATGAGGCTCAGATTTTAAAACTGCTGCATATTTAGGGAACTGCCCTATATATTATTCTTGATGAGCTGTTAGCACAGGAAACCGACTTACTCCAGGTTTCATTAAAGAATTCTGCCTTTATTGTGACGACTGTTCACTCCGGACATAGTTGTAGGTTTTTTTTGTTACAGATAGAGTTGTGAATAATTGTTGTTTCTAGTTACAGGTCTGTTGTTCTTCAACAGTGTTTTAATCAGCCCCGCCAAGCCAAAGAAAATATTTGTCTAATTTATTGTCCTTTTTAGTTTTCTAAGCTTTTCGTGCTTGACATGGAGTTGGGGAGAATATCTGTCATGTTATTTAGTCGGTAGAGGGGTGATGATGTTTGTGCGTTGATTATGTGAGTGCGAGACACTATTCTAACGCTTCGTAATTTTAAAATTGTAATCAATTGGTAGCATGTGATATTTTGACCTAAGTTTGTAGTTTTAACAGTCAGATTCTAATATTTAAATTCACCTCATCCTTTAAACAATCCTTTCTCACTGATTATCGCGGTACAAAATTTATGGATCCGAACGGTCTCATGCGATCGGGTTTGGAGATTTATTTCGTGACCAGTTACAACATAGTGCTATAATATCCAACGTTTCGTAATTTCAAAATATCATCGAGTATAACTCAGTATTAAGAAGATATTTTATGTTGAGACAAATAGCGATAACATTTCGCCAACTTTAGTTTGTAGGTACATGTGGAGAAACCTTGTATACGTAACATGATATACCTGTTAGAGTTATGTCCCGTTTTTTTACAGATTCATGTTGATAATGGTTCAAAAGAGTTTACCTTGAAAATTATTATTTTTTTCACAAGCCTCCAGACCAGCTGTCGTACTTAAAGGCTCACTTGGGTAAATACTTACAAGTAATGAGTACATTTGCGCAAAGGCCGTATCTTGAACCTTGACTATAGATTCGATGACCCGCTGTCACGCTGTGCAAACCGACAATGAATGGATTAGTGTAATAACCTACGAGACACGAATGATGAAGAATGACAAGATTTCTACTAATGGTTTGGATTACAATGCAGCTTTTATATTCATCTGTTGAATGGCGTGCGGCTTAATACGTTAATGCAGCTTGAGTAACTTGAACAGTTCTTTTCGGACCCTTCTCTGCCTACTTGACGCAACGTCTCTTATTTTACTTCCCCGTATGGTTGATTACATCTTACATGTGACATTCATCAAGGTCTTCTCCGTGTCCAATAGTCTAATAGTAGTTTATGTTGGCTGTAAAATAGAATTGTGGCTGCTTTAATATTAGTACCTATTATCAATGACTGACATGTTATTTTGGTTGTTATTGTACGATTCTAAGTGTAACCGCGTGTAAGAGTAGATTCCCAATATTCGGTTTTACTCACGTTAGTGACGAGTTACAATATTAAGTTGTTTATTTTACTTCAAAGTATCTTCTCCAGTGGACAGTTTCATAGTATTTATTATTTACTTTAGTAAATTCTCATTAGACAAATGTGTTGCTATCACGGAAACCTCAAATGTGGTCCGTTACTACCCAAACAAGCTTACACTTAATTCTTTTCGACAATCGATTTCGACATCAGCAAAGAAGCTTAGTTAGTCGTGCTATCTAATTGCATTAGCTGCTCTTCTATTGACGCTCGCTCGTACTTAATCACCATGCGCCCCTCTCAAATCGAAAGTTCGCCATACCCGACAAAATAATGTGTAATAATAATGTATAAATTCGATATTTTGTAAGAAAACATTGAAGCATATGAGGAACTCGCATGCAAGTATAGTCTTCATGTTTTATCTTTATGATGACGTCATACTATGTGGATTGGAAGGCACATTTTTTAGAATCTGTCTTCATCACGTGATAGCTAACCATTCTCAGATTATATGCAAGATTGCCATCAAGTAAAACGTTTAGCGCGTTGCTAGCTGCGATTGTCTCCTTGTTGGCTCTTCAATTTTAGAATGTTAAAGTTGAAAACGGCCATTCCCATCACTGCTAATAATAATCAACGAGCCTCGCTGACTAACGATGATCACGAGGAAGGTGTTTGCCCATGAACATAACTTAAATTTGGAATTAGTAATAATCGCTTGAACATTTGATTTTCATTTTTGATATCTTATATTGTGAACGTAATGCCGAAATCCCTTGGAGGCACTTTGAATATATCATCGTCGTTCAGAACAACAACAAAATTGTATACACAAAAAATACGCGAAGAAGCAAGAAACATTTGAATCGGAATGAAATTGATTTCATGCTTCAAAATACATCACATCATATATTATTTCCCATTGATTGGGTTCATATACGTCGTACATATATGTCTTCAATTCGTTAGTTTTATTCTCGGTACGGAAATCAGACTTGTAAACCATGAAGTAGACCTTCAGCATAATGGATTATGAAGGTCACCGCGTTTCTATGGTGTACGTTGAAGAAATTATTGAGAAATGATATCAGATCGTTAATGTTAGTTTGTATTTATATGTAGTTTAAAATGTAATCCGCATATAGGTATGTGCATAATAGTCATGTTCGTGCGTTTTTTTGTTGTTGTGGTGCCTATTAATATCGATTATTAAATTTTTCTTTTTAGTATTCAGGTATTTCACCCGCGGCCTATAATGAGGAAATAAATCTGGGTATTATGATAATTCCTAAAAAATAGTTTTATTTAATAATATTATTCGTGATACATCATTAGTGTAATATAACGGGAAAGCATCAGCTGCACCCATTATTAAAGTGGAAACCAGTAAGAGGGGGACCCCGAGGTGTACGAGAAGGTAAATCCTACAGGAAATTGTCGACTGATTGTTTAATGTAATAAGTACGGCGGTATTGAAGGCAATCAGCTCGCGTTGATGTATTTGCTATAATTATTGTGCGCTTGTTCACCTCGCACATACACACATAAACAACCTAATATACGTAGAACTGGTTGGGTAAATATAACTTGTATTAGGCTTGTATATATGTATATTAAAATTGCACAGTAACTTGTATTTATTTAGATCACGTCATTTTAATATTTATCGTAAATTTTGAAAACGGGAAGATGATTAAAATATTTTAAAAGTTTAAGAATACATGACATTTTTATTTAGCAAATTATTGCATAGAAACCAATGATATATTATAAAAAAATGGGGTCCTTTATCGTCATAATATAATCTTGTTTTCACGTATTGAGACTGACATATTGAAAGTATTACCGTCGTCTGTGTCATGCAGTTTACATTTAATGGCAACATTCCGCTAACCCCTGCAATTTAAGGTCTTAATTGATCAGTTTCAATGAATAAAAGTACTAGTTTACTCGTGACCTTTTTTCAATCTCGATTGTTTAGTGTCTGATCGCCAACACATGCTTGGGGGAAATGTGTATTATGCTGTTTATAGTATTGTAAATACGTTATATATTGAAGACTTATTGAGTGTTTTGTTTTGTTTTTGCGTTCGTGTGCAGCACGTGAACCGTTCTCTACATTGGTGTTGATGAAAAGTGTGTTGCGTTTTATTAATAACACATGCCAAAGATATGCATCGAAGTAATTGAAAGACATGATAATATCAATATCGATCAGATATAAGTGATTAACACCTCCGGTGTACAATTTTTATTTCAAGGATATCACCATAGAAATATTACTGTCAATTTAAAAAAAACGACTGAAATATGTCATTTATTTGAAGTGATCCCAGTATTGTAGAGAAGATAATCTAAACATATTATGAGGATGGATATGGACTAATTTCAACACGAATTAGCCACATCAATTTATTTGTTTTTCTTTATGCCGGTTTTAGGTAAAGTTTTTAATCAGAAAAAAAAAACGTAATTAGTAGTAGCACGCGATAACCATCAGAATGTTTGAATTGTCGAGTACAATGCATGTAAGTCTTTGTAGCTTTTGTCAATGGTGCTAGCTGCGTCACCTGGCCATATGTTACAAGTTAAAATATCAATGTTTTCTGCATTGTTCATCATAACACTACTGTCGTTTGCATAAAACAATTTTAAACAAGTGAACATCCTCATTCAGTAATAATTCCCTATCCTGCAAGTTAAAAAACGGCAAAATCTACAACGACGGAAACCTAAATATTACATTTCAAATGTACATTGAATAGAACATCAAAGAGTAATATATTGACTGACTGCATTGTAGACAAGTCGTACAATCCAATATGTCTTCACCGCACCATATCCAGATCTTCCTCCTGATCTTATTCCTTGGTGATTGGCATATCATATTCTCGACTAGCAAAATTAAAACAAACTGGCCTTTGAACCATCTGAAATAATTCTCAGCTTTATGTAAACCAAAATAGTTTTGAGAAAATTGAACAATTTGTCGATTATAATAAATCGACGATAATGTGATTGGAAATCGTTGGAGGGGCGAGCCATTATCTCTGATGGGGGGCTTGAAGAGACACCGAATACATACTTCAGGCTCCTAAGCACGTTTGTAATTTTCATTCGTCCTTTATTTGAACTTGGATGTTCTTGGAGTAGATGTGCATTATTAAATGACATGCCAGACGATAATGGAAGTAGCGAATGTCATGCATTGGTAATGCTCTCCCGTTAAGAACTTGAAAGTTTGGAATAGACAGTAGCCATTGGATGTATTTAGTTTACAGTGCACTAAATGATGTGAGTTCTGAAAGTAGGATTAAATCGTCGACAACAAAAAATGAGATCGTCTTTTTAAAAGGTTGGGAAAATCAAATAACTGTGAATTTAGGTATATTAAATATATATCGGGCATATTACATAGCTTGCGGGTAAACACGCTTACACGACGAGTGGCAATTGTTACACGTTACTTGTCGACACTAATTAGAAACTCATATACTTGCAGGCACTATCTATTTCAATACAACAATCCGCATCAATGTTCCAATCGAGATACATTACTTCAGGGAATGTAATAGATCTCCGTTTTTTTGGTCGATTTAATGTTCAACACTGATGAGAGCATCTTCAAATAAAGTAAAAACGTTGCGCAATGGATGCTTCAAGCAGACTCATCGAGTACAGACAAACGATAACCGTATTCATCTTCTATTTCACTCTTATTCGGTTATTTATTTGAGCTATTTATTACTACCAGCTGACGTGGCGTTCATAATCGTTGAAATTACTTTTTTTCTTACTTTCTTTGCACCTCAAATCAATTAATATAAATGCACAGCATGTTTTACTTGAAGCATTCGATTATAGTGCATTATTAAAATTGATATTGACACATAACATTACACGTAAGTGTTTTATTTTATTTGACCAATCTGGCCATGATTAAGGATATTCCTCGTTTGTAAATTCACAATATGTAAACGCGTTGCTAATATCCCGGGCACAACGTTGACGATGCATATTTAAATTGTCTTTAAAGCTAGTATATACAAATAATGACGTATGCATACATTAACAAATTAGCGTGTTCTCAACGTCAGTTCTACATTTTCTTCGAATAGTACCGTCAGACCTCAAAAAGTTCCCGATAAAATCTCCAATTGCCATATACAAAGCCACTGTGAAATAGCATAATTGCTTTATTTGCCACGTGGAAGAAGATCGGCTTTGTAGGTTTCTCCAACTAATCACTATAACACTGAAGATCTTTTCTTCACATAATCACATGGGGAATGCTTATTCAAGCATGAGAAAGGCTGGATTAAGTTCTTCAATGACAAACGTCGTTATCTGGAAAAAGTTACCATTATAGGAACAAAGGGGATATATATGTTACAGGATTGTTTTACAGATGGTGAATCACTTTTTTTTTCCCGTTCAGGCCATGCAAGGCCATTCCATCGATTTATGTTTTGCTTCATTTAGAAGTAAACTTAAAAATGGTTCAATCTGACCACAGCTTACAATAGAATAGCGGTATGTGAAATTCAAATGATCCCTCGTTATCGAGAGTGAGTCGTTTTTTTTTCAAAGAACTCAATATAATTACCATACATTAGTTTGTGTTAGTACATTTCCAGATCACGTTACACTTCCGTTATAAAGTGGGGCAAAGCGCCTACGTTCACGATACGTTGTATCATTAGTTTATATCTACCCGCATTTTGCTCATCCTGAACTAACAGTTTTCGAACTTCTGTTGCCATGACAAACAATACTGTAACCATGGTTATGATGCCGATACATATCAGTACATATATTGGAAATTTAATGATACGACGGTTACTAATCCAAGTTTGACCAAAGTGAACAGCAGGGTGATATGGTCGTTGTCCTTTCATGTATATACTCACAGTATCCACCACCGTTACGATTATCCTCATTTTCCGAGTGACCTTTACTTTCATTGAATCAATGAAACATATAGTTATATGTAAATGAACATTGTAGGAATTTAGTCATGTACACACGCATATGGTTTTATTATCTGCCCCTATCCCGATAATTAAATCACGAATCACAAAGATATACAAATACATTGCAACCATAGTCGGTCGTATTGACGAAGAACATACTTGTCCCGGCGATAGCACCTCGATTAAACAACACTTCTTTGACTTCTGTAATTTCCCTTGCATGCATTTGGCTCTAACGACTTTATGCGACTTCACGAAAGCAACAACACCCAGGTATACACACTTGTAATATAACGTAGTTAATGTGGTACTGTTGAGTACAGTTTTTTATATATACATCCGCCGTATACATGAGATGAGTTCAATAAGGTAATATTGGAAATTATTTCCAATACGTGGATTTCCGTTGGTTTGACTATTAGTGGAGATTTATTCACTGGCGGCTGTATTCGAAGCGATTGTATGATTATTATCATACTATCACTCGGAATATGTATGGATTTATGATCAGGTTGACTATCGGAATGTGATCTGTGTTTGACACATAACAATAAGGCAATCAACATGAGTACGGCGACACATCACAGCTGCTCCGTTGGAGATACCAAGAGCAGACAATGTGGAACCGCAATGCATACCCCCCCCTCTACCAGCAATCTCGCCATCCACCATGATTGTTATCTTGTACGTCGCATACTAGTATTCTTACCAGCTTTGAAGCTTGACACATCAGTCCGTAAATCATAGAATTATTGAGAAATTGGGGGGTTATAAGTCCGAAGCGCAATATTAGTCTGGAACACTTCTTTCACTAACCCATAGATGTGGTGCTGGGGAGTATTCGTTCCGATTAGCGTCCTGCAACGTTGATACGAGATATTTTCTCTGATTAGCTCCAATGCAATCCAATTGGAGTCTCGTGCAGTCACTATGACATTTAGAAAAGTAAACTTGAAGTAAGGTGACGGTTAACCTGCTCATTTCGGCCCTGCTAAATGATCTTATCATCCAGAGCACCATAGGAAACCCCCCAACGTATACATTTACACAAACAAGTAAGGTCGAATGACGCATTGCACAACACGACTGTACTAATAAACTATGTCATACCTATGATGTATAAACGGATCCGATAAGGACATCATCTTTCGCATAGGCACCACGTATGTGTATAACTTTTTGGGCAGTCTATCGCCGTCAGTGGTGCCCGCGGTGTTGTTATATATCGGCTAGGGGGCGATCTAAACTGCTAATTTGAAATTAAATGTTCTCACCCGACAGATACATAGTCAATATGGTAATACTCCAATACTACTATATATATATATAGGAATAAAGATAGTAAATTTGAAAAAAATATGACTAGCAATAATGGGTGGGTGTGAATATATATTAGCTAATAAAATGCGCTTATGGGTATACAAGCATGCGGAACTTCCTCGTGAATAAAACCCATTTCATCGGCGCATGAATATAATATTTTAGTTTTATGTGAAGTATAGATAGCGGCGTATCACGCTTTCATTAATTGGTGAATATCGCGCCGCTAGTCATAACAAACTTTTTGAATGGCCATACACGATCTTTATCTATGAAATGAAAATTGCACTATGGGCACAATAAAATGTTTTGATATAATTATTGGGAGTGAGAAGTGTTTTCAAAATATGCAATATTTGCTTTTAAAGTGGTTATCACCAATCTACATTCAACGGAAACGTGTAATTAAAATGGCTAAACAGGGGTTAAAATATTTTTCTGCTCGGTAAGAGACTAAAGCATATCCTTTAATTGCAATGCTCGTATCAACAACCTTCGCTAGCTTCATTTGTTATGCCCGTTGCCATGGTAATGAAAATTGGCGTGACGTACCTGAGTGTGTACGGCCCCCAGCGATCGAAGTGCAGAGCCCATCGTTTACGTCAGCTTTCCGCGAGACTAGTGCGGTTATACTAATATGCGCGGCTTAGTAGTACGAAGACAAGAGAATGTTCGTTTCGCCGTTGCATCTGTCAAATCGCCTATCATCACTTTGACGTTTATATATTTACATAATTCACGGTAGGTAAGCCATTTTTTTTCTACTTTGATTTCCCGTAGTGAAGGAATCGCCGAATTGCCACTCCGTGCCGTTCGGTTTATGTGCAGTACGGATAACATATGCAGGCGCTGTTAGGGGGATGGGTGTTATCCTGTTCAACGCTTGATGCCATGCAGTGACGAATACATTTTTTGTCAAATCTCTCGAACCGAACATTCGCTGTATGTTGAAATCCATAGCACTGGAGCTTTGCAGAGACGCCGAGATTCAATTACCGAGGAAAGGTCTCATAACTTCTTAGAGGTGTTATTCGAATAGTTGCTTTTTAACACTACTATATTTACACTCGCGCGAGTTAATTTTCTTACATTTCCCAGTTCATCAACACTGTATCGGATATCAAATTAAAAACTGGACATTTTGGGCAATTGGAGTTGTAAGGAAAGACTAAACGCACTTTGATCAAAATTCAATTCCAAGTTTTAATTGAAGGTATATTAACCCGGCTAACTGTAGGTGTCTACATTTGTGTTTATATATAAGTCGAAATGTTCTTTCAATTAAAGTGGAAATATAACTACAGTAACGGAGAAATACTGTCCGATTGTGAAACGCGAAACGCCCACTTATTTTAAAGACGTCCACTGGTTATATGTAGATACACGCGGTGAAATGTACCTATGTCGCATGCAACGACAATCAAGTGGCGCTCAATTACGGATTTTCTGTTTGCAAACTGACAACCCCGTCGAGTTGTTCATATTGACCACGGAGCACGTTTCAACTTCCAGGGACACCGTGTGTTCAACGACAGGATATTCATCAGGGAAACGTAAGGGTTACTCACGATATATATAGAATTTACATTGTTTACATTTCCGTACGTAGAATTCAGTACAACATCTATAGCTTCGAGCTGGTGTATTGACTTACTAAATAAATACTGAAAAATAATTTGTTACGTGTCAACTAGATGCTAATGCTGCAAAAATAAATGTATATGTCACATGGTTATCATACACGAGATGCCAATCACTGTGACACCATCTGCTCCCTTAGTAAGAACATAAAATTCCATGGCATTTTCATTTTCATTAATAGCATTAAGTGATGGGAATTATTTATAATTGCCGTTTCAAGTCAAATTTGACACCCGAAAAAAACTTTTCAGTATTTTTCAATTTAAGCGAGTATATATTCTACCCGCCAATTCGGGATTTGCGTTGATGGTTCAATGTCGCGAATGAAAATTTTCATAACATATGGTTGGTTTCAGTATACGTTTGAGTCAGTTACATTGGCGTCCGCGCCGACGCCCGCTATATTGCGCGTCTGACCGGTACCACCACACAGAGAAACGCTTTTTACCGTGTTCACACGTGTGCAAAAAAGCCGGTTTGGAAGCCAGCTTTAAAGTCAAGCCTGCGTTGAAACACGTGTGAACTAGATAAGCCGGCGCCACGTCGATTTAGTTGAAGCCGCCCTAAAATGGCAAGTCTTGACTTCAACCCGTTCTGACAGAAACAGCTTTATCACGTCACGGTGTGAAAAATAACGCCGCCTTAAAAGCACGCCCTCAATGGCAGCCTCATTCTGGAGTTCAATTCTTTGCAATTATTTACAGTAATTCATTGCAAGAAACATGGCGGCCGATAACAAAGCCGACTCAGTTTAGTCTTTATACACGTATGAACACAGGACCAATTAAATCCACTGATAATGATTGTTACAAAGTTAGCCAAACCGGCTCTATGGCACACGTGTGAACACGGTATTTAAAATCATTGGAATGAAAACCGACATGCGCGTTCAGTGATCCGATGACGTCAGTAGTGTAATAGCCACCCAGACATGAGAGTGACATGAATAATTAACACACCATTGTTTCCGCGGTAGTAGAGGGTAATAAAAATAGAATAGAAGGTACAGAAAAAAAAACTCTGAGACTAAATAGTTCAATTAAATACCAGTTAAAATAAATGATTCAAAGTAACGAAATAGTAAAGAAGGAGGGGAGAGGAAGGTAGGGCAGGGAGAGGAAAGCACACACACACACACACACACACACACATACATATACTGATAAACAGACAGACAAGCAAGCATGGCCACTACTTTTGTCATAATTGTATACCCGTCACCCTGGCAGCCCCATATGTACTGTCATATTGACTTGGCCAGATTAGAGATGCAGTACACCATGATTACTAATAATCCGATTTCTGCTATTGATTCGATGTAGAGTGTGTCTCGGTTATCCAGTTATATCATTGTACGTTATTACACGATTAATCTACGAATGCAACGTTAAATGCGATATGTATAAACCGACTGATCATAGAATACTTTAATCTCATTATTTCTTTTAGTCTGGGTGTTACTCAATTATTTTATGACTATAAGTATTTCCTTGAGTCACATATAACCATGGTTATTTTCTTATAAAGAACGAAAGCACAGATCGCACTGAAAACGTAGCAGAGTCTATATTAAAACTCGATTCAATCATTATATTGGCGTCCCATTCACACATGCAAAGAAGCAGATAATTGGACAATTTTCTCGTAATTTTGTAATTTATACTGAAAATAAGCAATGTTCCTCCCCTGCATTTATTTGAAATGTGTCTATAAAACAAGGACAATGCCCAATGCCGAAGGTGCTGTGTATGTCTCAAGTCGGACGACGATATAACAGCTGTGAGTGTTTCCCTAACAAGACGAAGCGGGTGAATGTTGTCGGAAATAAATATTTCGATTCAACGCGAATAGATTTTGTTCTTGCCCTGATTATTTTAACTCGTTTTCCCATCAGTAACTTTTCACGTAATTCTTACATGTAACTCAATAGAGTTAGCTGCAGAAGTCAGCTCAGTGTGAACAGTACACCGACAGAAAAAAAGATTGCATAACTGTTTTATATAGAGATCTATTATGTTCGACGAGAAATAAGTACATTGTGTATAGTCAATGCGAATGATTCGCTTTATTCAATTCACCCAGTTGGAGTTACGGGACTGATGCAATGCATGTGATGGGCGAATAATGGAATCTCAATATACGCCCGAAGCAAGCGCGCCTTATATAACTGGTACATGTATACTCGTGCGATTAAATAAGTAATTATGTGTTCATAGGGTACATGGCAAGGCCGTTACGCAGTGCGTAGCTTGGTGGCAATGAATTAACTCTCGAACAAATCAAGCTAATTACTTTTGATTTGAAAAATCTAATCAAAAAAAGCAAATAAAACATGAAATCGATTGGCTTCCTGTTATTGTCCATTTCTGAAACATTCATTGAATAATTAATTACACAATGGTCAGGATTGAAGCTCTCGTGTGTAATCTTTGTCGTTTATAATTGCTTATTGGTAGATTTATCTGCCAGTATTTGCGCGATGTATAATCCCGTGCCGCCGGCACGGCATATCTTTATGTATCGAATATATTATATAAAGTTTCTTTGTAGATACGAGTACAAAAAACAAACAAACGTACATGTGATACAAAAGTCTGCTCCTCAGGAACTTGATAGGCCGTTGTACGAAATCTCTAATATTACTACTGACTGGGTAATATAACCCGTCGCGCTGTTTGTTAGTCTATGACTTATAAACTATAGGGCGACTTCTTGTTCGCTGCTATCAGAGTATGTCCAATTTTATACACTAACATTGTTTTTGTTTCTGGGGGATCGTTCAATTGAACCAAACAATTTCCTTGTAACGTGCCAATAGAAGTGAATCGATTTAGATGGTTGAACAGACACCTGCATGCTGATGGAGCAACCCGCACTTGTAGATGTATTGGGTTGATTATCACGTGGTTTAAATAACTATTCATCTCAATAACGATGTTTTGAACAAGCTCGTTCCGTAGATACAGAGTTACATACACTCAGATACGCCGCGAGTGTTATATGTGCACTCATTAAGTCTTCTTCAACTCCGTCATGCGTTTCCTATCTTGTATGACCGCGTGACGTCCTCTCTCCTTGCTGCTTAAAAGAGGAGCACATCCACTCCTAGTTCAAGAAACGCTCCGCGTCAATCGAATAGAAACGTACGTAAAATTGAAGGGATGACTGCAAAGATGCTATCTAGTTGATTGGCATAGCACACGTTTCTTTTTTCAGTCACACCAACTGCATTTGTCCAATCACATATCAATCAATATCAATAATCTGATATTTGCACCATGGACGGATATAAGAGACAATTACCGAAATCTACACATCTGCGCACAATCAATTAATATTTACAAATGGAAAACATGTTCTCACATTTGAATGTTACCATTTATAAACTGTATTTAATACGTCGTTTTGCTTATGTAGTGCAAGATTAAATAATGTTACTAAGAACCTCTGATTGAGCATGACCTGATCTGAAGTAATGGATTCCAGTCGCCAAGTTCCGTCCATTTCCATAAAATGACGACAGAATTAACCGTAATAAAATAGAAACGTGTCAGTCAAAATCAGCATTTAACGCAGAGCCATTAAGTTGTTCCGCGCCCCACCGTGACGTCGTCAATGACATGGAACGTTTCGGCTTTTTAGAAATATATTTTACAATCAAATTATAGTTTGCTTCACATTTTATTTATCTGAAAAAAAAAATAATTGCGTAAACGATATCCAGTGACGCATTCTCATCAGTCGAATCTAGCTCTCTCGGTCGTATGTGAGAAATGTCTTCTCAGTGTGATTTCAACTTCCTCATATAGCCATATAAAATTGGTCTTATTGTTGCGATAATTACAACAAATATACAGGCATACATGCATTTGTTTGGATACAGATTTCACTTTACGTCGAGGGAATACAATACCTACAACATAGTAGCAAGCGGTGATGGCGGAATCATCAAAAAGCATACATATATATACGCGTCGAGTGAAAACAATTTAGTAAACACTCCATTACCATGGCACTGCCACGTACAAAATAAATTGAAAAAAAACAAAATGTATAACCCACGTGAAACCATTTCTTCAACAATTGCAGTGACGTATAGTAACAGAATACATTCAAATCTACATCCTACTTAGTTTTGATATATGTGTAGAAATGCAATGAACATTCAGCCTTACATTGACCTTGTGACATTTTACTGATTTTTAATAGGCATTTTTCAACTGTTTTTTTTTCAGTCATTGCCAAATTGAAATACATACCAATGAATATCATTGACCCACGTTTTTGTTGTAATCACCAAGGTGGTGATAATTGCAATTCCAATACCATTTACAGGTGTCGGCAGCGAATAACATTTTAATACTATACTAGTCAACGCGTTGAAGCAGAATGTCTTGGCAATACTACCCTGACATTTTACGTGAACAGAATCGTATACCAATGCGTAAGTACCGTCAATAGCCACTTCAAGGTATGAGCAATGAACAGTAATACCAATAATTGTGAGTATTGAGAATGTTACCAATAGCACCTCTTCATTTTTAATATACCATTACAATGACCACATTTAACCATTTCACACATTGCATAATTAGATATACATTTGCATCGGACAAATACAATAGATGTTATACATGCCTCAGATCATCTGGCGAAGCATAGCTAACTGGATGGCAGACATAAAAAATAATTATTTCAGCATTTTTTGCAATCCATGATTTGCGCAACGAAGTATAGCACGTATCGTACAACACATGCCAAAGCCGGAAGTTCTAAAAAAATAACATGACCACTGCCATGTCCGATAGACGCTCTGTATTCCTGATACTGAGAGAAACGCTTATTGTTGTAGAAAATTGGACATCATACTAATAATATGGACTCATTCTGAACTTCCGCCAATAATTACCACAGTGAAAGGAATAATGTTGAATTAATACTGAGCACCATTTGTTCAACCACAAATCTAGGGAAGATCAAAATAAAACTTACCATACACATGAAAACGCTGGTTAAAATGCTATATATCACAGCATATATTTAAGGTAGCAACAGAGAAGAACATTAGTTATAAATTCATCTGTGATCTATGACATTCCCTGACAGCGACTAAGACATCTACTTGAACTGTTTGAATCACAGATTATTTTAACTCGTTTTGCCTTGAGGCGTTAGTGCTTTATAGTTATATACCATATCTACACACATATATATAGTGTGTGTAAGGAGAGGGTAATTACTCAATTAATCAATTAATCGTGTTATCAGTCTATACATGTCATATGTAGATTCTAATATCAGTTTTGTAAGTGTAAATATACCGAAGATTCCATTATATTTAACTGAAACCCTTAGAAGTAAATGAAGTAAATGTGCTTACAATCAGAAACATAATGTCACCTTCGAATACGCCTTGAACACACTTATATAAAATCCTTCACATGCAGCTTTACGCGGTGCCCTTTTTCATTTCATGCGGTTTTCTAACCACATGCTCACTTCCTCAGGGCTATTGCATAAGTCACGACAACGTTATTTATTGGGTAATGGTGTGCACGTTTCAAGCACTGATCTTCTTGGAAAACGTAAACCAAACGGTTTCTGCCGGTGATAGATATATATGAATTTAATAATTATAGTATACCACCGAATAAAAACCTCCCATGCAACTGCCAAACCTATCAAAGAGTTATAAAAACCGATGTGGGTCGCATGCGATGTATACAATGCGGGTAAAATATATATTTCTTTACGCGAAATTTTAGCATGTGCTGCACGCTGATCGTGACGTACTAGTATGCTAAAACAAATTTAATTATGGAACATATAATCAACTAATCACAAATCAAATGCAGCGTCTTTCAAAGGTTAAAGTTGAATTAAAGAAATTTGCATTAGAAACTTGTCAGAAATGTACAAGACCTCAAACCGATGAACATAACATATAGGGCACAAGGAATATGGAGAATTACACTACTAAAACTAACCACCTAAGTTAGCAAGTGACGACATCAATGGACATCACTATAAGACATTAGTACATTACCCATATAATGATTGACACGTAAATAATACAACATGTATATTAGAACTACGGCGTAACTTTAAGAGATACGCGACTATACATATTGTCTAATTCGTTTCACATGCGCAGGAAATGGTAGTACTCGCATATTATACAGTTCTAAGCCTATACCAATAATGGGAATATGATATACTCTCTCGCAATTGAAATGTTTTAATTTTTAACCCATTGAGATCTAGAACGGAGACGACAAGACGCTAATGCAAGCGCATGACATATCGAAAAGTATACGACTTATATCAAGGTTTGTATATTGTGATATATGCTTTTGGCACACATCAGTGTTAGTATAGCGTCAATTATGATGTTTCAGTGTCGGAACAGTAGTTTGAGACGGGGGATGAATACAAAACAACATACCATTGATTCACGGTGATTGGCTTCACAGATTCACTGTCTAAACTAGATCTGACATTCGTCCGAGTGAGTCATGATTGTGTTAACTCCAAAAAAAAAAAAAAAAATTGAGATAATTATACTTTGTGTGAACAGATCCAAATGATAATGTCACAGTATGCTGTTTGGAGCTGCAATGCTTTGATAAACCCCAGCGTTCAATTCCAGGTCAATACACCTAATTAACAGATCTGATAAGACTCAAGCATGAACACCCACGCCACAGGTTCGGTCATCGATTGACCGAAGTCTGCATCATTAACGTTTGGCTATTTTTTTCCATATGTTCAGACAAATGAGTACACATGCCACTGTCTTTGCAGAATAGACCGTATTCGCAAACACACGCCGAAAGCTCATTGAGAGTAAGAAAGCCGCTGGACTAGTTTTTGGTGTCGCATTCTTATTTGCGATTAACGTGAAATAACTATTGCACTTCTATTACTGCAAACGGCAAGTCGTGTTGCTGATCAAATTGTGCCATACTGACCCAGAGTCACGTTCTACAAAACTGGGAATGTACCGGTCTGCTTTGTCATTTATTTTCAATGGGAGTAACATAGAGATAATTCATACGTGTTCGTTCATGACACATGACCTTTTCGTACCATAAGTTGCGTCTGTTGTCGAAGTACGTAGGTGGGGCTGGCGTTCGAGTAGAAAGTATATAACCTTGTGTGTACGGGTCTGCAGGTCGACGTGACAAGTCACCACGATTGCTTTGAAGACAGCGCAATTAATGCCACCCTAACTTCCTGGAATATATTACAATAATAAATGTTGTTCCGGCAGAAATGCCATGATATTAATAGACAATTTTTTTTAAGAAGTCAAATCCCCATATTATTGTTTTACCTACGATAAACTAGTACTTAGCATAATAATCTTATCATAATCTTATCAGCAATCTAGAGTGCCCGTATCTCGTGTTAGAGCATGTCAGATTAAAAAGTACCACACGACCTTCGGTCTTTTTAGTGATTTATCTAGACAAACGCTTTTTATAAGTTCGTCATTATGACACACTGCAGCAGCTGTGATTGCACAACTCTGAAAAGGTTAGGGTCCTTATAACAAGTTATTTGAGAGACTAATCATGCGCACGGGATAATAATTTATCTTATACAAACTAGCGTATGTTTTGCAGGTTTGGTCATTTTTGTCATGGTATATTTAAGAATAAAATTCACAATTATATTGTTACGTTTCCACGTTCATAATTAGTATGAACTGCACCCCTAAAAAAAACACACACACAAACATGTATAAATAATTGTAATATTACTTACCGTTTTAATAATTTTAATTATTTGCATATCACGTCAAATGTGGTATATGATTTGCGTAATCACAAATAATCAGAAATTGTGTAAACATCTTGTGGTTATGTATGGACCAATCTGATAGGAGTGAAGTTTTCCTGTCTCCCCAATGTTTCTCGGTTGGCATGGCTTCATTAACGTGGGAAACCTGGTAACCCAATAGGACAGGCAATTATAATACGCCATTATTTGTTATTGATTGATGGGACAACACGTCTAAGTGAACATTCTTTATTTAGAAATAGTCTCATTTAATTTGCATAAATACCAGATTTGAGAAATGTTGTTTCGTCGGGCAATGTTTCTTGCCTGTTTTACTTCCTATATACGAGAAATACGAATGACCTTTTCTAGAAAAGCAAAATAATAACATATTCATCAACATGTTCAACTTGAAGTGCAAGCGTTCACTCAGGATGTTGTCGGGAAAGGACCATGCGTCCAATACAACTATATGCTGAGAGATGTGTCCCAATGAAACTATCATGTATTAAACTACAAGTACATTAATTAGGCTATAATTTGTTTAGAAATGTGCAATAGTTTACGATATACCAAAATATGTGAAAAAGGGAGTAATATGTCGCAACTACAATCTACAAGATCTTCGTCATTTAATTAAAAATATAACTGACTGATTTTATCGCTGTGAATGTCTGAAAACACTTGAGAAGATTGCAATCGTTATAGATATGCAATTTACGTTTCTGGTCTTACTCCTCACCGTCTGTTCTCTACCCACCAAAGTAGGGAATAGGGTCAGTTACGGCGCGGCACGGGCTTCGATCGACTACATGTGAGATTGTGTGCCGGAAATTGGTACACTCGCGAAAAAAATCGTCATCTAGCTCAGCGTCTGGTGTTTCTGACACTTGACTTCAGACATTATTCGCAAAAAAATCTGAAATAAATTGAAAATTAAAATAGCAGTATCTTTGCTGTTACCAGCAGATTTTGATCATATTGATAACGTGTAATAGAAAAAAACACACTACCTAAGCCACTAAACCTTCCTACGGCGAATAGCCAGGTCTATAAAAATATTCGTAACCATTCAATAAGAGAACGAAGCTATACTCTGAATTAAGCTATACACATATCACGTAATGATACTTGTTATTGCAATTAAGATAACGTGGAGTTTATATTAAGTTAAGTAATATTTACCTTCCCGTAAACTGCCTGAGGTCAATTGACGCTGGCATGCAGGGAGCGACGTTTTTCATATCAGCAGCGTCGACGTCCCTGTACAATTAAATAATCCATTAACATCTATTACACTACATTTGTAGGAAAGAAGACGTTAATTAACACTATACATTTTTGGATCGTGTATTTCGTTGCTCTGCCAACACGCTGGTAACATATCATAACGGACACATATGCCGTAATTATTATATTAGCGAAAAAACCTATGTTTAAGAAAACCGATCGTCTATATGTAACGGTTTTTGGGGGTATTAGTCTAAAAGAAGCAACAATCCGGTAGTGATATAATACTCTTATTTGTATAGCAGTGACCTAAGGTTAATCAAAATCGAATATATTTTGAAGACTTGTGTTATGTCAATGTTTTCGCCAAAGAAGTAACCAATGAAGGTGTAGTGAGCGAGAGGACGTCTTCGTTATATACTAGTAGTATATTCTAGAGTAAACAAAATATTCATCTCGCCCGGGCGAGTTCATTTCATATTGTTAATATTCAAGGAGTTGTGCACATACAAATTTGTTTGTAATTTTAACATTCGTATTTAGTAATAACACATCAGTTATATTTAACACTATTATTATTATTATTATTATTATTATTATTATTATTATTATTATTATTATTATTATTATTATTATTAATTATTCGAAATGATTTCTCAAATCAAATATTAGTGTATTCCACAACAATAACGTGTGCATAGACATCAAACAAATTAAATAAATAAACAAAGTGATATACAAAAACATGTTTAATACCAGATCACCGAAAACACCGTTGTATTTCCCCATTGATTACTAGCGGATATCTTCGATATGAAGTTTCTTTCCGTTTAATAGTCACCATGGCAACCGTATACGGGATTACACTCAGGGCGTAACGAAATTACGCTATGTGATTACAAACGTGTTTGTGTAAAGACAGACAGCTGTCAAAACCAACTCAAATCTTAGGAGAAACGTTTGTGACCCGGTACCGTCACCTCACTTTATGGGTATTACAATAATGGTCTCCAATTCCACTAGTTTCTGATTTAATCATAACTGCTCGATAAAGTGCTGCATGGCATTTCCATCGCTCTAATAACTCGGTAATGTTTCCATCATATTTGGATTCGAATAATGATGCATATTACAATGCTTCCACGATTCCCATACTATGCCCTATATACAGTGCACCATCACCAACAATCATACGCGGATTGATACAAAGAGATGCGTAATTACAAGTGACCTGCTGTACAACGCATGAGTACTGTGGTGGTGCTGGTGGCGAGGAGCAATTTGGGGTACGTTTAAGGTGTAGTGGAACAAGGATACAATGTCGGAAGAGAATCCAACGTTGTACGTGATAGATAGGGATAACGCATCTTCGAGTGATTGAACTTACCCTGCATTGGAATGCCTGTATCAAGTCATTTACACAGCTGCCGTCTCAAAGAACACTAATTTCTTTGAAATACTTTCATTTCATCGCAAGTGATATGTTATAATAGGTATGGTGATCACATGTTTATGGCGAATACAGTGCAACAGTGATATCAATACGAAGAAATGCCACAGAAATGACTATACACACAGAGGCAGGCTAGTTACGCATACTACGGCCACGGGCAAAATGACATGCGAAAACACATTCGTTTTCTTCAATTTTACTGATGATTTAAACTTATATCCAACATTTCGGGTAGAGATCGGTTGAAACTGCTAAAATGGTAAAGGCAAATGACCGATGTAAAAATAAACACTTTTCTGTGGCGAATCCTGATAAAAAAGTTATTATCTAAACGTTCACGTTCTACCATCGGCGTCTGATGTATCGTTTCGTCATCGGTAAAATAGTTGACAATCTCTCGTGCAGACATTCTGACAGTCTCATTAGCAGATAGGTCAACCTCGTATTCGCTTTTGTTACCACTCAGTCACTGAATCGCACCCTTATCTATGCCTTGTATGTCATCGGCGTCTTCACCTTTCATATTTTCGTCGGCATTGCGTTAGTAAAATGATGTTAGTAAAAAACGATTTAAACATAAATTGGGCAAATTTATGGCCGTGTTTCTTCGAAATTTGTATTTTTTGAAAAGCTGGGATGATATATCAAGATCTGAAGTAACCGTTTTACCGATTTAAAAAAAAAATTATAAAGAGAAATATAATTTCCCCTTCTCGTTACAGTAAATGACATACAATTTATTTCGTCTGTTCCGTACATTGACCTCAATCGCTTCCTGATCTTGAACCGGGCTACACGTGGTACGTATCGACTAATGAGAACGTCCGGTATTTTCGAATGACGTGTGTGAATGTGACGTAATCGCGGCCATGCGAAGCTCCATGAAGTGTCAGTATCAGGAAACTATGATGACGATGTTACACGAGTGAGAATTATCTACTTGTTATATTCGTATACATAAACCTCAGGCGTAAACAGGTTTTGAAGATCAATGTCGGATTTATATCGAGTAATGTGATTTGAACTACATTTGTATTTGAAAAGGGCGGGCAGACGTACCACATCTTTGAACATGGGGGTCATCCGGTTTAGTCGTCTCCCGTATTAGTGACAGAGATGTATTATTGATATTCAGGACAATTCACTTAAAAATACGCGGCAACAGATTTCATCGTTTAACACAAAATAAATGTTTTATTTACACATTCTAGCAACGCATCAAGATAATGTTATTTTTTGAATCATGCAATTGTGCGTGCTCAAAGTAAATTTATGAAATGCATTTATAAAATGTTTATTTCCACGTCGACGTGATGTCACGTCTAAGTCTACGTATCTGATACTCGCTGAAACATATGCTACATTTGTAACCATTAAACAGCGAAGCGATTCTCCATTAAGGAACGCAGATCTGTATTACGCTAGACGTAATTTCTTCTATGCATGGCACAATGTTGTCTTCGCTATGACGCAGGCTTACCTCCAGATGCGCATAACTTGGAAATGGACGTCATACAATAGTATGTGATAAAATTATATAATGTAGATTTTACATCACATCGATTCCTACAAAATCTCAATTATATTATTCTATTTATCTATCTACACGAGATTTGTATTATAATATATTTATATGAATAAGTGTGTGTTTCAGCCTGAGATCTGCTGATAGAATGTACCATTTACAGACAAATACAAATAGAAGACAAATAACAACATAGCGCGACAGTGCTGTTTACAGGAGAGACCGTGTCACCATGTATTGTTGGGTCGATACATATTCTCCGCAAATATTGGTCAGCGTATACGTTATCACGTGATTATACGAAATCATCCCCCCCACACACACACATGTCTAACCTTAATAGTAAAGTTATCCATTACCTTTGTTAAATTACATTATATTCAATTAAATCGCAATTCGGCGTGCAATATAATTAAATTGCATTTAGTTAAAAAAACTAAAATTCGTTGAAATTCAACTTGAGGTTAAGTTTACATTGTTCAGCCTTTCACTATGTGGTGGGGGTTTTACTCGTGCGGATGAATTCAATAAATTGGAGTAACCTTTCATGTGAATCTAACGCATGGGACTGATGTTTCCACTGTACTCGCACAAGAAATGGCAGGGAAATTTCGCGATTTCCTCTACCGCCCTTGGCTGTCCTCGTTTATCCCCAAAGGGTCATTAGAATTCAAAGAAATATTCATTTATGCCGCAAGCATGTTGCGTCATTATTCAGTGACAACGTTGTTGGGACTACTATACCCTGGGCGACGGATATCGCTCTAAGCTGCGTGAGTCATTTTACTGAATTTGCATTACAGACTGTGTATTGGTTGTGTTGTTTTAAGCATTGTAGTGCAAATCACGTGTGTCCTTATGTGGAGTGTCGAACAGCACAATATAGTGTATGATTTTGTCAACCTTTGACTGGATTGTGGATAAGTAGCAAAATTCGGTGCGAAAATGTTCAACAGAATTTTGTTCACCAAATCAGACAAAGAATCCTCGTCGTAAATGGTGATCCGAATTTCCTCTTGAAACAGTTAAAGGCACACACTTGAGATAAATAGAGTGGGCAGAAGAGTCAGCTAGCATTTAACTTTTAAAAGTCTGTAATTTTATTTGAACCTGAAATACATATAACGACTTTTAAAAGTCTGTAATTTTTTTTGAACCTGAAATACATATAACGCAATATCGGAAAAAATAGAAAATGAAAAATCAAAGACAAGTTTACGCAAAATCATTTCCCACAATATAAAATTGTCAACCCTTAATTTGTTTCCAGGAAAACAATTTTGCGCACCAAATTTAGCTCACCACTTATCCAGCCTCGACTACATTACTCATTAACCTTGATGGGCGAAATTGACATTTTCCAAACAAGAATTAACACTCCAGGTACCAATAATTCATCCCACAATTTCCGCGTTTTAAACACACACTTAAATATTTGCATTTTCATTGATCAATAACAATGAACTTCTGATTGGTAATTCAGTTGCATGGTAAACAAATTTCATGGGCTATAACAATGTCAAGGACATGATACGTATAAATAATGCTGGTGCGCTTTTCCGTCAGGTATGTGCATGAACGTGGCATGCATCGTGTTAGTTTGTTGTTTCACAACTTCGAATAAATGTGTTTCTTGTGTGTGAATCATTGTTGTTGATTGTCATTGAAAAGTACACGTGATTATCACCTTGACCCTGTAGATAACCCCACTTACTTGAACTACGGCACTGATCACTGGTAACAAACTGTTACTTAGTGCAACTAATTAAACCTGTAGCTTGTATTGTTTATTTTCTTAATTGTTAAAAATAATGTGACAGAGATATGCATGAAACATATCAACTTCCTGCCTAAAAATGTCCT
The DNA here is from genome assembly GCF_978046115.1 of Saccoglossus kowalevskii. Classification (NCBI taxonomy): domain Eukaryota; kingdom Metazoa; phylum Hemichordata; class Enteropneusta; family Harrimaniidae; genus Saccoglossus; species Saccoglossus kowalevskii. The sequence goes on from NC_140641.1 coordinate 22,115,618, forward strand.
TGGTGGTCTGGCCTTTGCGAGTTTCGTTTTGTTTGCCAATATACAAAGTGTGAGTCACGCAGCGCGATATTTAATTGACAATGCGGGGAAAGAAAAAATGAAATTAAACATTCACCGGATGTTGAATATGAGGAAAAGGGTCCACAGATGACTTATAATCTTACATAATCTTTTATTCCATATAGAAGACAAATTATCAATTCGAGGTGAATCAACTAAGCAATCGGTTGTAATTTATTGAAGCGTGAACTCAATAAGTCAATAGCGAAATATTATCAGAATACAGTCAAATAAATCATATGGTACGATCGATTGATGTCGACTTTCTTTGTACGAAATGTATTCAGCATTACGTCATCATAAACGTTTTCGACAAAATGCGCGGCATTAATTCACCTAATATTTATTTTTACATTGCAATTTTGTGTTCTTTTAAAAACGTTTATTTGTTTTATAAATTATTTCATTGAATATTCATTACGCTTGCTGTCACCCCCCCCCAACATGCACGCATGCACGCCTTATCACGTACTGTTGTTTTAATGAAATTTAAATAAATGAAAATTAGTCGATTCACTCTATACCAGCGAGTGAGAACACAATTTGTTATTCTTTATATCTTTTTAATTATTGTTTTGTTGTCGCATTGATACTATCGTTTCCATTTCGGCGTTTCCCTTTCCATTATACAAACATTTATTCTAATAAATACGGAAGCTGCGATTGGTTAATAGGAATGTGCTCCTGGAACATACATATTCCGCGAGGCCAAACACACCCACAATAACGGCTACCACTATGGTAACGCAAATTGTTTTAGATTGTGATAAACGCATTATGAAAATTAAAATAATTAACTACATTATTCCGAAGTTACATGAATATAATGGGGTTTAAGTTAGAATGCATTAATGTACGATTGTACTAAAACAGCAAGCTGCCCATACAAATACGACATTTAATTCTTGGACTAATTTTCTACATTAGCGTGATTTGACGTCGATTCGATCTGTAACTGAAACATCTTTACATTTGTTTTTATATGCCTCAAATACTCGCTCAATAGAGAACTGCGCTTTTATTTTAATGATTTTACATTCATATAATTAACAGTTGTGTCTTGATAAAACTAAACATGTTACAGGATGAGTATCTCGAATTCATTTATGGTTGTTCGTTTTACTAGTGCAGATAACTCCTAAACTGTAGTGAGCTAGGGAGTGATTCACTGAATTTAGCCACTTGTACGTATGTTTGTTTGTTTGTTGCTAACCTCATTGCTGACCTTTCACGACTTATGGAACCCGTAACTTTTAATATAAAATTCAGATAATGTTACACATTGCTCCTCTGTTCTTTTTAGAGTTCATCCTAGTAGTCTGTCTGTGAAGCAATAACAAATTTCATATTGCATCATATAATCAGCTGGTACGATATCATACGAAGAGAAGTGGTATTTTGTACAGTCGTTTAGGATAATGCAAGTGTATTGCTAATCGTATCTGTAGGACGTATGCATCTGTGGATTGTCTAATAGAGACTAGTACGGACATGATGGGCACACATCAACTTAAACATTCAAACGAATGTAAATTGGCACATTGCGTTGTTCCAGGGGCAATTGTAACTCGATTGCTATTTAAACTGTTACCAGTATCTTCATTGACGATGATACATGTAAATTGCGGTGCTGTTTTCTGAATAAAGTAATGTAATTGGTGGCCGATTGCATTTGCGGTCCGTGAAGACAAATTTACATGAGAAAAAAACGTGGATTTTCTTCAATGTCAAACATTAGACACAAGTGATCGATGCGTTCCGTAATAGTTGAATATAAACTCCCTCGTCCTTTTCATTCTGTCTCTCTCCCACTTTGCTCTTTTCACTATTCAGATAGTCTAATGAAGGTATTTACAAGCAAATTTCATCTGCACTTTGAAATGTACAGACTATTAAAATCATCAGTATTATGAATAGAGTAAACGCTTTCACGTTTAAATAAATGCTTGTTATTGTTGATACGATTCATTTGTACACAACTCAAATTGAGCAATAGGGAGAGGAGCTAAACAGTGCGTATGAATGGTTAGCATTTACCAGGGCTACGCAATAGTGTTCTGTAAAACCGTTTACATACTTCTCACTGTTAATGAGACCACAGAGGTCAATTCTCAAGCCAATTACAAGATAATTACGTCTTGTAACAAGCACACAAGAACGCATTGCTCTAATCGAGATAAACGCTAAACGCTAAAAGTAATTGTCTAACTTCCCGTTTCTAATACTTGGGAAATCTCATTGACTAGCCATGACTCACTCAATTTGAGAAATGAATCCAGAACGTGGCAAAACAGATTTCTACGCATGTTAGTTCAGACATTAACGATAGAGGCGACGTTTGGTAACAACAACTCATCGAAACTTGCAACTGCCTTAAGGTAAGGTGGAACGCTTATGTACGTTTGGCATGGAATAGCTTTTTTTCATTCAAAATGCAAACCTTCGCTGAAAGACAGATGAAAGATGGAAAATGGGATAACAGTAGTAGTTTATTGACAGAGTATTCTGTTTCCGAAAACTGAAGTAACTAAGTCCTTGGGTGGGTACATCGTTTTATGACTAATGGCTTCAGAATAGCATAGTGTATCCATTTACAATACCATCGTGAGTCTCACATTGGTTTACGGAGTTGTTTAATTCGTAAAAACTTACATTGTATTATCTGGTTACAAGTCTTTATATAATACCGTTCCGTGGCGGCACATTTAACTTTTAAATGACTGATTAGTTTTGAATTGGATTACAGTCTCACTGGGCATCAACACCAAACACGTTTATCGGATATAATTAAATATTGTAAAAATCCTACGTTAAATGTAAACGCTATGTTAAAATGTGACAGGCTTAGTTGTACTTTTCCGATGATTGCTTGTTTCATATGCACGCGCAGGCGTGTGATTAGCGGGGTGTTCTGAGCAGCATCTCGGACATAGTGATCCGCGGGCAATGACCTCGAATGATGACCTCTGTTGAACATTTGAACAGTAATCTTCTTATGTACTCTGATGATATTAAAACAAAAGTTAATAATGACTCTCAGCTTTAAAGCATATATATACCTTTTCAATGATATCACGTTTCTGGGGTGAAAAGTTCATCTTACGTAGAATACGAAAACGTAGATGGAAGAATTGTTTCTCTCACACAAAAAAGTAGGTTATTTGAAATTTGTACATGTGTGCAAATCGGTGCGATTTATCGTCAGGAATTCTTCATTTAGTAATATCTTATGTTTTGTATAATAGGTAATTTGTTTTTCTTCTTGCAAAACAGGAAATTGTTCAATCCTCAAATGGCACCTTTATATTAAGACGTGTTTAAAAAAATCATATTACTTCAAGGTATAGTACAATGCAACAAACTTCAAATTGTCCGTGATCTAGGAGACCGAAGTTATTTTAAGATATTTAAATTGTTCCTACGTGTACGCGTGTTCTTTTTCTTGGCTTTCTGAGGTTCTTCTCTGCAAAGCTGCCACGTAGAATTCAACAATGCCGGAGGCATATGTCTGCCTTTTCACGCACGCCTACACGTCCACATAAATTTTCTATTAACTAAATTGTGTGTGAATATTTGTCACTTATATATCCGTAGAAAATCGAAATATTCTCTTAATTGGGTTTTTTAAGGTAATTCCTTTACATTTCCCAGGAAAAACATGGGAAACCGGATCTAACATAGTCCACACATAGATGAATGCTATCTGTTAATCCCTTCACCATCTTTGCGTGTTCTAATATGCCTCATTAGGTCCTAGACAGATAGACAGGATAATTAATCTTTCAAGTCGTTTGAAATATAATAATATACTTTGAACGTCTCGGAATTTCACATTATTAAGACCCAATCCGGCACGATTAATGCAACTGCGGATTTGATGCGACCTCAATCAGTTATAATAACACACTGATGTCACAGCCGATTTACTTATTACAGTTATTATGACGGCACAGGGCTGATCGCGTTATATAATTATTTGAGTTTCAAATGAGGTATATTTGTTTATTCCCTTAGTTAAGATGTCGATTGGAAATATTTAGCGAGCCGGAGTCTATGCAAATTGGTTAACATGATCGGGTAAACTAGTTCAAAATCAGTTGCTAATATATTTTATCAAATACTTGATTAAATATTTCACAGTGCGCTATGAAGTAGCCCATTCACATGCTTCTAAATGTGTTTGATTTGATGTTATACACCGTAGTATAACTAACACGAATGTTTACTCCGTATGTCGAATACCTTAATTATTTCATTTATATGTTATGGCATATATTACCATGGTTTGGCGTAATTGAACAGTACCATTGTGACATTTCTTCAGGTGAAATGAATGGCACATGTAAAAGTCAAAACATATGTAACACGCGAGTTATGTATTAGCTGATTTGATATTGATTAGTTAATGTAAAACCGTATGGTGGAAGCCATTCACTGCTTTCTAATAATTGATTATAGTTCTTCCGTCTACCTGTCACATGTCATTGTGGCGGTGGCGTATGGTTACTTGAATACGAACACAATGTATTCACCGCTCATCTTTGAAAATTCATTCACGTGTATCTGTCAGCGTGATGACATTTTATCGAATATTTTGTTGCGGTTGACTCTTTACACTATCCTTAACGAAGCAGGCATCTTGTCGGCGAAAGACTGTGATATATGATCGGCGCAACACACTTTATAATATTAACCTCGGGGATATTATCCTCACGCACGTTCCGTTAATGTAAAGATGTTACGTTTCAGCATCCATCGCTGGGAGCGTCTTTCGTGTAATAATAGCAGTGGGGAGTGGAGTAGACCAAACTGATAGTTAGCGCTCTGCTTTAGGTAGGCTGTGAGTGGTGTAAATTGTTGGGGCACTGTTGAATAAGCTAGTTCATTCATTAAACATTTAGCAGTTACGCAGTAGGGCTTGTACTTAGCCCTGACTAACAACCCACTCATTAAGAAAACGTCAGGTGTCGTTTCTACACTTATTTCATGCCAGCTCCCGTGGCGCTGTTACGAGATTGTGTTTGTCACCGGCAATTAGGAGCATACAGTACTACTGACAGTCTTCCACAGGTCTGTCCCAATCTATTTAAAATTCAGCATGTTTCGGAGTGTTTTTAAATTTAAGTTTGTGACAATTAATATGCCCTTGTGTGAATGTCACTAAGTAATGGACGATCCACGGTCCAGTTTATTACGTAATGCTGTATTTTTCACAGTATTTACATGGATGCACAGCCAATGTTAAAACACGTTACACTTGTATGTTGTTGTGGACCGTTGTTAAAGATTATTGGAATTAAATTCAATAATGATATAATTCAATTCACGTTTGGAATATATATATGTATATATATACATATACATATAATTGCTTTATTTTTCAATTATCACAGCCTGCATAACCTCGTTTTGGGTTCAATTGAGGTCATTATGTGGAATCCGCATACGAAGTAAATATAAATGGGTTGCTATGACATATGTTCTGTTTTGTCACCATAACGTGGCAGCGATGTACATCAATCTTCATCACCAGCTTCCATCAATAAATCTATTTTGTAGGATAGTAAGATGCCACTATTGATTGGAATACAGAGATAGGAGACATTGATTGTATGTATTGCTTTTGACAGCCACTTAGTCGACTATAATACCTCGCATATCGGTATACAGTGCATGAAAAACATTTAATACTCCCCCGCGGAAAAATCATAAATCTTGTGGATATTCCAGATTTGGGGAGCGATAAACGTTAAATTTGATTTAATTGAATACAAACATCTGTGTTATAATGACACTACCTATAGATGGTGATAAACCTTTAATATATTATTGCCTCAATAATCACAATAATACTCAAATGCATTTCTTATCGTATATCATAACAGGACTACAACTGAAAATAATGTCACTTTCATTAATTGAATACTTATATATATACCGCAAGTAGGAAGTACACTAGCATTGAATATTGAATTTTCTTTCCACGGCTATTGTGAAAACCGATATACAGTAAGACACTACACATAGCCGAACATGAACTTGAATACTGTACACCATTTACCAAAAACATAGTGCAATCGATACCCATTGATCCATATTGCACGTTGAGAATTGTTAAGGCAGAGAATACACTATCTATTAATAAATTCTATCGAATTACTCGAGTCGTTGACAGTGTCAAGGCGTCATTCACCAATTTCGTTTTAGTATGTTGGGCTAGTGTACATGCAATACTGACTATATCTGTCATCACATATTTATTATGAATGATATAATGTAGAATGATTGCATGTGTAGTACAACAAATACTAAATATGACAGTTAAGTTGAAAACTATTAAAATTTGCCCGGAATTATCACACCAATATTTGTACGATAAATACAGGTTGGAATAGTTACAATGCATCACCATTGGCTGGGAAGTATACTGCCGTTATTATTGACGTGTGTATATAATTCCTCGAGTTGTAGGGGGTCATCAGTGTATGATTCGTTTGTGCTTTATAATACAAAAGAAAATGCATTTATACTGATGCAGCATGTGTTCTTACCGGTACATGGACCTTCATTATTTTCTCAACGGGGCGTGTTTGGAGAATATATTCCAGAACAGAACGTAGTTCATAAAAATCGAGTTAATTGATGTAAACAGTGTGAGCGAGAGAGGCTGGTAAAAAAAGCTAGAGATCAAGAGACATAAATTCACAGTCAATTACCAAATCATTACGTGTAAGTCTTTGACAGCTCCACCGTGTCTTAAGGCTGCCGACGAATTAGTAAAAGCCAAAGAAAGAAAAAAAGAGAAATGTTCAATATGTGTGTAACCTCCGAGGAGAATTTAGGGAGGTAGTAACAGATGTAAAAAATCTCACATTTGAAGATATACCTATCAGGTGAACACGCTTTTAAACATGCTGTGCGTTTTAGTAATTGTATAAATGCTACACGACAATACTTTCATGCTTGTGTTTACATTGTGAAATGCGGACATGTAAACATATAAAACATGCATTATATGATTTGTACATTTACAGCGTTTTAGAGATCCCAGACCAACACGATTCTAATATAGAAAATATCTAGGAATGTTCAGTAACTCTAATTAATAATTACAGGCACATGAGAAACGTATAAACACACAACAAGCACGGCAAATGCGTCACGCCACTATAACCAGCAGCTTCCAGTTACGCTATAAATCACTGAATATAGCTTTCGACAGGAAAAGCATATTTACCTCAAATTATGACTTGATTGATGAATTATGAGTAATTGATGAATTATACTTTCAGCACGACTTGCTAACATTTACTTGCAAATAGTTGGATTATTCGAGATTTTATTGAACAAGGAGTGACCCTAATCGATGGCACGTGCTAATTCAATGCTCCAAAGATTCTTGTGTCAATAATAATAATAATAATAATAATAATAATAATAATAATAATAATAATAATAATAATAATAATAATAATAATAATAATAATAATAATAATAATATTAATATATAATTTATTAATACAATTAATACTGATTAAAAAGATTATAAAATGTGTTCATGTTTACGAATGTACCAAAGAGTAATGAAATACTATACACAAATTAAATATTCTGTAATATTGCAACTGATTTTTTTTCTAAATATGATACATATGAATAGCGAGGACTGTAATTCTGTTTTAGAAAAGGACTAACGTCAGGTCTGAGGTATGGTCATGTACGTCTCATCAATAATAGTATAATTGTCTAATCAATCGTAACAATCTTATAGTATAATGATCAATAGTCAAAGTTATATTTCTTTCGGGTTTATATTACTTTCAGTTTTAAAAATAGACATTCAAAATTGGAAAACGACAAATAAGAAAAACATCAATCTACCAAATAGAAGTTTGAATGTTTCAATCAATAGTCTAAATTTCAGTCTTCTTAGTATTCATATCGAGGCTCTGTTTATTGTGCGTCGTAGTGGTATTTGCCGTTAATACCGTACATAGAAACATCGACTCTTATTTAAAATACGACAGACTGCTCATGAATTCTCCGAGATTGAATGTACAGTGTACCATTATTAATTTTCCAAACCGCGTTGACGATGATGTAAATATTGTGATGCATTTTGCCCTTTTTTAACGGAATGTTTAAACAAAGTGTGTGAACATGAATCCGTGACTACGATACTGCCGCGTGTGATAATTGGCGTGCACTCGTAGATGCTGGCAGTCAACTCAAATACTGTTAGAGGCCACTTCGACGCTGCGTCTGGTAATTGGCAGAATAACTTAGTTGCGTGCGCTATAAACCATCTGCAATTCTTGCAACACAAAGCTAAAGTGAATAAAAGTCGCACCGAGCCAAATCTGAACGGAAAACATTTATACAACTCCTCGTAAATGTTACAGATTGATTTACTTAAGTACTGAAACCGTGTTTGTTTAAAAAAAAAACGTTCACACAATGACCATCCAACACGTTTGAGTTATCGCTTTTACCGTCAAGGAATAGTGGAATTAGTAAACTCTCTAAATATGTTTATAGTTACTTGTAGGCATTTGAGTGTTGGAAAGATGGCGAATACTATATATTTTATGCCATGTATTGAAATGTCCACTAAGTTAGTGGAATATCGTTATCGTAATGGAGCAGCATTAAACGTTAACTCGATAAAAGCATTGCGTGTTTGAAAAAGGCGATTAATAGGTCTTGTGATTTATATGTTTATATTCTAGTCACGAGCGTAGTACGTAATGTTATTTATTTCCCGAGCTTCAGTTTGTTATTCAATCGTAATGGCGTTTTCCTGATTACAGTACATGGGATATAATGATTGGGAAATGTTAGTTCTTTTGTGAAAGGGTTTTTTGCAAGAAATATTTCATTTCCCGGTCGCAGCTGCCGATATTACTTGATGTAAAAGAATTTGACAACATGGAGTATTTTCGTATCTTGGTTTTTAATCAGGTGCATTTAGAGTTCAAGTCGTGAATACAAATTAGCATGATATCCTCAAAATTGCACTGTGCTATTAAAATGCACATATAACATTTATTGTTCGTTTTGCATATTGATTTTCAAGTGTGTGGTTTTAGAGTTTTTTTTTTCGGAAATTTACTATTGACGCCTCCTCTAAAAATTAATTCATAGCTATCTAGCATAATCGAAGGCCCAGCAGTCTCCCAGAGTGGATGCGATTTACGGGGAAAGTACATGAGATTGTATTCTGATAATATTACCTTGCGTCAAATTGTAAATTACTGTATTAAGTATGTGATTCGCAAAATATGATAACACAAATGTACGCTTCTGAATATAAATAATACAGTAATTGTAAAAGCTCTATTATTCGTTACAATACGACCGATTTTACTCGCTTTTTTTCTCGCTCTCTCCAGAGAGTAAACCACTTTAATCACATCCGTTTTGCAAGCAGCTTGATTTGATCGACGCTAACGTGCCTACAATCAATAATCAATATCGCAGCGATGATTGGCGGGAATGGAGTCACGTGACATACATGTAAATGATTCCCATTAATAAATAATGCTTCATTCAATCTGGAACACTCTTCATCATTTGCATGACTGCTTCGGTTGCATAAATATTCGACTGCACTAGTTGTATAAGTAGCAATTCCCCGCAATACGTCCAAACCAGGTGACGCCCAATGACCGAAAGTAACCCGTACGTGTTTGGTCATCTGAGTAAGGATCAACAGAGTGAAATTGTCACATTGAAAAAGACGTTAATTGCAAATGGGCCTTACGTCGCATTTTTTTTTCTTAGCCAGTTGTCTCAATCATGCTAATGATACCCCGTTGTTGTCATTGTGTATCTCCTTGGGATGGGTAATACAGGGTAGTGCATAAGCTTGATATGGCGACACTAGGGATGGATTGTATTGCATAGTCAAACCTCGTAAACTCATTTAAATGTTTTCTAATGAGTCAACAATACTGTCCTTACTCTAAGTGGTATAAATCAGATGTAGATATTGAAACATTACATTGACAGTTCTACTCCCTATAAGTATATAGTGATTATATACAGCTGCAATTACCTTAATAAGAACAGAGCGGTTACAAAATTTTACTACACTGAAGATAAAATTATCAGTATGCTGGAATTTTTGTATTGACAACATTTGTCGAGTTGGGAAGATTTCCGATGGGAACAAATTGTTCTACTTTGCTGGCTGAATTATTCCTTCATTCGTATAAAGTCAAATTTCTACAGAAATTGGTAAAAAAAACAATGATACAAAGGAATCCCTCATTTATGTTGACGAATTTCTTTCCATCAGCAATCCCAAATTTAATGAATATATTCCAATGATAGATTAAGGAGACTACAAAATCGGTTCATTTATGCTTATATAATGTGCTTTGAATTTGACTTTGAGGGCCAGCTTTCTGTCTGATGACAAGAGAGATGGTTGTCAGTCATTTGTTTTGTGTTTAACGAATTGTGGGTGGGTATGTTATTTCCACTTACTTAAGTGTCTGAAATGCCGCTACGGTGTGTATTCATCAACACTTGACGTGTACATGCAATGCATTGCATGAAATGACACACATTCATTTGTAATGACGAAGAAATTATTACGTCACTTCTCAGGCTCACGCAATCGCGAACAAATAACTATATTAAGTGCTAAATACGTAAAATAATGGGTTATTTAATCGATGTGGGGGATTTAACATGTTATCGCAAGAACCGGGAATTGTCAAATCTATCGACCGTCAGGAGAACTGAGATTATTGCACCGGTAATATCCCTAGCAATATCCCTAGTAGACTGGTCATTAATCAATTGTCATCGACTAGCAATAACCGACCGCTCATTATGGCCTGTTATATTAAATGTAGAACATTTGACACAATCAATTTAGAAAACACAACATTGGTACGATCCGAGCACGATTCATTGCAGCAGACAAACTACACTTGTGATCTACATCTTGATCATGATGACGTCATTGCTAAGATTAAAAAAATAGTTCTATGCGTATTATACAACGTATCTATGAGCCCATTGGTGTACGCACACATTGTGTTTGCCGGTCACGTGAGCGCATATATATATCACAGCGCCAAATGACATTACCTTATCCCAAAAGTGGGTCATCGTCTTGCTTGGATCCATTTCTACCTAACCATATGTGTGTTTGATTACCCCAGGTCATGTCTTATTGGCACATCCAATGAAAAGGTTAGGGTTAACGGATGATTGAGATTATGTCGGAATAACATTTATACAAATGACAACGAATTGAAAGCGAAGGGCGAACAAGTACATCCATATTATTCCAGGTTCTTAAAATGTTGATGCTTTAAGATGTAACTCATTTTGACTACTCATTCGTGTGTGTGGCAATGTGCGTAGTAAATGAAATCGGGGCCGCTGTACTTTTGTAATATCATAATACTGTTCATAATATAATACTGATCATAATACTAATCATAATATGCCTTTATTCAAATGTTTTTTTCGACCATCAAATGTTCTTCTTGGAAATAACAATTAATTACGGCTTTTCACCCTTATACTCATTTTATTTTTCAGATTCTAAAATAGATGCTATCTTGGTGCTTCAAAAGTAACACTGCGTACACTCTCTGAATAGACTATACAAGACGCTGCAATCTTCGTGTGTAATTTGTAAGCTGTACTCTCCGTAGCACTATGACTGAAAAAACGATGCTCTCAATACTTGGTCTTCTCACTATGTACATTCGTCATGTTTAAAATAGCAGAGTTTACCCCATCTTACTAAGTTCGCTGGGTTCGGTGAGCATAATATCGGCTAACAGCACATTCGGTACGATGAGCGATGTGTGAAAGAGGTAAAGTGTATGTGCCATCAAGGGATAACTACTCTTGCGTGTGTCTGTGTGTTTTTTGACAACCTACTTGTTAATTGCAACTGACTTTTCAACTAAGCCTTGTGGATACTCCCTCAACCTCTCCTGCGTGACATGAGCCAATTGGAATTTATTGCGAATAGTATAGGCTGCGATCGTTCGTTCGTTCCGCCGATTATTCCTCTTTGAAAGCTGCTGCGCCTGATTCGTTATTGGAGACTCGTCAGTTTTTCGACGTTTGAGCCGATTGCGTGACAGTGTGATTTTTTGTGTTTACCATTATTAAGTGAGTAGGAAGAGTAGCGAAGATGGCATCGGTATTCAACGATATCGTGCTGAACATTACATGGAAAGATGATATCAATGGATATTTTAGCAACCAGAGCTTAAACAATACAGATATCGCCACTGACATAGCATCTATCTGGACGCCAAGCGTCATCCAGCGTGTAGTCACTATTTGTGTGATAATGCTGCTCACTATCGTAGGCAACTCTTTAATTATCACTGTCTTGTCGTGTACTAAAGGCACGCGCAGAAGTAGCCGGGTTAATATTTTCATCCTCAACCTTGCTGTCGGCGATCTATTTGTGTGCTTTGTTACCATGGCAACAGAAATTTTGTTCGTTGCCTTCGGTGAGTGGGTGTTCGGCGAGGTAATGTGCAAGCTGATCGTCTATGGCCAAATAGTGACGCTGGCGAGTACCACTTTCATTCTCACCGTCATGAGTTTTGATCGTTTCCAGGCGATCTGTAGACCACTGAGCTTCAGTGGGTCACTTTCACGTGCCAAAAAAATGCTGATTGGTGCCTGGATCATGGCTTTTATATTCGCTCTGCCACAGCTATTTATTTTTGTCTTAGTTGAAAAATCTCAGGACGACGGCGACGTGAGGTATTATTGCAAGAGCAACGGCTACACCGCGGAGTGGCAGAGAAAAGTGTACTTCACCTGGATGACTTGCTACATACTGGTCATCCCTGCAAGCATCGTGTCATACTGTTACATACGAATTGTATTTGTTGTGTGTTCACAGGGAAAAGACAGTGTAGTCAGTAGTAAGCGTTCTTTCAGGGGGAAACATCGTACAAAGGTGACGGATAATTTTGCTAAATCACGCCACGTCGACATGAAAAAAATTGAACGCAGCAAGATCAAAACAATTAAAATGACCCTTTGTATTATCCTCGCGTTCGTCACGTGCTGGAGTCCTTATTTTATCGTTACCTTGCAGCAAATATACGGCAACGCGGAGGATATCCCCGAAGTCTCGTTCGTGATCGCCGAGACCATGGCACTGGCTAATAGTGCAATCAATCCCATCCTTTACGGCTGTTTCAATTTGAAGATACAGCGAACAGTGATTACAATGTGCTGTCCTGGAAGGATTAAGTACAAGAATACGCTACGCAGCGGTTTTACAACCACTGAGCAGTCGTATATGTCCGAAGACGGTCACTCTAGAAGGGTGAATCTGAGAGGAAGTGACGTCCAGGAGTTAAGCGCTGGCTACACGCCAGTTAGAACCTCGCCGGCCATGGGAGCACGCGGGGGTTTTCCGAAAACAAAATCCGTCGAGCATGTTGACTATCGCGTATCGTGTATGTGACAGTCTCTGTTGCGCTATGGTTATGGCTGAAATACGTCGATTTATCCGCTGTAAATCAGCTTTTTTGTAATTTATTGAAATGTTGATACTTTTACGGTCACGTTCTGACTTCGCATTCCTGTGTGTCCCTATAGGCGTAGTAGTTTGGAGAGGGGTCGGTGTTCTTTTGTGTCACCATTTCACGTCTTATGTCTTTATTCAAGTTCTTCTGAAATACAATTTTGAATATTAAATGTTCTTTAAGAAAATATCAAGTACATTTTATTCTCAGTTTCATACTTGATAACGAACACACCGGAATCACGCACCAGTTCCCAAATAGGTAGCATGATGATGAACAACACAAGAAAAGAAGACAAGCATGAAATATACATGCATGTGAGGTTCCGTGCGCACTTAGCGTTAAACACAATTGTATTTGCACCTCTTGTTTGCCATATGCAGGCAGCATAGACGCTACACTAATACATGTTGGAGTTCTCCCTAAGCAATGGAAGCAAATTGAAGCAAATAACACGTCAGTTTTGGTGTTTGTTATCCGAGTATTAACAAATTTGATACATACGAAAATTATACTCCAACTCGATTTAAAGCCATGTTACGCTTATATAGTTTCGTTTTTATTTACTAAACCAACGAATTTAACTTGGGAATTCGTGATTTCGTGTAAAAACAAATACACACACGTCACCGCTTTAATTATTTGCCGACTGCTTTACTCAACTTTACTCAACAACATCTACCTATATGAACTAGAAATCCCCGGGCTGCGCACAAATATCCGTGCTGTGTGCGACCCGCGGAGTGATCAATACCCTTGTTGTTTAGGCGAATTTTGACATGGTGATTTTTTTACGAACATACAGACTGTAATATTCCTACGTGTTATTCTGAATTGCACAACTATAGCGTGAGTATTATTTTCAACTTATTCGCTCAATTTATAGTTAGAAGACACTTTTAATTAAAATGGTCTTAGCACCATTACATTAACAACAAATTGATGTTATGTGAATGGATAAGCACACGTACAACATATGGTAGTTCCGTCATCGAATTTTTAAGTGACACTTTTCGAATTTAGCTGGTTATGCAAATAAAATGCAAGAAGTAAAGACTAATTTTATGGGTGCACGGAAATTGTATGCTTTCACGCACAATGTTGGTTCTGAACACCACGCGCGTATCGATATATGAAAATATTACCACTGTGCAAAATGTTGTCACACTCAATCGAAATCAAAGTTCACCCGTACGATCCATGTACATTTATGCATTATTTCTAAGAACACACAATTAACCCGACAAGGGACTCGGGATGTTACAATACATGGTCAGAACAGCGGGATGCATATTAATCTCAGAGCATACGGCCAGTAGGCAACGCCAGGCCAATCCGCACGAAATAGTTCATGACATATGCACGTGTTTTATATTAAAAAAATAACCTTGTCATCATCGTAACATAGTTACTAGATATGTATATATATATATCATTATATCTGCAAAACAGTCCTTTTGACTATTATGCGGGATCTTTACTTTTAGTTAATTGTTATGTAAAGAGACGAATATGCCAAATTTCAGAAGCAGTTCCAAATAGGTGTTATTGATATAAAAAAGAAAGACAAGAACATTCTTTGAAATTGCAGATTTATTTAACAGTTATTTGACACTTTCGTCATTCCATACACTGTATATGATGTGAACATATTTATTTGATTTTTGCTTTTATTTTTGAAAATTTATTTTAATTAATGTAGAACACAGTGATTTTTGGCGTGTTAATAAAAATTTAGAAATGTTAAAGATATATCGATTTCGTAAACCATTTCATATGTGAATTTTCCATTGCGCATTGTCTTATTTATGTTGATTTGCCTTATAGGATAAGGGTGCAGTAGTTAAAGCGGGAGAGTCGTCACCTGCGCATGCGTCAGATGGCCATAGTGTGTCATCGTTTACAAACAAGCGTCTACCCATGAGCATTTGCGTGTTTAGCCTGTGTTATGTTGATATCGTCGCTTGGGACTCAATTCCCGCGCGTGCGCCGGTGACGACCCTCCCGCTTAAAGAAAACTGTTTAATTGATCAATATTTAAATCATTATGTGTTCTCAATTATTGTACCATCATCTCGCATGGCTGCATTTGAATTAGCCAGACAATCCTTACGACAAAAGAACAGATTACCGGTAACGTAGTAGTTCCTCTGACATAATCGCGTGTAACGAAAAATACATTATACTGAGAACGCGTAGTTAAATTGGAAAACGAAACTCCATATTTTGACTAGGTCAACACTTTAAAATTTGGCGTTTTGACAAAAAAGAACTATGCAAACATTGTGGTGTCAATGCACCGATATTTCAGCAATATCGTGAACATTCTGAAATACCAATACAGGTTGAATGATACCAGAATAGTCAAAATATTAGTCAATTGCCGGAAACCGTCGCGGTCTTATCTGTTATGACACACTCACATACGATTGGTTCAATCGTCTGGAAACCGCATAGGTCGACCAATCACACATCCTGTATCATTACCGCGATGATTAGTTTATCTGACGTTAGACGTGGAAAAAGTTGTACTGCGCCATTTTATCTCACAGACATCTTTATAAAGTTTACACCTTCACACTTTTGCACGAGTGTGTTCAATCTTAGTTGGTATTTCAGAATGTCTATAATATCACGAAAGCATTGAGGTGCTGGTAACGCACTTTCGCATATTTTAAAAACGGCATATTCTACAATTTTATTCACTCAAATTATGTCGTTTCGTTTCCTAAGTTGTTATAATGTGAACGGAATGGTTAAATATTAATATTAAATATTATTATACATTTGTCACCGTAACACCACAAGTTACAGCGTGCCGTATTTTATGAGGTATTTTCATCCTACCATGTAAGGAAATGCGAATTCCAAATTTGAAAAGATTACGCGCGTAAGCGTCCTCTAATAATAAAAACAAACATGGCGGCCACCAGGGTTTTGATCGGACTCCACACAAAGAAGTTCGCTTATTCTGTTCTAAACATTTTGGATTTCGGCATTCCCATGATGTATCCTTGGAAGGAAAAGATGTATAATAATAAAGTTATTACGAGTGTACCTCAAAGAATGCACTCAGACAACACGTCGACCTCCGCTGCGCGTCGGTTGATACTTCCGCTCTTCTGTCTTCGTGCATACTTTAAGGTATCCTCGTAATAACCTCATATTATCTACAGTAGATTGTATTCGGGTGGCCTTTGTTGCCGTCGAGAAAGCACACCAGATTGAAAATTTGAACATATGATTAACATAATCTTCTCCTGTCATAGCTACGGTATTGAAAAACAAACTACATATACGAGTTCGCTTACTAAAATTTGTAATGCCTGGGCAATCCACTCAAAACAATGTGTAAAAAGAAACAGGAAACTTTAAGACTACATGCACCTCTTTTATCAAGTCCTGGTGGTAAATATGTAACTAACTCTTGATAGCGAATGTAAATGATACTGCGTAAAATGACAGGAAATTAGCTGATTTACTATGAATTTTTAATATAGTTAAAAACAGTCTGTTCAATAGTTTAAATAATTAAAAAAACATTTCTAGATAGTTGAAATGAATTATTGAGTGGAAAGAACAATGTAAATATGTGAAGGGAGATATCATATTACGCATTTAAACACATTTTGTAAACCAAACGATTTGTGCAACTGAATAATAGTACTTTTGGGCGCTTACAGAAACTGTTCCACAAAATCTGTTCAAATCATTGGCATTTAATCTAGACATCATAGCAGATATCATTCTGTGATAGGTTAGTGCATCTAAAGACGGTAATTGAAAGTACAAAATATGAATTGTTTTGTTTTTTCCACAGTTACAGGTGACATGATTCGACTACATACAGATGCTATTGGCTATTGGTGGAAACACTACAGAACATAGTGACATAACGGCATGATTTCTCATGACTTTATATAAAATAAAATACCTGTCAGCTGAAGATAAAGCAGTTATGAAGGGATATGTAGAGAGTCGATTGCAGTATGCAGTGGGAAAAGTAGCGAAGTAGAGAGTCGTCGAGTGGGCTTGGGAATATGAACCAGAAAGCTGTGAAGCTACTTGTCAGAACGGAACGTGAATTGGCTCGAATCATAACACAAGGCAAAAGTAGTAACAAAATGAATTTTTCGTTCGAGTAGAAGACGTTTTTTTCATATTTTGGGATTGTTTCCAGAACGAGAAGGCCTCAACTAGTTTTACTTGGTTTCATATTTCATTTTTGTTAGACAGATAAATAAATAAAATAATACATTCCATACAGAGTCGGATGATATAAAGAAAAACGTGCTTATCAAAGGGCATACATTTTTCTTGTCTATTATGCAATACTGTTTATTTATTACCGTTTGGAAACTCCTGATAAACTATATGCTGCTGCACTGTCAATGAAAGTAGTTTATGCAGGCATTAACTTGATATTTAATTCTTTCGACAGCAGCAACTACCAATTAATTAAAGTTATATACAAGGTGCCAAAGAGGTGATTTATTCATCCGTACACGAATTACACTATATATATATATATATGCTAAACATAGCTGAAAGCTATCCTTTCTCACATGCTGTGAGGATTTGTTAACATGCAGCGATCATCGCATTTCAAAGAACGCACATTGTTATACTACAACTTGTGTAATGAATCATTAAATCAATCATTTTGGCATAAATGATTTAACCATGGTTCTACAAGTCAGTTTTTATCGGTATTGACACGAAAGGTTAATAGTCTAGTATCATCACTATAGTTCAAACAGTTATTGCAGGTTAATACACTTAATGCTTTATTTACAAATGTATAGTATATATACTATATTCAACGATGTGACTTAAAATCGATTCTTGAACCAATTATAATATGTTATTGCCAAACGTTATATACACTAAATATGGCCACAACGAGGATTAAAAAGATTATATTTGATATAAAGCCTTGATTTTGACTTGATGTTTGGGTTAAATAACCAAAATTAGCAGTACTAAAAAAAATAGTTGGATTCTCAACCCTCAAACCTCAAAATAAATTAAAGTTGAACAAAATGTATGAGAAGAATAACAATGAATTTCGAAAAGTCATTGAATCATGTGTATTGCATTCACGCATTGCGCAATAAAGGCCCTAGAGCGTTTACAACACATTTTATTTGAAAAGAGAGCATGCTTTTGACAGTATGTCATACAGGGCTGTTGACAGTCATCGTTGAATGAGATTCTCTAAAAACGATTGAATATTTATAGATGCTTTGAAGTTGCGGATTTTGAATTCAGATAAGGCACCTCTTACACTGGCTCTTCTGGGATATCTCCGCAATAATAAATGTATCGGCCTGCAGCATCGACATTTTATCTCTGATATCACTTTTTTATCTGCGAAGTGCAAGTTAAAAACATTATTTTCCCCCAAAAAACGACAACAATATTCACAATATATTGCATTTTACTACGAATGAACAGATCTGCCACAAATAAATAAACACCTATATCTCCATTCTTAGACTGATATTTACATCCTACTGCATAGATGTGGTGAAATAATATAATATACTATGATATAATACGATATACTTTAAATTATGTCAAAACTATAAGATCATGGCTACCTTCTATCAATGGTTAACACATATCTAAACTCATCAATTCACGGATTAGAATATTCTAATGAATCTCCAGTCTCTTACTCATAATAACTGGTCTAGGGAAACGAACTTTTTCACAAATTATCTAGACCAATTCTACCACCACCATGACAGTATTATATATGTACGTCATGTTTCTTGGCGCCTTCCCCGTTTCATACAGGCAAAATGGAAAAAAAATCAAACATAACATAATTATATAACATTTTACAACTTGTTTACATACTTTTCCTAGTTGCTTTTTAGGCGATGTCTTTAACTGACTCGCTATCTTAAATGACTGTGTCACACAACAAAGTTCGAGAGAAGTTGACTCAAAATAGCACACATATAAGCAAATGGGCCAGATAATATTTCGGGTGTTATTCTGAAAGAACATGCTAGTTATCTGTTTCTTTAAGCATTATCTCCAACCCTTTTCTTTCTGGATGTAAATGTCCGTCAAATGTAGTATAAGGTTACAACTCAACAGTTGAAAATTAGGTATTATTTTCTTCTGCCTTTAATCAGTATACCAAGTCCGTAATGAGCTTATTGCACGCACAAACAGAAAAACTACAGTTTCAGTGGTCTAGTTTCAAATTGGTTCATTCGTATTTGTCCAATACAGTTCAACATGTAATCGTTTATGCGCGTACATCACCATGTAACGAAGTGGATTCAGGTGTTCCTCATGGTTCATTACTCGGGACTTTGCTATTTGTAATGTTGTCTGCATATAACGAACAAGCTCGTTGTACAAAGATGAAAATTAGGAATTAGTGGCGTTCATCCAGTAAAATAATTTCAAATAACATCAATCGATGTATATGTATATGTATAAAATGTATAAAATATATTCATCTTGAGCAGGAAAACACAATGAAACGTGTGTGAGCTGTTTTATCTGGTGACCTGAATTTGCGCATGCTGGCTTCCATTGATGCTAATGCTACCATTGTCAGAAGTATGCTTCTTACAAAGAATATAACTTCTACATTATAATTTTAATAACCATAATCCTATATTTTCGTTCGAATATACACACACAATGTCGTTTCTTCTTTTCAACTATAAACAAGCGTGGCAGAACTTTAATGTAGACAGTTTCCTAATAACTTAACTGCTTATGACTGCACTACTTTTTCCTTTTATTATTCCCCTGTTATTAGTAGGGATCTGAATGTTAATTCACAAAATACTCTTCGACAAATAATATCATTTAGACCCAAATTCAGAGACTCCAAATCAACTGGAGTCATGATTTTAAAATCATTATAAACTCAATTAAAACATATTCCAGACAATGAACTAAACAAGGTATAGCTGAACACTTTATTAGAATGGGTGGAGGCTGTCAAAAGTGAAGTTTATTGTCGACTTCTCAAACTTGAGGTAAAGTTCTACAGACGATAAAAATGCTAAATTTAAAGGCCCCTCCGATCTCTCCATAAGAGATATGTTGTTGTTCCCACAGACGAAGCTGCCATATTAAACAGCTAATTTACATATTGATTATTTCAGCTTGTTCTCCCAAAAAAACTTCTAAGCGGATTTTGATCAAATTTAGTACATGGGTTTCTTTGGGTGCGCACATGATTAGTTTTAGGGTCATATAAATGCATATTAAGTAGGTAAGTTGCATATCATTGCATTTCAGTCTGTATAAGCAAAATCTCAAAAATTTCGCAGAACGGATTTTGATCAAATCTGCTATATATTGGTACTGAATATCTGCTTAACCTCTAATGCCATTGCTTTTCCTATGAAATTTCATTCCCTGGGTGTGTTTTTATCAAACAATTGTACAACTACTTACACGGGAGCTTTGCAGAGATTAATTTTAATGTTTTTTTGTTTTCATGAACTTATGCATTTTCCTATTTTACACTTTTGCATGAATAAATACGGTTGGGTAAGTTATTTTAACTTTATTGATTCTCTTGAATGTCTGTATATAGGACTGTCCTTTATTTAATTCTAAGATTAATGTTGATGTGATTTATACAATTATTTGTCTGTCAGTTTTTAGACTTACCGAGTTTAAAGCATTCCGACCCTCAGGTATACCCTCAATAATTTATGTGAAGTTATTTCTTTCATTAGCATGAATTTGTTAGACGCACTCTTACTTTTGCTTATATTAAACTTTTGTAATTTTGTTTCTATTTGTTGATAAATTTACGTCTTTGTTTTGTACATGTAGTGTGCATTTCTATTAGAGATTGTTTGTAACCTGTAAATGGGACGGACAGGTTTTGAGCAGTTGGACGCCAAATGAACGCCATACTGTATAATACACGGGACAGCTACTCTGCGCCGCGGAAATCCATGGTTTTAACTGCGTGAACCTCGGCACATGAGCCCGGAATCAATCTTGTAGCAGAAGCTACATATACGGGTTATTTAGGAGCTCGAAATAAATCTTGTAGGAGAAACTACATATAGGCTTACTGTTCAACGAGTCAGATCCATGATTTTTGAACGTCAACTTCAATTTCTTCATTGTTTAACACACGTAAAATGCCGTGATAATATAACGTGTAACCACACACACCTATTCATCTCTTTCTTTACTCATAAAAAGACGAGTCTCAAGAGAATTAACGGAACTATTAGTCCAAAAACTGGTCGCAATAATAACAGCATGCTTGCCATGTTTGACGTTGGGTCTATGTATTGATTACATAGTGGTTTGTTCTCCACTAGAACATTCATTTAACGTGACACTGTAACAATAATACAATCACAGTAAACATCAGCACATAGAGACTGTTAATGATAATTGTGATGATAATTACAATATTACAAGAAGTTATATGTATTTTATCTGCAATCTACACATAAAACATCTTGGGAGAATCGCTGGTCGCCAAGGTTACTACATGCAACGACAATTTGTTCAAACCTCCTCCTCGTTCATTGGAATTATGCTGTTCATTCACTTCAGTTTAAGATAGCTAATTAACTGTTATAACAATAACTTTGCGGCTTTACCTCGTTAATTCCGTTGAATCTTCATTCATTTAGCTTAAATTATATGCAAATACAATTGGAATCGTACCAAGTAGACTCATTAATTTCACATATGTACCCGTATATATTTTAGTTTATTAATTTAATTTGTGTTTAATCGAGACAGTGTCTGTGTCAAATCATATATGCGAGAAATAATTCAAATGCATGGCCAAATGCGTAACTAGCTGATAGTATAATTGATATCAGAATCGATTTTTTTACTCTATAATAATTAATGAGGTTTTTTTTCAAGAGGCATAATTAACAGTGAAATAATATGTAAATTACTCTTAATTGGTCTTATTGTAAAAACATGGTATAATATAACTATTACCAACAAATATAGTGTGCCTATAATATACACCATTGGATATACCCTTAATAGAACCACTGCGGTACTAGTTCTGATGAATATCAACGTATCCATGTTTGGATAGCGTTTTTAAATTTCCCAAGACAATTTGTATAGAAGATAAAGTGCATGCTGTAGATATACAAGCAAATCGAAATGATGCGCCCATTGTCGTAACGTGTACGTTCGCATATGCTCAAAATGATTAGTCTTGATGAGCTCAAAACATTTGCCCATAAATGCAAGGTCAGATGCAAGTAGTAATACACATATGCAAAACAACCAGAGTGTCAATTATACTTGAAATCGATACAAACTAGATAATGTACATACCTTTCGACACACGATCCCCAACATCATCGTATTTATATTCGTAGATCGGGAGAGATTAATTGATTTCAATTCATTTATTTGAACGCATAATCAAGTACGATCATTGAATTTGTGTCGAATCGGACGTACATATGAGAAATAACATGAAATATTGGAGCTTCATCTTCAAAGCCTCTCTTTTGGGGTTATTTTGTACACCTTGAATGATGATGATTACCATCAAATTTAGATTACGGGTGTATTAGGCGTAGTTATAAATGACAAGCATAACATTATGTAAAGACACATTTCAGTTGGGACCTACACAAGACTAATTCAAAAACATAACCTTCGTACATAAATCCTTTCAACGATTTTTCCTAGGTTTTGAGCCCAAAGCGTGATGTAATCATAAGGGATGTTTCCATTCTTTACTCTAGATACCTTGTGAGCGGCGTGTGGTATGTCCATGTAATCTTTATTTCAATCCCAGACAATTATTCACATGACGTCACCATCAATGGCTATTCTATAACGAATGTAGATTTGATTGGAAAATGCATTGTACGTGTTAGTTGCTTAATTCGTTGCGGAATCCTAGACAGTTTTGAAGCACGCCTTGTCGGCGTGCGTGCCCCGCGTTCTCAGTTGCGTCATACTGTCTTAATGAAATAAAACGGGAAATCAAATGCATAATGAAAAACTCATCAAAGCGTGAGACAGTATACAAGTTATATACTGCTAATTACTTCAGTAATAAAGTGAAGTGAAAATCGGAAGGAATTTAGCTGTTCGGAATGCTGATAATATATATAATAAACATAGTATTTTAATCTATTGTCTAACATGAATTTTATAAAACCACAATAATTATAAAGTGTTACAGCGCACATCACGAGTTGAGAGTAATATTTTCTTTCTTGGCAGTCATGAAAATGTAGTAACAATATCAGCTAGCGGGACTATCAAAGGAACTTCATTGCAGTTATAATTTACCGACAAAAGGTTTCCAACACGATTGCAAACATACAAAATTTAACAATTACATGATAACGCCACATTCACGCCGCTTACAACTTTGTTCAATGAACGAATGAGCCTAATAATCAGCCGGTTGATTGTCTTCGTAGTTGCCTTAATAGTGATTTGTTAACTCGTCTAGACGTGATTTTGTAGCAATTTCTTTTTTTTCGAACCTTATTTCAATTATTGGCACGAAGGTGTTACTATGACTATTAGAGGTACTCAGTGATACGGTGATGATATTTATTATTACAAAGTCTGTGTAAATACGTGCATAATGTATTCAAATTTGTAGTTATTCTTGTACGCCCATATACCTGGCAGACATCCAATATGTCGTCGCTACTTAATAACTTCATCAATTCGCGTTAAACTCGCCCCAGGTTTTTTGCCTAATACGCGCATCCCACAGTCTGGGGGTACGCGCAACCCACAGTCTGGGGACTGAGTTTATTTCTACATAGTTGATTACTCACACCATTCCTTCATATAATAAGATATTTTGCGATGCCATCTTCACTTAATTGGCATTTTGTTACCATGGCAACTGGTTACCACCGGAATCTATGTCGCACTAAAAGACTTTTAAGTCTTTGTTTCAATTCATTGAATCCATTATCTATTTCTGCATACAGAATGCATTTAAGTAATGACTTTGGATATCAGGTTAGCCTCGATGCGTGCAGCGTGTGTATCTCAGTAAAAGCAAAGCAGAACTCCATTTCACGTAGTATTGGAGAATAACCTTCTTATTCCAAATTAGCACGAATATATATAGAATGTTCCGAGCATTTCAGGGGGATTTTTTTCTCATCCTATTATGGGGATTTTTTGCTACACCTCTTGTCATTAAAAAATATAAAAGGAAATATCAATATATATACCATATATCTGATATACATAGTAAAGTATTCCTATTAGCGCTATTCAGTCGACAAATTAACTCGCAGCGTGTATTCACATTTTGCCGTGTATTTATTCGAAGATAACGCATTTTGGAACCAGATTTCAGGATTCATAAGCTGTAAATTGGGTGTCACAAAATGTCAAAGTAAACAATTACTGTTGACAGCAAAGACAGCAACAATATTCATTTTTTACATATCCAACACAGATTACAACGTCAAACTATAATTGGATCGAAAATCCTGTGAATCCATCTGAAGATGTTCCGCCTGGTAAACCATAGTGATTACGTCAATAACACGCGCAGATGCTAATAATAACCTGGTACTGCTAATTGACATGGGATGTGCGACTAACTGTTTTGAATATTTAAATATTAAAATCCATTTCAATTCAAATTGGTGTACCAAACAACTCACACGTGACATTATTGTCGGTTGTTATTTTTTATCTCCCTATCAAATGGCAATTTTAATGCGCAATCCTGGCGTTAACCAGCCTGTGTCGAACACAAGCACCTGTAAACCTTAACCAAGGTTCCCCAAAAGTCGCATTCGTTAGTGAATGAATCTCGACCAGTGGAATTGGCCTTCCCATTGAGTCTGTGGCACACTCACCCAGAGTAGGGATCGACCCTTTGATGTTCAGCCTAAGGTAGGATTTGAACTTGGGCCTACCGATCATCTGATGCGACAACCACTATGCTACCAGTGACCGGTCATTGTCGGTTATGCTATTTCGACTCTAATTAAACAAATAATCTACATTGGTGTGCGCTAGAACTGCAAGTAACAAAGTGGTTTGCTTGCTCTTGGATGAACAAATCTACAAATCCTGATGACGCGCAAAAACTACTAATATTAATCGATTACATTGTCTGACTTTCTTCGAATCGGTGTGTGTTATGTCTAGGTACTACTTTATATGGGTGTCGACTAATGTTAGTTCTTTCATTTAGAGTTATCAACGTCATCTATGTTAATATTAATCATCGATTACATAATCTCTGACTATGTTGGCTCATATCATAACAATTACAAACGATGTCACTATGCAACTGCAGTGATTTTTGCTGTAAACACGCTTTCGACAAATTAAACCATCTGGAAACATGGCCGTTCATAATGATCCATTTCAGCAGCCGGTGACGAAATTGATAGACATTGTAAACGAATGTACAACGCTGAGATACATGCACAAATTTCGTAGCGACGGAGAAATGAACGCAATCTAAGGACAAATAACTAGCTTGCGGTCATCACATTTCATTTATGAGGCTTGCAATATATATACGAGTTAAAGTATAGATTCTGTTAGATAATCAGTTTCAATTTGTGTATGTAACAACCATTGCAATTACATACGCACCAGCAAAATTCTTTCTATGTGATCGGTTATGCAAATTAACCATTATCGCGGAACATGCTAATCTAGCTTTCGCAATTGTTGTTGTTTATATCATGTGAAACGTGTACTGTGTTTAGTTGCATGGGTTTATATGCCTGTTTTCATATTACAGATGAAGATAAAAGTCATATATTGAATTACGATCAATATTTCACACATCGGATGACATTGGTCGAGAACATACAGATTAAAAATCTTTAATGTAGTGTTAAAATTTGAGATAAAAACAACAACATCTGTAAGAGCTAATTAGGTTTCAATCGCACTAACCAACAAGAAAAAGAACGGAGATAATGACTGTTTTATTAAAGTGACTACATGAAAGTGATTATCGTTCACAAAAATGGCTATCGCAAATGAAAGCAAAATTGCTACAAACTTTCGTGAAATCTGTCACGGCGTCGTGGTATCATTGCCATGGAAGGGAAGGGTATAATGGATTACGTAATGGATTACGTAACCCTGATAACATAGTCATACAGCTTTGTAAACATGGCGATCACCACGAGTGGTTTTGTGTTTTTAGCGTCAAGTCCATATTATCTTACTTCAAACAAATACTTGTATGACACACTGTCAACACAATGCTCTATGTCCGCCGAACGTTGGTATCGTTTGTCGAACTTGAAAGTGTCAAGGTTCTCTCCAAATAACGTTGTATTTTCCACATAACTAAACAGCGTGTGAGTAGATCAGTGACCGTACTGTGTTTATATATTGTTCTTTGTAGAGACAAACAAATTTGCATGGTGACGAGTCCCGCATCGACTGTCAGGTGAATCGTGAATTCTCTATTCCGTTGTTGCATGCATACGTTGCTCCCTTCGTTCAATATAATTAAATAGTGAAATTGAAGAACATCTTGTATAATGGTCTTTTTTATTGCTTCTGATTCATCAAACTACCACATGTCTTTCTACGTTACGCCACTGTTGATTATGTTCTCATCGGCGAATAGCATACATTGTTCATAGTTGAACGTGTTTTTTTTAATTGAAAAACCAAGTTTTGTTAACTGCAGTTATACAATTTACTGATAGTTAAAGTACGGTTGTGAGGACGCTAACGGCTTGTTTGGGGGTCGAGGTTCTAGAATCGAGATCCCAAACAGGCCGCTAATCACCGTTAGCGTCCGAGTTATTATTGCGAGTTTGGCAAGTTTTAGGTGTTTTTGCAGCCCTATCACGGATTTAGTGTTGTCACACTGTATGTGGGTTACGTAACTCCCTTTGTACATAGGGACAATAGGCAAAAAATGGGCCAACGACTAGTCGTAATCGCTCCCGATTCATGTACATATCATAGTGAAATACATATTGATTTCAACCACAGATCACCTATTTAGCTCATTCAGTAAAGACCATGCATTCACATAGATAGTCTATCTGCGAATCGTATCATTTTTTAATATTGTGCTCTTCACATGAATCATGTTAGAACAGACTAGTTCTAAACAACATTTCTTTCTTAGTAAACGGATATTGTTGAGAACAAAAAGAAACTAGTAAACGTGTATTGTATGAAAAGAGTACTTTTCTCGTAAATGCTACACAAATTACACAAACGATAATCTGTCGAAATTATATGTGATAAAGATTCGAGTTATAAGTATCGTCTAAACGCAAATTTCACTGCATTGTCACGTGCCATAATAACCTAAAGTTTCAAGCGTTTATGTTTAAATGCTAAGAATATTCAAGCTCCATAATAGGGTTCATAAATTATCAAGCATCTAATGAATTTCGCAGCTCGAAATGTTTAGCTGTAAGTTAAAACTACGTTCAATACATTATCCATTTTACTTGCTACAAACTACATGATACATATGAAAATCAACTTTCCGTCATACTTCATGATACAAAGAAGCTGATTTTGTTCTTAAAATTGTTATTTGCCTCATATTGACAGTATTACTGAACATGTGCCGTACAATATATATTTATTATACTACGCTGATTGCTTATGGTAGAGAGCATACTCTATCACAGCGGGTAACCACTAGCATAGTTTGTTGCTTTTCAGATAAATCTGAAAAATGAGTATGAATACATGTGCGCAATGTATGCTATGGAATGTTTGCATCGCCTGAAAAGGCACTATAGTACATGAGTGGCAGAAAACAGAAAACACGGGAGACTGAATTTCTTTGAAATAAGCATATGAGTGGCAAGTCATGGACACCTATTTCCGGTTGACAATTATTTTGATATTCATTTATATGATAATATATAATGATATGTATCATTAACTTATTAATGATATTAACTTTTCAATTAAATTAGACCTGGACGTTCTAAAACAACTGAGAATAAGAGAAGATTGTTAGAAAAGAAGAACTGAGTTAAATAAGAGTAAAAAATGTTTTATAATTAGGCAATTATATTTCAATCGTAGACACGTGACCCTAATTATACATCACGTATGGTGTACATGTATCGAAAGCGTTACGTCATCGACGCGTCTGTTCCTGCCGCTCGCCGGGCATTCGTTTGTTTCGTAAATTGAAGTAACTAAAACCATTGTTGACGTTTTTTGCTTTATATATATATATATATCTATATATTTGAATACAAATTCTAGAAGGTGTACTACACGGAGGGCGATTTCTTCCCTCCGAAATTAATTAGAATATCTGTTTACAAAAATCCACGTTTAATTAATTATATACCGCAATAACAGCTAACCCGAGGAATGTTTTCAAAATTACCATAATACTCGGTATAAGGATTTTTTTCTCAAGAATATTAGCACAGTTGACGGTAAAGATAATACACTCAATTATTATCTGTCCCAAAGATGTCTTATATCCGCTGTCAAATACACTCGCTTGCCGTTTATAACTTCTGAATACAAACTTGTGAATCAAAGAGCATATACGTAAAGAAAGTAAAGAAATTCCAGACCTAATGATTTAATTTCAGAATGCGGATAAACGCCATTTACAAAAACCATGCATTTTAATATGTTTCAAAATGGTTTATGCACGTATACAGCTTTGTCTAATCTTTTGTCGGTTATATTCAGTGTATCCGTGAATTTTATTTTGGAATCAGTCAAATCCTCATTTACATAAATCGTGTATTGTAATATGTTTCAAAAAGGTCTATACATGAATGGCGACAGAAAACTACCAACAAATTTGTATGATTAAGGTTTGTTTTCCGCGCAATGTGCTTATCCTTTATAAGCTAATTTCCATAATTTCGAACAACGTGCAAGAAATGGCGCCAATGTTTATGGAAAACCCCATCAAAAGTGTGAGAGTGTGTACGACATCGCCTAACAGTCTAGAATCTTAGAAGAACTGAAACTGTTGAAACCTATCAACGTGTGTCTGCGTCGCATACACTATTTAAATCAACACTATTCTCTTAGCAAACGAACCACTTATGTATGCATATTTAATAAGAACATAATTGAAAACTATTTATTTAACAAATGGAATACAGTGCGTCATCGGACAGCTGTAACATTTTTGACAGATCAATAATGCCAAAGGTATTTTCATTTCTGTTGATTGCACCCAAGACTGTGTGAACAGAGTATGTGTTCTCCTACTTCCGCCATTTATAAATATATTATGTATAAGGTACAAAACCTGGCATATAATGCTTTAATACTAATCTTGCCAACATACATTTAAGCATTTAAAATAACGTCATGTAGAGCATTTTAGGTACGTATTGATAAATCAATTCACAGATACAATCATTATACAAGTGTATGATGTTTAAACTCTGCCTACAAGCAGCCAAAAGTTCAAGGGCTAAATTTTATGCAGTTTAAGTTTCACAAGACAACTGTAATGGGTTTATATTTTTGGTGAATATTTCAGAAAAATTTAGCAGTATTGCGTATATGTTAACTAGTTTTTCTTGTGAACATTGATATGAATGGTCTTTGAAAACCCTGTCCACGCTTAGGTGAATTGAAACCTCAAATACATTCTATGAGAAATGGACTCGATTTACAGGCAATTCATACGTACACTCACACATCAGGGGGACTCAACTTTCTGACTAAGCTCTTTTTTCAGGTGAGCATTGCAATTCAAGATAATTAATGTGATAATATTAAATCAATATTTATGTGGTTTCGTATGTCTAGCCTGGGGACACAGGCATGTGTATTCACTCTCATTACTCGCTATTGGTATATACATATTTTTCATTATCGACACTAATTTAGGCTAATTTAATGTAAAATACGTTTTCCTGTTTGAACACCAAATAACCGCAAGGGATGGAATAAGCGTGATTTGAGATTCTGTAAATAAAACTGATTGTGAGAATATCGCTTTATATGCAAGTTGATGAGCAGAAAATCCGCAGATGCCGGGTTGCCATGGAAATATAAATATGTTGCGACTTCAACTAACCACGTGTACATTAATATAACAAGATTATAGCAATGTATTAATAATGGGAATATACGCGCAGTATGTAGGGCGTATGTAACTACAATCAATGCTGTCATTGAAATACCCACCTCCTGCTAGTGAAAGACAGTGGTTTGCAATAATCATTCTGATTCGCGGATTCTGCTTGAACAGAAACGAAGAACAGAAATGCTAAGGTATAACAATGCTGGCAGATTAAACCAATTCAAAATCTAAATTGGGGAAAATGTAATTTCCCAAAGGTAACAGACGTTTACGGAGATGTACGATTGACAAAGTAGGCTAGTAACTATGAATTCAAAGTGTAATCCTATCTCTAGATCAATCACAATGAGGATAAATAAAACATTAATTATATCCATTTAGCCGCTTTATATCTTTCTCTTATAGTCATGGAATAATATATTCCTAAACGTATTCCATTACGTGGCATGTTTTCTTTTATTCCTAGCTATCAATCAAGTTCACTGTAAGTTCAACATTTTTTTTAATATTCTCTGTAAATTTAGTACATCTTATCAGCGATGTTTTACTATTTGCAGTCATAGGTATAATCGCTTTATATATTGAGAATACATATTTATGTGCGCCAGTCGTTTCATTGAAACATCTGTTCCCATGCATTGTGAAACAAAACTACCTTATTTATGCATTCCCCGTCACAGTGTAATAATTTTAAATAGTTAGTCAATCTGTAACAAATGGATGCAGATCTAATTTTTGCGGGCAGCTGATCAATGAACCTTAGAGGCAAATGTCCGTCGAGGTCTCGTTGAGAGCGAGAAGGGTACGAGACTTAGTTTCGCCCCTCAAACAATGTTCCATTTTCTCTCGTCGTCGCTTTCACTGTTCCACTGATATATGTAACTATAGAGCGAAGCAATAAATCACCAAGTCGGGTGTACTACGAGATTTTGTTCAATCAACGACATATACACACGAGCATCGGTGAGTGTATGTATTGTGCAAAATCTAGTATACATCGAGTGATGGAGTAAATTTGTACCCTTATATCGTTTGTATATGTAAAATCGTCAAGTTTATGTTCGGAGAATAAAGCCATTGCAGACGGCAATATTTTGTTGGCGCTCTTTGCGCAATCATGGAAAAAAATATTTTTCTCATGCAACTCACTTGAGCCCAAAATACGCATTTGTCCGGTCCACAAAATAGTATTTTTGCCGATTTTAGTTGACTGCAGGATTTACCCCTAATTTGTGTAATTCACGTTTTGGGCCGGCTTCAGGAAAAATCGTGGTTTACGGTGTATTTCACCACGTCTTGCATAATTAAAAAGACGCTCTCGTCCGATCAGAACGACGTGTTCGGGCAATTAAATTGTTGGTCAAATAAAGTTTAGAGCAGAAAATACGACGATGCGTATTTGGGAGGGAATAATCATGTTCATAAATTTCACGTCATAAACAAGATTTCGACGGTTATTTACGTCTGAGGTTTGATTTGTGGATGATTACCTATGAAATATATGGTTTATCATACTCACTACAATCGTATGCAAAATCGATTCTATTTGCGCATGCGCTCGTCTCACTCTAAATTGTGTGCCAGGTCACCGTTCATTGAAGATTGATGTTTACACTGAAGAGTGAGTGAGTAGTGTATTGTTTAGACCATGCTATTGTATGTTTCAGAGAGTGAATAGGCAATTCGCGATACAAACTGTATCGATGCTAGATCCGCCACGTTTAGAATGTTAACGAACGAAAGACGTTGCAGTAGTGTCTTGCAAGTTGGCTTTAAGAAATGAAAAGTATTTGGCTAATCGATGTAAATTTTCAAAGAATTGAGAGAGAATATATATAATTTAAATGTTTATTCACCCACTAACTATTACGTAGGTACAATAATCGGACAAGCATAAAGAAATAAATACTGAAACTTATATGATTAATGATGATAAATGGAACTTAACGCTAAGATATTACGAGTGACAGAACAATAGATAATTAGGCCGCAATGACAAAAACTAAACAAGCCAATAATTTGGAGCTTGCGTAAAATACTGAGATCTGGTCGATGCAGTTCAAAATTGCTCAATGTGCACGTTTTGCATTTGTTGCAGTCGATTATTGTGAGGATGATCAAGGGTTTGGGGATAATCATTAATATTATGTGTTAAATAAATGTATATCAAATCGTGGTATTTTGATTGTTTAAAATAAATGTGCCGAACGGTCCGAAACAGCACGCATGATTTATTGATAACAATGCTATTCAAATGTGAGTGATACGTGTTTTCCCATACTACTAAATAAAGCATTTCTGCCATTCCGCCCCAGATTTTAGTTATACATAGACTGCTACTTTCCGTCTGAGTACAATGAACATAAATATATAACGGGATCATGATGTGATTTTGTTCAGGTCGATTACAAATGCTGCTCTAGAGCCAGTTTTATGTCCTAATCCAATATGGCAAAGTCATTTCATTTTTGAAGTAACGGGAACATGACTTGATAATATATTATTTTAGGTGATTACGCAATTAATCTAATTAGATTGGCTTTCACCCTACTTCCAATTATGTGACAAAAATAAGATGGTGCAATTGGTGCCCAAGGCGGTTAGCTGAAATTTCAGAAGGGAATTCTTATATAAATGTTTAGAAATAATAATATTAATACGTATAAAAATGGTAGACACTAGCAGAAATCTGCAAACGAACAATATCACCACGCGTTGTGTTAACTATTTGACGCAATAGGTGTATACAATGTGCGTTACGTACGTATGGCTGAAATGTACATTACACAAGAGAGCAAACATTTCACAAACATAGTATTGCTTTCAAGAACGTTTGAGAATTGACATAGTGTACACTCCGCTTCGCAATGTTAAATTATGCATAATTAAGGTCACTGCAGTATATTGTATTTTGAGAATTTGTCAATGACTCGGTTATGTGTGTTCAATTATTCTGTCTAATTATTGATTTATTTGTATGGACTTTGCGTGATGCATGGTTCATGTGTAAGTACAAACATAGCCAAGGCGATGGAACTGCTACACCTCTTCAGGCGAGTCGGCTAGTTGCGTGAACAGAACAAAGCACGTGTGTGAAAAACAACCTGTGTGATTTATTACTTTCATTTTATATTTAATAGACTGACAGAACTTACCACTCGTGGGGAGTTACTGTTTGTATCGAGAGTTTGTATTGCAGCGATACGAGAATTTCATTTTGTAAAAATAATTATCACCTGTTCGTATAGCTAGTTGAATTTTTTGGCGCCATAGACTGTGTTATCCAGTCATCTTCGATTTGTGGATAATATCAGCTCATGACGTCACTCGTCACAACGGTGACTATGCAAATTGCGTCAAACACCGACTTTAAAGTAAATTCACTGTGAGACTTAGAAATAGTTCTATACCAAAATAAATGTTTTTGTAAGAAAAAAAATGTTTTTTTGCTGCATTTTTTTTCATAAAAAAAGTAGTGTACAGCAAAACATTAATTAACACTATTGTCTTTAATTCAAAGTCGTTTTAGCTGTACAGTAATATTTTTAGATTGTTACGATTCAAACCATTCTTTTAAACAGTGTTTCTCGTTTCCAGTTCACGAGAGTCTAATACATACTTAATGTACATTTGTCTATGCATTAAGGTATATTAAGATCATTAAAAATAAAATTCGTTGTCATCCTAAGCTGCAAGGCTATTTTTTTGATTTACTTGTTTTTTGGAACCAAATTTATAACGTGTCAGTGCTTGATTTCCGTAATGGTTTCCTAATAAATTTATTTTCTCCTAGCATGCATTTTGTCTAATAATATACACAGTATATACACATTTTTGTCTATGAATAAAGTGTTTCTGTCAAACTATTCTGAAAAAAAAACATGGCACATTTGTAGACATGATATACATATGTATTATGATTAGAAGTATCCCCGCAAAATTATTAATACACAGTATGTCAAATTAATTTTAAAATGTTCGAGATGAAACTCGATTGCGCGATGAAATCGATGACATTAATCTAGAAAGGTGTGATTACTCTGCCCCGAGGAGTAGCAGTTTGTCTCTGAGATGTTTGAGTGAGATTACATAAGGCATGTAATTTGTTTTAATAATATATATAGATATCAACATATTTAATATTGACAATGAATATTTTATTTATATATGTATGCATGTATGTTATTTAACGTCAGAGATTCGAATAGCGGATGTCCATCCAATCACTATTGGTCCACGTTCCGTATTTCGGACTGTTCAGTGCGGCATAGTGGTGCGCGCCTCGGTTAACAGTGACGAGTTGTTTTTTCCGTATTCGTGATTTCAATCTCGCGTGCTGCGTGTTTATATGTCCGTAATATGCTTGTAATTTATAGATATATATCATCATCTTTTAAATTTCAATAGACTTAAACGTTTAAACCTGTGTTATTTTGTTTGAAGACAAAAGGGTTGTAATCATCTTAAATAGAAAAAAAAATGAATAAAACTGCGGCGTTTATGGGATTAAATTTCAACTAACACGCAGGGATAATCCGCCATGGAATCACTCACCTAGAACAGGTCGTGAAGTGATAAAACGACTTTTAATCAAGCAAAATGAGCTTAGTATTATTGTACAGTGCTCATTGAAAGGATGTTGTGGCAATGACCCAAATATCGAAAATGTTATATATATATTTCAAAGTAAGATGAACTGGTATTATTTTTGTTATCAACGTATTCAAGTACGCATTTACAATAAAGGAGCAGATCGTTAAATATGATGTTAAATGTATTTAAGACTTTGACATTAATTGGCAATATATTTTTTTCTGAAAAACATATAAGGTGGTTTGGCAATGGTCAATAATTTGTAATGTACTTATTGTTAATAGCCGATTGACGCGAAAGCAATCGATGTTAGACAAATCTACAAGGAAGATTTCATTTTGGCGTAGATGTCGAATTACAAATAGTTTGCTCAGCCTTCTAACACAAGTCAAGGTTGACGGTGAACCAAATGAAATAAACACATATAAAATGAGATTTCTATGCTATTTGTGTATGCTAATTGGTGATCACATAATCATATCTCCTCGGCGCCACGTGATTGTTGTTGTGAATTGTCTCAGCAAAGACAACCATTCAAGCGTTCCATCCCATTGAAACCCGCAGTGATTTGGCGCTACGCCGTGGTGCCACGTATGTACAGAAGCAAGTGTTTATGTAGACGTAGCGTGTTCAGTTAAGTATTTCTAATAGGGTCATCAACCTAAATACGAAAGGCGTAGACAATCCTGAGTGCGGCAGCATCTTGACGGACAGCATGAGAATTACACCACGGGCTTACTTCAATAGATTTTACATAATCCCACGCATTTCTGAATGTGGTTCGTTTCTCTTAATTTTCAATCATTAGTAAGCTTACATTTTATAGGTTTTCGTGTGATTTTATGATGTTTCATCACACGAGCAGTGTAGACGTGATGTTTTTTTTTTTTAAAACTACACTTTAACTAGTTTATACTTGATAAAAGCGTTGAATCTGTCTCTTTTAAACAAGTCTAACCTTCAAATCTAGATACGGCATTATAAGTGCTGGCAAGTGAGCGTCCATATCAAGGTGTGTGTTATAAATGATCGAATAAGTCGAATAATTATGAAGTGTTTAATAGCGGGCGTTCGCACAAACACGTCCACATTGACCCCATATGCAGATTTGAAAAATGAAAAAAAAAATCTAGTTTAACAATTATTACTTTCACTTTTTACAGGTACTAAATGTTTGGTAAATTTCCCGCTATTTCATTTCATTTCTTTTGTTCAGCATAATATTTCTAATATACAACAAATACAATAATAAAATAAAACAAGTGATACGAAAATTAGTTGTTTGTTTTAGTAAGTGTCAGTACTCGTCAATTAAATAATACGTATTCATAAAAATAACGACGTGTTAATATTCCATTCACTAAATGTTCACCATAATTTCAATAAAATCCGATCATATGTATAGTATAAATCTGGTATTTATAACAAGATGTAAATACAATTTTCAAATCACGCGTTGCTACTAAATCAACGTGATGCAAATAGAAAGTTTTTCGGAAGATAATTGTCATGACACCGGACCGCTGTTATTCATTTTCACTATAATACATTCTCCCGAAAATATAATGATGTGCGTGAGAGTTTGTAAGTTTGGACGCCGTTTGCAGAACAGCGGGCACGATTAGTATCTGAGTATCTACGATACTCTCCCCAGGCAGATTTTCAAAGTAATGATTTGAACATCGCTAAAATCAACGCAGTCATGTCTCTAAACATAGTGAATGTATCCATGGGGATACGAGTAAAAATAAAATAGTGTACTGATTAATAACCGCTGTTAACACGTGACTAAATGAATAACCCGATTTCAAATTTCAAGCTTTTTTCATAAACGGAGAGATAAATGAGAGAGAGAGAGAGAGAGAGAGAGAGAGAGAGAGAGAGAGAGAGAGAGAGAGAGAGAGAGAGAGAGAGAGAGAGAGAGAGAGAGAGAGAGAGAGAGAGAGAGAGAGAGAGAGAGAGAGAGAGAGAGAGAGAGAGAGAGAGAGAGAGAGAGAGAGAGAGAGAGAGAGAGAGAGAGAGAGAGAGAGAGAGAGAGAGAGAGAGAGAGAGCGTCTTAAAGGGCACTGGTCGTCGCGTCACGCATGCGCGACATATGGGTCTCATATAAACAAAGATGGCGTCTTTGATCCCTACTACCTTTCATGCGCAGACGAACAAGTACAAACTGAGACGTTACCAAGCTTTAATTGGGTAATTTCTTTAGTGGTTGGAAGGTATGGAAGGAGTCACTGACACTATTTAGTGCCATCGTGTTCAAGTCAAACCTCGTACTCGTGAATTATTTAGAAGAGCGCATTGAATTGTGGGGAACTCAACACAAATATCGCACATGCGCGGCGCGACGACCTCCGCCTTTTAAGTTGAGTTGGTTTTTCACGAGATTGCCAGTACTATTTAGTGTGATACTGAAGTGGGCGGATTTACATATTATCAAACAAATTATTAAACATTACGTTTAATTTAATACTTAGCACTTTATTTTGTACAGAGATATACGTAAAGGCTTCGGGACCAAATATCCCAACCCACTGCCAGGTAATTACTCAAATTGCTTAGAGTAAATTCTCAGTATATTGCGTAATACCCAAAGCGAGTTTATGAACACTATATGCTGAAAATTGCACACGAATGAGCACGGTGTATGATGATAAGCGACAGTTTAAATTTTTTTCAAGAAACTTCATTACCTACATGTAATAACTAATGTTTGTTTTAAACTAAAACTAAATTTAAACATTGGATTCAAACAGCGTCAACTACCTGTTACGCCAAGCGCGTATTTGTCTATTAGTCGAATTTACAGTTTAATAGGGTGTATCTTTCGTAATAAAACAGCGAAGTGAAATCTTCGAATCCTTTTTGTTTTGTTTTAAAGATGTTCGTGTTTCAAATAAAGTGAAGCTGACGGACGATTGTACAAGCTGTCTGCACCAATTTAATAACAACAATCGGTTTGGCAGTTGCACTGTCAACACTGATCATTGCCATAGGTGTGTTTACTTCGTGGTGAGACAAACATTCAGTTGATATAAAAAAAAGCTTGGAAAGCCCCTTGTGAGAGGTATTTAACTATCACGGGTCACATTTACACACATAGGTTACTGGATTGGGTTTTGTTTTCACCTTTGACATATGCCTGCCAGTACTTCGCACATATAATGCACCATCTACATATTATTTGATATGTACGCAAGCCGTGTCACATTAACATTGTTTGCTTAATATATTCGCACTCGATTAAAAAAATGATATATAGTCAGCCCCGCCCAATGCGTTTGCCAATGTAATGTACACAGGCTGTTCCCTATTGACTGAACTTACCAACAACTTAAGCACCTAAGAACGGTTGATTTTCATCGATGAGTGAATATAATTCTTTTCGATTTATCAATATTCATATGGAACCCAAGAACCAGAAAATAGCATCACTGACTTTGCCAGGATTTATGTGAGAATCGTTGAATAGTATGAAACTATACATTCTCGGGGGGACAAATTAAACGAGGAAAGTTTTTGAATAATGTTACAGTGCCTGTAAATAAACCTTGACAGCTAAATTAGTTGTTATAGTTTGGAAGCTATACCAGCGCCAACATCATTAACTAGTGGTAAACTGAAATGTTGCACCGCCATGAGTGGGTAACCTCGCAGAAAAAGCTCTGAACTCGGAAAAGTATGCATAGAAGAGTTTAAGTAGATTTGGATTTGATTGATTCAAGACTTTATTGATGAAACAACCGGTATGCCATAAATGACGTAAGAGTTTCATTTGGAATATTTGTGAATTTCGTAATGTCTGTCCAAGTGCATTCAGTTTTTATATTATGTTGACTATTGCATTCGTATACCAGGGTTATTACTATCATCCTCTGCAGATTCATTTCATCTAACCCTTGTTGGGTAATACCGCATAATATTCTATATTACGTTGTAATCAGTGAACATCGGAGCATGTCAAACAGACTCGAATGAGTCCTTATCTTCTCGACCCGACCGTCGTTTATTTGTAGATCATCATTAAAGCCGATTCCAATGTAATTTTGTCCGTTTTCAACCAATTTAGAAACTGTAGAAAATGTTGAATTACTTTCGGCTTGCCACCCACGCCGCCGCTGTACCAGTGCCGCCCTGCGGGGGGCACCGCTTGACATCGTCGTCGTCGTAGTCGTTCTTAAATGTAAGATTATGAGTTTATATGTGAATAACAATAAGGTAATAGTCAGTAAAGATGGCTGACTGCGCTCCTTAAGGTTATGCCCGAACATGGAGAGAATTGTCGCGAGATGCATTGATGTAAAATCGTTTTTTACAGTAACAGGGTGGCATCGGGAATCACAAGTACGCCATGTTTTTATTAGACGCAGGACACCCGTCAAACAAAGTGAAGATCACCGACCGGGATAGTCTGAACAGTTCCTATACACTCTGCCCTGTCAATCAAACCGCTTAATCTTTTCACGGCAGATTTCACTCATTTATAATCAATCTCTCCGCAGAATATAAATTCTTTCCAATATTCAAGTGTGACAAGAGTAAACTGAGATTTCTTTTCACGGCCCAAGAATGGGAACGCAAATTGCATGAAGAAAATGACGTCATCGCAACGCAAGAATGTTATTCATTAATACGGAACGTCATTTTGTGAACCGCAAAGTATACTCAGTAAGTCAAAGAAGATGCCACCCCAGACGAGTATATTGAATAGCACAGTGTTTAGTTATATCTTCATTTCATGAAATGTTGAAGGTGAAAAAAAAAACAGCTGAGGACGCTGTCTGTTCAACATTGAAGTCATTGAGAATCAATGTTTGTATAAGCCACACAACTGAACATCTCGGAACTGGAAATCGTGATTTGGCGTGCTGTTTAACGATGTTATTCGCAGTGGTTTGCTTAAATGTTACCACAAGTTAGATTTACTATTTTCGACTGCTGAAGGATTTTAAAATATTAGGTATCAGAAGAATATCGGAAAAAAATACTTTCCAGCAAGAAAAAGATTTAGCCATAATGTATTTATTGATAACATAAACAAAAAAAACTAACCTTTATGCTATCCCTGCCCATGTTTTCGAATGGTTCATCCCTTAAAGAAGACAGATCACGTGTGATGATAATACCAACTAATTGCCTTCTCACTATGACAAACACCCCTCTACTATTGTATTGGCAAAAGCGCGTCTTTTGATCAGGATGATAGCAATGAAAACGCTGCAGTGTAATTTCCAAAACAGCACGGTCTTTGGAGCTCAATTTTAATAAACTAACTATGGTCTCGAAGATATCACAATTACTAGGCTCAATGTGAGGCAGACGCTGATTAATTTCAGGGAGTGGGCAGAATGTTTTATTGAGTGATTGACTGACTGTCACACTGCAAATTGCCTGATTATATTGCAATAATTTTGTGAACGAGTGTGAAACAAAAAAATATACATTTTGTGTGACCATGAAGCAGTACAGTTTTCCATATCATGGCATATCAATTGCGCCGTCGATGCACCACCGTTTGTTAGACCATCTTGGTATAGCATGTCAGATTGTGGCTGAAAACATGACTAAGCTTATGAAACGTTTTTTTACGTAACTGTGACGTCAATTGTAAAAGTAAGAAGAAATCTGAAGGCGCAAATGTGCTGCCGATTGTGAGGATGTGTTATAATGGGGTTCACCTTATTATCCTTATTCAGACAAAATAAATGAAACATTATAAAGAGGTGAATTTTACATCGTAATCGGGTCTGGGGAGATCAAAACTCATATTTACTAAACAGAATCCTCACTGATTAATAAAGAAATTAATGTACTTATTTACCTACCTATTTATTCACAGGTTATCTGTGACTTAACGCCCAAGAAATGACACAGAGACAGGTATTGGTGGAGAAAAATCGGGGGGGGGGGGGGTATGACCTCACGTGCGAAAGCGTCTTAGCCGCCTATGTCATGATCTAGGTCGCCAGTGACCAAGATCATGACAATGACAGCGTGGTGCTCGAGTGAGGCAGCCACCTGTGGGGACTCGTGTGCGTAGGCGTCATTGAGGCCTCATCTGCCTTGGCGTTTCGGTCATATTCGACTCGCCTCGGGACAAGGGCGCCGTGTTACCCGAACCGAGCCATGAATCCCTGGTGACAACTCCCCCCCCCCACACACACACAGACTGTATTTATTGTAACGTAACGGAATAATTAAATACAACTGCAGAGCTGATAAGTTGTAGGGTGGGTAGGAGGAAAACTTGAGACGATGTGGACTACGTGGAAACATGGAGCTAAAATAAGAGCTCCATGGCGGAAAGCAGGAGACGATTGAGTGGTGTGTCAAAGGAAAGGGACGCTAACAATGCAGGCAAGTAATTGGTAAATGAGGATGACATAAGGGATAAAGCCAAGGATAGGCTGAGAATGTGGACATAGCAAGTCAAGGGTCATGACTGATGACTATATGCGTAATGAGGTAAACATAAGACGAAGGGTAGAGAAATACTACAGATAAGGAATCGGGTCAGATTGGTAACAATGACAAGAGAAATGGCTAGTGAAAAGAATGATGAATGCTCATTTCCAGGCGTTAACATCAATTAAAGACTGTGTATTTAATTGTGACATAAACATTTAATAACAAAACAAACACATATATACAACATATACATACAGCATAGTATGTCTTTCAATGGTTTTGCTAAAGGAAGAACTATAACTGGACTATCTATCTATCTGGACTATTGCGCATGCGCAATAATATATAATATGGGCGTATATTAGTTAAATATAACATTGGATTGTTAGATATATCGTATTTGGAATTGCAATGTTATTTTTTAACTATATATGTAACGTTTCTTCTTCTTTTTTCTTATTTATTTTTAGAATATCATTTACCATGTTCTATTCAACATGAATAATGGC
This sequence comes from Saccoglossus kowalevskii, assembly GCF_978046115.1. NCBI lineage: Eukaryota > Metazoa > Hemichordata > Enteropneusta > Harrimaniidae > Saccoglossus > Saccoglossus kowalevskii. The sequence continues at coordinate 22,157,737 of NC_140641.1, forward strand.
AACACAGTTGACATTTTTATAGTAGACTTTTGATATTTATCTAGTTTTTTTTTTATATTTAACAAGGAAGTAACTGGACTGGTTTTCTCTCAGATTGGTCACAATATGACTATGCAGCTTCAATTTTCAATGAATATCTTGGTGATATTTGCTCTGAAGTGATGTTAACGTTGCCTTCTTGAAAACTGTTTAGTTTGAAATTAGATGAGTTTACAGGTTGTCTACTTCCAAATGTTTTCATTTCAAGACAATATCTGCAATTTATTTGTTAAATTGTGGAAAATACGTAAACCAGAGAGAGTTTCTAATATAACTCATACATTTGTATAACTTTTGTTTTTTTACTGTCTATGTTAAGATACCACTATTGATGAAGACCAGCTGCTAGAAAGCGTTTGATGATTTGATTCATTACACGATTATCAACTACTACCTTCAGTATAGAATTTGGGATAATACCCAGTGTAGTGGCAGAATGACAATTTCTCACGCCAAGAATGGGTTAAAAACCATGTGTTAGAATGACGGTCTTGTTTTCGTAGTATGAACAAACCTTAACAATCAAAAATATGGCTAATCAGAGTAAAAAGCTGAATGAGCCCGTATTTCAAGTAACAAACTGTTTATTAGTTTTGCCCTCTTTACCCTTCGGTGTTGAACCCCTAAGTGGTGTCATCCCAGGCGCTTTCTTAGAATCACCCCCACACTGGCGCCAGTCTGTCTCTCATGGGACATTACGCAGACCCACTGCATTCAGTCTGCTGTAATAATCAATTATACATTTGTTGATCAATTTCAATCTATACCACAATGGCTGATGCTGGCGGACTGAAACATATATTGCATTAATGAATGGTAGAGATGATGTTGTCCGTTCTACCTGAAACAAAGTGTTGACATTTCAACAACCAACCCTGATCAAAGTCGCTTCCATTCAACAATTTCTGAACAATGCCCAACATTTGCCAACTTAGTTCATTCATTGGGAACAGTTAAACCAAGATTTACTTTGTTAATTTTGGCACAATACCCTGTATATATTATATCTATATAATATAAACTTCGAACCAGTTCTTTTGGTAAGATACAAGAGTCATTAAACATTGTTTATTTAGTCTAGTCAGGTTTTGTCTAGACAGTTGTCTAATCATGAGCGTGAGTATTTTTGTTTGACCTATTCATTGATCTAATAATCGGAATAATATCGGAAAGTCATGCTGTGACATATAAACATGTTTTTCCACGCATAATTTTAGAATTATTGCTGCCATTTACTGTGTCCTCTGATGACTTTTTAACCCACTATGCAGCTTGTGTTCTCTGATGACAGAGTCAACGGCTGCACAGATAGTGTTTTTGGTGACTTGGTAAACCACTACAGTGAAGCTACAGAGACTGGTTAGAATGCCATGTGGCTATTCATGTGTCGATTGTCTACTATATATACAGTAATCGTCCTCTTAGTTGGGGGGATAGGGGTCCATGCACCCCGTGATACATTGTTTTAACTTTTTTTACAATCTCTGAGGTGTGTGGGATCAGAAACCCCTTTGTTCCCATTCCAAACAAGTTCCATGTTGGTCGTTTAGTTGTTTTGTCTGTCATTTTGGATTCCTTAGAACACAAAAGTAAGGGTACCCCATGATACATTGTTTAACCTACATTTTTACAATCCCTCAGGTGTGTGAATTTCCTTTATTCCCATTCCGAAAAAAATGTCTGTGTTTGTCATCTTTGATTTCTTAGGATGCCAAAAATAGGGGTAGGGGCAATATAAAGGATTATTTCTGATACAAAGAAATCAATTGCAGGTACAAAACAAAGTATTTTCAGAATAGATATGATCTGCCCTATCACAATAACTTATTGGTTCTACAATGACTGTATTGGTGACGTCAGTAATCAAAATTCTTGCCTTTCTTCATTGTTATCCACTTTGCACATATGTAAATTGATTTTTGGATTTCCTGTTTGTTTGATGGAAAGTATACATGTATAGGCAGTTATGTTTCAACCCTATCATTCAGCTGTTGGACATCATTGGACATCCTGTCGTCAGGCATTTGTTAAAGTATTCAGAAGTGCCAAATTGGACGTTCGTTAGAAGTATGTTGTCATCGCTTATAACTTTGGAAGTTGCATGAAAGCATTTCCCCATTTGGAAATTTTCAGAAGAATACAAGAGCTATGTGGTAACTTCAGAGCCTTTTAACACTGCGATGAACTATATGGGCATGTTTACTGGGTACCAAAAATAATGGAACGAGTGATTGAGTGCTTCAGTGAAAAGAAGAATGTAGTAGCCCTGCTCAATGCTGCCCAGAAAGTGCAGTCGTGAGTCACTCAGTCGTGCCTTGCATGATCCATCCATTTACATCATTTTGGACAAGTACCAGGCTTATGAAGGCAAGGTTCGTACTGGCCACTTTCTTGCTCAGTGTTATTGATTATAAACATCCTATCCTGATATTTCTGTATGCCATGAAGACGAACAACTTGGACCTCTCCCACAAATTTGGTGGAGATATGGCAGACCTATTTTTTGCTTATGATGGATAAATCTACCCCAGATATAACATTTTTTTCAATATCAATACCTTACAAATGGTGTTTCAATGGAGAGGTCGAATGCACGTGCTTCTTACATTGTATTGTAGGTGGATTCGTCGATATTTGTCCTAGTTTGATGCTGACAATGATGATGCGGTACAACGTACCATTGCTGCTATTCGTTACTTCACAAACCCTTTCTCATTGGCCGACAAGGACCATCTTTACAGCTTGGCAGATGGTGCTCCTGCTTCTTTTGAGATAGAATTTGGTGTACTACGTGCTGCGTAAGCTGACAAAGAGACCAAAGAAGCATTCATTAAAAGACAAATATTGTGCACAACAAAACATTCAAGCTCACCACCACACTAAAAAGAGTCAGTTTGGTTTGCTGAATGTATTTTTATTTTGACATTATTGAGTAAGGTATATGATGTGGTTCAATATTTCCTATATTGCAGGATGTCCAATACTATGAGCATAGTTGCCTTGTCTTCATGCTGCTGGTCAAATCTCAGGACCTGGATGAGCCAGTAGAACCTGATGAACTGATAAGCTATACACTTACCTCTGTAACTTGTAGCCTTGGCTGCACTACTACAGGTTCTTCACATTTCTTCACAGACCATGGTCGGGAGGAATTTCCTCACCCAAAAGGTGCACTACAATGATATGGCAATGCACTTTCTCATGCCCTGATAAATATATCTCCTACGTTTGCAGAAATATGTCTGCAAGTGCAGTGGTGGATCCAGCAAAATGTATTGGGGGGGGGGGCAAGCTTCGCCTAACATTACGGAGCGAAAATCGCAGAGAAGCTGTGCGTAATTCAGATGATATGAATCGTCATGCGTTTGGCCACTGTTCAAGTGTTAGATCAGATGGTGGTAAAAAAAATTGTATCTTCTCAACTGAGTCCATGCTAATTCTAACAAGCTCAGGAGAAATTACGCCAAGGATCCTCTCAGCAGTATATGATACAAGGGCCAGTGACAAGAAAACCAAGTGACTTCAAACTTTTCCTGGCAAATGAACACAATAAAACTTGGCTATCCGGACTACTACTCCAGGGCGTGGAGCAGCAATCTGCATCATCTCACATGGAGCAATGTGGACCAGCATTGTTGGTAGTGGATGGCAAGGCAAACCAGTTTCATTCATTTGATAGAGTAAATAATTGAATTCCATATAGGAGTTTTTAAACCACTTTGTATCATAAATTCGAATGTTTAACACCTAAAGATTGGTAAAAATGCAGTGTAAAAATGTACCATGGGGTGCATGGGACCAATATCTTCCTACTGAACTAGGTGTCTGATGACTTGGATGGCCATGCTACTATGCAGCCAGTGTAATCTGATGACTTGGCCAACTACTATGCAGCCAGCGTCGTCTGATGACTAAACTAACTACGATATAGCCAGTATCGGCTGATGACTGGATTAACTACTATGCAGGCAGCGTCATCGGATGACTGGACTAAGTATCATACAGCGAGTGTCGGCTGATGATCAGAACACATTGCTGACCAAGCTGAAAGCTATATATTGTCTAGTTCACCTAGGCATAGCACTACGTATATTCAACTGTAAAATATTCCCAATGTTCTCTATAGAAGGGCACTTTGTGGTATCCATGGTAATATTTCTGATGTGGGAAAAACACACGGCAAGTCCTGTGAGTCTATTCCTGGTGTGGTGTTTTAAGTTGAAAATATTCACTTGGAATTATAACACTGTGCTTAATTGACTTTCCTAATATACTTAAGGAGTGTTACACATTACATTACACGACGTTTGGCGGAAATTTATGTTGGACAATCGGGGTGAAAAAGTATTTTAAATTGTTTTTTAACAATAGTCTATTCTGTTCACGTCTATCATTATGCCTTGACTTGCCGGTATTTAGTGCAAGTCACGCCCAGGTCAAACCTCGTACTTGTGATTTCCATTAGAAGAGCGCATTGGATTGTGGGAAAACCAATGGTTATCAACACAAATGTCGCACATGCGCAGCGCGACGACCACCGCCCTTTAAATTACCACATTGTACTATTAAAAAACATGAGTACGACAAGAGGTTGCTCATTGGTTCATGACTATGTTGTGTCACTCAGTATTCAGGAGTTAATGTAGTCATTTTACTATGAAACATTAGTGTGTGTTGAAAATTAAATTAATTTCAGTGGTGGGCAAAATACTATGTAGCCAGTGTTGCTGGAACGTCCTGAATGGGGGGGGGGGGGTAAACCTTGGCTGCAGTGTCGAGTCCAGGTGGTGCTGTTTGTTAAAATGCATTATTTGGTCTGCACACAAACCAAGGCATCGGTTGTAACGCTGCTGAACTGTGAAATAAGTGCTACTGAACTAACAAGTCATTGACGAACGTACAACCTGCAGGAATGAGTACAGCTATATTATTTTTAGACGAGTCGTCAACATGGCCCATTTATGACATTCTACAAGAATAGTCCAATGTATTCATTTACATGCAGTATCACATATCAGTTTTGAAAATTATATTCATCATTAAATTTGATTGAATTTGATTTCGTACTGTTACTATATTCCACTATTATTTTTGCTTGAGGATAAATATACAGATGCGTGTCTGTTCAGAGTGGGACAGGTACATATATTTACTATGTCAACTTCTATAACGAATCTTGTCTGAGACTATCACACTTCGCCCCCGAAATGACGCGCCTAGCGTCAGTGTCTGTATTCATCGGATTGTGATGGGTGGGCGGCCTTGTATCACGCGGCAATGTCCAAATGACTTGGTCAATCACCCTGCACTTAAAAAGATAGCTGAGTTCAGTTTAGCCACCCACGCTCTTTGCTACTGGGAGTAACCGTGGTAAGCAGAAGGCCAATACTGCATATCCACTCATAACTTTGAGATACGCCCTCGCCGACGGATAAAATGATAACATAATATAACTGTCGGTGAGGGCGCAAGCTACCCACATTTCATACGCAGAAGGATACCACTGTTATCAAAGTACTAACTGGAGTAGTTATTTAATTTATTAAATTCATATGGCAACAAATAATTTTACGTACTTCGGTTTATTAGAAACCCGGGCATGGAAACTAAAAACCTTTTTTTAGCATGGAAAAGGGTGCATTATTCAAAGAAGTGAATCGATGTATAGAACTTGATGGAGATATGGGAAAGCCGAGATGGATCATCGTGCAAGAATTCTGAAAGTACAATGTCCTAGCTTACTGACGTTTGTGGGGAGGGAGTGAACGAATAAGAACCATGTGAACGGATTATGTGCGAGATGAAAGAAAATTGCGAGGGAAAAAGGCAAAAGTATAAACGTTTCCAAATCGTTTTTTCTTGTCACAATGCTACGGCCATTTCTCTTTGATATTACCAGTGCGCGTCAAGTAAAACAGTTGCTACGCACTTTAGAGAATGTTGTTGCCATACACAGAATATGCTATCAAAGTATGCTACTAACACTTGACGCAGATACTGTGCATATACCACACAGTACATTACAGTTTTTTCTTTTGACGTTCATTATGAAGTCATATGGAATATCAAAGAAAGCTTACAAAGAACTCCCGTGTGTGCCTGTGTCGAGAAATTTGGAGGCATATGAACAATGTGAAAACAGGCAATTCTTATTAAAACAAAATGAATACAATTGTACATCTTTAGTTTAACTCATTTCTGTGCATTAAGTTTAAATCAAATCTGTAGGACTAGAAATAGGCTCATTTATTCGAATATGAATTACCCTCAGAGTACACATGTATTAAGTTTTATTGCAATCTGATATATAAAAAATCTGGAAAAAAATATTCACAAAATATACACAAATTTCACACAAAAACAGGGATCCCAAGGCACTTATGTTCCAAGTTTCTTTGAAATGCAATGATCGCCCGAGATATCAAAGGAAAAGCTGAAAAACTAACTAGTTTTAACTCCAAAATAAAAAGATCTGTGTATTTTTCTATAGCACCTATATACAGTTTCATGATCGGTTCTTAAGATATCAGTGGAGAAACTAAAATCTAATTGGTAATTAATATGCACAGATTTCTATTATATTCTAATCAAGTATGTGCATTACCCAAATGCATCTGTGTGTTAAGTTTCATACAGACAGACAGACACAGACAGACAGACAGACAGACAGACAGACAGACAAAAGCAAGTTAGCCACATTCATCCTTTAAATCAATAAAACATTATAAACTTTTGTTTTGCAGAAGAGAACAAATATCCTGGTCTGTCAACACTTTCCATCTGAGAAAGATTGTGATCATTCCATATTTGTGGAGGTAAACAATAGAGTTTATTGAAACAAAAAATACAAATCAATGCTGAAACGTTGAAATCAGCCTCAATAGATAAAGTACAAGAATTGGAATAAAGTACCAATACAATGAAATATGAACACAAAGTGTTACGGAACTAAATATACTTTGGCGTAGAATTATCACAAATACTATACCAGTCAGCCACTATATTAATTATTCCGCTTTTTCATTATGTTTATTTTTTCAACCAACCAATCAATCAATCAATCAATCAATCAATCAATCAATGATTTGATTGTTTCAAGATGAATTACTGGCAACTGAAATGTAAATGTCTCGAGGACTACAATCTGTTGAAGAAAGGTGATCTAAATTTATTTTAAAAAAAAATACATGCATTTGAAAATAAAATTCATAAAGCATATACATGAATCACTGATACTATTACTGTGCAATAAACTGAAATTATATACACATTTGAGTAAAAACACCACATTATCCATGGTACTTAACATTGATAAATTCATCATTCATGATGATTCTTTATGTCCAAGAAAAATCATAGCTATTTCTTAACAAATAATTACATCAAACAGGTAGAAAATGAAAATTTACAAGATAGACCTGAATATTTAAGCATTGGTTTGTCTACACTCAACTAAAAGATTTACCGGTATACTAAATATGCACAAAGTAATTCATTTAGCTCAGTATTATCCCCTCTCGCAGGAAAACCACATGCTATGAAATTTTAGGAAATGAAATATGTTTTTGTTGATAATAGACAATACACATAATATTCTTATTAAGACAGTTCCTTACAGTTAATTCCTTAACATGAAGTCCACAAAATATATTTTTTTTAACAAATTCAAGACAATGTGCACAAATAATACATGAAAATGTTATTTCAAAATTTTCATTTTACCATTTATATTAGTGCATATTCATATAGGTGTATATTTTATTTTATTTCCTAGTTTCAAACAACCTTTCCTGAATCACAAACTATTGACCATTAAAAGTTATGAAAAATGGGAAGAATCTATTAAAGAGACTGTAGTTTAAGTATCAATGCTCTGAGAAACTTTAGCATGAGGTATATATTATATATACCGTACTTCATTTTTTGTTATAAATTGTCATAATATAGTGAGTAAATTTAAGCATTTACAGGTCGTATGATACATTCCTCAGAACATGTTTTAGCATCTATAATAAAAGCTTCAAGATCTCTAGTAAGTAATTTGGTCAATTCATACGAGTACCTCCTTCCCCAATAACATTTTAGTTCGAATTTTATATTTCACCATTTTCAATTACAAAGGGGATATACCGATAAATCATCAATTATGAAGTCCAATAAAATATAAATTTTTCAGTGTTTTACACATAACACTTATGTAAGTGGATATTATACATGCTAATAATATGTGGAGTCTAGATTCTGGGTGAACTAAGCTTGGATGGTCTAGATAACTTCTTCAGCTTTCTTGAGACCACGATAGACACAACAGGACAAAATAAGACCCATAATCTGTAAAATAAGGTACAGAAAATTTTTAAATTAGTACTTTGATCACCTTACATGTCCATCATCATATATATCTACTATCCTGGAAAGATGCATTTTAAACGAAACACGAACAAAGATAGAATTCAATTCTAACTTTCTGGTGATGATCACAAGTGATAATTGGACACATAAAAAAGGGAAGAACAGAATTACCATGTGAAATAGCCAGTGGAAGAAGAGTTAGCAAAGAAGCTGCAGAAAACGTGTAAGTAGCTAAGTAACTACAGAGTTCTGTATCTTTTTAAGAGCATAGATAATACAGGCACTTAAAAACAGTCCAGTCATCTGTTGGCGGAGAACGAAGAGTATGCAGAGATCGTTAGTACACAAGTCACTATGTGTATGTCTAGTTCATGCCCATAAAATGTTAGATTTCATTTCATTACTATCCTCATGACTGTCACTTCAGTAACAAACATACAAATAATTTTGTTCATGTGTTTAGCTACAAAGCATACAATGCAATACAGACAAACAAGGCAGCAGCAGCAGCAGCAAACACATGAGTTAATTGAACTCTGGAGAACGGCAACAAGCACCTTGCCACTGCAGGAAGAAGTGCTCCTCCGACGCCACAATCACTGCCCTGAAAAAACAGCTTCAAAAAGCATGTAAATATCACTGTCCTATAGCGACTACCGTAGTTGTTAATTAACAAGCTGAATAGAAGCCTTTAATTTTACCCTGTCTGTGTGTGTGTCAATCTGTTTTGCCCAACCTCTCGCTTTTTGAATTGATAGCTTATCGCTTAATATCTAACAGCAGCACAGTATTTTTGAACCACATTTTTACTCTTTATATTGTATTTTTTGCTCATTCATTTATTGAAAACACAGACCCACTTGCCCATACACTGCTCACAGGCACGTACACATGTACAGGTATGGGTGATTGAAATGGTAGTTATAATGGTAAAATTAGGGGATACAATAAGTATTAACTATTGTCTGAGTGTATTTTTGGAGGGATGCTTGTTCCAATTTTACCAAATTAAATGAAATATTTTAATTTATGGAAAGCAATGCAATTCATAAAAAAATAGGGAATTTTTTCTACCCTTTTCATATTTTTCGGTCAAGACTTACACAAAGAAAAATTACACATTAAGCGGTATACGTTATGTTTCATTTTAGACATGGAAATATTTTCTTTCACTTGGTCTATGTCCTTCTTGGGAACAAAACAGCAATACAAATCATGAAAATAAGCCGGGGTATTTGAAACCGAAATTGTCATCTAAGCGTTAGGCCATCTCTGATTGGCTGCTGAGCTGGAATGTCAATTTTTAGTTTCAAATACCCCCAGGAAAGTGTTCTAGGTTCTTCGCGTAATTAGGTGTTCGTATGCAAATACGAATTAGGCAGAGTTTTGTTATCGGTTGGCTTAATATAACCCCAACGGACCGTATTTTTGTGAAAGATTGGTATTTTTGTCCTGATTTGTAGGAATCTGAAAAACACGTTTCACAACTTGTCTCTTATTTAGTTTTATGCGTCATTCAAGATGGCGGCCCCCCATATAGTAAATATCGTATTTATTTTATTATCACGTGTGCGCCAGCTGACTGTGGTCAAAGGGTCCAATCGAGTGCAAATAATTATAGGTAACGAAAATTATCAGGTTGAATTCAACGAGCAGTCGCAAATGCGAGTGGGAAAAAAAACAGCGAAAAGCAGAAGCAAGCAAGAGGTTGGGCAGAATGTGTACTGTATGTGGTTAACCAGTGATATTTGAAATTTTAAGAAATTCCATACAGCATGCATGTATGTTCTATCTTTCTCATTTTCACACTCTCGTCTCGTAAAGTGGTAAAACCTACCTCAATGAAAGCAATACCAAGTGCCACGGCTCCGACATACATAATATTATCTTCAAGGTATTGTTTTAATGTAGTGTAACACCCATCGCTGTACATGTACTTATTTGGCACATCCACACCAAAACCAATACACGCTGTGACGTTATCCGGCATTGGAGTTTCACCGGAAACAACCTGGGTTGGATCTTCAACCTATATAGAATACAAAAAGGATACAGTTATTATTTGTTTATTTATTAACGTGGACAATTTTCAAATACAGAAACTCCAGTTAATGTTAAATATTGAAAAGACTGTTTGTTCTTTATTTAATTACAATGTCCATTGATTGAAACATAGTATGTGTCATTAACATGCAAATGTGTTAAAGTAGAAACCTAACATTTTTCAGAAATTTCAATTTTCAGTGATTTAGTATGTACAACCATAATGAGATGAATTTCCATGGTAACACCAATCTATTCAGTGTTACAGTAGCATAATTTTTGAAAAAAAATGGCCCGATTTTTCAAAAATCAATATTTTCAGAAAGATTGGACAAAACACAATGTTAAAGAATAATTAAGTTTTAGCACTTTGGAAAACCAAGATTTTAAAAATTATTCAAGATAGCAAAATCATTACATCAGTCACAAAATATAATTATAGTTTCCCACTAATTAAGTCACCAGCGAACATTTTAGAATGTATGGCATAATATCCCCACCCCATAGGCACCGATGGAAAAAGCATCATAATACTGACAAAATGGCCACCATTCACTAAAAAAACAATCATCATTCGCTTAAAAAAAGGCCCAATATACTAATAATGTATTGTATTCACTATAGTTACTTACATAACAACAGGATAGCGGGTAATCCAGTGTTATATCAACACCATCAACATTAGTAGGAGTCTGCTCTGTTGCCCATGTAGTATCCTGCCAATCAGTGTAATTGTCAATACCACAGCATTGCAGCTACAGTGAAAAAAATTAAGTCATATTTAGAATAACTGAATGAATAACACAGTGCTTTCACAGATGTACTTGATTGTTTTCGTCTTATGGGCTTTTACTTGTGCCGAAAGGATAAATGACCAAAAAAGAGTTTGTTTGTTTTTTCTAAATACTTTGAATGTTATCGAACTCAAATTTTGTCATTTTTTTCAAATGAAAATATCCTGTCTATTTGAATCAAAGTAATTAAAAATATTAAATGATAAATAAATATATACAAATTGTATAATACTGCAGCACAATGTTGGTGGGAAAAACATGAAGTTCAAAGGTTAAAACCTTTTCATGTTTATTGGTATTTAATAATCAAAAACAGAGCATAGCATAGCATAGCATAGCATAGCATAGCACAGCATAGCATAGCATAGCATAGCATAGCATAGCATAGCATAGCATAGCATAGCATAGCATAGCATAGCATAGCATAGCATAGCATAGCATAGCATATTCTAAATATTTCTGTATTAAATGTTATCAAATTTCTTGTAACAACTAAATATGAGAGTGATTATATACTGTAAAATACTTTATTTTGGCTGGAATTAATTTTCGCTGAAAAGAATCTTTGGGTGTTTTGCATGAAATTTATTTTCACTGATTTTTGACAAGTTGAATGTAAAATATAGGAAAAAAAGGTATATTTGCTGGATTTTATTTTCACTGAATCATTCCTTCAGCGAAAAATGAATTCCAAGCGAAAATATTTTACAGTTAATACTGCAGCCCAATTGTGTTAATTTCACTAATATGTGGATGATCCAAATAATACATGCATGTCAGAATATTAATTACTACATGTATCTACATGTATATTATAAAATAATTGCTGAAATTCAGACTTTGCTCTGAACATGCTTCCTTGTTTGAATAACAGCACCAGTCGCATGAATGTTTATTAGATGCAACTTCATTTTTTTTATTTTCACTTTACAGCTTCCATTTTTGCCAACTATCTTGTGAATTTCATTTGGCTAAACCATTCATTGCAAAGTTGCCATATTTAAAAATATACACTAGCTCCAACACACAGGTCATTGACCTAAAACCTTCAAAAATGGGGGGGGGGGGTGATACACATTGTGATCGGCATATGGTGTACATGTATACTCACAAAGCTCTGAGCAGCGTTCCATGCTACACTGTATGTTTCAGTTGAATCAGCACTCTCATATTTTTCCATACTTTTTGACATCTCATCACGCAAGTAGGTCTGAACCTGAAAGAAATAGAAGATATATATATATATAATCTACTATAGTACCATTATGTTTTTGACATTTCGTTTAATTGGCATCTAATTCTCAGTACACAGTGCGCCTAGTATTTAAACTTTTGAATTTCCCGAGGTTGACACATTTAGTGGTCTTTAAATCACACGGAGTGTAATCAATCACCACCTCTCGCATACGATTGAAAAAAATGGTGTATATTTTCATTTCAAAAAATATACTACACTTACAGTATTATTGAATGCCACAACGACAGCTCCCGCAGCAATCTGTATAATCACAACTATTAAAAGAATGATGAAATACTAGAAAAGAAAAGTGAGTATATATTCAAAATGTGGTCACATATAATAAATGCATATTGTCATCAATGTCTAGTGAAAAACACAGGTTAAGGCTTCCCGTCAACTTTCTGCATATTTTAATTTATTCTTCTATAATTTTCTTGTTAATTATGAAACAAATTGACACAATTTTCCACTGTTTTTATAAGAGCTTAATCAAAATCTTGGGGACAAAAATACAAATGAGCAGACTGTGCGCTGATATTAGTAACAAGAATATTCACTAAAATTAACAATAAATAAATTAATCTGATATTGACTACAATTTAAAGAATTGAAGACATATCGATCATCCCAAAATGAACAAATCTGACTGAGGGCCACACAAGGCGTTGATATATTATATATATATATATATATATATAAATATATATATAAATATAGATATATATAAATGTAGAGAATTGAAGGTAACATCACAAAATAAATAAATCTGCAAGAGAACAACATGTACCCAAGGTGAATTTGTAGCGAGTGTAAGACAGTTTTAAGTCAAAATTGTATAAGGTTGATGCTAACGGACGCAGATGAACAAACGGTATTATGAATAGTTCCCTTAGAAGTTATGCTTATGAATAGTGACAAAAGTCGACTTTGGGGTTTCATTATAACAACGAATAATAACTGTGTGTAGTTACCGTGGTATTTAGTAACAAGGGCTTAAGTTTAACTGGAAGAATTTAGCATGTTGCTTTGTAAAAACTTGTGGGCTATTTTTATTGTTGGCTTAATCCTTCAAGGGGCTAGTTAAGTTTTTCAACCTTCACAAACATATAAAAATATTTTTTTTTTTCCCACAAAATTTTTATCCTGATCTATAGCTAATGAGTTCATTCAATGAAAATTATTAAAAATAGAAAAATACGTAAAAAATACCAAAATTTTGGTTGGAAAAAAATCAAGCTCAAAAGATCAATCTCTACTAAGTTACATCAGTACAAATACATGTGTATCCATAGCAACTGTTGTATTATGGCAGAAACCTAATTACCACTTGGCAATGTTCCTAAATATTTATGTACAATCATGGAGCTATTTATATAGTTCCATAGTAACACAAAACAGTATTGCGTGTTAAGCACATGCAGGACCATTTTGAGTAAAAATTGCCTAATATTATTCAATTATACTTTTAAACAGTTCCATTGAACACAATAATGTACTTTTAATCATTTATTATATTTTATATACCAGTTTAATTAAAAATAATACTATAATATATAATTGTTTCACCCTGTGTCACCGGGCAACAATTTGAAATATGGAATCATATTTCCGCAATAGGAATGTCCTAATACTTACAACAAAATGGCTGCCAATCAATAATAATAACATACAAAACTATAATTTATATGAAAAGAAGGCTGGTGACCCCTAAACTTTCTTTTAAGTTAACATTCTTATAATATTGTACAGGAGTACAATTTATTGTAAAATGGATGAATTCTAGGCATTTTTATTTCTGAGTAGGCTTTCATCTTAAGGCAGGTTAAACCTATATTTTCTCTATTGAAGCGCATGTAAACCATAAGTTTTCATTATTGTATACAGAATTCTAAAAGGACATTTCATGACACTTTTCATTTATGTGAGCACAACTAATAGAACAAATATGGTATTGTTTTTTTTAGCCGAAACATGACATGAATTAATGAGTTTGTTGTTATTGTTTGATTCAACATGTTTTCACAGTCTTTCTTTTACCATGGCGCAATGCTGTCTTCTATTTACCACAATGCAATGCATGAAACAGAGAGACAAAATCGCAGGTATTTGTAATAATGATATTGAAAGGTCCTCTATTAATATACACAGATACATATATATACATACAACAGGCAGAGGTATAGCCAGAAAGTGAAGAGTCTAAAATCTATATTGAAGATTATAGTCCTTTGGTGTAGCCACAGACTTGTAGTCTATTGTACACAAATGAGTGTCCTAAGCTTGAGTTAGGCAATTAAAAGAGATTGATTGATATTTTAATAAGTAATACCAGTACTTATAATAATCCCTGTATAAACATCCATAAATATTCATTCACATTTTAGCTGCATTTTCGTTCAAGTATTTTAATTTTACATAACAATGCACATATACATACCATAATCAGCATACACTTGTTTTCACAACAAGCCCCACAGCAACCAAGGAAAGCCAGTATGAAAATAAATGCACCAATGGCGATTAAAACATAGCTACCATTCTGGATGGCAGGGTTGTCCATGATCTTCAAGATGTCTGGTCTGTAGATGTCTGTAGTAGCCCATATTCCTATACCTAAGAACACAGCGCCAAAGATCTGTGGAATATATAATATTTGCTTATTTGTCACAGCTAAGTAGATATATGTTGTACAAATGTACCAACAACAATGCAACTAGAAGTCAATGTTCATACATACATGTATGTATGTATGTGTGAAGCATTAGTCTAAATGGATATATTTTCTTGATTTCATCCTGAATTGTCCAATTTATGAAGGTCTAATATATATATACAATACAATACAATAATACTTTATTATCACCGTAAAGAAATTACAATCTTTTTTGGGCTCCGAGTAATAAAGTTAAATTAATAAACATGAACACAAATTAATTATAGTATCAAAGAAACAAAGAAAGTTACTAAATGCTTCATTTCAAGTTTGCATTATCAATGTATTGGATTAGTGTTTTCAGTAAATGTTTATCTGATGTGTTGATGATTGTCTTGAATTTTTCTGTTTTGTACATCTCATGTAAATTAGTAAATATTTTGTTAAATTCATCGTAAAGAGTCTTTCTTTCAGAAGAGTAAGCTTTACAAGATGTAATGAAGTGGATTTCATCCTCCAATACATTGCATGTTTTGCATAGTCTCTTGCTGAGTGGTGTTTTTGGACGAGTATGTCTTCCTACTTCAATCTGTAATTTGTGGCAACTAAGCCGTAATCTTGCTTGTGTTTCAACATCATGGAGTTTATTTAATTTAGTTAAATATAGTGCTTGTTTAATTTCATTGTTTATTTGCCTGTATGTCCGTAGTTTTGAGTTCGCTCTGTTATTGTCTTGATTCCATAGTTTATTGTAGTAGTCTTTAGATATCTGATATAAATGGTCTTTATTAATGTTATCGATGTCAATGTTGTATGTTGTTTTGATGTTGTTGAGTTTTTGCAGCCAAGAGTTAGGATAACATTGTTGTTTCAGCTCCATTAAAGCGTCATATGCAAATGTTATTGATCCACTCTTGGTGATGTGCTGATAATATTTTATGGCTCTTTGTTGTACTATGGATAAGAGTGGCAGTCTTCCTAATTCCATTCGACATCCGATGTTGCTGCTTATATATCGTATTACCCCGGGCCTGAACGTACAAAATCGGGAAAAATTGGGAAAAATTGGGGGTGGGCGCTTACCCGAGGACCACCCCAAAAAAGATTTTAAAAAGTTGTTTTTTGTGATCGTATGATAAGGTCAAATAAAGGAATGCTTTCGTACACTTTGTACACGTACTTATTTCTTGATTTATGCGAGGTTTCAATAAACGTGAGCACTCGGTCAAGATCTGTGGGAACACTCACAGGCGCTCGGAACATTTCTTGGCTAATAAAAAATCACCTAAAGTGGGATCGGCATAGTTAGTCAGTCGCCGGTAAATTCCCCTACTACTCATATAATAACACAAGGTAGGAAAGCATTGACACCATGACATTGAAACTTCCCGAAAATAACACGATTTTCCAAATTATATTTCGATCCGCTTCACACAACTCAAGCATGATATCGGTAGAAACTATCGATCGACTTACATTTCCTTTATTCGAACTAAAACGGGTTAAATCCTGTGAAAGTTGAAACACCAGAGCAATATGAATCAACCCGTCTACGCGGAGCATGCGTAAATGTTTGGAACTGCGCATTTTTGGAGCTGCGCATGCACGAGCCTCTGCTTCAAAATATCCACGTAGACGGGTTGATTCATAGATTTCAAGCTTTTTCGCATTGTGGGCGAAACTAAAAAATGTTTCCACACATTTTTCCTCCAACGACATTTTAACACTGAAGTAAACATTTTTCGTTTCGCTGTAACGATTATCGTGCTGATAGAATTGTGATGCAATTGACAAACAACACTGCTGTTGCTGTCATCGCTAACTTTTCAGTGTCAAAATACACAAACATAAAATGCTTGGTTAATTAAAAATAAAAAAAATACCCTGGAAATTACCGAAAAATCGACAATGAGATGCTGTTTTTAAACACCGTGGAAAATTCATGCACTCTGCGATGCCATCTTGGTTACCTCAATCGGAAACCCCCTTGTCTGCTAGCATGCACCGGTAGCAAAGGTCGCAAACTACGTTGAATGGCCGTGATCGGCGACATTTGGTACTAAGGTACTCTGTGAATGAGGTATTTCCAGAGGTCAGGGTTCGTTTAATTTGCACCGACCTGTCTCGTCTGTAGTTGAATGAAACCTGCCTCGATTTACAATAGTTCCCCTTCAAATGTGACTTCATTTCGAATTTGTTTCACCGGCATTTGGGTGATTGAGTAGTAAAAACGGCGAATAACAGTTGTGTAGTAAAATATTAGGGCCCTTTTCAACCTGGTCGTCTTAACTTCTCACGATCCTTGGAAACTGCGTCATACAAAGTATTTTTTTAAAGGTTTGAGGGAAGGTAAATTTAGCCTCAACCCACCCAATGGCGATCACTATGTTTATATAACTGTATGAATAACTCATCGGCTTTACGTAATCCATTGTGTCCCTCCCTCAGTGGAATTGATAACACGACGCCATGACAGTTTTCACGCAAGGTTGAGACTTCGCGGACGATTTTTCCCTCGAATTGTAAATTTTTTTATTTTATTTTTTTAGTTGACGATTTGACATCAGCAAATTACGGTGTATGGTGTATTTCTATGAGTTTCTGTTACACATATGAAGCTAATGATTCGTTTTAAAACTTTTTTTTACAAAATGGCGATTATCTCAGTTTCATTTTTTACTCAAAATTTCAACTTTAAAACTATTTAACTTCTAGACGGTTCATTTGTTTTCAATGACATTTTCAGGGGTCAATATTCAGGTCTATCCTAAGTAAATGGCTTCGTATGGTTTTACTGTCTTCACTGGAACAGAAACAATAGAGCTGCCAATTAGCGGCTCTGTTAACTGTGAACGATTTATAAAATGTGAATATTTCAAAGAGCACTGTGTAAAAACTTTTCAAGGGAAACACTAATAAATAAGCCATTATGTTCCTAGTAACCAGAAGTTTTAAATAAGTGTTTTAAAATCAAAATCAGGGTATGCATTCAAAAGTTAAATAGTTTTAAGTGCACTTTCACCTAAAATGCATGATTTTAACCCAAAATCAACACCACTTAATATGGTATCATAGTACATTATTGTAAACCATAAAACGCAAAAGTTTAAATAAAACTCTTTCAAATGATATATAACTTGATGGGTAAGGGTTATATTTTACTTGTGTAATTACAGTAATCAGAGCCAATTAGAAATATAGTCTCCCAACCTGCATCTCTACCTTAAGCAAAGTAGAATGAGACACGTCCAAAATTTTGACTCAAAGATTTATACGAGGATACATTTTGCACAAAGCTTTGACCAAAAATCAAGTTTTCATTCAAGCACACATGCACACAGACAAACAAAAGTGATTTATATAAGGGCAATCCTGGCAGAGCGGACTTCAAGACTAACATTTAACATTTCTCCTGGCCAGGGAAGAAAATTCAACTAACACAGTAAATCTTGTTATCTATATCGGTAAATGTGCACAAGATTTAATGTTGCTCAAAGCAATTAACTCATGCACTCAAATGTCCTAACTGTTAATATAAAAGAAAAATTATTGCGTGAGGGTTTTACAAAACTAAACACCCAAGAATATAGCATTTAATTTTTCAAATAACTGAAATTTTGAATTTCACACAATTTTATTTATATTTGAGCTAAAGCAACACATTAATAGTAGCAACAAATAACACAAGATATACAACACTGCTGACAGCATACTCAGGAAAAAGTGCTAACAGCAATCAAAATTAAGTTATTCAATTAGATCAAGTCTAACTGTAGCACAGGTTACATGATGCCGTCTCATAAAAACAATTACAAATGTGTTTCAGTTCTCCAAGGTAATGAAACACTATTTGATCCAAGAGGTGCAGGTGGCAGGAAATCATGCTACCATTTACCTTGTTGAATGTAGCTATAAAAAACAATATTGAATTAAGTTGGCAGTATAGACATAGAAGAAAATGCCTCCTAGGTTATGAAGATTTGTTGTTAAGGTATGAAGTGGCGGTTGTGTCTACTATACAACTGTAGAGTACCGGTAGACTAATTAATAAGGTTTAATAAAAAATACATAATCACTGGTGAGATTAAATCCATATATATATATATATATATATATATGTATGTAGGTATCATATGCTATAGGAATGGCAAGCTTAAACTTTCAATAAATATTGGAGACTTGATATACATCTACTATTATAAAGTATATTTATATTAAACTATTATGCAAATAAGCTGCCATACTTTACGATTTACCTGATGAGAAAACACAAGTAGTGTTCTCACTAGACGAATTAAGCTGTTGTCACAACGCCTTTTATTTGAGAACGTTGTTAAAATGTGTGTGTGAACAGAATACGTCGTTGTGGCGCTGGCGTTTTTGACACTGTCCTAAAAGGGGTGGACGAGATCCTAAACGCCGTTGTCACATCGGCTCTTGCACAATGGAATGTGCCGTGTGAACACAATACGATGGCCAAAAGCCCTCTATCGCTGACTTATTTATTTATACATTACACAAGATGGCGTCAGAGGTTACAAGTCAAATTTACTAGCCAATCTCTGTTATCCCACCTTCGTAACACTATTTCTTCCCACCAGTTATTTCCATGTTGTTGGTCTTGTTTGACCTAACAAGTTGCCGGAAAAGTTGAAACAAAGCAAGTGCATTTACCAGAGGGGACGCCATTTTGTCGATTGACCTTCCATTTTTGTATTAACCTTTTTGATTCATTGAGGGCGCAAAACACCACGTGCAGACAATTCAGCAGATTAGCTAATATTTGCACCAAAAAAAAAACAGTGTGTGTGTTAGCTACACACACATTTTGCTCTTTTTGATTTATTGTTAGACATTCACAAATAATAAATGTTAAAAAATCATGTGTGATCAAATTACTAAGACCCAGAGGTATTTTTCGTTGCTATGGAAATATAAACTACCTTCTGATGTTTACACTACATATACGTACGCATATATAAAAAATTATCTCATGTGTTTGTTTCAAAGGCTCTTGGAAATCAAGGCTCTAAATTTGCAGTATAAGCCTTATGTGAGGGCTACTATTTTTACAAAATAGCGGCCCAACTGGAAAACCTTGGTACTAGAAATTTTCAAATTAAAAATTTATTTCCATTCATATAGCAGATATACAAGTTCTTCCACACAAAGTGAGTTCAGTATGTCAATTTTATGTTTTTACAATTGTATGTGCAGTCTAACACTATTGTCCGACTATCAGCTTTTGAAATTGGTAACCCACTCAGGTTTCCAAGAAAATATTTCAATTTTGAGCCATGATAATCTATATATTATTTGATTTGACATTCAGTTTGTTCAGTTATTAGGTAAATACATTCAGTCACACTGCCATATTGGGTTACAACATGAGCACGACTGCTGATGCTGCTGCTGATACTAATACTGTTCACATAACAGCTTAATTACTGTATTGTACATTATTTTATTTTCATTTAGAATTAATATTTCCTATCTATTTATACTGATTGTCAGCATAATAAAAAATAAAATGAAAATGCATTTTTGCATGCAGATAACATGATACCAATAAAAAAAAATCACATCCTACACACAAAAATGCTGCAATCAGTAAAAATAAAATATCATACAATTACACTAATTAGTTGATTAAGGCTAATTAACCATAACATATGTTAAATGAATGTATGTATATATATATATATATATCAGAGAGTAAACTGATGTCCTTTCCCCATTAGACTATAAAACATATTGTTGATGAATTTATTCACTGCAGTGTTTAGACACCTGCACTAGCTTCCACTATGGTGTACACTTTGTGCGTGACGTGACACACATGAGATACAACAATAACATAAAAGCAAACGTACACCATATTGTAATATTTTACTGGAAAAATAAATTATTGTCATTGAGTGTTTTATAAATTAGGTTGATTTATACCAGCAAAATTTACTAACAAAGGTTTTACAGATTCAGCCAGTATTTTATAAATGCCATGCGATATATGTACGTGATTTATATATAGATTATTTTTTTCTTATTTATGATAGATAATAGAGCGCTATGATTAAATTATTATTTTAAATAATTGCTAACCTGCTTGAAAAATGTGAAAAAACCCAGTGAAAAAATAGGCAATGATTTTAATCCAAATTGTAATATTTGCATTGATATTTACTTTTCAGATAACTTCTGTGTAAATATCGGTAATGTTTTTTTAGTATGTGAACAATACCAGTATATTGGAAAAATCTATTGTTGGCAAGGGTTAAAGGTCAAGATAAGAATCACTATACATATCTTCTCATCATGAATTTTTATTAATTTAAAGTACTGTATTTGCCCAACTAGAAGCATAATTACATAATCTCAAAATATAGAAAACTGTACACCAACAGTATACCAATTTGCCATGCCTGAATTTTAAAACAATTCACAAAATATGTAATTAGCTGGGGAGAACACGCAAGTTTCATAGACCGCACAATTTTCATGTATTTTTGTGGCTGTGAACAATTTACTTCAAGAGGTTTCTTAAGAACGGCAGGGCATCAGTGTATTTAGTGGAGATCATCAAACTCACAAATGTGATGCTAAGAACACTGAATGGCTTTACTAGAGAATGAAGTATATTGTCTATATTTTTTCAATAAGTATCAGGTTCAAAAAAAAACTTGGCTCCTAGAGCTTGAACTTTAGAGTTGAGAGGGCACCCACTTTCAATTGCGTACAGCATTATATCAAGGCAAGATATTGCCTTAATGACTCAGTGAAGTCTAAGCAGGTACATTTACTACAAACTAAGTTTACCTTCAATGTACCCTGTGAATGCTTAGATTCATTCAAAGTTAAATAATATTCATTACAAAAGATATAGATTAATAATAATAAATGAATAACTTACAAAAAAGACAACGTTGAAGACAATAAGAAGAATCTTGGAGCATGCAGCACATCCTTCTAAACTACCCATGATGATAGATGTGTATTATAATTCTGTATGAGATCTGTGAAAAAAATAATGAATACAAGATACCATAATACGTACAGCATACTGAAACAAGAGACAAGATTTGCTATGTGTTATTACAATTATGATTATAAAGCAAGACAACAGCATAAATCTATAACTTTACACTTCTAGAAATTTGCTTGCACGCTTTTTAAGAGATTAACTGATATTGGTGTAGTTATTTCCTATCATACTAATTGCCATTTTCAATTGCACAAGAAACAAGTGAAAACCATAGGATTATACAGTTTTTGTAGAGAAATTGGGGTTAGGGTTTTGGGTATTGGCTAGGGGTACACACATTTCAAGGGTTAGGGGTCCACACATTTCAAGGGTTAGGGGTCCACACATTTCAAGGGTTAAGTTGAGTTTCGGCCCTTGGCATATATCTGAAAAGTGATTTGGCATTCTCAAAAAAAAAAAAGTGCCATAATTACCAGGGTTGTGAACAATTGAGAAATGTGAGAAACAACCTTCATTTAGACTATAGTAGATTACATTTCATATACTGTACATAGTTTAATTTGATATATATGTACATCAATCTACAGTAGGTAATGCTAAATTTAAAGTGCGAAAGTCGTTGTATGTGCATGCGACAGGTGGCCATAGCGTGTCATTATTAGCGCATGTTGTCATCGTCGCTTGGGACTTGATTCTCGCACGTGTCCAGGCGACTACCCTCTGGATTTAAGCCAGAAGAAAACATAGGATTTTTGTGTAAGCATTCCATGGTAACCAGGGGTTAGTTTGATGAAAAGAGAAGATGGCGCATGATTGGGGTTGCCAATGATTAGGGGTTTGGTGATATAGGTCTGTATGTCTTACAGAATATTATGTTACACAGTCACTGATTTGCATATAATCTCTTATTACCTCCAAGTTGTTTCAACTCGACCTACTTACTCTCCGAGGTAATCACTTCTACATTGATGTCATTTTAAACCCCTAACTTTATACTGACACCTGTTTTTCTCATACAGCATAAAATGGACCAAAAAAACAGACTGACACCAAACACAACCTAAATGGCTTTCCCTTTATAAATAGTTGTAGTTTCTTTAACAATGGTGTATTACAAATTTAAAATATAAAATAATTTCCTTAGTTTAGAAATCAGTCAGTTAATTTATAAAACCCTATATGCTGCAATTGGTAAAGCTTTGATATAATTATGATATAAGCCTACATCCTCTCTGCAACTCATTTATTACTAATGTACATTTTTTTCTTCAAATGTATTTTCCTTGATGTAAATAAATTGTCTACCCATAATGGAAAGAGTACAAACAATTCAGTGAATGCAAAGGCATTTTATTTATTTTGGGGTTTAACTATTCTGTCTTTGGAATACTTCCCCATTAACACAATGACGAAATACTTTAACAATGCATATGTCCGTGAAAGGTACATCTTTGTGTTTATTCAACCATAAATCTACTGGAGTTTGTAGGTCCATGATTCAACAATTTTAAGGAGAGGTCATGTACTACAGGTATGTCGTTACAGTTGGCTGTACATGTATATAAATTTGCTGGACATTTGAAAGTAAAAATTTAATAATCTAATCACTGGGTTTTAAATTAGAAAGATTTAAAACAAGAAGGATTTTTTTTAATTTAGAATAAAGCTTAGAGTTAGATCTCTGATCTAGATCTCTACATGAATTAGATCAAGATGAATTAGAATTAGTTAGATCTCTACATGGATTTGAAACTCTTCCTCTCCACCACTATATACAGCATCATTTCAGAAAACATGCGAGTATTTTGGTACCGGGGGTGCGAATAGCCATTTTGTTGATCATATTGGCTATTCGCACGCCGCGCACTTTATTTTTTAGCCCTGGTTTCGCGGCTTCAGGGTCATCATATTTTGATGATTGGAATCGTTCCGACATGACTGAAATCTGGAGCTTCGAAACCACGGCTACATGTTGTTTCATTTTATAACAATTGTTGAATTGGATGTTTCAAGGTTAAATCAAGTATACTGGTTTTCTGGAAACAGAAAATCACAAAAAAGAAAACATGGTATAAATCAGAGTTGTACTTTGTTGTCAACATCCAACTCATGTGGAGTGAGTTTATGCATAGATTGTAAAATCAAAATTTGAGAAATTTAAATTATTCCAAATGTCTGCAGTGCCTACAGACAGATCACAGACAACTAATGGAATCATAGATCAACTGTGGATCTACCGTGAAATGTATGTCATAATATTGAGTGACGGAACCGCAGCTACCTGTGATATTCGAATCAGCAAGTCGTCTGATAGCAAATGTCAACAAAAAATACCACACACTAGTAGAAGAGCGCGGCAATCGATGAAATGTACTAAATGATGAGCCCAGTTTTCTAACCTTGTTTTCGATGGGTTTGCCAAGTTGTCACTAAAATCAGCTGTTCGACAAACAGATACTTTCACGTGATACTACGTCGCTCGTTGAAATCAGTCGTCGTTTGGGAAGAACTCGTCTATCAGAGGTTCGAGTGAATGTACACAAGCATGCAGAGAGCGAGGCGAAATTTGCATCTAAATGATCCTGTTCAATGACTGCGTCGCTTTTACTTGGGTTATTCCATTCACAGGGAGGGACAGTTGAAAACCGTGAGCTGTATTGGCGTATAACATGCATGTAAATTAGGATCATGCGATACGGTATCGCTCAGGATATATAAATATTCATATCATTTATAAGTACTATAATAGCATTATTATATTTTGAAACAATCAATAGTATGCGTTACGTAACACATGAATATTCCAATACACTCTAACGAGTAGCGTCGTCTGAATGGAGGGGGGGGGGGGGGTGAAAGAGAAAAGGCGATAACAGTTGCCCGAAAACCTGAAAAAGTGAAACACACCCATATCATGTCAATAGCACGACAATGTCCAAAGCATAGTCACTGTACGTAGCTTATTGTATAGCATGTTTATTTTGTGCCTTTGTTGATACTCTGGCGTCATTGTTGTCATGGTAATTCCACGTCTATTTATAACTTTTGTTTTTACTGTTAATCAAGGCGAGCCACAAACGCCGGCCGCAACTAGTTTAACTGCAGTCGACGTCATCAGAACCTCGTCGTTTTCAACAAGGATACTTCCACATTAAGTGGGTAAATCAGTCAGTCTATAGAGGGACTGTGACATACTCACTTCTAAACTATTTTTTTCTATTTATATACCCACTTCTAAACACAATTGTTTTCAGCTAAAAAAAAAAAACACCCAGATCACAACTTTCGCAACCAGTGAGCGCATCCGGGCGACACATTTTATTCAGCCTTTTCCAGTATCTGGCTTTGAATATAAGAACCTGTGAAAAAGTAAATAAACTTGAATGCTACTAGTACACACTTCTAAACCAAAACATTGATAAATGACCCACTTCTAAACAAAAAAAAAACGTGAAATGACACCCCGATCGGGCGGCACATACCCGTATTGCACTTCTATGGAAGAAGCCCTTTCGGGGGTACCACGCAACGAATACAACGTTTCCAGAATATATCAATTATAATAATTTACCTGAAAACTTGTACGAGCGCATGACTGCATATTACAGAGTCGTTTACGTAATGCAGGCATGGAACCTGGGCAGATATAAAATCTAAACAGCTAAAAAAGTAGAATACCATGTATAATTACGGATATCTGAAAATACAGTTCTTTGGATAACTGTACCTGGTGTAAGATAAATTCAAATTGTTCATGCGTATACAGAGGCGGCGACACGAAAGTGTGCATGGAGGGGCGAGATCTGCTCACCAACCATGCACCGAAGGCGTAACCTTACAAGGGCATGCTCTCCCTTAAAAAATAGGAAATCTAGACCCTCTGAAACGCTATTCCCTGCATTTTGAGGGGCAAATTTTGCTGACACAGAGGATTTCAGCTTGATTTTGGAGGGGCGACCCCCCAACATTTTTCGAGTGGCCGATCGCCCACTCTGTCCCCACCCCTGTGTCGCCGCCACTGATATAAATATAGTTATTTTATTCATTTAGTATAAACAGATCACAAGAATCAAACAGTGCGTCTATTAATGATTGTATATAACTTCATCCAGGAGAGATCACTTTTATTAATTAT
The DNA here is from genome assembly GCF_978046115.1 of Saccoglossus kowalevskii. Taxonomy (NCBI): domain Eukaryota; kingdom Metazoa; phylum Hemichordata; class Enteropneusta; family Harrimaniidae; genus Saccoglossus; species Saccoglossus kowalevskii. The sequence goes on from NC_140641.1 coordinate 22,183,975, forward strand.
ATACGGGTATTATATTTGTAAAAATTATGGCTCGCAGAAGAACAAATTCTTCAAAAATCACCCCTTGAAAAAAAAATCATAAAAAACCCCACCCCTTAAAACAAAATTTCAAGGAGAACCCACCCTTAAAGTGATTTAAGCATAACATTGATTCTTGAAAAATACGAAAAAGAGACCCATTGCTGATTCGTTATTAGCAAAACACATTGGAGATAATTTTCATAATGACAAAAAAGGTGTTGTTTTTTCGCGTCCCCGGGGACGCACTGTTACTGAAAAATACGCTACTTTACAATATCTGGTTTTCAGGAAAGTGCGCCATCAAACTATCAACAAGTCGATCTATGAAGACCATTTTGTTTTGCTTCACTGAGTGCTTTTTGTACCCCAGTTCTGGATTCTAGAGACTGTGTGTCATGAAATTGCTTCGCACAATTGTTTGTTTGTTTTTTTTATTTTACTAACGTTCAAGGATTTTGTGGTTGCCATGTTTGCGAGGTTTACATGTGTTCGGGGTTTTCAGGCAAATCCACTTATAACATTTCATTATTTCAAATAAGACGTAATTATTATGGTATCAGGGGGAAATTCTCTTTCTCTCGGGTCTCCACACTTGCCAGGGGGGAACTCGTCTCGTCTCTCTATTTCGTCCCCTTGAGGTACGGGATCGGGAAAGTCACTTTAACTTTACAGTCAAATAAGGCACACACAACGAAATACGTTTCAGCTCTCGTCTTAGTCGGTCAATCGAGCACTCTATCAGACACAGCGCCCTGGGGAAAAAGTCCCCAAGACTCTCGCAAGGCTGAACCAAGACTCGCCCAAGACTGGACTGCCTCTAGGCTCGCCCCTGGACTGGACTCGACTGCCCAAGGCTGCGTCTGTCGTGGAGTATTCGCCAAGACCAACTCAAACTCTCTTTATTCATTTTCAAAACTCTGACCAATTACAATGCAGTAAAAAGACTCTAGGGCGTAACCTTCAATCATAAAGCCAATCACACTAAGTACTGAACACGTCATATCTTTTGATTAATCGTTCACTACATTAATAACTACGGATGTCAGAATAGCGACGGTATCTTGTAATTAGTTCCAAACCACTGAGCCAAGTTCCGTCCAAAACTTCAATTAGGCCTAGACGATGACAGACATAACACAGCAATTCAGCTAATAATCAACTAATTAAGTCGGTTAACAGATACGCAAAAACAAATTCATGACACATCCCTTCACCCAAACTGAGATATGCCTCTTGGCATAACACGTTCATAAATCAAAGATACCGTCCTCTACTCATCGTCATACGGGTTAAATACAATACTAATAATAAAAGGTATAAATCAAAAAGAGTAAAACACACTAATTAAGTACAATGATTATAAAGTCTAAATACAATGGTTATAAAGTCTCAAATATCAACGGTTATAAATCAAAAAACAAGGGAAAGGCTACCAAACGACTCACTTTTCTCAAAACGGTTCGCTGAGGGTAACCCTTCGCTGCACTGTCTCTATTACTAAGGTTACAAACTCTATATCAAAAGGTCAAAAAAAAACTAAGGCGTGGCGGTGTAACCAAGCGATCAGCCAATCGCTGCAGTCGACAGCATGATCACGTGATTACCAGGGATGCGTCTCTCGGTTAAAGCATTGCAAAGCGGTAACTAATAAACAATGAATAAAAAGCTATTAATCAAACTCCTGTCACATACGCTTATAAACTTCAACTGAACTCACAATTCGTTAATCTAAACAAAAGTCATACGGCGTGGAAACAGAATGCAAAGACAAATTCGCTTTCATAATACATTACTCCTCTGGCAAAAAGACGGGAAAAGACTAAAACGATAGAAACTACTGAGTTACATATAAACCTGTCAATCATGAACAAAAGCTTGCGATATCAAACAATACATATATAAGCGCACCAAACTCTCATCTCAAAAAGACATAAAAAAAACGTTACAAAGGTGCTATCAACTCAAAAAAGCGTCAGAAGTATTCCGGAAACAACACATAAACAAAAACAACTCTTAAAACGTCGATATCTCTGTACTCGACAAATCTCAAAACTCTTAAAAACACGTGGGGCATCATTCCTCCCATCACATTCCGTACTCATAAACTCATTAAAACACCATCAAACTTCACAAAACTCAAAACACTGTGTTGCAAATACTTGTCCACTGAAACGCGCTTAAATCGTTATAAAGGACCTCGAACGTCACCAAATATTAGTTCAAAACAAAAATCTGGGCGCTTACATAACATACAATTCGACATCACTCAAAGAAACGGTAAAAACGATAGAAAAAGCAAGCAATACATTACATTACTGAGCAATAGGGTTAGGGTTCTGGGAAAGAGTTCAACGTCCTAAGTTACACAGTGTCAGTTACAGTGTCCAGCGAGCAGTTCTCTAAGCAATACACAGATAGCTAAAGTCAAAGTCTATAAGCGTCTCTTCTCTTGTCGCGTTAGTCCGGGTCGTTCTTTCATCTTCTTCTTGTCTTTAATGTCGCTCAATTCTTAATTATACAGTCCTATCCGGTACTCATCCTTCATAAGGGGTTCAGAGGTCTTCATCTCTTCAGCGTCGTTCATCGGTGCCATACTGGTAAAGTCGTTAGTCGTCAAGCGCAGTTTCGTCTCCGCCATGGAGCTGGTTAGTTCGGTTCGCAAGAAAGACACACCTTCGCCATTTCACTTCTCTTCTCAGGATGTCAATGTGTGTAAAACACCTGCCCGGGTTCTCCACCACGTATCAGGGGGAAATTCTCTTTCTCTCGGGTCTCCACACTTGCCAGGGGGGAAACTCGTCTCGTCTCTCTATTTCGTCCCCTTGAGGTACGGGATCGGGAAAGTCACTTTAACTTTACAGTCAAATAAGGCACACACAACGAAATACGTTTCAGCTCTCGTCTTAGTCGGTCAATCGAGCACTCTATCAGACACAGCGCCCTGGGGAAAAAGTCCCCAAGACTCTCGCAAGGCTGAACCAAGACTCGCCCAAGACTGGACTGCCTCTAGGCTCGCCCCTGGACTGGACTCGACTGCCCAAGGCTGCGTCTGTCGTGGAGTATTCGCCAAGACCAACTCAAACTCTCTTTATTCATTTTCAAAACTCTGACCAATTACAATGCAGTAAAAAGACTCTAGGGCGTAACCTTCAATCATAAAGCCAATCACACTAAGTACTGAACACGTCATATCTTTTGATTAATCGTTCACTACATTAATAACTACGGATGTCAGAATAGCGACGGTATCTTGTAATTAGTTCCAAACCACTGAGCCAAGTTCCGTCCAAAACTTCAATTAGGCCTAGACGATGACAGACATAACACAGCAATTCAGCTAATAATCAACTAATTAAGTCGGTTAACAGATACGCAAAAACAAATTCATGACAATGGAACGAGATTCTGTATTCCGTATTCCCGGACATCATTTCCGTCGAGGGAGACGCCGTTTCCATATTCCCGGACGCCTTTTCCGTAAAGGATGACGTTTCCGAATTCAAGGTCGCCATTTTCGTATTCGGGGTTGTCATTTCTGTATAGAAGGATATTGTTTTCATACTCGCCATTTTCTTATGTATTTGAGACATCGAATTATCATTTCCGTTCTCCTGCTCACTAAACCCGCTCTCAAAAGTGTTGTTTGCCGCCATTATTCCGTCCTCAGTGGTTTGAAAGATGAACTCATCATTTTCTTCGGGGCTATTCACCGTCATCATCTTCCTCGACAGTTTCTTCATTTAATTCAAATTCAGAAATTGTTTGTTTGTTCAATTCTATTTTTAGTTTTGGTATGAACGTTTTTTCGATACTATCAACAACTTTATTTTTGATTACTTTATCTTTGTACTTCACAACTGTCATAACATGATACCCATCTGGGTCAATTGTCTGCTCGTTCTCTTGTTCCGCTCTCTTACAATAAGAAAAAAAAATAAAGGTGGATGCGAATCCCTATTAAACTTCAAACATATGAATGAAGAAAAAATATTATTTCTTTTAAATTGTTTAGTTAGATATAAATAAATAACTAGAAAAGTTGATTGATTTGCCTTATAAATAATAAATGGTATGTAAATAGCCCAAAGCAGGCGTACCTACAATCTCCCGGTCCTAAGAAAGAATTACCTAAAAAAAAAAAAAAAAACTCAGGAGGGTATTGTATATTTCATGCGTGTCAGAACACATGGCCAGCCAACATACAAGGTCGTTCACGTGACTAGGCTAGCAGCTAAGCTTATATGTCCACATAATGTGCAATGTGGAATCAAATAAGCACTTTTGACAAAAGATTCGCCTAATTGAGCTGAATAAAAGTATCTCCAGGGGAAAAACAAATGTTAGAGGTCCACCCAAGGATACACATTATGCTGGTAGATGGTAACGACCAGACGGTACATGGGCAATCAGTCAGTGTAAAATAAACTACACATTACAAGAAAGCGAAACCAAACATTGAATCTAATCGCAAAACAAAAACAAAAACAAAAACAAAACGTGCCACACGAGGGCTAGATAGTGCATTTTTTCTCAATACATGTGTATCTGATAGTCATTCAATTAGAAAATAAACCGAATGAAGTTGCATGATGTCGATTACGACCCAAGTCCCAGCATATCTAAATCCGAAATACAGTCAAGATTTAGGAGATCGGGAATTCTCTGATAATCACCGAGTGTTTAGTTCGATGATATTTAAATATGGAACTTCGGTCATTTGAGAATTGTGACACAAGTCTCATCGTTTTCAATATCAATATAAAGATCTCACAAATTTTGACTATGACCCTATTCCCATATTAATACCGATCTACAATCCCTAACCTCAGGGATTTAGACCCATGACCCAGCCTGTTTGGTATCGATCTAAAAATGATAGTGATACATACAGTAAATAATTAATTACACCAACATACATTGGCCTGGATGCTATTCGCATTCTGTCACACAGCGAAATGTATCGGCGCGAGTTTTCAAGTTAGGGCAAGAGCAAGTTATTGTACACAATATACAACACATAGAATATATAATAGCTAACAAAAAAGGGAAACTGAACAGCACCTTAAACATATGGGACAAGTTCCTTGCAGTATTGGCAAAGTAATACTCTGGGTTTATTGGTTGAAAATTCTAATGTGACAAAATACTAGTAATAAGACCACATTTGTATCAATCACTTTTCAATGTCTGACACAGAGTATGAACAGTTAGTTAAAAATTGTACTTTTTTCCAAGATGCAATGTATGTGCTACATGTAAGTTGTTGTACTATTGTACTAAGACTCAATAAAAGTTTATTAAATATAAAAAATAAAAACTCGTGGCATCGTCTTTTAAAATATCGAGGCATCGTTATACAACTTGCCATGGGTGGGAGTGAACGTTGTCAACACAAAATGTGACTAACAAGTTGAGATGAGAAACACGTGTGGACGTTGTCAGCTATTTTTGGAATGTTTTGTGTAAGTTGTTTTACTTAAGGAAATTGACTCGCCTTGAAAATTCCTCTCTTTCTTTTTTAAAAAGTATTTTTCGTATAGTATATGAAGTAGATTATTGAACACAAACTCACAGTTTTTAATACGCGATACAGTTTGTATGTCATAGTGTAATTTTGTTTTGACTGCGATATGAGTGTGTATTCTAATGAGTGGGTTAGTAGGGCTGTGTAGTTTAAAACGTATTTCCTTGTACTTATCCTATTGTCTCTGATAATACGGTTTTCTAGTGCGTCTGATTCTTTCGATTAGGACTGTTGTTGTTGACTCGTTCGAAGTTCGTACATGTCGCGGCACCGTGAACAGCTCAATTCGCAACTACACACGGTACTACAAGTCATTAACATTTACCTACCTTTACATATTTCGTGAGTGAAAGTATACCCGCCTTCTTCATCTGAGCTAGTGAGCAAAATGTTAATGACTTGGCAGACTGAATTATGCTCTCCACTTACTTATCATAATGGTGAGTGAAATTGTCCTCCTATAAATTTAGGCGAGTGGTAAACGGCCTTTGTGATATGATCATCTTTAGAACTTTGACAAAAAAATATGAAAATTGTACAATGTGACATACGCAGTTAAATAAAACTATACGATTTGCCACCAATACTGTGAATGCCAATCACAATGCGCAAGTTTTTACACTCTCGTAAGAAACTGTGTTCGTCCATGAGAATATTATCCTGACCACGATTCCTTCCGGGCGTGATGATTTAACTGACAATCATGGTGCTCCAATACAAGTGCGTTTGATTAGCTTTGCCAAAAATTCATGTTGTAAAATTCATGTCAAATATGTTACTTGCCATCTAAATAACACTTAGAAAGGACAAAGTGAATGGCATTTGTCGAAATCTCTGATCAAAAATCTGTAACTAAAATACCATCTAACTTGTCAGCCGATGTTATTTTTATAAATAACTCGACAAATTTAAAAGGCAGTTGCGTTCTCACAATGTACTAACATACTGAAATAACTTATAATGCATGTTAAATATATTATACAATGCTATGATCTACTCACAGATCATTTTGTCTGCGCTATTTTCTGGTCTATTTCTGATAAATGTACGCGGTCATTGGTTGTCTCGACTGGATCGTCACGTACATATTCAAGTATTAGTTTAGAGGTTGTTCAAGGTGTCGTAGATGGTGGCCAAACAAAGGACAATTCAAGGCTAACAACATAATGCTCCCAGATAAAAGAGCTCCACAAATGTAGGAGAATACAATTTTTCATATCACTTTTCATTCTCTAGATATTCAACTTTTCATCAGTTTATGTAGTCCACCATCTTGAATCTTCAGCAAAGGATTATGGGTAAACTAGAACTTCATATCCACTATTGTGAGAAATTGGGAAAATGATTTCATCTATAATTTCAAATTAGTTGAAAGTTTAGAAACCATATAAATTAGTTGTCTTGGCAACAGAACTACCAAATGCTCAATTTTTCGTAAATTTTACACAATTTATTGATGCGAGTAGTTTATACATAGGTGATAAATAACCCGTTGACCGCAAAAAGGGGGACAAAAGTGTCATTCTATTTTTAATTAACAAAATAATTAATTTTATTTATTTTATGTTATAGGCAATAACTTTACTTGTTGTGTATTTGTAACATTCTAATTCCCATTATTATAATTATATACTTGAGTAATATGCACCCGAATATTGGAACTAATTCGTATCAGTATTTCTATCGTTATTGATTAAAGCATTTTCTCAATTTTTCAATTACAGTAGATACGATGTCACATTTTACCCACAATCCTTTGCTAGAGAATCAAGATTTTCAATGGCAATTAAATTGTTTTATTTTGTAGTCGTATTTATTGTTTCTGCTCCACATAACGACCAACCCTATTTTAGATTTATTGTAGCAGTTGTTTTTGATTTAACAATGTACAGTTTTTGCAGTTTCGATCATTATTTTTTCCCTCTGAATTTCAGTTTTGATTTCCAAATACATTATACATATTGTCCGATATTTATATTATTTGCTTATACTTAGCTCACAATATCCCGGGAAATAATACCTAAATATAAATTCAGAAACAATATTCTATCCGTACACAAGTGCTTAGAGAAAAAAATCGAGAAAATAAACTACCGTACCATTCATTAAAATGATCACAAACACATCCTGAATGACCTATATGCGCTATTGCATAAGCCCTAGGCTGTCATTCACAGTCGTAGAATACCATGAACATATAAATCACCTACAATCAATTTCATCTATACAACACATAGAATATATAATAGCTAACAAAAAAGGGAAACTGAACAGCACCTTAAACATATGGGACAAGTTCCTTGCAGTATTGGCAAAGTAATACTCTGGGTTTATTGGTTGAAAATTCTAATGTGACAAAATACTAGTAATAAGACCACATTTGTATCAATCACTTTTCAATGTCTGACACAGAGTATGAACAGTTAGTTAAAAATTGTACTTTTTTCCAAGATGCAATGTATGTGCTACATGTAAGTTGTTGTACTATTGTACTAAGACTCAATAAAAGTTTATTAAATATAAAAAATAAAAACTCGTGGCATCGTCTTTTAAAATATCGAGGCATCGTTATACAACTTGCCATGGGTGGGAGTGAACGTTGTCAACACAAAATGTGACTAACAAGTTGAGATGAGAAACACGTGTGGACGTTGTCAGCTATTTTTGGAATGTTTTGTGTAAGTTGTTTTACTTAAGGAAATTGACTCGCCTTGAAAATTCCTCTCTTTCTTTTTTAAAAAGTATTTTTCGTATAGTATATGAAGTAGATTATTGAACACAAACTCACAGTTTTTAATACGCGATACAGTTTGTATGTCATAGTGTAATTTTGTTTTGACTGCGATATGAGTGTGTATTCTAATGAGTGGGTTAGTAGGGCTGTGTAGTTTAAAACGTATTTCCTTGTACTTATCCTATTGTCTCTGATAATACGGTTTTCTAGTGCGTCTGATTCTTTCGATTAGGACTGTTGTTGTTGACTCGTTCGAAGTTCGTACATGTCGCGGCACCGTGAACAGCTCAATTCGCAACTACACACGGTACTACAAGTCATTAACATTTACCTACCTTTACATATTTCGTGAGTGAAAGTATACCCGCCTTCTTCATCTGAGCTAGTGAGCAAAATGTTAATGACTTGGCAGACTGAATTATGCTCTCCACTTACTTATCATAATGGTGAGTGAAATTGTCCTCCTATAAATTTAGGCGAGTGGTAAACGGCCTTTGTGATATGATCATCTTTAGAACTTTGACAAAAAAATATGAAAATTGTACAATGTGACATACGCAGTTAAATAAAACTATACGATTTGCCACCAATACTGTGAATGCCAATCACAATGCGCAAGTTTTTACACTCTCGTAAGAAACTGTGTTCGTCCATGAGAATATTATCCTGACCACGATTCCTTCCGGGCGTGATGATTTAACTGACAATCATGGTGCTCCAATACAAGTGCGTTTGATTAGCTTTGCCAAAAATTCATGTTGTAAAATTCATGTCAAATATGTTACTTGCCATCTAAATAACACTTAGAAAGGACAAAGTGAATGGCATTTGTCGAAATCTCTGATCAAAAATCTGTAACTAAAATACCATCTAACTTGTCAGCCGATGTTATTTTTATAAATAACTCGACAAATTTAAAAGGCAGTTGCGTTCTCACAATGTACTAACATACTGAAATAACTTATAATGCATGTTAAATATATTATACAATGCTATGATCTACTCACAGATCATTTTGTCTGCGCTATTTTCTGGTCTATTTCTGATAAATGTACGCGGTCATTGGTTGTCTCGACTGGATCGTCACGTACATATTCAAGTATTAGTTTAGAGGTTGTTCAAGGTGTCGTAGATGGTGGCCAAACAAAGGACAAGTCAAGGCTAACAACATAATGCTCCCAGATAAAAGAGCTCCACAAATGTAGGAGAATACAATTTTTCATATCACTTTTCATTCTCTAGATATTCAACTTTTCATCAGTTTATGTAGTCCACCATCTTGAATCTTCAGCAAAGGATTATGGGTAAACTAGAACTTCATATCCACTATTGTGAGAAATTGGGAAAATGATTTCATCTATAATTTCAAATTAGTTGAAAGTTTAGAAACCATATAAATTAGTTGTCTTGGCAACAGAACTACCAAATGCTCAATTTTTCGTAAATTTTACACAATTTATTGATGCGAGTAGTTTATACATAGGTGATAAATAACCCGTTGACCGCAAAAAGGGGGACAAAAGTGTCATTCTATTTTTAATTAACAAAATAATTAATTTTATTTATTTTATGTTATAGGCAATAACTTTACTTGTTGTGTATTTGTAACATTCTAATTCCCATTATTATAATTATATACTTGAGTAATATGCACCCGAATATTGGAACTAATTCGTATCAGTATTTCTATCGTTATTGATTAAAGCATTTTCTCAATTTTTCAATTACAGTAGATACGATGTCACATTTTACCCACAATCCTTTGCTAGAGAATCAAGATTTTCAATGGCAATTAAATTGTTTTATTTTGTAGTCGTATTTATTGTTTCTGCTCCACATAACGACCAACCCTATTTTAGATTTATTGTAGCAGTTGTTTTTGATTTAACAATGTACAGTTTTTGCAGTTTCGATCATTATTTTTTCCCTCTGAATTTCAGTTTTGATTTCCAAATACATTATACATATTGTCCGATATTTATATTATTTGCTTATACTTAGCTCACAATATCCCGGGAAATAATACCTAAATATAAATTCAGAAACAATATTCTATCCGTACACAAGTGCTTAGAGAAAAAAATCGAGAAAATAAACTACCGTACCATTCATTAAAATGATCACAAACACATCCTGAATGACCTATATGCGCTATTGCATAAGCCCTAGGCTGTCATTCACAGTCGTAGAATACCATGAACATATAAATCACCTACAATCAATTTCATCTATACAACACATAGAATATATAATAGCTAACAAAAAAGGGAAACTGAACAGCACCTTAAACATATGGGACAAGTTCCTTGCAGTATTGGCAAAGTAATACTCTGGGTTTATTGGTTGAAAATTCTAATGTGACAAAATACTAGTAATAAGACCACATTTGTATCAATCACTTTTCAATGTCTGACACAGAGTATGAACAGTTAGTTAAAAATTGTACTTTTTTCCAAGATGCAATGTATGTGCTACATGTAAGTTGTTGTACTATTGTACTAAGACTCAATAAAAGTTTATTAAATATAAAAAATAAAAACTCGTGGCATCGTCTTTTAAAATATCGAGGCATCGTTATACAACTTGCCATGGGTGGGAGTGAACGTTGTCAACACAAAATGTGACTAACAAGTTGAGATGAGAAACACGTGTGGACGTTGTCAGCTATTTTTGGAATGTTTTGTGTAAGTTGTTTTACTTAAGGAAATTGACTCGCCTTGAAAATTCCTCTCTTTCTTTTTTAAAAAGTATTTTTCGTATAGTATATGAAGTAGATTATTGAACACAAACTCACAGTTTTTAATACGCGATACAGTTTGTATGTCATAGTGTAATTTTGTTTTGACTGCGATATGAGTGTGTATTCTAATGAGTGGGTTAGTAGGGCTGTGTAGTTTAAAACGTATTTCCTTGTACTTATCCTATTGTCTCTGATAATACGGTTTTCTAGTGCGTCTGATTCTTTCGATTAGGACTGTTGTTGTTGACTCGTTCGAAGTTCGTACATGTCGCGGCACCGTGAACAGCTCAATTCGCAACTACACACGGTACTACAAGTCATTAACATTTACCTACCTTTACATATTTCGTGAGTGAAAGTATACCCGCCTTCTTCATCTGAGCTAGTGAGCAAAATGTTAATGACTTGGCAGACTGAATTATGCTCTCCACTTACTTATCATAATGGTGAGTGAAATTGTCCTCCTATAAATTTAGGCGAGTGGTAAACGGCCTTTGTGATATGATCATCTTTAGAACTTTGACAAAAAAATATGAAAATTGTACAATGTGACATACGCAGTTAAATAAAACTATACGATTTGCCACCAATACTGTGAATGCCAATCACAATGCGCAAGTTTTTACACTCTCGTAAGAAACTGTGTTCGTCCATGAGAATATTATCCTGACCACGATTCCTTCCGGGCGTGATGATTTAACTGACAATCATGGTGCTCCAATACAAGTGCGTTTGATTAGCTTTGCCAAAAATTCATGTTGTAAAATTCATGTCAAATATGTTACTTGCCATCTAAATAACACTTAGAAAGGACAAAGTGAATGGCATTTGTCGAAATCTCTGATCAAAAATCTGTAACTAAAATACCATCTAACTTGTCAGCCGATGTTATTTTTATAAATAACTCGACAAATTTAAAAGGCAGTTGCGTTCTCACAATGTACTAACATACTGAAATAACTTATAATGCATGTTAAATATATTATACAATGCTATGATCTACTCACAGATCATTTTGTCTGCGCTATTTTCTGGTCTATTTCTGATAAATGTACGCGGTCATTGGTTGTCTCGACTGGATCGTCACGTACATATTCAAGTATTAGTTTAGAGGTTGTTCAAGGTGTCGTAGATGGTGGCCAAACAAAGGACAAGTCAAGGCTAACAACATAATGCTCCCAGATAAAAGAGCTCCACAAATGTAGGAGAATACAATTTTTCATATCACTTTTCATTCTCTAGATATTCAACTTTTCATCAGTTTATGTAGTCCACCATCTTGAATCTTCAGCAAAGGATTATGGGTAAACTAGAACTTCATATCCACTATTGTGAGAAATTGGGAAAATGATTTCATCTATAATTTCAAATTAGTTGAAAGTTTAGAAACCATATAAATTAGTTGTCTTGGCAACAGAACTACCAAATGCTCAATTTTTCGTAAATTTTACACAATTTATTGATGCGAGTAGTTTATACATAGGTGATAAATAACCCGTTGACCGCAAAAAGGGGGACAAAAGTGTCATTCTATTTTTAATTAACAAAATAATTAATTTTATTTATTTTATGTTATAGGCAATAACTTTACTTGTTGTGTATTTGTAACATTCTAATTCCCATTATTATAATTATATACTTGAGTAATATGCACCCGAATATTGGAACTAATTCGTATCAGTATTTCTATCGTTATTGATTAAAGCATTTTCTCAATTTTTCAATTACAGTAGATACGATGTCACATTTTACCCACAATCCTTTGCTAGAGAATCAAGATTTTCAATGGCAATTAAATTGTTTTATTTTGTAGTCGTATTTATTGTTTCTGCTCCACATAACGACCAACCCTATTTTAGATTTATTGTAGCAGTTGTTTTTGATTTAACAATGTACAGTTTTTGCAGTTTCGATCATTATTTTTTCCCTCTGAATTTCAGTTTTGATTTCCAAATACATTATACATATTGTCCGATATTTATATTATTTGCTTATACTTAGCTCACAATATCCCGGGAAATAATACCTAAATATAAATTCAGAAACAATATTCTATCCGTACACAAGTGCTTAGAGAAAAAAGTCGAGAAAATAAACTACCGTACCATTCATTAAAATGATCACAAACACATCCTGAATGACCTATATGCGCTATTGCATAAGCCCTAGGCTGTCATTCACAGTCGTAGAATACCATGAACATATAAATCACCTACAATCAATTTCATCTGCTATTAAACATATATTCAAAATGGAATTAAACATCTAATAACTAATTTGAAACTCAAAAGTGAACACATGAGCCGAACATACTAGCAACATTAAGCTTTTCGGAACTCGTTTAGACGCCATTTACCATGGATTGTGTTTACATCGATAATTAACTTGACAAAATTATCCCTCGTTTGGATACTACACAAACACGTGAACACACAGAAAGCAGATAACCGAGTAGGTAAAACCATTTTCTAAGGTCTATGGTAAAACATCAATTGTTAATCTTTAATGAATGCTGCCCTCAGTGCTCGAGTACCACCAGGCCAAGGCTTCCCCATTGATAGAATGGCTGTTGCAGTTGGCATCAAGAAGTTGATTTAGATCAACATCCTGTAACGGTATTGGTTACACGTTTACCGGGTGTGTGGTAAGAACTGAATAAGATATTATTCTGCATGGAAAATCCACTGTACTTAATAATTGGTGGTGTTATAGCCAGTCAGTTTATACATCCATAGGAGTCATTTATTCAACAAAAACGTCGAATTTAAACCTTTTAATTCAACATGACACACTTCCTGTCTCAGTTGAGTACTTCTGTTTTTTTACACATACAATGTTATTAATTCATACTACTCAATGGGAAAATAGATCAACTTTTAAAAGCATCAGACAAACACATGTTCGACGTAATTAGCAGTGAACGTGGTCAACGACCTACTAAAAACTGTGTTTCTTCTGCCTTTGCATCTTCGAAAATAATTCTACGTCAGAGGAAATATTAAGCAATGATTTCATTAGTTTGTACCACATTGAGTGGTAGTCGCATACTTGAAAAAAAATATTATAAGTTTGACATTCGACGAACTTTCGTCAAAATTGTATTCAACGATAATTAATAAATATTGTTAAAAGCTCTGTTTAGTATATTTTGACTCTATTGTTTTTGTTCAAGTTTTCCTTTTCCTATTCTTCTAGGCATTCTGATTTTATTGATATATCGGCTACTAATTTAACGAAGAAATAACAAACACTTGACTTGTTTCTGCTATGTTCGTTTTCCAGAAAAATGAATAAAGACGGCAGCATGTAAGAAGAAATTTTCACTGCATTATGTATCATCATTATGCGCCCTCTACGACTACGCTTTCATGCAAGTATGGCAGCTTTGTGTGAATTATCTCAGTGGAATTACTCGAATCATAGCGATGACGCCCTCTGTGTTATAGACTATAATATGTATGATTTGATCGGCGTATCGTAATATCGTTCCATAAATGCGAATATAGCCTATTAGTTGTGTTTCGATGGGTAGACAAATAAAATGAGAGGCTGGCCGGCACCCAACAACGGAGTCAATATAGCATCCTAGTAACCCACCTGCTAAACATCGTGTTTATATTAACTAGAATCAAAGTAATAATGCGGAATCGTCATTGTTCAATAAAATTGTAATCAGACACAAAAGACGTCATAACAAAAATAAACGTAGTAAAGGCAAGAATACATGTAACCAGGCATAAGGCAGTACACGGTAGATCACATTGTTTAAACTACTGGACAGTTGTGTACTTTTAAGGTATGTCCATTTATTATTGAATGTAGTAACTTAATCCAAACTATTAAAATTTTAATGTATAAATACCCATAACGTCTTTACTTAAGCTATCTTATATTTTTATTAAATTAATAGTTAATTATCTTATATTAATCGGATGCTGATTTTTCAACGAAGTAATCACTAAAATGCTAGGCAGTATACTGAATGACCTGTGTTCATCAGCATCATATGGCCGCCACAACTGATATCCTTTAGGCGTTTGGGTTTTATAGCTCTTGGGATTCAACCATAGCGCTTATCTCGTGCTTGTCTCTCAAAAGATTTGTTTAAGAGGAACCTTGAAGCTGTCAATCACGCGATTACACTAGGGACTCACGGGCACCATTTTGACGTTGTACACAATGTTTTTTGTTTTTTCATTTGTAATGTTAATTCATTAAGTGTAGCTATAACTTTATGCAAAACTGGAGACACACTTTAAAACAGGATAGGAGCAAAGTTACAGGCAATAATATCCGAGAAGGACGATATAAATTACCAGGGAGATAAGTGGTCTTACGATAATTTTAAAATAATCAACTTGGCAAGTGCATGACTTCATTTACTATGGTCGGGATATAGCTGAGGAAGTAACTTATGTGAGAAATGCTAAAAATGCTATATCTCAAGATTTGTGATTCATGTATTATTGGCATTTTGAATGCATAAAAACACACAAATCAAGCGTCATATATGTCGTCCTAACAACAGCACGAACATTGTCTCACGCTGGTAACATTTCGATCCGAAATCGTCTCTCACTTGAATGTACATTATCACGAATGATAGACGTCTCTTTCTTGTTATGCACGTCACAGCATCGCTGTCCAAGAAACGAATGTTATCACGCAATATTCACATGATAGTGTAGCATTTATTCTATTTTATAATCTCCTTAACCAATAACGCAATAGGCTCCATTACACAATTTAACCGTCATTCAGCACTTCCAATGATATGACAGTCCTCTTTCACTACTTGTCTGCACGTGAATATTCGTCTACATTGCAACTAGATTGCAAGTTTCTTTTATCAATGAGCTCTTCGCTGAGAAATTTCATTTTAATTACTTACGGTAGCAAGAAGGAAAAATATATGTTTCTTATATATTTGTGTTGATCACATACAAACGTTTCTTCAATTTATATGAATCTCCTTAGGAATAATTTGCCTGGACTCGTCAAATAGGTGTTTGACGGATTCAGTAAAGATTCAATGGGGTGGATTAGAATAAGTACGTGTTTGATTGATTATGTATATTATTGGATGCACTGAAATGCCTCTACGAAGCGCCATGAACAGAATTATGAGATGTGGCTAGGGCGCTAGCTGACTGTATTGCTAAGAAGACAAAACTGTTTTATAAGCAAATACCAAAAGCCTGCTCACGAAAAGATAACAAGGGGTAGTTTATTTACGGTCAATAACAGTGATTGACAAGATTTTACTAATAATGGACATTTACTTTTTCTTCTATTTTTTTTTTTACTTTATTTGACTAGGTTTTCAAGAAAATATTAACACATCCACAGAGGTAATCACGAATTTTGAGTTCAATCAGGATATGATATTCATATCATATTTATGGTTCGGGTTTTCGGGTTCGAGTCAGTAAATACTACGAAATTATTACTAGAATACTGCAAAGTATGCACGGGGGGGGGGCTAGTATGGTGATCGTATCTCGATCAGTGACGGTATTCTATGTCCACCACGCACTGGTAGCGCCTCTGCGTCTGAAATGAACAATGGTCTGGCATTTAGTCACCTGACGATTATGTAAATAAGTTACTACGTAGTATGTTCGATGTGTTTCTATGCATCCTTACCTTTGAAACAGATTTGATACATAAAGATTTGGAATACCATAATCTCTTGGATCAATTATTGCTTTTTATCGCAAGAGAAAGCTCTTTATTCAAAAAAAAAAAGAACCTTACGTTATTTAGGAATTCGAATAACTATTCATTACATTCCTACCATAGCAACACATAAACCTGCTGAGAATAGTGTGGTGTACTCGGGATGTGTTCATATTCATTTTTGAATGACATTTAAATATATTACGTTATTTAGGAATTTGAATAACTATTCATTACATTCCTACCATAGCAACACATCAACCTGCTGAGAATAGTGTGGTGTACTCGGGATGTGTTCATATTCATTTTTGAATGACATTTAAATATATTTGAGTTCCTGTCACTGATATTGTATCAACTATTATACATGGCGTTCGTGCTTACATGTATATATTTGAGAAAAGTACAATGAAAAATTAAACATGTCATATATACTGATGATCAATTCAAAAAAAATAACTATGACTGAAAATTTAATTGCCTTTCACATATAGTATACAGCTCTGCTGCTAGCTACACACACCGAATTGTACACCAACGCCTCTGGACATTATATCCATTTGCAAAGGTATTATTTTAATAATAGTGCGTGTACAAGACATCGCATTCATTATTTCCATATAATACATTTACCTTTCAATAAAGATTTGATTATTATGAAATTAGTACATATATTGCCAATCTAAATTTCGAACCAGTGTCGGATGTATAAAAAAAACACAAATTCATGTATGTGATTATAGACAGTGACTTGAGTGGCTTCAAGGGACATATGATGGAACAGCCTCAAAAAAGATTCATTATTTTATACTATACTATTTTATATTTTATTATGTTTATTTTATTATTTCTGGCTCTTAAGATATTGTTATTGTAATTGGATGACTTGGTGGACGGTAAATAATCACAGATTGAGTAAAATAAAGCATCATGACAAAAATCAACAAACATTTAAATAACTTATTATGCAACATAAAATACATTTGTACTGGTGGGAACTATGATTTTATTCCTGCTCCTTACGTTTACGTCACAATTTTAAATCTAAAATGATATGTAAAATCATCTAATGTTGTTTTTTTATTCAGGAATATAATTTCAAATTTGAAATTCTCACTCATCAAAATTCTATTTTAATTGTTTGATACAGCCCCTAGTTTTGTCTGTCACGTGACCATAAATGCCGTGGATTATTTTTGATTATGTGTAAGCTGAAAGAAACAATCAAAACTGTAAACAATAAATAAATAAATAAATAAATAAATAAAAGAGGATCACCACAACCACCCCCCTCACGTCCCTCAGATTCCTGCGGCGAATCGAGGGGACATCGAACGTAATAACTCGTGACATAACGTAGTATTTTCTTTTTGGCGATGAAACACCTCTAATAAATCTACTAATGACGATTGACATTTTATTTTTGAAAAATATAATATTTCTGCCGATATCGGAAAAAAACATCAGCAGCCGTAAGAGAACAGGTGCGTGCACCAAATTGATAGAGGTCACGCATAATTAGCATGATTGATAACCCACGGGTTCAATTTGTTCGTGCTTCTTTGGCTTTATGCATAGATAATAAGGAATATATGGTATTTACAGCAAACAATTATTATACAGTCAACACTTGTGCAATTATTTTGGGTTTTAGTCATAAATAAAAAAACACAGACAATAGTTTCTTGCATTCACTACAAAATACCAATTTTCAAATGAAGGTAAGGAACAATTATACTAAATATTATAAAAGATGGACAAGCTCTATTGCCATACTTTACTAAGTGATACGTTCTATCAAATAAATAACAGACTAAATAAATAGAATAGGGTTACCGTACCAGAACTGGTTCTCGTCTATACAATAACTGCTTGATTTCTCCATACCACTAGCCCCCTACTCCATTTTGAAATGAAATCTAAATTCACACTATAGAGGTTAGAAATTCAAAAACAAAATATTTTGAGTACTCCAAGTTTGTTTTCTGTATTTAATAACCAGTCACAGTAAATTTCAAAAAAATTCCTGTGTCAAAGTAGATTAATAGTCATGCATATACACTTAAATATATCTGCTATGATATATACCCCCCTTTTATTGCACAATTGTTGCAATAAGTCATGATATTTTATCAAGTATACAATCATAAAATAAACCATGGAACCTCAGAGTAATATCTAATTTGCATATAGAATTGAAGACGCTCTTATTAATCTTATCATATACACCAATTAGCAATTCAAAGTAAACCCGTCAATTCGATAATATAACCAAGTACCCATAAATACGACATCATCGCTTCGTTGTGTGTCATTTTTGAGTTTAAGAATTCTTTTGATAATATCGCAGCTCTCTATCTATGTTATATAAAAACAAGTTTCTATATGACAACTGTCGTGTGTCTAATACGACCATTACAATAAAAAGGCTGTAGTTATTCCGAAAAAAATAAGTTCATATTGTTTGACAAAAGATATCGCATAGATGTCGCATAATTTAATTGTTTCTTCAGCTCTCCAGTAATAAATACATATCCAGCTCATACCTTCTGAACTCACTATCGTCGTGATTGGGATATTTTGTTATTACCTCGAAAGCAATTGAATTGACAAAGTACACAGCTATAAAGAGGCCGCGAAACGAGCTGAACGTGCTACAGGAAGTGTTTTGCTATAATAGATGGAACACGTTTGAATACTGCAGGCAACTATGATCGTGACAATATTGGCCAGATAATCGTAGAATGGAGTAAGACTTATTCTAGAAACCTATTTCTAATATAATGATTATGCAGCTAAACTATATAGAACACCCATTTTAATTTATCAACAAAAAGTGAATGTTTCTTTTCAAGAAAGGGTCAACTTCTATTTAATAAGAACGTTGGTCATTACTACTGCTAACGAGATTTTGTTTATGCCGACGTTCAATTGTTTCACTATTTGTCCGTCTGTAATGAGTCTTGGGTGAATTGTCAGGAAATGTCCAGGAGGAACTGTCATTGAAACACGGACCAATTGATTTGATTTGAGGCACAGTTGCCATAGAAACAACAATTTGGAGACCGATTTGTCTTTGACAACACAAAAGGTTGTGGACAAATCATGGGGGGTTGTGAGACAAGAATCAACCAGTTAGGTTTGTAGACTGGTTTGAATTTCATTGTCTAGAAAATCAGGATTTGGGGAGTGATCCTTGATTGATATATAGAGATTCTTTTAATTTTAGGAGAGATTCCTCTTCAGACAACATACTTACAATGGAGTAGAGATATTAGTAAGGATATGTATTTTACAGCTGTGGATGACGTTTGCGCTATATGCATCATTTGTACGTTTAGGTGTAAAAAGTATAAAATCGTGTTGACCACGTGTGGTTTATTGTCAGCCTAGATGTTCTTCGTGTGTATCTATGACGTGTCCTACATCAAACGCGTGGTGTGGTTGTTATTCTGGGGACAAATCTCGTCATCGTCGATGTTTGTTTCATGCCTACCGCGTATGTGACCCTACTCTGTGATTGTACAGAACTCTCCACTTCGCTGATAGTCTCTGATGTAATTGGCGCTAAAATTTTGGGAAGGCTTCAAATTATTATAATGACAACCCTGTGTTCTGTCCAGTGTCATAACAATTCTATTTTTTTAAAGATATGCACACAAATACATCAAGTGTTATTTACAACGTGATTGATACAGACATTTCGATTCATGCAGAGATCTGTGTCATTTCGTCTTTACATCATATCAAAATGAGTTCGGTTTGACGTAAGGCATTTCCAACACCACAATAGGCTGCATTTGGTATATTATACTGCAATCGGCGACTGGATCGTACACGTTATATGTCTTGAAGGGAGTATTCGAGTCCTTTTTGAATTACAGGTGTGTAATGCCCGTGAATCAAATGCCCCGTTCTCATTTTCTAAATAGTGAAAATAAGTATTCCAATTATCTGTACGTGTATGTATTTGAATCCATATTCTATGCCCACATATGACACCGCTAAAATTACATCTTTCCATGTTACATTGTTTCCTTTCTTTAGTTGATACGTATATTATAGGTCATCACCCAAGAAAACACAAGCGAGCGCCATTATATACCCATTACGACTGTGATTATTGACTTGTCGGGTCCTAATGGGGGCTTCAGATCTCGGTGCAACACATCATTCATATCATCAATTCATATCAACATACACAGAACTGACATCGCCAAGAGTGGATTACCAATTTGTATCAAAGCAAAATAGTACCACACAGGAAATAGTCCCTCGTTAATGGCCCGAATGCTGTCAATAAATAGAATTACTTATTGAACTGTTTCGATATGCCGCTGGGAATTTGGTTAGCGTTAATGTAGTGGAACATTCACATAACTACCATATGCAAAGCGTGTCACGTATCTAAAAGATGAATGGATACAATCTCTGGTTGCAACACAAGGCAAAGGGAAGCTGTTTTTTTCGGACTCGCATGTCAACATAGATTGAAACAAACTTTAGAGCTCCAGACAATGTGTTTTATTTAGTCCCAGTTTCAGGCGGAGCCTGAAAAGGGGACTATAGTTTCTTATTTCCGGTTTCCGTCTGTGACGTCTTTAACATTTTCACAGAAATTCTGCAGCAGATATCGATGAAACTTGGCAGGTTGATGAATAAGTCTCTGCCAAATATGCACGTAATTTTTTTCCAGATCGTGATTTTTATTCAAAATTATCTCTTCCAACACCACTTAGCTTAGATTGTAATGCTGGAGTTTTTAGCAATGTTATGACCTGCTCATGACCTTGATCTGAACCAGTGACAGATGGGTCGTACGATAACCAATCTCTGTAGAGAGGTGTCAGGGCTACATTTTGAGGGGAATTATAGTGGTGATACTGAAATAAACCCAGGTCCTGGTAATATACAAAGACCTGAATTAACAAAGAAGTCAAGTTGTTATTAAAGGTACATCAAGGTTTACTCAGATTTATGAATGCAGTTTTTTGAGCATGTATACATGTATGAGACATGGTTTGGTTGCACTTGTGTACTCTGAGATTTTGGACCCGGGTCAATGGAAGTTTTCAGTTATATCAGTACTATACTAGATTAAGAGAAACCACTTTATGAGTACATATTAATTCAACTGTTTGCAGATGTTCCATGTATTATTTTAACATGAGTATTTTATAATTAAATGACGTGGACTGTGACATCCATGTCTTGTTGCATTTGCTATGGCAGATTTAACGTTCATTTTTATAGAGAATATTTCAATGAATTGTCGATAATAATTATGTTCGGCTATCTCTTAAAAACGACTAGTTTACATTCTATGAAATTTGATCTGATGGATGTGTCTGATAAATACCTCATAAATAGATTTTCTCAAGTTATCAATATGTATATTTATGTGATTTTCGGCTTCAAATTCTGCTTCCCTTCTCACATTGTCCTCTATCATAAATTAACAATGAGTAAATAAAACAATATATGTCGTTTTGTAAGTATGTATAACACGGTTAATAGTCATGGCAGCGATTTAGAATGGGGGTATGTTGTTTATATGGTCTGATGATGGACTTCCAGGAAAAACTACTGTGTGAATTTTGCGTAAATGTCCACCTATCCCATATGGTTTGCGGAACTTGTGTGCTTCCACATACCTAAACAATGTTGACCCCTGTTATGTTTCCATATATAGACATTATGATACCAGATTTTGCAAAAGGAGAATGTAAGCAAGGATGACATGAATTGAACTTGGCAACATATAGCCACTGTCTTAAAACCATCAAAAGACAAAATATCTCTCTGACAGAACCTGGATTTTCATTTTCGTTCATTATTACATCATTAGGTAAATATTGAACCAGTTCTTATACTCAAATTTGCTCCAAGTCGCCACCGCGCTCCCTAGAATCTTGCCTCATCAATTTGGTCGATATTTGCGTATCAGGCACTGTCGATTAAAAAGCGCTGATTTGCATAAATAGATCATTGCAAAACCAGACTAACGCTTTTATTATTATTATTTGGAGGACTTATCATGCGCATATTCTCCTAAAATGAGCTCTATGTACATTACATAACGTAAAAGACTGTCAATAAAAATCACTATAGAAAAGAAAAACAAATTGAAACTAGTAAAATTGACTACAGTGATATGTGGTTAGTGCCCTCTTAACTGATGAATGTGAGACTGAGTGGCGGATTGTGAAGGGTGTGCAAATCCAAATGTATGGACCAGAATATTGGAATGCACATACACCATATGATTTAGTTGTGGTGCGTGGTTTTGTTAATATACGATCGTCTGACAACGAACGCAATTGTCTAGCGGGATGTTATTTATGTAGAATATCAGGTATCGTGGGCTAGTTTTACTTATTGATAAGTAGCACAAACTTGCAATGTTATATTCAATACGGCTGTTAACTGGAAGCCAGTGAAGCGATTTTAAAAGTGGTGAAGTGTGGAAAAATAAACCTCGCTTACTGGCAAGCTGCTGAATTCTGAACTCGTTGAAGTTTCTTTAACAAATACTAGTAATCAGGGCATCCGACTAATGAGCTATTGCAATAGTCAAGACGAGATAGTGTGAGAGCACAGGCGAGAGTTTGTTTCGCTTTTCGTGTAAAATAGTGACAAATAGAAGAAATACGTCTTAGCATGATTTGCATAAATTATGTACTTGCTGTGACATATTGATATTGCAATCAATTGTAACACCAATATTACGGACTGGTGACTAAAACGAGATAACAGACTCGCCATTGGACATCGTTGAGGGTTGTGAAGATCTAGATGCTACTTTTGATGAGCATACAAGCATAGCCTCGGTTTTTGAGTCATTAAGTTGTAATTTGTTCTGTGTCATCCAATTTTTGATTTCGGTAATGCAATTCTGGAAAATGTTGGTAGTTCAACCAATTTGATGAACATCAGTGTGTGTATATAGTTGATTGTCATCGGCAAAGGCATAATAATTCACTGAATGTGCTTTAACAATATGTTGTGTGGTACTGTGTACAAGACAAACAAAACGAGTTCCAGAACTAAACACCGAAATGTAATGGTGATGCATTCGACTTCACGCCATTAATGCAAATGGTCTGTGATCTTCTAGTCAGATATGACTCGAATCAGGAAAGAGCTAACGATGAAATACCAAAAGTGTGTTTCAATCGATGTAGTAGAATCGTGTGGTCGATGGTGTCAAAGGCAGCGGAAAGGTCCACTGTCAAGTCAAAATACTGGTCTTCCCATTATCTACCGCGTTCAGAAGGTCATTAACGATTTTTAGTAAGGCGGACTCTGAAATGTGGTGTGATCTGTATGCAGACTGTAGTGGGTTCAATGTTGGAAACTAGATGGTCATTTGACTGAAGTATGACGATTTTTTTCTGTAATCTTCGAGATCGAGCGATGGCTTTTTAATCAATGGCTTAATGACGGCGGTTTTGTAAATAGATGGAAAAATATCAGAAGACAGGGATTCATTGATAATATCATTAATACAAAATGTATATGGTAATAAGGTATCTAGATACTTCACTAACAAATATGTTGGTAGTGAGTTCAGCTCACTGGTTTTTGGTGATGATTTTAAATGACACGTTTTGACAACATCTTCTGAAATTGGGCTGAATATAAATAACGATTTTTTTCACTCAAGTTTCAAGTATATTGTCAGGTGTACAGTTCCTTCACCTCGGAAAAAGATGATATTAAACCAACCTTCAAGAAAGGTTTTTGTGTTAATGTTAAAGCGCTGTGGTCGTCGCGCAGCGCGTGTTCGAATTTCATGTAAATAAACAATGTATTTTACACGCGTTGTATACGTCGCTATGAGTCCCATATCGAACAGGACGCAGCACGAAGTCTACCGCCCTTTAATAACTATATAGACCATATAAGATGGTTCCTAGCGTTAGTGATATGACACCTGCCACCTTTTATATACACTAGGGATCATTATGATTGCGGTGTACATCAAAATATACATCAAGCATAAGTGTTGTATAGGTAGTTATTATTATTATTATCATTATTATTATTATTTGCTTCTTTTGTCACGTTGTGTTCAGTATAGGCTGTTTAGAACGCCTCAAAAACTATAAATTACGTAAATGGTTTTCTACCTTTACACCAGCATTTTCACGTACATATACCCGGGCATACTTTTTACATTACAAATGCAATCAATTCCACGTGTATAATAAATGAGATAAACTTCCTGTATCCTCTCCGAACGGGTGTCTCTCGGGAGTACATTCTGTATGTACGAGCTACCTAATTAAATCTCATTGAAAGTTTAATGTGCAATGCCCTGAACAAAAAAATGTGTATAATGTATAAGCCAATTACTAACTGGAAGCATCGTTGGGCAAACGTACTGAATAACTTAACTACTACTACGTCAAACTATGGCAGTATTAATATTAATCGAATTTGGCATATGGTGTAAAATGACAATTGCCATAATGCACATGTAAAATTAGGCACTTATTTATTGAAAAAAATAAGGAGTTTAGAATATATGTTTAATCATTTATGATTCGAAGTGGTGCTCCTTAAGACATCGGTATGCTCGTGTACGGTGTATTTATCGAGCTCGGTTTCATGTAATGCTAATGTATGCGATATCATATGTGGTTTTGTTTGAATCATTTTGGATAACCTCGAAAAATATCAACTGTTTTTATTGAAGTCAACAATTGATCTCCGGTTATATTCATAACTGTTTTATAATCCTCCATCAAATAAACAAAATCTTTCACAATAGAGGCAGGTTTTTTTTACAATTTCCATTTATATGTGTATATAATTATTGTTTTCACACAAATATGTTTACTATAACATTTTCCACTGCTATTTTCCGAAATGTTATATCATGGCTTCAATCGAATTTAGATTTACTAACCCCTGTGATATTGTGAACGCCATTCATAACATTCAAACACTAGACGGGTTTCCCGGGGTGGTTCATAGTTTCATGAAAGCACATTAATAATCCAAATCATGAATTCCTGGAAATGTTGACTAACAAATGAATTTGGGACATACTGTTTTCAATTCAATAATTTGCACACATATTCTGATATTTAGAGGTACTGCTTGTCGATCTAGGATAGTGATAGGACAAATCACAACTGTGTTTACGCCAAGCAATACTGTTTTCTATGTATATCGATTCACAGTCCCTCTAGAGGGATTGTGATCGATTAAATAACAATGTCACGTCGTCCGCTGAGCCCTTTCAAACTATGCGGCATCGACGACCAACAACCAACCAACAAGTAGTTAACATATTCATGGAATCTATTTAAAGGTCAATTACGATACAACATATTGTTTCAATTATAAAGTATGCAGACTAATATTATTCAATATTGCATTATTAGAACATTAATTTTCATTTACCCACCATGTCATATAAACCATTCATTTGCAGTACCCAATGTTTTACTTATAAATGTATTTTCCCTGCGCTTGCTAATTCACATCTTCGCCAGCCAATTAACGTTTGTTTCGGGTCACCCCTGCAAACTAACCCTTGGCAGATTGAACCATAGACTGGCAAAGACGGAATTCTTTTTTTTTTTCACAAAAAAAATAATTAATTGTTTTAAGTCTTTTTGGCGTGATCGCGAAAACTAACGTGACCGTGAAAGAAATCCCGACTGGTCGCATCTGCGGGCATTTGACTGCTATTAATTATTCATGATGTCATTGATCACCAATAATGTATGAAAGTAAACACATCAAACCCCCCAAAAATGGAGCTTCCGCACTTGTTCTTTCATCAACGGAGAATAATCACAACTATATTGTCGCCGGTAAGCTTCGTCAGACGGCATTGATCGAAACAAAAAGGGCAACTTTGTACTTCAGCGATTGTTCGCTTCCCGTCGGAATGACAAAAAACACGTCTTTACCGGAGTAATAACTTTCAATAATATTTTATTGATTCGATCGCAGAGATAGATACTTTCTAAGTGCGAAGGCAATACTTTCACCCATGTTTACTGAAAACAAGTCGATTTAAATGTCCAATAAGTCTTTCAAAATCGTCTAGTCCTCAGAATTTATTACGAACACAGCTGAACTCTGATTCGTTGTCAGTGTTAGTCAACAGCTTTTAATTAGCATAATCACCGGAGTGATTCCGCTCTAGTTTTCACTCTAATGCAGTGGGTCGCCTGCAGATGCGTCCAGTCGGGATTTTTTTTTTCGCGGTCACGCTAGTTTTTGCGATCACGCTTAAAAAGGCTAAATTGACAATTAATTATATTTTTGATGTAAAACAAAAAAGAAGTCCCGACTTTGCCAGTCTAATTGAACCGCTACAGTGTGTATTTGATAGGCGCCCTTAGCGACAAGGAGGGGAGATGCGACATAAATAAACAGCCAATCAGCTATCTTGTATTAAAATACAGTACAGCGGGTTGTTTTAAAATGGCGACCCAAGCAGAACAGATCACGCAGTTTTTCAAAATAAAAAGCCTCACTGATCACCAAACCCATACAATTAAGGCATTACTAGCTGAAAAACGATGAGTCGGTTGCAATGAGGACTGGGAGTGTGAACAATTCAACTCTTGAATGATCAGTCGAGTAGAGTTTGACAGTTTCAATACAGTTGTGGAACCCTGGGTGAAAAAATGCAGCGCCGATTTTTTGGGGTTTGGCAAACAACCTAAACACACAGAATTTTGAAGTAACCTGCCACACGTAACCATTTCCAACATCCAATCAAACTTGTTCATTTGTTTAACATAAAATACGCGTTTACCCAGGTTGATCATGCACGAGTTGGTGGAGTCGGCAAACAGTCGGCACCTACAAACCGTGCAATTCGGCCCTTGGCTAATTTATGGTGTAGGTATACTGAAAACAATTCTGTTCTCGTCATTATCTTAAGATCCTACACTCAGTTTGTGTGTTGATTAAATAATTTCACGAAATACCCAGAGGCCTTTGCAACACCGACCAAACAATAGAAAGAACTGCACTCAACTGCGTTCGTTTCTTGCCTGTCTTGGTAATTTAATAAAGATCAATATGATGAGATTATATTTCGTACTCCAGATTATAGGCCTAGTTACAGTAACAATAACCTCACAATGTGTTTCATATTGAAATTAATTATCATCATTTTTAGAATTTCGATAATAATAGTTTCTTGAATGAATGCCGACGTTTACATAATAGCACATGTTGGTGTATGAGTTTTTATTTCGGAAAAACATTTAACTTTTTTTAAAATGTATATTTTGTGATGAGTATTAACCTAACAACTGCGCCTGTTATCTAATTTGGGACATATCACCAGTTTGCTTTCACGTTTTTTTTTTTTGTAAATAGTTTAATTATTTATTTCCTTTATATACAAATATATTAAATTATTAATTTATTATATACAAATGATATACAAATTTAAATAATAAATAAATTGAAATTCTGCAATTATTACATATAATATGCGTTTACCAATAGCAATTTATATAAATAAATGCCACAAACGCTACATCATATCATATGTCATTTCTCCTTGAGCATCATAACTTAAACTTTCTTTTGCGCGTGTAGTTAATGAACCTTGAAGGTCATAAGTAATTGAATTTTAATTAAATTATGGAATGATCTAGGATGAAAGATCTATTTTTTGGAAACCACAGAAGCGAAATAATAAACTAACTAACACGATTAATGGTAACATTGGGTACAGAGTACAGTCAATTTAATGCTGGAAGGTAAGCCCATGGCAGTATCACCATGGCAATATCCTCTTACTCTATCATTCCGTTTACTGTAGATGACGCTATTGGGCGTCGTAAAGTAGACTGACAAAAACACGAGGCCCTGTGGAGATAATCGGAATGAATACCACGTCTTCAATTGATTGCAAAGTAGGAATCCCTTACATACATTACGAGCTGCAAATGTTGACATCCGAAATGTCTTAGTACGAGTGATTTTTAAATTACCCCCATGTTGTAACCGTGCGATAACGATTTTCGAAGCATTGAATAGGAAATCTTTTCCTCTGCACTCGTGTTGCCCTGGCGGTTTCTTCCATTTATAAGATGATTTACCACTAACTTTACTTATCAAAATGACTTCAGCCACGACAAAATAATTATTATAAATATATAAAAAAGTACAATAAATGTACGTAACAAAAATTACACTGAATACCGATGATATATTAGCAAATAACGAGTACGTGAAGTGTGATTTGATATGCTTAGGCACGCGATGAGACACAGAGGGAATTATCTGTAGTGTAGCATCTTATCTGTCAGTGTTTGCATAGAAATACAGGCCAAGCATACAGTATAATAGCCTTCTAATTATAAAATTCATTCATCAAAACGGTCAATTAATGACTTACAGGTAAACATGCTTGCGTTAACGAGCTTTAAACCTAATACAGCGTATTAGTATCCGATATGAAGAAGTCATGTTTGAGGAAATAATTGGACTGTGGGGACGATTGAAAGTTAATAAGTCTATCTAGAGAATTGTGATAAACATTAATAGAGTATTTGCATATAACTCAAATAATTTGAATATTGGTTTAGGTACATATAATATTACATAAATAATGTTAAATAATTGTAACTTGAAGGAATATGCGTGTTTTCCCGACGCAAATACTGAGAATATGGGAGACTTGACTTATTGAGTTGTTTTTCTATCTATCTATCTGTCTGTCTGTCTAGCTAGCTATCTGTCTGTCAGACATTCATTGACAGTTTTGGATTATAGGTCAAGATGTAATAAATAAAAGGCTGCCTGTCGTAAATATTATGTGTTATTATTTCACATCGTGTATCGATGTAATTTTTTTTATAAATTATTATTATTATTGATTCAGAATTAATATATCCACTAACATTCAACACATAATGACACTTTGTTCGATTATTAAATGAACGGCCACTAGTCAAGTTGAATAGTGACCTGTCAAGTTGACAATATTGAATGAGGCACACATACATGGTGCATTGTTCTATCCGTCATCAAATCAGACCAGGCGTATTTGACTGTGTATAATTATTATTAAATGGAGAAATATTCCACTTAGTTACTTAATTCAACTTAAAGTATTAGTGATGATTGTCACGACAGAATGTACGTTCTCCATTAGAGATGTATATTTCTTACAAGGAATAGAACATGCACGGTTGTTTTAAATAACGCGGAAAACATAGCATAGTGGTTACGAATGGTGTGATTATCGTTCATTCAACCGTGCGAGTAAATCTGACATTTGTCATAGATTATTAGCGTTTGACTAATTCATGATTAAATGGAAGGTGGCTTCGTGTGAGCGTACTGGAGCAAGTAATATGGCTTAGAAACAGCCGTTCAGATTAAAAAAAACACTACATCATTTGCAGCTAAATATTGATCTGTTTATGATTAATTTCCTAACATTAAACAATCTATTCATTGATTTCCCAAGCACCAATATCACATTTTAGTCACGTTTATGTTACTTTCGATATTATAACTCGATTAAATATCAATTCGAATTTACAATTTACAATTCACCCCCGACTTGCGCTTCATTGTTTTGATCCGATACAATGTTGTGCAGCCGGTGTATTTTTTGTATTTGATTTAGTTGGGAAGATGTAAATGAATGTCACGCTCGCGTACCTTCGTCTCCCAACAGAAAATCATATCATATTTCCTGTACCTAGAAATGTTGTGCAGTTATTAACTTTAGGTCACTGCATGTATACCCCATTTTAAAGCATATATCGGTCAATGTCAAGTTTAACGTTCCCCGAAATTGATTTTAATGGTAAAAGGTAATTGGTCATTATAGGAACATTAAAGAGAGTCACAATTTGATAATGCACATCATTAAATGGAACAATTTGGCACCCTGATCACACGCATTGCCATTTAAATATTAACTTAAAATAGATTTGTGCATACATAAACCGTTCATCAGATATGAAATTAACATCTATCTCAACACGGGATATGTCCTTGCTTGTACAATTGCTTGTCATTATAATTAATTGGATATTTATCGATTCTTGCCCATGGACTTCAAATAACATCTCAAGGTTCTACAAAACTTGTAAATAAACATAAGGAATTTTATGTGTATGAGTGGAGTACTGTCAATTTAAGAATGAAAATCATATGTCATTTTTGATCAAAATTTACTTTTTATAATTTTTCCGAATCTTCATAAAATCAACTTTATTGGGTAAAAATATTGATGTCCTATTTCATGTGGAACTCAAAAGAGAGTGCGAATCACCCCCCCCCCCCCCGCCCAATGAGAAAATAATATTGTTTTGATGACCTTATACGTGTAAGGAATGATGTATAGATACATAGATTATGTAAATTATCTGGTCTTTCTGACCACCAATAACAAAAATTACAATAATAAAACTCATCATTGTCGTAACCAATGTTTTTGGCATTGTCGGACATGTTTCTTTATACTATTATTTGAACGTAATATGAGACACGGCATTTTTCTAAATCTGCCAAGACATGGTTTTATTGGAAAATAAATGTAATTTTCAGAAACTCCAAGTATTATGCGAATTGGCAATAAACAACATGTAGGTGATAAAATGTGATATTCAATGAGCGATGTTGGTTTGAATACAAGTGTCAGAAAACATGGGTCTCACTCTTTAATAAATACGTAGCAAAAATAATATATGAAAATACGAATTCTGTGCGGTTATCAATCGATGTTGTTGTTTTCAAGTTGTCGAGTAATTCGAAACATCTTTAATTTAATTTTAATCGACAATATATGTAGCATGCAAAATGGTTCTATAAGATGGTTGACTGTCAAGTGGGACATAATCCATGTTAAAACAGTCACATTTAATGCGTATTTTACCCTGATGTTAACCAATTTATAAAAAAACGGTCCACATTTACGTTTTCAGTATTAAGTTGGTACAAAAGATCTACAGGAGACGGCAATAATTGGGTCGACGGGGAGTAACGAGGAGACATTAATTTCCTTTACTCACGATTCAACTGTAACAGTTTAATTTGAACGTAGCCTTTTGAATTTCAAAAGCCAGTATTGTAACAGGATATAATTATTAATAAATCTATCAGTGTTCAGGAAGCTCACATCGTATATTTTTATAAAACAATTCCCCGCATCGGTTTATTATTAGTTCAAAAATAGCAAACAAATAGTTCCTTGGCATAGATACCTTTATCATGTAATGAATACAGTAACGATACGGTGTCTTCAGAGCTATTATTTAAATATCTATCGTGTATATATATATATATATATATATATATATATATATATATATATATATATATATATATATATATATATATATATATATATATACGAGACAAACATTTTCGAGATAAAAGGTCACTGCATGTGTCAATGTGTTTTCGTAATATACAGAATAACCACACTGAAAACAGTAGCCAGTGCCTTGACACTTGGCAGACATGTTCAATGTGCAACTCACAAGACTTGGTGACGTTTTAAATCACAGTAGGTGTTTTTTTCTATTTTAGGTATATAACTACAAGAAAGCTAGATAGGACCTTGAAACTTGATGTGTGGCTCGCAAAACCTGGTCACATTTTAGGTCAAGCTTGCAATATAACCACAAAAGAAAAAATAGGCAACCCCTTCTGTCTATCTGTGGTCCGTGACTCCCACGAACGTGGTCAATTATGGGGCAAAGTGTCAAAGGACAAGGTCATAATGCAGGTACGTATGTTCAGTAGTGAACTCAAAGAGGAATGGCTAGGGACTTCAAATCTGGCACACATGTTACCCTTGCAACTCGCATGGTCAGAGTATGTGTTTCAGCAATATATCTACAAGGGTCATCGCTTTTAAAATTGGTACACATGTCCCTAATCTGGTCACCAATATTTTGTTATATTTTATATAAGAACAACAGATCAAATGTGAATGTCACAGTGTATGTATATCGCAATAGTATTTCGAGAGAAAATAGCCACCGTCAATTCAGATTTTCAAGACAAATGCTCAAAGGCCATGGACACACTATGTAGGAATGTTCGCAATATCTGCAAGGGAAGAATACGTACTGCATTCAAATTGCCTCCCAAAAAGAAAGAGAAATGTTATTAGGTCCCCAAACACGTTTTCGGCTATAACTATGCTAGTAAAAGGTTTAAACTTTGGCACTGGTTGTATTGAAGAATTATAGCGTAGGTCACTGAATGCTGTGTAGTTGACATATGTAATTGCCACTCCATTCTGTCGGACTTGTTAATAATGTTAGATGACAATATATCGCATTCGTTTCTGTTCAAAGTCCAAAATCAGTGACGAGAAATATCTCTAGGCATTCTTTCATGTATACCATAGTAACCAAGATGGCGTGGACTTATTACGTTCAAACTTCACAAATGTATGTACGCGTATTTCAGTGGCAATGTGATAAAAGATGACTAGCAGAAAAATACAGCGATCTTTCTTATTATTAATAATGTATTATTATATAAAAACGGTGCGGCTTTTTTCTTTAGTTAGTCTGATCCCAAATTACATGCCTATAGGCGGACTGCATTCATGCTGTGTACGTACCAAGGCAAACACTTATATATAAATCCATGCTGCGTACGTACCAAGGCAAACACTTACATATGACATCTCTATTCAAGATAGATTACAGCCGGCCTACTAAATTCACTTAAATTGAGCATAATTATTGAAATGAATCCTGGGTTCGCATGGAATAATATTGTTCAAACTTAGTAAATACTAAGCTTTTTCAGAGGCGCATGCCACTTTTTAAAAAACGTAGAAACGCAGTGCTGGAGGTAAATATAATTGTCATTTGAAAACAATCAAATAATTGTGTCCGATACTGTATATTGTCATTGATAAGAATATAGTATGAGTTATTATTTAGTGTGCGGTATTGTTCGATGAAACACTGTACCTAGACGTAAAGGCAATTACAAACTCGTGCTTTCAGTATCCCCTCCGAGCGAATGTTGTTATGATTGTAGCTAAACCAGTGTTTTTATTCGACTATAAATCTTACTAAATTGTTTCTGTCTAGATACAATACCAGACACAATTATTTTAACATGATCACAAACTCTCTTCATATCTGCTATCTGTCTAAGCCGATTTCATTCAGACATATAATAATACATAAATGGGACTTTCTTATGTCGGGACTTATTTAACAATGTGTCAGCTTTAGAGCTGTAATCACGTTTTAGTAAACTCAGATATTTGCCTAGATTGAATATGTCGTCGTCACTCGATAATTGTTCTCGCATTCATTAGCAGAATGTTGTTGTTGTTGTTGTTGTTGTTGTTGTTGAAAGCGCATACTGATTCTACGGCTCAAACATATCAACGTATTTTAGCTCTTATGTCATTCAGTCCAATTCGTCATGTTTTATTACTTGGTCGTATATTAACTACATACGATGTGATGTACATATCCACATACTTTTTCATGTGACATAATTTAATAAGAAAATCGATTATTTTTTATCAGATCTTTAAGTCAATCACAATATCGTTAACGTTACGAATAGTAGCTACAGTGATTTTTACCGAATCGATATTTCGTGATCAGAATATATCTGATTGACTTTCTGGTTGATAACAAACTATCAACTCTCCCTCTATATTAAAATATCAACGAAAACAGGTAAGTCTCTCACTCAGATCCACTCCACGCCATCGTACTCCATTTTATTCAAATTTATAGAACGATCAAGGAAACTCCTCGTGCCAATCACTTAAACCTGTGCCTAACATAGCCGTTGATCTGAATAATCCAGTGGTATGGCCAACAATCCAGATAATTAAAATAGTGTCGCCAATCGGAGAGCACCGTACTGCATGACGTGCGATGGACTAATTTGAGCTGCGTAGAGTCATGACGCTGAAGCCGCATCTTCAACAGAATCACCAAGGATACGAATAGTTTATATTGATTGTCGAGTTGCCGATGGTTTATTTCATTATTGTGACTGGCGCGTGTATGATATGTACATATGCTACCAAAGGACCAATGTGATTGACATTTAGCATTTGTTTAATTCGTATAGCTTTTCTGAGGTGAGTCTAAGGATGTTACCTGTTATGCTCAAATTGTCTGGTAAAATGCTTTAGAACAAATGTTATTGACGATTATGTCGTTTACAGTTCCATATGTTATATATTTGCCAAGTGTTATGTAAACTAGTCAGGGTAATGTATATGATCGAGACAGTGTATTGCTCTTGATGTCAAATGCGCTGTTCACGATAAAAGCATATTTATTACTAAACTGTCAGAGTTCTCTATAAATATTCTACAGCTAAACAAATCTCCATTTGATTAATTGTGCCATAGTAGTGGTGACATCCACTGGTCACAAGTAACCGCGCAATACGTCCGTGTTATGTGTAATGTTATTGCTGTGTTCTATACGTTACCAGTAACCATGGTGTCTAATTCCTTCGCGGCTGGTTTGGTTCGACTTTGTGTGAGAGCAAATTGATTTGTAATAGCTTCATGTGTCAGTAATTCTGTTAATATGACTGTTCTTTCCTTCTTTTTGTCCGGTATGTGTGGTGGCATCTTTATCGGCTCTGTATTTACTCGTTTGAACGTACTTTTGTACTTAAAAGCAACTTATAAACCAATTTGTTACCTTGTATTGTTCGGGTTCGGTTGCTTGGATCCCTTTGAGTATCATATAGTGATGTATACGTAATCATATCAAGATAATGAATTGTGTTATATATATTACTTTGTCGTCTTCAATAAATGTCAGAACAAGCATTTCACCAAGAGAAACCAAATTAATTAAATAAATAAATTTACATACTAGTAACTTAATTTTGTTCTTAAAATTAACAGTGCGGAAATATATTAATAATCATGACACGATGACAGATGATAACGTCGTATGATTTATCACTTGGTACATGCGTGATCTGAGGTAATATCCACGAATTAACGGAACTGTGCGCACAATGGCATTGCCTCACACTTAGTTATCTCCAAAGTATCCTACGTGTAGTAATCTATTCACTATACAGATGCATCTCCCGTTTATTATCATATAGAGCCTATTGTGAAAGTCGAATGTTTGTATGGATGTGTGTAACTATGTATCGAGTACGTAACTATCGTAACCGAATGTATATGCGTAACGCTTTGTTCGTGTACACTGACTGACATAAAGCTGACCAGACGACAACGTCATTGGTGTGAATATCATTTCAATTATCATCACCCAGAGGTAATATATACAATAATTGAATTTTGAGTGGGTTTTATACTATATTTATATTACTTCATTGTCCCAAGTAAATAAAATGCGTTGGATCGATAGGCGTTATGTCGGATTGATGAAATGGTACATTTAATAGTTGTATGCCATATATCGGATTACAATATTACTACAGACGTCGTTATGGTTTAATATTATGGAAACTTAACTTGTCAATTTAAACGTGGTACACTTCTAGCGTTTTGCGAAAACTCTAAACGTGGACGCCCAACCGTAACATTAGATTCAGAGTACTGTCACAAATAATACTTTTTTGAGTAAAACATTGACAGAAATATATAGATCATCACATGAAATAAATATATTTTTTTTAATAATTCAAATTATATAATTATGTCGCTACAAACAAACCACGAAGTTATAATTAGTTCATCGTACTGAATAATTGGTTTCTAGTGAGGTACATAGAGTACGCGCATTTACAGTAAACGATACTATTATTCATAGTGTGTAGTAATTACAATCACGTATTGAGCGTAATATAATACCATTCATTATCACATATATGATATACATTGATATAATTACAATGCCGACATGTCCCGATCGCTATAAAATGGGACTCAATTGGCACTAAAATCGGTACAGCCAGAAAGTAGCTGAAACAGTTATGTCGGAATTATTCTGAAGATTCTGAACGAAGACAGAACATGAACATAAATGTATTTATATATTTGACCAAGGGCACAAAACATGGATCAACAAATAACATTAACCCGGGGTTTATGAATGTAAGAATACATGTTTTTTTGTTTTTATTTTTCCAAATACGTTCCTTGGTAATGGTCTCCCGTGTGTCTGTTGTTACAATGAAAAAAAAACATTCAATAATACCTCATATACATATTGATTTTCCACGTTTTATGCGGAGGCTCAGATACAGATGTCGATTATAATGATTCTGTGTTCAATAATCACACAAAGACGGTTTTGTTAGAGACACCAGTACTATACTGCATTTGATCAGACATGAATCCTGTCTTAGATTTGTTCAATATCAGTCATATTATCATACTATACTCGTACAGTGGCATTCCTTTGTATGTGCTGCCCTTCACATCTGTAAAGTTATGTTTCTTTGTCCGTTTGTAATCTACTTATAATTATAACGATGGAAGGGAGTGATGAAAACATTTTACAACTGAATAACTCGCCGCTACTGTATATCAGTTGTTCATTATTTTACGCACGAATCACGGGTTAAATGACTGTTCTTATGCAGGTAGCTTGGTCACTGGTAAACAAACGATGTTTTGGGTGCAATTGCAGTAGTGGTTCTCACGTACTACAACTGTATATTACATAACATACGAACTTACACTACATCTTAATTTAATATTTAGGTTACTACCCTTACTTCATTCTAACTACTCTTACTAAATATATACTGGTTACACACGCTTGACACATAGTACATACAACATGCTAAATTCATTTAAACATACTTTCAACTTGCTTGTTACATGCAAAATGATTAGTACATTCAACATGCTTGTTACATCCAATATCGTTATTGCATTCAACATGTTTGTAACATTCACCATAATTATTGTATTCAACTTGTGTGTTGCATATGTTCATTATACCCTAGATGTTACAAATGTTACCTTTATACGAGATGGTTTAACGCCTACTTCACATACAGCCTAATAAATGTGCACATCATGTTGCGTATGCTGAATACCAGAGGAACATTTTTTTAATATAACATGCTGTACTCAACATTCAACATAAAGAAACACAGAAACGATATACGACCATTGCACAATAGATGTATGAGTTTTTGTTGATTGTAAATACATTGTTAACAAGCTCACCGGAAAACAAAAATACATAAGTATGACTAAAATTTTGAAGTATTCTTAATAATGACACATTTATATGTTATTGTCAGCAAGATTACGCTTTCTTACTTACTTCTTACAAATAAATGTTTTAGCGTGCGCACCACCCAAACAAGTGCGGGCTGATATTCATTGTTACTAATTGTGTTCATCGCCTTTTTTGTTGACGAATTTATTAAACATTTTTGCGCCATTCAATATCTTAGCAAAAGCAATTGCCTCGTCTTTTCGCGCTTCTTTAAGTTGTTTTTTTGTATTACATCTTAAAGGCATCACTATTATTTCAGTATATTAATTTTACATAAAGAAATACCCTACAAGTTATGTGCTAAACTTATTATTCTACTAATTGCACACTATTGAAATTATTACGAATTTTCTTGTTGAATTAATCTATTTGCAACATTTCACAAAATAAGCCGTTTTCTATATTTGTTTTTTAAAATGCCGATCAAGACCTTCAGCTAATAAAACAATCTTGTGCTTATTTGGTTCAAAATTAATAAAACAGAAATTATAGATCAATTCATAGAAATATGCAAAATGTTGCATCGAAATATTAGCGGAAAAGTGATATAAATCTTGACCCCAAACTAAAAACCCGTTTTTTAAACATGTGTTTGTTTTTTTCACGGTTCATTCTTGCCAATGGCTTTCTCGTGTTCCAATGATAGTGTGTGTGACTATATATACGGATGACTGAATCTAGCTGTCAATACAATTGCTACATTAGGGATTCGGGAAACGATTGCAGATCATCTGATAAATATAACAGATAACACGATAACAACAATTGGATGTTGAATTCATTCTCAATTTGTCGTGCTAAAAAGCTAGTTGATTAAACTCCAACCTTATCTGGCGAACAGATTACAGTTATTGCCTTGAGGATCATTGTACTATTGATTTTTAACCCTGTGACATTTTCTATTATGAGTTTCTATACCAGGGGCATAAACAAAGCTTGTACGGAAAGTTCACTGTACCATTTCATTTCATGATGCGTATATTCATGTGCATTTAACCGTTGGAGAGTTCACATTGTTAGATTTACTGTGAAAATTAACGGTTCGTTTAATTAAAAACGAGAAATTCATCCACGAGTGAGCAGAAATATAGTGTACATATAGAACCGGGATGAGTCAGGAAACCCGTTAGATAATATGATATCAAGACAGTGTCAAATTCTCGCGGAGATACCAGCTAATAAAGGGACGTTTGTGTGTAGAACTGATTGTATACAATGACAAACATAAAACACATATATTTTACGGAATTATAACATGAGTTCTTTTTGCATTATTTAAGCGTACGTAATACTCACCAATATTATTTGGACCTGCTATTCCTTTGACGCAAAATTGAAATTACCCTGCTATTAATACATATACATGTATATTTACAATGGATTCACCTATCTTTAAATAGTGGCCTTTAAATTCACTTACAACCGTGAAAATATTCCTTCAGGTCTCAGATGACTACTAGAAAGTCAGTAACTGTGCCGCTAGATGTTGGCGTTGCTAGAGTAGGGAATGAATCACATTCGGTCGCTTGCTTCCCACTCAGGTAATTGACGCAAATATAGCGTACTTTCATAGAGCCATGATTCCTAAGCTAAGTCAACTCCGAGATGGTTTATTCACTAGAGCCTGTGTTATTAAGTGTAGTGTGAGCTGAAGTTGTATCGGTAATCAGCCCATTTCGTGTGTGTCTGTTTATTCTGGAATGTTTATAATACAAAAGTATTTTTATTCTGTGAAATCATACACAGGTTTATTTGACGAGTAACCTAATCTTCGAATGAAATTCTCAGTGGAATTGGATTTTCATATACAAAATGCTTAATAATTTATTGATTTGAATTAGCAAATGTAATTCATCAACATTTGATGAAGACATCGCGTGTATGATCGTTTTATTAACCAGAATTGAGTGTATTTGTCATAGGGACCACGCATTGGGTCTCTCTAGCTTACAGTTGTGCTGTTTACAGTGTGTGTAATGGCGACTCGTTTCCCGTGTACCGTTTGTGGTTTCAAACTCGCATAGACCACTACCTCTTTGTAGAAAAGAAGAAATTTGTTTTCACTTCTGTCTTGACTTTGGTCAGCTGCTTTGCTATTTGCTGTTGACCAGTTTGCAAAATCACGCCATCTTGTTTGTGTGTACTGATTTTTGTTTGTTGAACGTGTGGGGGAGTCCATTCAAATCACTTTGTCTAACAAATAAGTACGTTACCTATCTGTGAATTTCATTTGTGGAAAAATAAACTAGGATGTATTTACATTGAATACAACGATGGTTCATAAATTGTGACATTATTACACTCTTATAAGAAGACATAGCAAAGCTTCATAAGACGTCACCCCTGAATGTTGCAATGTAGAAACACGCAACATATAAAAACACAGTCGTTTTTGTTTTTGAAACATATCAATGGAAACGACCTGCTTATCTATCTCAATACTTTCGGGTGTAGACGCAATATAATATTTGCACATTTGAAAACTGATAACAACTATACTGTTCATAGCGTTGTCAGGAGTCAGGAGGGATTTGTGTGAAGGGCTGTGAGAGGTTAGCTACTGTCCGTACAAGCAATCATTGTCAAGCTCCTTTTTCTATATGATGTTTTTTTTCCATAGATCAGTCAACTAACTTTGTTTTACACTCGGCACTATTAGTTCTACTGTATTTAGTAGCTTCCTATGAGAGTGGTTTGCTAAATTTAAATTCTCCAATCATGGAAGAAGATTCAGTTGTTTTAATAAATGACGTAGTGACTAGCTTATCCACATACTATGTATATTCTACATAGAGTTAAACTATTTACATTAGGATCTATATGCCACATACGAAACTGTAAAACATTAATAGCAGCACATTGATACAAGAATTTCGTAATTCACACATGCTTTTCTTAATGCCGATATTTTAGAGACTGTACATTTTTACATGACTTCAGCCATTTCTCGGGCATGCTAGGATTGGAATCATAGGGGTTCCTGATGCACGTCATTTTGTATGGCGATTTGATTCAAAATTACTATACACGTTCAGCATTTAATTTCAAATGTTATAAAAGCCATGTTACCTTTAAATGTTTTTTGAGTTTCGTTGACTGGTGGTAATTTTTGGAAACAAAATCCCAAACACATATTTTAAGCCTAGCATTTAAACTTGTCATGAACAACACTGTTATTGACGTACACCATTTTTTTTTCTCTTTTTAATCCAAATGACCGACTGGTGGCTACTGGTTTTGTTTCGACTAGCAGCAATGTTTTGCGCCAAAAAATAATATGTCATCAACAATTTTGTAGGCCAGCATTGCAATAGCATTCGTGCTTGTTACATGGCCCATGATTGATGACTGATTCCGATTCCGTCGATCATTTCCACACCTTGTCCTACCCGCGTCTTAAACACGAACATGAACCGTTTATATTTTCACCGTAATTTTGTATTCTGGACGTTTTATTTATAAAAAAAACTGATTATTTAAATCTGGTAAGAATTTTGGAGTATTGACGATATAATATCTGGTCGAATTCATTCTCAATGAGATAGCATTTAATAAAATATATAGATTTTTCCACTGGTAAAACTACCCATAAACTTCCAAGGACATCGTTTATTTGTTTGTTATTTATCACTCATACAGATGGTTCCTTTTATTAAACCCCATTGGTTACTTGATTGTTTGATGATCTCGGTTATAACGCTGACATTATACAAGCAAGGGAGGCGCCAATAAGACTGTTCCAGCAATCTGTAGACATTAAATAGAAGTAGGTTGACTA
This sequence comes from Saccoglossus kowalevskii, assembly GCF_978046115.1. Classification (NCBI taxonomy): domain Eukaryota; kingdom Metazoa; phylum Hemichordata; class Enteropneusta; family Harrimaniidae; genus Saccoglossus; species Saccoglossus kowalevskii. The sequence goes on from NC_140641.1 coordinate 22,225,633, forward strand.
TATCAGTGTATTTGCTACAATTTACTACAATTAAGATGTATCAATCTAATTTTCCCATCAAATGTTGTTACTTATATCCGTTTAAACAATGCGTAAGTGGATTTCAATGTTTATGCTTATTGAGTTAAGTTAGTTGGAAACCGTTTTATCTATTTATTGTGTTGTAATCAGGAGCATATGTCACAGTGACATACATTTACCAATCAACTAAGTTTACGCCAAAGTTCTCACATCAAGATTAAAAACTGTGAAAACAATTTAACTTCAAAATATAAACAAAATACATACATATATATACTCACTGACAGTACATGTTAGTGTCACATACGATACATTACATGCGACATCTTTCATACGTTTTTTTTTCATTATAAAAAATGTGTACAGCAAGGTTGTTTCTGTCGGTTATTTGTATTGACTATTGAGATCCTGGCGACAACGATAAAAAAACATCAAACGAAAGAACACTAGGGCAAAGTTATGACAGCTTGCTGATGATTTGACCGTCTTCGTCAGCGTGAGAAGAAAAAAATGTCATGTAGTCGAAATATCCAAAGAATTTGGTTTACGTTCATGGCTCCAATTAAATACAAACACAACCAATGGAATATGGATTGGCAGCTGGTATAGAGAAAGAAAATATCGGATGCGTCATTAGGTAGTTTCTTAAGTTTGTTTTAGTCGGGTGAACAATCACAATTTTCATAAATGTAATATCACTGCTGTATTCGTCTTCTTTACAACAGGTTTCTCTGCAGTGACATCAGTTGTAGCTAATGTTGATTTCAGAATCGAGTGCGTAACTTTGCGTGATTGCATAATTGTAAAATGATTACAGACCATTAATTAATAAGCAGGTTATGGGTAATTCTATGAGATCATCAAAAATGGAAGGGACAAGAATCCGCATGAAGGATGGCGTGGTCTGCTCTCGATGCGTGTGTGTTTGAAGTTCACAAAATCAAATTCAGAAAACTAAATTTCTCGTTATATCGGATATGTCCAATGGTTCTCAACTGTAAAAGTACATATCTATCGATAGATTCGTTACTATGCTTGAGTTTGTTTTGACAACAACATCCATCTGAAAATCGAACCTGATTCGAACAGTTAATTAGTACGCTTGTATGAATATCTGGTTTGGCCTCAAGACCAGAATGTATCGATGCAGAAATATGAATAACTATATACATGCTACTAACAATAAAATGGTTGTAGACAGAAAATAAAAAGCCGATGAAAGAAAAGCAGACGCGATCGTCCAGTCTACAGCGTTGCGAATGTCCTTTACAATTCACAAGTCATTTTCGTGTTGAAAACGGTGTTTTCAATAGTCGAATAACACCTCAGACAAAGATTGATGCGTCAAATATACTAACACATAAACTTATATAGTTTATCTAAGCTCGTAGACACACCACTCGCATAGTTACGTGAAAAGCACGTGTGTCATTGACATCCATGTTCTATCATGACAAAAAACCCATTAAGAAGCAGCAGCTATAATAACTGTGTACCACTAATCGCAGTTTGTTCGATATTAGACAGTTTGCTGTTATACATTTGTGCTAAATAAATATCAATTTATGTCCCGTATTAGGGTAACCCTCATGTTACTAGTACATCGAACACTACACAAATAGACCAATGTAATCTTCTCTTGGCAAAGGTTGGAAACACTCATTCGATTAATCGAATCCTGTAAATTAGCGGACTCCATTATTGATATAAGCACAGCTAAGTGCATTTATATTTAGAGCAGCGTAATCAATTACGAAGACTCACACTCTCTCAGACTTCACAATCGGTCTATAGTATTAACACCTAAGTGTCACGAACTGATGGTGTACTCATTATTTCTCAACTGTGGGGGTTCTTAATGGACGCTTGTACGGTTGAGCAATCACTGGGTCCTTGTGTGCGCCCTGAAAACACCAGACACTGCTGAAATCCACATCTCAACAAAACATGAGAAGATGATAATAATATACCGTGATTGGACACAAAGGTGGGACACATTTAAGGAATATGCCATCTCGGGATAACTTTTATATAATATTTGACAAAATTATATTCACGAAACCAACAATTTTGTGAAACATCAATAGAATCATAATAATCATAATAATCTATTGTACTGATGAAGTGTTTAGGTAACACTCAGCAACATCTGTGCACGACGATATTGATTAAATTTAGTCATTGAGACGATCGAACATTATCGACTATTGAGGATGCGTATGGTTATCACTAGAACAAAAAACGTGTTGAAATGCAGTAAAGGCAAAAAGGTCCGTTTGAGTCATCAATAAAAACGTCAAACTACACAGTTTATGACGCGCGATTCCGACGGTGCGGGTGACACGTAATCAATACCTATGGTGGTTTTGATTAACAAAATCAGATGTGTCTTGTAGTCTCTGTATCAGTATTGCAAGATACTATGGGGCACGTGTAATATTGGATGTGTACAATCTCACGAATCACGATCAAATCGCCACAACTTGTAATTATGTGACCACGGGGCGTTAATTACATGTAGTACATCAAATGACCTAACGCCCGATAAGTATTTACAGCCACTGTTGAATTTGTGATTGTTCAATATATGAGCCTTACTGCGGTAACCAGTGGCGGCTGTACTGAAAGGTTCATAATGTAGGTGTACATAAATTAAACTTGATAGTATATCAACTTATTATTTTCTCAACATTTGGATGATACGTATATCAACATATAAAATCAAAATGTATAGTTACTTTATTTGATATGATCGCAATAATGCCCTGGTGTCATAATTGTGATGTGTGTTTGATTTAGCAATGTCCGTAAAAATATTGTTTTTCAATTCCGCTTCAATAACAAGGTAATCGTCACTGAAAGCACTTAATTTATTAGTGTATTGGCCACACATAGTGTCCCTCGATGCCTTGAATGACCGTATGGAAACCATTAACGGATAATGTTACTTAGCATAAAAATACTTGACATAAAAACAAAGTACAACAGGATAGTTGTACAGTGCTACACTTTATTTAGGACAAAGCAATGTTATATGAATAAAAGATAAACATCTTTTTTTCAATTGTAACATTAAACATGTGGTTGGATTACAATAAATTACCTTTTCTGTCATTTAAATTTTATTTCTTATCAAAATTTTATGATAGTGACTTTTTTCCAGCGCACGCAATGATATAAGTTATGATTATTTTGTATTCGCATTAACTACATTATATAATCTATGAATCAGTTGAATCAATCAATCAGCATTTGTTATGTTTAATACCAATTAGCATAATTTGTTGAAACGTACATAACATTCCTCATGATGACGAATTATTTTGAACGAATCAAGTTTTCTATTTCAGAATAGAAGCAAATACTAAATCGAAATGACATTCGAAAAGAAAAAAAACAAAAAGCAAACAATGTCCTTGGGAATTATCCAGTGTTTTCTTTTTGGGCGTTTGGGTTACACGTGTCGTAAAGTGTCAAATCCTCTTGTTTTTTTTTATTGTAATCCTTTTTTTAAAACAACTGATGGGTTCAATATACTCAATATATAAGTGGAGATAATCCCAATTCATATTGTATTAGAGATTTACGATTACAATTACTGAAACGGGCAAGCATTACAAGCTATATGTCGAATATTTTGTAGTGTCCTTCGTTCACGAGTGTGAATTCATGCAGTTCCTTTTGTATAGTCCAATTATTAAAAGCAGAATTGTTAATTTTCACTGTGTTTGTAACAAGCCAAATAATTATCCGGTTTCGATCGACACCAGCCATGTCCTATCTCAACATGAATGTGTATTTGATAGAAGACTGCTACTACTACGAGCAGCAACATTTATATCGAGTGTTACTATCATTACCTTGAGTATGTGTTTTGGATTATTAATTGAATTTTCTTCAAAACACTAACACAAATTCTAGTAACGTTTATATTGTAACCCGAATAATGTGTACAATGGAATTTACGAGTTGTAATTCTTTACTGATATCCCCACCGTACATCATAATTGGGAAAAGCAATTACTTTATTGAGTTCTAATCCGAAAATCCTCCGATTCAATTTCCTTTAAATAAGGTATTAACAATGATCTGTAGCAACAGGACCTTTTATTACAAATCTGTTTTTCCAGTGAAAATATATTTCAGATCTAATCACACACATATCATACCATATTTGTACAACTTCTACAAATACGTATCGTTAACTGTATCCTCGTTTGTGTCTCAGGAAAGGCAAATTTGGTAGAAAAAGTCGTTTCTACTCAGTAACTACATTTATCCGCATCTGTGAACCACACCGACGAAGATCAGGAGCATACATTAGTTCTTTATCATACACAACTCACAGTATGCCGAAACAGAAGCTGTGAGACGATATTTTGTTGCGACAGATCAAAGAACGGCAAGGAGAGCTACTGTGCTTACTTTTCTCGTTCGTGTAAACTAAATATACAATACTGAAATTTGTAAATGATTTGATTTGCAACCAATTCTGAAGCAATACAAACTAATCATGTGTATCCCAATGTGTTTTATTGTAGTGACAAATGTAGTTAGAGCATCATTTCTATTTGCCTTCTAGTTAATTGCGAAGAAGCCTTTGAACATATGGCCACGTGACTTACAAAAAAAAGGAAACTAGTTTGACTAATTAAATAATTAGAATAAGTAGTTGTTTAAACAGGAAACATTAGGGCGAAAGTGAGAGAGAAAAATCCATTTCCCTCTCCGTCTATTCAGTCTCATGTTGACTTTTATTGTGTACGACAAAATACTGGTAAAATGACCTTATTGCATACTAACCCATACGGGAAGGTTTATCGGTTATATCACAAGGATTGCTGGTCTGTTTTGAAAAAAACGTGATAAGCCTGGCCCAGGTGCAATATATGTGCTAAATAAAAGAAAACCTTGAACATATCTTTACACAGTGTGTTAACTATCACATACATATACAACAGTTGATGTAGAACTCGCAAAATTACGTACGAATAAAAGACTTTTGCACGGTGGGGGTCAATTGATTATCTTTACGCTTTTAAACGCAACCTTTCCACAGAATGATTCTAAATTGGCTCAATTTACAGGCTATGTATAAATAAATTATAAGAAATTTCAAGACGACAAAGTAGATAATTATGTCACGAAGGGCTTGACACTTGTCAATCTAATTGCAACGCCTTACAGTGTAGGAGGTGCACGCCATTCATAAAACTTGAATGAATCTTTTTATTATAACAAATATGTGATTAAATCCTCATTTGTAGCAAGTCGAAGACCGGAATCGGCACCACTGCAGTAATTGCTACTACATGCATAATGACTAGTTTTAATAGATTCGTTTTTCGTGGAGTTGTTGTTTTGGTTTTGTCTTTTATAACATTTAGTATATCTTTATTCAAAATGGGACATTGTGTTCTGGCATTCGATGTGCTATGATTTTATTGTATATAAACACAATAGCAACTGTCGCTATGGTGAATACAGAATCAGGTAATTACAGTTACATCAGGAATTTATGTTTCAATTGACCTTTTGTTTATTTTAAATGAATTAATATACTAGTACATTGCTTGTCGCGAAGAGAAGAGAATATTTTTTTAATCTGTAATCGAAAGGAGGTAATATGCAGAATTGTAATCAATTAATCCATTAAAACACGGTTAGTAACGTTTAACAAGTTCATGTGGTAGTTCTGGTGACCTAAGTTACGTACATGTATATTGCACATATTAATATTCAGAAAATATGCTAATAATACGCTTTTTATATTTCACATATTAATTTAGTTGCACTTACACCAAAGCCTTAAATTTCACGTTTTAAATTTCATATTATAAAAGTATAGGTGTTGTGAGAATACATTTGCAGCTATGTCATCAGCGTCATATCTACACTTTTTAGTATAATTAAAAACCACGTAGCAATGTTTAGTTAATGTATAAAATATAGTAGTAGCAATATAGAATTGTCTATCAGTATGTTATATTTTTTGGGGGGGTTTAGTTCTTTCTGTATTGTATATATCATAAACAATTTATCATTATTTTATTCGTGTATTTTAGCATGTATAATCCCAAGCTTAGAAATACTGGTACGTACTATTAATTCGAAGCGCATGTGCATATGCGTACATTATTATTTCTTCGGACGATTACTATGTTGCTCGCTGCAACAACAGTTTTTTTTTTTCACTTTTCAATAATATGATATTCTGTATAACAACATGCAATACCTAACAAAATGTTGAGATAAATACTTAACTCGTCGTTTTTGTTTTGTTAAGATTGCATTAAAAAATAATTAGGTACCATCCACTAATTATTATATATACCACAAAATGTTGATATTTTCGATGTCTAATAAGAAATGAACTGTCGAACTTGATTTTAAGTAGGTCTCGTACGTAAAGTTAGATCTGTGTAAGTATACGCTCACTGATTTAGGAGGCTGTATTTGTCCTTGAATGCCAGGTACATTGTAGGTACGTTTGTCTGATGGTTAAGAACCTCTAGTAGTCTCAGAATAAAATGTGTGGAAAGGTCAGAGAAGGAAATCTACTTTTAATATATAAATATTTAACAAAAAACAACATAATTGCTTCACCTTTTATGTGTTTATCCTGTTCTGGCACATATTTGCAAAGTGTGAATGCAACTTAATATTCTAGCCCTGTCTCTCGATTTACCCTGTTCGATTTGATTACACGCACACGGATATTTGCTACTTGTGCTGCGAATGCAAACATACCTAAATTGTCTACTTCAATTAGTCTGTACGCGATTTAAATTAGTAACTCAACCAATCAAAATATTTATACCATGGATTAAGACGGAAAATTGAAATATCGCGATCACTCAAGATCGGAGGGAGTATATGCGCATACGTAGTATCGAGTGGGAGGTAGGGCCTGAATGAAGAAGTCAATGAATGCTTATATGATTCACAAAATGGTAAATCTCTCCGTTGGCTGTTACAAGTCTAGAGAAACAGTTTCAAACGCCACGGTGGTTTAACAGTTTGTTCAGATACTACTTAGAAGCCGTAACTCGGTGAAAAACAACCTGTCAATCAAGATAGATAAATGTACCGTGATTTCACGACAGCCTACGTATTTATTTTACATCTCCGATCTATCACTCAGTGTCTCATATGCACATCCGCCAACGCGCACGGGTTCTATTTCATCCGTTAATAGTGATTTCAATCGACTCTCAAGTACGCTGTTAACGATGTAAAACTGTCACAGCACGTCGACTTACTCACGCGTATTAATGACAAGTTATCTCTGGCAAGATTTCAAACTCCGTGGTTAGAGTCGCTACAATACCTGACAGTACAAGGTGTCATATATGTAAGATGCAATGCATGCTGGGAAGTCACGAGTTGTGAACCATTCAAAATATTTATATATATATAAATATACAACTACTTGTTATCATGTTGTGTGTTTTGTTTTCAGAAGCAGATCTAGAGAAGCTCCAGCTATCTCTGAGAAGTGGACCAGGAATCACTCATCGCGCAATAACAACCACACACTATCAAATACCGTCTACGTACATGCAGAGACATTTTCTTCATCGTCACTGTTACTGAATTAAGCAATGGAAAACCTAACAAACACAACGAGTTGGCCGCCAGCGGCCGCCACGGATATTTATATGTATATTGAACTTGCGCTTGGCATAATAGGAACTGTTGGAAACGGACTAGTTATCGTCGTTGTTCTTAGTACACCACAAATGAAAACTCTTACCAATTACTTTATCATTAATTTGGCGGTGGCCGATCTCATGACCTCGATGTTACTCATCTGTAATCGTTTTCTGCTCAAGATAGGAGATTTCCCGGTGCCGGGAGGCGTGTCGGGGGAACTTTACTGTCGCCTTTACTTCAGCGCTCAGTTTTTCTGGTTCACCATCAATGCATCTTCGTATAATCTAGTGCTGGTTACCATGGAGCGATACTTTGCAATTGTTCACCCGTTATCCTACGATAAATACTTTTCCAAGCGCAGTACGGCTGTATTCATCGCGTGCACCTGGTGTTTTGTTTTCGTTCTACAGTTCTTCACGGTCGCGTTTCATGGCTACGACGAGGAGATCGGCTGTCATCTTTCTGTCTACCCGAACGCTGCATCTGCCATGGCTATCGGCGTCATGTACTTTGTTTTGTCTTACTTCGTACCTTTGAACGTTATGATATGCGCTTACTACAAAATTGTATCCTGCCTCAAACTGAGCGCTTCTAGTCTCGTATCCAGTAACCGAGGCGACGATCGCGCCCATACCCTACTAGTTGCCAGGAAACGCGTGATACGGATGCTTCTCTTGGTGTTGCTCGCGTACGGAATATGTTGGACACCTGACAGTTTGTTATTTCTTTGCTATAACCTGGGAGTCGAAATTAACTTAGGTGCCACTTTCGTTCAGATAATCGTTGTCTTGAAGTTTGCCAATTCCATATTGAACCCGTTCATATACGTCTTTAAATACAAACAGTTTCGACAGAGTCTACTGAAAGGATTCTGTAGTTATATGCCATGTGTCCGTAATAAGATTGAAGACCATTCAACTATAGTTAACACGGTGCACACTAACGTGAACAACTAATTACGATGTTATATGTGTAATTATCCATATATAAGGTGTTCGACACCTTCAGATCAAGAGATCGAATAATGCGTTTTGTTTATGTAATACTTTATCATAATCACAGTTAACTTAAGGTAGAAGCCTACTCATATTTGTTGAGAAATTTGGTCATAAATCACATGACAGTGTTCATTGGTTTATTATGTAAAATCATGAAGCTAATGTCCCATGGCACCATAAAATAGCATTCTATTGTGTGTTACACTGACGTATTTTGAGAAACTTGTCCTATTTGTTTTTCAAAAATAGCTATTTTTAGAACAATTCCATAGAGCGCAATGTTAAACAAAAAATGCATATATCAACACTTTTTAAAACCCAGATTTTTGAAAAAAATTCTGGAAAACAAAAAGAAAGCCATCATTAACAATATATAATTTTTTCAGCCCATGTCACCAGCCTACAATTTGAGATATGGCATAATATCTCTGCCATAGGAACCTATAGTAAAAGCACTATAATACTGTCAAAATGGACGCTATCCACTAAAATACAACCATGATTTTCTCGAAAATTAACCTGGTGACCCACATTTTTTTCAAAGTCAATATTCTAATATTGCCCGGAAGTACATTATATTAAAAAATAAATAAATTCTGGGTTTTTGTAATCATGAGTAGGCATCTACCTTAAGATTGACTGCCAAGATAAAAAACAAAAAAATCATTTGTACAGTATTTTTATAATAATTTGAAATGTCTAACTCGTTTGAAGTGGTTATTATATTAATTGTTATATGTTTCATTACTAATCATTTTCATTACTAATCTTATTCTTACTACTGCTTTCACATATAAAACGCTATAATTGTTTTGCATTTTTTCTCTTTAAGGTATGATTTACTTATGACTGAAAAGAAAATTTGTCAGACCCACAAAAATGACTGCGTTCAGTAAAAAATAGATCTATAAACGATGCTCACGACTGTGTGTACTAAAACATGGCGTCGCTCTTTATATTCGCATCGCTAGAAAACATGAGCAGACGCATTATGGGAACGAAATCGGTAAAAACTTGCATAGTTTGAGTGAAATATATCGTAGTGATCACAGGTCACAGATGATCCAATCCTTGGCAACAAGATGTGGCATTGGAGATTTCTGTTGCTGCCATCATTCAGCATCATAATACAAATATAATTTCAATAATATTATACAAAAATTTCGTACATATAAATTCATTTGGACGTATAAATTCATTAATATTTAAAATTCATATCACACAAATTACAAATATTGACATACACACCTTGGTGCCGTGCAATACTATAGTGAAAATATATTGCAACATTTCCAAATAACAAATATAATGTCAAAGCTGTCAAATATAGACCTGGAAAAAGTAACAAGAATTACAATTTCCCTCTAAACAATGCACAATTCTGATTTAGACAGTATTGTCAACAAATGCTAACTTAGGAAATACGGTTAAAACAAATCAATCAATATCAAAATAACAAATCCTGACAATGTGACCCAAAATAAGAAAAACTATACACAATATATAACCTTTTAAGGCTTCCTTGTACCACTACTTTACGTGCGAGAAATTATATGTATATTTATGTAGAAATTATAATAGATATTATTTCAATATTTTATATAATCTTCACCATCTAATTCGATGTAACTATAAACCATTCAGTGAAATAAATGTAAGCTACTTCTATGGTGAAATATGTTGAATGATTTTTACTAATGTACGTTTTCATGTCTGTGGGACTGAATCATGGTACTAAGTACAAACGTCCAACCAAAAATCTCCAAGTAGAATATACGCTTTATATTTCAAACAGTTCGATTAATTTATATTGTATATTTTGTGGCATTTATAAACTCAGAATAAAACGCAATTATGACCAATTCATTAGAATTTACGTGTGGTATGTGTATGCACGTGTGTATGGAATGTACATCGTACGGTATATGCATATAATTAGTTCACAATATGAAATAATTGTGTGACAATAATGATGACAATTATGTCTTCATTTTATTCAATAGTAGTTTCAATAAATTTTTCCTACAACTTGTTAACATTCGTAAGCTGAAAAACGTAATTACCACAAAGGGCGCAAGTTATTTTAAAACCAGAGAAAAAAACAAATAGTGTTCATTTTTCGTCGATAGAGGGCACAAGCAGCAATGTAAATCACGTATATGTGTAATGTAATGTGCTATGACACTTTTGGTTGATGATCAAATTCGATTGTGGTTTGTCGCAAAATAAATATGTTGCTTTTTTAGCACACTCAACAGTATTCGGTGATGAAAACACTAATATGTATGTGCAGTGATTATACGTACCAAAACAGTCAGTGCGCGTGTGTATTAGGAATCAATATTTCATCGAACGAACACTTAAAGGGCGGGAATCGTCGCGCTGCGTATGTGCGACATTTGTGTTGATAAACATTGATTTGCCCACAATACAATGCGCTCTTCTAATTGAAATCACATGTACAAGTAGGAGGTTTGACCTTGGCGCGACTGGCACTAATTACCGCCGGTGACTCCTTCGATACCATCAACTTGAAATCACCTGAAAATACCTAATTAAAGCTTGGTAACATCTCAGTTTGTTCTCGTTGATCTGCGCAACAGTCAAAGTCGCCATCATTGTTTATATGAGACGCATATATCTCGCGCATGCGTGGCGCAACGAAAACCGCCCTTTATATGTGTGTTGCAAGAATAACATTTTTATTTCATGGTGAATGATAATCTAATTTTATCAAAGAACAGCATTAAACATATTCAAGATTGGTTATCTCAGCAGATGTTTGAAAGATGAAGGAAAAACTCGAAAGGACACCATTTGGTGACACATATTTGTATATCAGAACTTACATTGACTATCAGAGTTTTCAGACTCTGATGTTGTTCAAACAGATAGGAATGGTTAAATATCGACACTTCTATCTAGATATTGGTAAACATTGAGCACTGCTTCCGTTGATTTATGAAATATCATAAATATTTATGAAAAATTAAAAGAATGGGGTTGTTGTGTCCATAATAATGCATGATACTTTACTTCACGATAGGATATCTTTTGCCTGCAAACTTAATGTAATTGTAATTGTTATATGTACCAGTTCGTGGGTGAATTTAAAAGCCTGTCCCGTTCACCCGCCATACCTCCCTTCATTTTGGTCTAATTTCTGAATAATCAAACACAATTAGTTATTTCTCGCTATGTATGTTGGAAAATTACTAATCAAACAATTGACTGTAGGAAGAGATTCATTTTATAGTGCATTGATGGAATCATACCAGTTCGAATGCTTTCCAAAACCAGTTAGTAGTTATGAGCAAAACATCGTAGATTATTTTGAGAATTCACTTACCAAAAATTAGTGTAAATTTTTAAAATCAGGAAGAGATAACACCCAGAACACCAACAGTTCTAGTGAAATAGTTATAGAGGGCGCCAAAATAAATTGATCGTGAAATCTGCTATATCCCTATTCAATTTGAATAAGGTCGACACCGTTTCGCGATAATCAGTCATATTTACAACCATAATTTGAATTTTCATCTTCGACATAACACTTGGGATACGTGGGTAAAGTTGGAAAAGTATATAATGTACATGTATAAGTTGTTTACCACCAAATACCCCTGGTGATAATAGTAATAGTTGAGTCATGGGCGCCGGAAGTTAAAATTGAAGGGCTGAAAAGAAACACTGGTAACAATTATCCAAGGCATATTGCAATATTCCAAAATATACGCGTCCAGTATTTTGCTTTTCACATGACACTTCCCCCATGGAAATATAAACTCGTGATTTGAGATTAGGTGCTTGCTGTACAGGGCGTGCATGTACCACGTCTGTTTAGATTTCCGAAATTCACTTATTTCCGGTACAGAAATCCAAATACATGTATACGCTTCCAGTCTGAGTATTTTGCTTTTCACGTGACACTTCTCCCATGGAAATATAAACTCGTGATTTGAGATTAGGTGCTTGCTGTACAGGGCGTGCATGTACCACGTCTGTTTAGATTTCCGAAACTCACTTATTTCCGGCACAGAAATCCAAATACATGTATACGCTTCCAGTCTGAGTATTTTGCTTTTCACATGACACTTCCCCCATGGAAATACTGTAAAATGACTAATTTTCACTGGGTTTAAATTTCACTGATTTACCATTTCAGGCATATTCAGTGGGTTTTAAATTCACGGTTTCCTCATTTAGATAATGTGTTCTATGCTAAATTTTACATATTCACTGTGTTTTAATTTAGCGCATTTTTCCAGTCAGCGAAATAAGCTAAATTAAAACCCAGTGAATAATTACCCCCTTTACAGTATAAACTCGTGATTTGAGATTAGGTGCTTGCTGTACAGGGTGTGCATGTAACATGTTTATATTTCAGACTCTCAGTAATCTGACTCGCACCAAATATACGCCCTGAATTCATATTATTGCAGCACTCTGTACCATGAAGGCATGGCGGTTTTTTTTTATGGGAATTTGTGAAATATTTGTAAAACACTTCCCCCGGAGGATCTCCGTTCTCCATTCAAATACAAACTATTTAGAAACCATTTAGAAACGCCCATGTTTTTTCGTTGATTTTCTTCAATAACTGGCCGGTTCACTGTCATTTATATGAAAGATATTGTATACGGGCGGTATTCATCCGCTAAGGCGTTGTTTTAAAATTCATAAAGCAATTATAAACATTTTATTTAAAACAACACATTCTTGCCTTCATGAAACGAAGTGTATGATACCCATATTAAACAAATACAAATGAAAGATATATTTACACAAATAAGTATAATAATATAAATTAATAACTCGAAATTATGAGACAAAGAAGTTGAGGGTGCTTCCCCAAGCTACATTTTTTTTAAATAGATTTTTGTGACAGGCGACAGTTCCGGACATTGAATGTCACCGTTGTCTTTCCTGACTTTTTTTTGTATGTGCAAATTGCAAGTGCTAGTGCTGACACATAGTGCATTTTTGCCACAGAAGTCATGTTCATGTTTGGGACTACATGACAGGGTTGTGTGGCCATCTCTCTAAATAATGTTACAAAAAAAAGTATGGGTAGCAAAAAGGAAGAACAATGCGTCTAAAACACTTGTGGTCGACCATGCCGTTTACTCCATTGCAAAGTCTGCTCCATATTGTATTCTCACAGACGGACCGGAACAGGAAGTCAGTAGAAGACAAAAGATTTTTTCGTTAGCTTGGGGGAAATTTGGTTAGCTTGAGGGGAAAACAGAGGTGTTAATCAGAAAATTCATTGTCTTTTCCTGTTTGTGATTGGTCCTGGCAACGTTTGGGGGATCGTGACGTAGCTCCGACTGTGAGAATACCTGAGAAACTGTTCCGAACATCACAATTTCATTACAACATGTATCTGGCAGTAAATCTGTCGCCCTACTATAAATACATTATGTCCGTTTAGCCATGGAGGTCTCTTTTTACCTCCATGGTTTAGCTGACAACACTAAAAGTAAGGTAACAGATTTATTTTCTAAAACAACTCTTCCGAGGGGTCTGGTTTGTTCATTCAAAGTAACTTAGAAGGTATTTTTTAGTACCCGCGAGGTGCATTGTGGGAAATTTGTTTTTTTTTTGCACACGTCACGAAAGTTCTTCCTTTTCCCGACAAGCTGCCAACATGGGTCGTATGCACGCACCGGGGTAGGTGAAAACATAGCCCTGTATGGTGGTATTCGTTCAGTTATATGGAAACGAAACATTATTAACTGTTACAATAGAATATGTAGATTATCGCTGCGTGATTAGTGTAACTGCATCGTTCAGTTTCGCGTTACAATCTGTTCGTGAATTTGAGTTTCGCATTTGGTCCCTCAACGAGTCAGATTCTAAAATGGCGGCGCACATGTGCCTTATGAAAAATAAAACGGGTTTGGTCGTCATTGTATCAAACGTAATGTCGCTAGTGGTGTAAGATAATGGTTTATAATATACGTCACTATGGTTGGCGAAATTCCGATGACTATTAGAAATTAAGGTTTGTGGAGATGGAGTCTGTAATATATAAGGGAGTGTGGATTTGGTTGGGTTTGGCCACAGGGCCCGACGACTTTTATTACCTGGCTGTTGGGTTACGGTAAACACAATATTAGCGGTAATTTACAGTGTCCCGACCCATTCTACAACATGTTCGTACGTCTATGGGAGACAACAAAATTATGTGGTTCACACATTTTCTTAACTCGAAAATATGCACGTCATGACCACATAACACTTCAACTCACGAAATTAATCGTTTTGTGACAAGAAATGTGTGATAATCAGGTTGACCATGGTCGATCTACCTTGCATACACAAGGGAGAAAACAAATTAGCGTTTTTCAACATCAGGAAACCTACCTTTAAAAATGTTATTTTATAGCTTCAAAGCTTAGAAAATAATGATCACATCCCCGAAATACAACTATTTTTCTGCTGAAATCGGTGACTGGAAAGTGCTGTGACACCGAACTTGAATTAGCCATCTGCATGATTGTTTCAATCATTTCAAAAATTATCTGTTTGTGCATGTGCAGATGCAAATACACACATACACACGCATAGTTTGCTTCATGAGTGGCCTTCAGTCGTTCTCGCTATAAAATGTGACTGATGGTCAGAGCAAATTGTTTGAACTGTCTCTTGCAGACACTGTAGCCAACACACGAGCGCTTAACTAGGTGTGTCAATTGAGAGAATTTTAGACTTGCACAACTGTGGCATTATTTTTGAGGATTTGTGGTGGTGCCGAGTTGTTAGTTCTTTATCTTTATAAAGGTAGTAGTTTACCAAATTTAACCATTTTGCATCTTGTGACAAGTTAAATTGCTTTTCGCACAAATGAATAGTAACTGACTTGCTCTAACGAACTATAGTAAATATACATGCATTTTGGCAAAGAGTTAACATCCAGCTCTGTAAAATGAATACTCTTATTGCTAGACCAACTGCAGCTACCTTAATGCAACAATTATATGTTAAAGGGCAGGTGGCAGAGTTTGTAAATGTGCATTTTACAGTGTTGCACAAGACTTTTGTCAAACACTGGTCCATCAACCACAATCTTTCAAATTTAAAATACCATTTGTGTGAATGGATGAGTATCTAACTGAACTCTTCAAGTGATTCATGTAAATATTTCATAATTATTATTAAAAATAATAATGCCAATGTACATTTTTATTTCAGCAAGGGTATTTCCGCCTCAGCCCTTCCATACAGGAGAAGTGTTCCCACAGTGAGTTGATTTTCCATCATATTTGATTGATGATACTATGAGGTTATTACGGAGGATACTGCAAAGTATGCACGATGACAGTACAGCGGGAGTATGCCGTTTACTGTCAGAGTGCATACTTTGAGCTATTCTCGTAATAACCTTATTATTATACATCTTTTCCTCCCAGAGATGCATCATGAGAATACCGAAATCCAAAATGTTTTGAACAGATTTAGCAAACTTCCTTGTGTGGGTCCGGTCAAACCCTGGGGGAAACCATGTTTCTTTTTATTATTAGAGGAGACTTGTGCGTGTAATCGTTCCACATTTGGAATTCGTGTTTCCTAATATGGTAGGATGAAAATACCCAGTGCACTACCGCAAAATTAAGGCACGCTGTAACTTGTGGTGTTATGGTGACAGATGTATAATAATGGGCATTACTTGTCAGCCTTGCTTAAACTTTGTTTTCTCAGCGTATCATTTTGGTTCCTGAATGTCAATAAAGCGTTACACACAGATGTCAATGATGTTATTTTTCAATTTTCAGTGGTTAAAATTGACGTCAGAAGATGTGAAAGAACAGATATTCAAATTGGCAAAAAAAGGTCTTACCCCATCACAGATTGGTAAGTTACTTGTAAATTGTCAGTTGTATTGTTGACAAAACTCGGCACTCGGCGCCCACCCCTACTTTTGGGGCATTATTACAGTTTGGCACATGGTGAAGAAAAATTGTCTTTTGGCCAGTTATTCGAGTACATTGCTCGGCTAAGCGCCCACCTTCCTAAAAAACCCAATTTTGTGAGCAAAGTATCCTGGGTGCTAAGCTAGACAAGTATGATAGGTTGAAAGCCCCTTCAAGAGTAACTTGACCAAATAATCACAACCAACTTGGTGAGTATGCAATATTTGATGTTCAAAGTGCACGTGTACGCAGTGGTAATGTGTAAAATCATAGTCGTGTAAATTCAAAAGGCATCAACCTACCACCTTAAGATTTACCAGTCTTCCAAATATAATTAATTTTGCATTGTACTGTCTAATTGTATCTTAACAGTCATTGTTTGAGGTACAGTGTATTTATACACATGAGTAAAAGTATTTAAAAAAAAAATTTTGAGCAGTATGCAAATTATGTATAATGTTATTCATAAATGGCTATTCATTACTGGCTATTCATTATGGCCATGATTTTAGTACATCAACTCGCCCTACCCTTATCCCTACATAGTTGTCCCCAGGAGGTAAATTTCAAGAAAAAATGCCAAACCCTTTCACTCGTATATGAACAGTACTATGTTGAAATTTAGCCCCATAGTTGTCTCGCATACCCCAAGGTTGTGGGGTGTGTGTCAACAGCTTTGCTAAATCAGTGCACACCTAATACCTTTGTAATGTGCACAGCCCCCTGCCCAGATTGACTCACAAGGACTGATTGAATAGCCTCCTGTGTGATAGTGGGTGCCGAGACGAGTTTCAAATGACTTCATATTTTTTCACTGGGGATTACCAGACACGCGTGTTAGTCTAATCTGTGCGACTAGCAATTGTGTTGTGTACTGTTCTGCGACTCCCCAAATTCTGTTAATCTGCTATATCAAGCACAATTCTGTAATTATAGTTGTACTCAGAGAGCATTCATAGAGCTTTATTTGTGTCTGGTGTATTTTATACAACATATTTTATAATCCAAATTTGCCCGGTTTGTGGCAATAGTATAATAATGTTCAAACTTCAATGTGTTTGAAGGCCACCAATTATTTCTGCTTACAATTTGATAGTTTGAATAACCTTACTAACTTAACTATTGAATATTGTTCAACATGTGCGATTTCACATGCACATTCAGACCATCAAATATTAGTCTCAAGATCCTAATGAAGCTGTACGAATTCTGAGTGCAATTTTAATAAGGCATACATTCCCAGACCTTGTACGAGTCTATGTTTCTTGTGGATAACCGTCATCACCCGTTTCACAGCATTCTGCTACTGAATATTCATTCCTTTGCATACATTTCTAAATTCTGTTTTTCTCTTCTTTTAGGTGTTATCCTTCGGGATTCCCATGGTGTGGCACAGGTTAGATTTGTTACAGGAAATAAAATTTTACGTATTCTGAAAGCAAAGGGTCTGGCTCCCGATCTACCCGAGGATCTTTACCATCTCATCAAGAAGGCTGTAGCAGTACGTAAACATCTTGAAAGAAATCGCAAGGCAAGTATTGTGTAATATTATAAAGTTTTCTCAACTCTTATGTTTATTGAACATGCACTGAGGACATGTGCAACAGTGTATATTGTCAGGTTATCAATCTCCCAAAACCTCATGACTGGGCACTTGACAAAGACAACATCCCTAAAAACATTTCCTTAAGCAACCCGGTGGAAATGTTAACTGCTAATATATTTAGTTTCAAACCAGCCCCCAAGAAAAAGAGCCATGGCCCTGTAAATAGAATATGCTATATACTTCTCAAACATTTGTTATGCAATATGTGATACAGTACACGTATGCGTGATTGTTGACCTCTCGGAATTTGTGGTCAATGTTCTTGTGCAATTAACATGCAGGAATTAAGGCAGTGAAAAATTCAAATTGAGCTGGAACTGCCTTAATTATATCATTGTGTTGATTTGGTCATTTGTAAATGCTTGGATTGGCCTTGTAGAATACAGTGTCTTTCCATTTGTGGTTACTTTCAAGTTTCAGGACATTCCATGGCAGGTGAAGGAAGTTCACTACTAATCCACTTTGTATTTGTTTACAGGACAGAGATGCCAAATTCCGTCTTATCCTTATTGAGAGCAAAATCCACCGTCTTGCTCGTTACTACAAGCGCAAACAAGTGTTACCTCCTAACTGGAAGTACGAATCATCAACAGCCTCTGCACTGGTGGCATAAATTTCTTATAATGGTCACGTTCATCTGAAGTGTAATTTTACCAGAATTGAGAAAATTAAAAAAAAGTGATAAAAGCCAGTTTTATTTCAGTGTGTATTTTGTTGAGTGAATGGTGTTTAAATAATGTGCAGTCCAATAGAACAGTTACTGAGTCGTTTGTTTTAAAACATTTCTCTGGTTCACACCCACTTAGACATGTGCAATTGGGCCATGGATGCAATGCGTATTAGCCAAATTTTGAGATGTTTAGTGCGATGCAGAGCTGTGGACAACGCAAATTTAATTGTACCATTCAATTATGCCCTCAAGTATACTTCAGGCAGTCAGCTAGTGTACGCGCAATAAAATAAATGCGATGTTTACTATATGGGGGCCGCCATCTTGAATGCATAATTCCATAATTTTTTTTGGAGTTTCTCATTTCAATGAAACTACATTTCGGTCCAAGATACTTTACAGACAACTTAACCATACACGTACAATCTGTTTTTTTCTCTTTGTACACAATCTCTTGTGAAACGTTCCCAGATGCACTATATGAACACATGGACTGGTAGCTATGAAAAAAAATGACATTATCAAAGATCAGTCATTTTAGTACCATAATTTAACTTTTATTTCTAAAGAATTTATTTCAAGCATTTTCCCTATTATTATTATTGGTAATAGATCAGTGAGTGGAAAGTTCACTCTGGTTAATACTAGACATACCATCTTGACTGAACGTATTTTATAATACAGTACTCATTGCATACAAAGACTGTCAAGCCATTATCAAGTCATTGCCTTTCCGAGTACCTATATATATATATATATATACACCTATATATATATATATAGGTCCTATATATATATATACCTATATATATATACCTATACATATATATATACCTATACCTATATATATATATATACCTATATATATATATATATATATATAAATGCGCGAGTCACCATCACTAAACTAGTTCTCATTCAATTTGCAAATTTATCATTTGATAAAATTAGAACGATTCACATGATTTGCACATTTAATGCAGGCTTGGAATTCAACCACGCGCATCATTTTCCCCCAGAATCAAAAATAATTATTTTTCGGATTATCAGGAACAATTGCATTGATTTTTTTTTAAAAATTATGTGGAAGAAACAAAAATTGAACAAATTTAAAAGTAAACTGATTGCCTTGTGAATGTTTTGGGCAAAATACTAAATGATTGATTTGATGTGCATCTTAGTTGCACGCCAACAGTGTTACCATAACATCAAGAGTGTATTACAGCCCGGCAGTGGCACTTTACAGCTATAAACTCAACTACTGTAGAATACTTTATTTTCGCTTGGAATTTATTTTCACTGAAGGGATGATTCCGTGAAAATAAAATCTAGCGAATATACTTTTTTTCCTATATTTCACATTAAACTCGTCTAAAATCAGTGAGAATAAATTCCATACAAAACGCCCCAAAAAAAAGTATTCCACAGTATTTAGGTAAGAGTAATCAAAATCAAAGAAAGCTTAGAAAGAACTCCCATGTGCTGAGAGTATTGGAGACACATTAAATATAATTCGAAATTACTTAGCTGAAAACTAATTATGCAAATCAGAAAATTAATATGACCAGATTTGAGTGTAAAACTAATGAGGTCTGTGCAATGTAACAGAACCAAAAAATTATGAATTATTATGCTTATTAGGGAATTAATATGAACAGATTTTTACCCCAAACTAATTAGGTTTGTACATTGTCCTAGAGCATCTTTGTACTAAGTTTCATTGAAATGGAATAATTAACACCGCGAAAACTCCAAAATTTCGACCCCTCTAAAAATTTGACCGCCTATTTATTTGCCGGGTTTCGGTGTTTTATTTACCTCCAAATTTTCGACTCCACTAAAAATTGCCGACTCATTCTTATTCGAAAATTGCGACCAGTTTTAGTTTTCCCCCAAACGAAAAAAAAACCGATGTGAGCGTTCAAACGGGACCTTCCTCAAAGGCATGAATCCGGGTTTCTGATTGACTGAGAGATTTTTATTTTATTGGTAACGAAAATATATTCTAAATAAACGAAGTTTCAAATAAAAACGAACACAAAAATCTCGGCATGCTGCGTTTCTGAATTGTTGATTATTACTGTACTCAGTAGTGATTATAATAATGTACACAAAATAAATTTGTTGAATGGTTATGAAATACAAATAAAAGTCAACTTAGTTTCATCGTAAGCGAATGATTCCGGTCTCGTATAAACGTTTGATGCTGTAGGATATCCGCCATGTTCTCTTAGGTCAAATAGGTCAAATCGCTAATTAACCAATCAAAAAGCTGGATGATGCGAAAACGGCATGATTTTTTTTAAATAAAAAAATTAGTTGTTTTTAAAAAATAAACTGGTCATCTGAAGAATAATTTAACATTGTTCACAGTGATAACAGCTCATTCTCGAAAGGAAGCTTACCCGCTCACGCTAGTCACGATAAAAATCATACACGTGTACTCTTGAATAGACCATGGAACTATAAACCAGTGTTTTTGTCTTGGCGCCATTGTTTTTTATGCTATAACCGAAACAACTCGATCACGTGATATCCCGAAGTCGCTCGATTGACTCCGAAAATGACCGATAGCCTGAGATAAACGTTCATTTGCGTAAATCGGCTTATTTTTTAATGCGACGAAATAAACAGTCAAAATAAACATTCGACATCGCGGCAACTATCATAGTTCAAAGGAAACGAAGTGGTTGTTCTTCCTGTGGTTTATAGTTCCATGAATAGACAGACGTCAATGACTACGCACAGTCCCAGAGGGACTGTGGACTACGGTAAAACTTAGACTCTATTTTAGCCGGCAGGATTGATTGAAATGTCCGAAAAATGACGCCAAAATACACCTTAAAAGTCCCATTTTATTTTCTTAAATCCCATTATATTTTTTAATCCAAGGGCGAATTTACGGCAGAATTTGGTCCCTCAAATCACCGGTACGGTGCTCAAATAAGGGACACGTGAGCTTTGATTCTAACCGGATACATTGCACTGGGTCGGGGAGATCGTTTGCTAAACTTCCATGTATCTTTTGTCCAATGGGTACCTGTACTTCGAACATTCACAAGTTTTCCTAGGTAGTGCGAGACAGCTTTGTCTTTTGACCTATTAGTTTTGTGCTGACCTCTTCTCCGCGTCTTGATGTTTTGTTTTGCTTGTCATAATACTCACTGATTGATGACTTTGTTTAGATTTTGAGTTACAACTCGGCCACGACCTTTGCTTTTACCGTGAAACATGAGGAAGTTTACGTCAATTGACGGACATTGCATTTTTTAAAAACTAATGAAGCACACTGTCTATCATCCCCATTTTTTTTTGCTGATTTCTATTCTGAAAAATTCGACCGTCCGAAAATGCACCTTAATTTTGACTCTAAAAACACGTCACATTTCTAACACAAATTATTTAAAACCAGTCGAAATTTTGGAGTTTTTACGGTACTTTAGATATCAGTGTGAAAGATTAAAATTGGTTAATTATGCAAATTAGGTAATTAATATGTACAGATTTTAACCCACAATTATTCAGGTCTGTCTATTGTCCTACAGCATCCATGTACATTCATTGATATGTGATGTATAGTACCTGAGATATCAGTGTGAAAGTTGGTTAATTATGCAAATTAGGTGATTAATATGCACAAATATTTACCGGAAACTAATTGGGTCTGCATAATTCTAGATTCATTGAAATATGATGATTAGTACTTTAGATATCAGTAGAAAAGCTGAAAATTAATTATGCAAATTAGGTAATTAATATGCACAATTATTTACCCTAAAACTAATCAGGTCTCTGCATAGTCCTAAAGGATCTATGTACCAAGTTTCATTGAAATGCGATGATTAGTACTTGAGATACCCGTGGAAAAGCTGAAAATTAACTAATTATGCAAATTAGGTGATTAATATGCACAAATATTTATCGAAAACAATCAATCTCTGCATAGTCCTTGAGTATGTAAGTACCAAGTTTCATTGAAATGTAATGCTAACTACTTATATCAAATGCTGAAAATTAATTAATTATGCAAATTAGGTAATTAATATGTACTGATATTACCATAAAAACTATCAGGTCTGTGCAGTGTCGTATGACATCTATGTACCAAGTTTCATTGAAATGTGGTGATTAGTACTTGAGATATCAGTGGAAAAACCGAAAATTGACTAATCATTATGCAAATTAGGTAATTAGTATTCACGGATTATTACCAAAAACTAATCAAAACCTAGCATTAGTTCAGAGCATCTATGTACCAAGTTTCATCAAAATCCAATGAGTGGTTGTTTAGATATCAGTGGAACAGTCATGGAACCACTAAAAAATAGCTAATTATCATGCAAATTAGGTAATTAATATGCACGGATTTTTACCAAAAATTAATCAAATCTGCGCATATGTTCAGAGCATCTATGTACCAAGTTTCATCAAAATCCAATGAGTGGTTCTTTAGATATCAGTGGAACAGTCATAGAACAGCTAAAAATTAGCTAATTATCATGCAAATTAGGTAATTAACGAGCATGGATTTTTACCAAAACCTAATCAAATCTGCGCATTGGCCCAGAGCATCTATGCACCAAGTTTCATCAAAAACCAATGTATGGTTCTTGAGATAGCAGTGGAACAGTCGGACACACATACACACATACACACCACACATACACACATACACACATACAGACACACTAACTGCAAAGACTCCCATTTTGTGCTTCGCACATGGGAGTCAAAAATGTAACAAAATAATAATGATCTTGCAGCTTTTATTATTAATAAATTATAATGCTTGAAACGTGTAAATGAAGCAAATAATTCATCAGTTCTCTACTCTGAGCAGTTGCCGGAGATCCACAAGGGAGAAAAGATGAATATTAATCTGGTGTAGTTAAAAAATGACATCCACCATTTAGAGTTGACAAATTATAATACATGATTATATAAACCCATTAATTATGATGTCAGCTGCAGTCACAGTGGGGGAAAAATCTATGGCCACACTGGCTTTTACCAATAATAAATTTTTTTTTTTTTTTAATCGCATACATTAAGTGAAATTGGAAGTATTTACAAAGAGGTATTGGGAACACAAAAAAAAAAGAGTAACAAATTGTAATTATATTTTGAATAATAAAGTATACCTCGTGCATGAAGGATATTTTGAAATATTGCTCAAAAAATTCACGATCAAGTACAGAATAACCTTTAGTGAACAACAATAATAAATATGAGGCGATGGGTCCCGGTAAAAAT
Organism: Saccoglossus kowalevskii; assembly: GCF_978046115.1. Classification (NCBI taxonomy): domain Eukaryota; kingdom Metazoa; phylum Hemichordata; class Enteropneusta; family Harrimaniidae; genus Saccoglossus; species Saccoglossus kowalevskii. The sequence continues at coordinate 22,249,753 of NC_140641.1, forward strand.
TATATAAACACACAACGTGAATTAATAGTATTACAATTTTTGTCTTCAAATTTTGTATAAAATTCAAATAAATGAACATGATAATTTCGTAAAAAACAACAAATCATTACCTGCGTTGACTTCCCAGACAGAGTGACAACGAGTTGTCATATTGAAAGACAACGCAATTCAATTTCACTTTCTAGCATTGAAATATCATAATTGCAAACTTGCGCTGCATTGTGTTCATGTGACCAACTTTGATCTTGTAAATTCAGAACATCACAATTTATGCAAGATGAAGGTAATGTTGAAAACATTTCTTTACATTAAGTATCCGTGAAGTATTTAATATACGCGTGTGTCATACCAATACTGGTACATCATAACGCAACATACCGTAACTGCCTGTTACTGTAAGGCAGTTAAAAGAAAAGATTTGACAGTGTACAGTGATTTAAGAATTAACCTCATTAACAAACCCAGTAATTTAGGAATGAACCCTATTAACCCACCCTCTGTTTCAAGAATTAACCCTATTAACCCACCCAGTGATTTGAGAATTAACCTTATTAACCCACCCAGTGATTTACGAATTAACCCTATTAATCAACCCAAATAGTCATGATAGGAGGGAGTTGGGACTCATCCAAATTCAATCTTGTATATTAATTATCAGACTTCACTATTCATGTTACTGAGCTGGGACACAACCATGCATGACAGGGGTGTGGTACCCACCAAGTATATCAATCTTGAATACTGAACATCTGACTTCACCATTCATGATAGCGGAGTAGAACCCGCCTACTATCTCACTCCATCATTCATGATGAATTGGTTTTGACAATTTAATATATTCGAGTGAATAGAGTTTTTATGTTACTCAAATTGTTTAACTTGTTGAGCTGGTTAATCTGCAGTATTGGACAAACTTGAAGAAGAGATTTGTGACAAAGTACCACAGGTTTCGTGCGATTTGAGATCGGGCAATCAGGAACCGCCAAATCACAACAAACAGGAGCGTGTTGAAAGTGTATCGGATGTTGCGAAGTCTCTTCAGGTGTGCACGAGCCTGTGGAAGACCGGAGAGTTCCTCGTTGAGAACGTATTTTTTCGTTCCCAGGCAGTAGTTCTCCAGGTAGGTGGGCCAATGAAGAGGACGAACGTCGGTGAAAAATACCTGTGAAAATAATATATTTAAAAAATTAAATGTCAAAACGCAAGATTTTGGACAAAATTAAATTTCTACTAGTATATTTCTATGAAACTTTCATATAGAAATTTTGAAAATGTTGGTTCATTCATGCTCTCAACCGTAGGAAGGTGAGCGTAACTAGCGAGTCAAACAAATTGTTATGTACCTTATTGTCTTCTTTAGTGAGTGCACGTGATAATGTCTCTGTGTTTTCGTTTGCCCATTCCCAGGTGTTTGTTGTAAAGTATTCCAGGGTCGCCATTGCTTTCTTCATTTTATCATAGATACGTACCATTCTGTAACATTAGAAGATCCAAGCAACATCAGCAAATTTTTTTAATGGGGGTCATAAGTATGTAAATTGTACGGTATTTCCAAAGTCATTTGTAACCATGGTTCCACAAGCTAATTGATATATGTGCATTACAAGCATGGTGTTCAGTAGTGTGAGTGATTATGTATTTGCATATAACAACATGATGGTTTATTCAAAGCAAGTCTACAAGAAATGCAATTTTGGTTTGAGTGTGCTTCTATTGCAGATGTGTCTGTAATTTTGATGTGATGTGATTGTTTTGGTTATCAAATGGTCATGTTTTAATTTAATTTAAACTATTCACAGAAATGTTTTAGACTAACAAATAGTAAAATGTGATATTCAAAAATAAGCAAAAACTTCTATGCAAATTATATATATATAATTATGGTTTTCCTGGATTGAATTTCACAAATTTTTCCCCTGAAAAGATCTATTTAGCCCATAAATGATGCATTCTGAATCAAAAATCTTTGATAAATGTCTTTGTCATCAGATCAGCTAACTGGAAAGTATATATCCATTCCTAATTACCAAACACTCAGTAAATCAAAGAAAGATTAGAAAGAACTCCCGTGTGCTGAGAGTATTGAAGACACATTAAAAATTAATTCAAAAATACTTGTACATGAGATATTGATGGAAAAGCTGAAAACCAATTATGTAAATCAGGTAACTAATATGAACAAATTCAAATGTGATGATCAGTAATTGAGATATCAGTGTTAATTAATTATATTAATTAGGTGATTAATAAGCATAAATATTTACCAAAAACTAATTGGGTTTCTGCATAGTTCTCTTTAAAAGTTTCATTAAAATCCAATTTGTGGTTCTTTATATATAAGTGGAACATTATGCACATTAGGTAATTAATATCCAATTAAAACTAATCAGGTCTCTGCCTAATCCTAGAAGATATATGTAGCAAGTCTCATTGAAATATGATGATTACTACTTGATATATCAAAAGCTGAAAATTAATTAATTATGCAAATTAGGTAATTAATATGTACTCATATTACCCTAAAAACTATCAGGTCTGTGCAGTGTCCTATGACATCTATGTACCAAGTGCAGTGTCCTATGACATCTATGTACCAAATTTCATTGAAATGTGATGATTACTACTTGAAATATCAAAAGCTGAAAATTAATTAATTATGCAAATTATCTAATTAATATATACTGATATTACCCTAAAAACTATCAGGTCTGAGCAGTGTCCTATGACATATATGTACCAAGTGTCATTAAAATGTGATGATTACTACTTCAAATATTAAAAGCTGAAATTTAAATAACTATGCAAATTAGGTAATTAATATGTACTCATATTATCCAAAAAACTATCAGGTCTGTGCAGTGTCCTATAACATCTATGTACCAAGTGTCATTAAAATGTGATGATTACTACTTCAAATATTAAAAGCTGAAATTTAAATAACTATGCAAATTAGGTAATTAATATGTACTCATATTATCCTAAAAACTATCAGGTCTGTGCAGTGTCCTATAACATCTATGTACCAAGTGTCATTGAAATGTGATGATTACTACTTGAAATATCAAAAGCTGAAAATTAATTAATTATGCAAATTAGCTAATTAATATATACTGATATTACCCTAAAAACTATCAGGTCTGTGCAGTGTCCTATCACATCTATGTACCAAGTTTCATTGAAATGTGACAATTACTACTTGAAATATCAAAAGCTGAAATTAATTATTTGAAAAAAATTGAAAAAATTAATTAATTATGCTAATTAGGTAATTAATATCTACTGATATTACCCTAAAAACTATGAGGTTTGTGCAGTGTCCTATGACATCTATGTACCAAGTTTTATTGAAATGTGATGATTAGTACTTGAGATATCGGTGGAAAAGCCAAAAATTGATTAATCATTATGCAAATTAGGTAATTAATAATGGACAGATTTTTACCCAAAACTAATCAAATCTGCGCATTAGTTTGGAGCATCTGTGTGCCAAGTTTCATCGAAATCCAATGAGTGGTTCTTTAGATATCAGTGGAACAGTCATGGAACATCTAAAAATCAGCTAATTATCATGCAAATTAGGTAATTAATAAGCATGGATTTTTACCAAAACCTAATCAAATCTGCGCATTGGCCCAGAGCTAGACTGGCGCAGTCGGGGCAATTAATTTGTTTTTGTAGTTTAAATAAAATAAAAAAAAAAATCACGAAATGGAGGTGTGCGAAATCACCCTGACTGGTTTATTCTGCAGGAAATTCATTGCTATTAAATATTCATGATGCACATATTATAATGAGATGGGCGCGGAAACACGTGCATAATGAGGTCAACATAGTAAAGGTTACGCTGCAGACCCAACATGGCGGCACGTTGAAATTCGAGTTTTTCGTAGTCGTCGTTTCTAATTCATCACAATGTGTAAAAAAGTAACTCGTACTAGTCGTAGAACTAAAAAAATATCGACTGCTACAATCAGTCGACGTCTTCTTGGTCAGAGGTCAGTTGTGATTGGCTCAGATGATTGTCAATTAGAACACTCATTAACATAATTACTCGTTGAAAAATCAACGGGTTCCTGCAGTGTCGATAGAGGGCCATGCAGAGTAAACCAGTCGGGGTGATTTCGCAGTTAGAAGGATTTTGCGCTAACACCTCCATTTCGCAATTTATTTAATTTTATTTAAACTACAAAAACAAATTAAAAGCCCCGACTGCGCCAGTCTAGCCCATCTATGCACCAAGTTTTATCAAAAACTGATGTATGGTTCTTGAGATATCAGTGGAACAGGTGGGCGGACACACACACACATACAGACACACTAACTGCAAAGACTCCCTTTTTGTGCTTCGCACACGAGAGTAAAAAAAGACATTTTCTAACATGGTTGACAATATATACAACTTCAGTATAAAATCAAACAAGAACTAAATTTTTTTTTTGTCAGGGGTACAAAAAAGGATTGGTGATGATGAACTAGTCAAAAAAATTGTCTGATATAAGTTGGTTTGAGTAAAAATCCTGGCATCAAAAATCAGTAACAATAAAATTTGTTAAATGAGGTGAGAACACAAGTTTTCAGAAATATTAATTAATAATTAATTCTGATTAACTTCATAATTAAATATATGTATATTTAAGTTTTGTACAAGTTTTAACCTACATAATGGTGGCAAATTAATCCTACCTGGGTCTTTGCCCTGTAAGTCTGAGTAGAAAATCATAGAAGTAACCTGGTATGGTATGACAAACTATGTTCCAATACTCTTGTACCACTCTGTGAAAGGAAAAAAACAATAAAATAAATAGTTGCTTATTTGCACAATTATTACAACTGCTCCCCATCATACCATAACAGTAGGAGAGGTACTAGTATTGGATCAAACACATTAACGTTGTCGCAAATAGTGAGACATAAGTTACAGTCCCATACACTCCAAAGTAAAGACATCTTGCGCCACACATAAAGACAACAACTTGGAAGTTGACTGGTTAATATTAATTATCAGTTTCTCACTTGTGCTAAAACAATTATGCAAATAAAACTCCTAATTAGGAATGCAACAAGGCACCGATGACAACCCACATGCCCCCCCCCCCCCCAGCTGGCCAACAACTTCAGTCACACAAAATTTTGTTGGAATGATCCTTTCCAAATTTTTCCTCCGAGAGACAATTAAGGCAATGTAAGTTAAAATCAGAGATGCCAGAGAATACAGGGGCTACTGTGATGACAAACACCAAAAGAATTAAAGGAATGATATGCTGCAAAATGTACACATGTATCAGGGGCGCATGTAACATGTCCTGAACAGTCTATATCGCACAAATTTCTAGTAGTTTATTATAAGATATATTCTTAACAGACTAAGTTATAGATAAAGCTGTACATGGTAGATTGTCAATTTGGCTTACAAAATTTGTCCTTGAAGTTTTGACCAGGGATATATTTTTGGTGCAGTAAAAATAGAGCTCACTACCTGACCCTCAATTCTATTACTGGCTTTTACAGTCATTATGAAACCAAAAACACAATTTCAACCATCATCACCATCATCATTTTTTAAACTTTTATTTATACATAGAATACATTTTATTCACAAATGATATGGCTTTTTACTCTTAAAAATGTATCTTATTTCTAGTATGCTAAAATTCACTCTTTCTGAGGAATCTAGAACCAGAAAAAAATGAAAAAATACAAATATAATAGAAATGTTTGGAATGTTATATAAGCCATATAAATTACCCTGGAAACATCCCACTGAAAAATAAACCATGATCAAAGCAACCAAGCCGAAACATCCAGCCAAACGTTATACATTCACTGTTGTAAATATACTTGTTCTCATTTGAAAATCACTGATTAAAAAGAATTGTATAATGGTTTTCCTGGATTGAGTCGCGAAAAAAATTATCTCAAAGTTTTCAAAAACACTTGTATCAATCTGTTTTAAACATACTACCTAGTTTATGTTTTACTGCTCATAACATGTCTGAGCTTAATTTTCTTTAGACGTTTGTTTATTGAATAATATGTAATCAAGATGAGATGGGGGAAAAAATCCTCTTGTTTTAAACACTTTTCTTTACACTTAAAAAATTTAAATCATGAAGAAATGCTACCCAAATGGGTGATTGAAAACAATCGCTGAAACAATTGACTTGAACTTGACTTAGACAGTAATATGTACATTTCATTGTTTATCTTATCAGATGTATACAATGCAGCATATTTGTATATTATGCCTCAACCCAGTGTATTCTCTTCAATGACTGCTACCGGTAGTACCAAATTCGGTTGTAAATTGGCCCATCCGAAAAATTGCCCTTTCACGGCTGGTGGGCCCTTATTTGGGGCACAACATTTCAAAAAAATTATTAAATATTTTTTTTTACTTCTATTTCCATTGAAAAATTTACTTGCGCTGCATTTCAACGCCAGCAGTTAGACCACTCGAGACGAAAGAAACCACTGAAGAAGCTAATCGAAATTTTTGTCTTGCTGAATTAAAAAGTAGACCGCCATTCATTATGTCACCCAGTGTCATCTTTCTCCAAAAAAACAAGCCTGGTACGCCAAATACAATTATTTTTTTTAATTTTATTGGTAACGAAAATATATTCTAAAAGAAGTTCCAAATAAAAACGAACACAACTGCATTGCTTAGTAGCAAATGATCATGGTAACGCAATTCGGTCATGCTGCGTTTCACAAGTGTTGTGATTAGTAGTGATTATAATAAATTCGTTGAATTGTTATGAAATGCAAATAAAATTCAACTTAGTTTCATTGTAAGTGAATGAATCCGGTCGCATATTACATGTATAAACGCTCGAAGCTGTAGGATATCTGCCATGTTTTCCATGAGTTGACCTGGATTAGTCTACTAGTATTTTAGGCGCCAAGAAAGATTGAAGTGTCTGAAAAATGACGCCAAAAAATAAAAAAAACACACCTTAAAAAACTGCCCTGGGCGATTTCTTGGTCCCATTTTATTTGTTTAAAACCCAAACTGCAGTTTAATGGCCTGGGGCCAATTTACAGCAGAATCCGGTACACAGATTGTAAACCGCTTAATTTTCACTGCTAGTAATTATCATGATTTTATGGCATTTGTAGAGACACAAGCAAATAAAGCGGCTTACAGTAAGTTCCACTGTTGGGTGTATAATAATAAATCATTCTGCACATTTTTCTCGTTGCACTCTGTTCACATCTTGACAATTATTAATAAAAGATAAACATGCTGACAAATAAGTGGACGTAAACTCTGTCTTACTGATTCTCCGTTATCGTGCCGTGTGGACGGCGGAAACTACCACGAAGCGGAAATCTCTTATAAATATCTACAACCATATCTGTAAGGAAGTCATTCCCAATGTATCAAGAAGGGGGTGTGGAACAATTGTCACCATCGCAACAGTAGGATTCAATTCATAGACAGAGCGTAATCAAAAAACATGCAACTTAACGTCTAGATATTTGCTGTATATATGTTACCCTACACTTGTGTGAGCAGACAAATGCTATTTTACTTGCTAGTTTGTTGATTATTCGGTCTGTCTTTGATGATCCACGTATTAAAGTAAGTTAGACTTCCCACAATGCAAGATTAAAAAAACTGAGATGATAATAATTGACAATTTTGCATAACATTTTTTCTTTCCCTTTCTTTTATAGACCAAGCCCAAGAAATAATAGAGAAAGTAATATGATGATTAGGAATGGTGCATTGTGGGAAAACACCATGAAATGAAAATGTTATGATGACTTACGCTCCTTGCGTGACACTAGTTGAAGGTCGTCTAAACGCATTCTGTAGTGGATATCGTTTAAATAAGGATGGAACTACGGCTTCTGAGAATGGTTACAATCAACACAACATGCAAAAAAAACAAAAATTGAAAAAAAAACTTGCACAAATATTCAAACAATGAAAAGAACCCATTGTGATGCAGCCATAACATTATAGAGTGCAAATTACTGTAACAGACAGAGATGTACACAGATGATACATGATGTTGTAGGACCAATCAAAATTCTTGTTCCATGGAAAAGTGCTACCAGTAGACAAGAGAGTGAAAATCAGAAGATTTGATGTAAATTTGATCGGTAGACCACAGACAAAAACAATTCTGCAGCAAGCATAGTTATATTTGAATTCACATGTTTTTGTAAACAATGTACCCACCATGCTAACCCATATTGAACATGACAGTATGACCATATGGCATTTTAAAAGACAAAAACAGTGCATTTCTCAGATTTTCAGAACATATAACCATTTTAGATTCCACAGAACACAAATTTTGTCAGGCTTTTGAAAATGTAATATGGACGAAAACATTTTTTAATATTGTTGTTCAAAATACCCCATACTGTAGACCAAAATGTTTCCATAGATGAGAGATCAAAAACACTAATACACATGTGAATTTATTTTTGTACATTTACCATAACAACCAGTGCACACATGTAGGATTTCATTGTCCTGAATACTCACATGAGTGCTACAAGAACAGCGTTTTCAGGTTATTACTAATCAGAGCATTATTTATCAAACACGAATATTGAATTTTATGCATTCATGTCCATATTACATCTTTAATATTTGACATATTTTTCATTGATGTTGAGATTAAGGTTATTCATTAATACAGTATTCGACCAACTTAACACCCACACTTCAACTCAGAAAATCATGATTTTTACATTTTTTTGTTTACATGTGCCAAGTTTGGGGGAGTTTGTGGGAAATGAAATATTGTTTTACAAAATGAATAGTTTGTGAATCAACTGGAACAAGTCAGTTTCCAATTTGCCCAGAACAATAACTCTAAAATGTGCTTAAACCACCAAACTATGAAGATGTGTCTCATAATACTCAATATATATTCCAAGTTTGAATGAAATGTCCTTTTCCACCTAAAAATACCCTTAAATGTGCATAAACCATAAGGAAATTTGGTAATCCACAAAACATCAAATCTATTATTACCCAATCAGAATGAAGTGTAACACTGACGGAAGTGAATTGGCACTGATTTCAGAAAAAGTTTTTGTTTTGTTTTTGTTTCTTGCAAACAAGGTCAATTTCAACAAACAGTTAATGGTCAAATAGACACTAATTTTACTATTCAGAAAAGTAAAACAATGTCCAGTGACCAAGTTTCATGACTAGACATAGATTTCGAAACAGAACGACATGTCAAACATGACCCTCAAAATAGAAATCCCACAAAAGTGAATGATGGGTCGAATACAGTACATGATAAACAAGTGGTGGCTTTAATATCAACAATGTGACAACCCATACATACCCATCTCTCCCCATCTAAAGGGATTAATCCCACCTGTTGTGACATTGTACACTGGTATTAATGAGGGCCTACAAAAAAAATATATATATAGTACACTAAAATGTACATTTACATTATGTTACATCGTTACTTTAAGCACTATTATATATATAGTACACTACATCCACTATGGTAATTTTTATAATAGTTCATACTTTTTTCCAAAAATTCATCATTCATAAATTATTCCTTTATATTTCTATACCAACTCCTAAGATTTCTCAGATAGGGTCATAGAAGCAATCATCTATTGCTAACAATTTATTTCTGCATTGTCTCAGTATTGAATAACATAGAAATACATATATGCTACATAGTTATTGGGTGCTGTTATCTGCCCTACGCTTTGTCTCAGCCATTACAAGTGAAGCGACCCACAGTGTTGAATCAACTCATCCAAAATGAGGTCTGTATGGAATTTAGTGCTGTTAGAAACTTTCATTCAGCTCTTACTTTTTAATGGCAGTGTACCAGGCTGAAGCAATCATGACATTCACTGGTATATCGACTGGTACCACATCAGCGACTGCATTGGGATCTGCTCTCATACTCCGCAGTAAACCTTTACCACACTAGAAATAAACAAACGTGCAAGACTCTTCTGTTATTAAACGAAAAAACAGAGTTCATAATAGTATACAAGCTTTAAATATTAGCTGCTATTTCTATTTATCATACCGTACTCGACCGGGTTAGCGCCCAGAGGCCTCAACTCAGAAAATCACGATTTTGTAGGGGTGGGCGCTTACCCGAGCACCCCCCTCAAAAAAGAGTGCAAATGAAAATTTTGATTCATCAAGTGACAGATTACGTCTTTGAGGGAAAATCAAATTACTAAATTAATTTGCGTCGTCATTGATTTTCACAATGAAGAAACAGAAATGATCACAAAAAATATGCACATTTTATTACAATATTAATTACGTACCACCATAATTTACGGAATTAAAAACATTCGAGTCTTTTGGAACACAGTCGAAGTCAAAATTGTCATATTATTTCCACTGACGAAGTTGTTGGATCGTACGCAAACTCTCGATGAAAATCACTTTCCGCCATGATGCAATTGCAGATTTGACCTACAGCAGCGTCGTTTGACCTAATGGGTCAAAGTTGGTTATTAACTAATCAGAATGCTGTGTTGTACTGACGCAATTCTTCGGAAATTCCCGAAGACTTTCCAGTAACGCAATGCGGAAGTGAATAATTGATGTCGAAGTACGATCTGTTGGAATTGATTTCAGCGAATAAACGACATGGTTTTTCCAAAAAACTAGTAACTAGCCATTTTTGAGAATTAGACTGAATATGGCATGAAATATGTATCGCATTTTACTTGTATTAACAGGTCATTGTCGAAGCGTAGTTTACGCACGGTTACCGTGTTCTACGCATTCACAACATGTTCACAGCGGTCGATGTCCACGCTGTATCATATAAAAACGATTACCAAGATTCGTTACGCAAGACCAAGTTGCATTTTGAAGGGGTGGGCGCTTTGCCGAATGTGACCCCAAATATAAAAATTGCGCAAAAGTGGGGGGTGGGCGCTTGCCCGGGCATGGGCGCTAACGCGGTCAAGTACGGTATTTATACGATAGCTAAACATGCTAATTTATAACACAGCAATTCAAAACTAAAAATTATGTGTATTCTTTCCTTTACAAACCAGGAAATTGAAAACATACTTTTTACAGTGTTTTTACTACAAGGCAACATGTTGTGTTTGTCAATAAAAACTAAATAAGTCACAATCCATAAAGGGAAGTATTGTCCAGAAAAAGATTGGATGACAGGGTATTTTCATTTGCAATTATATTTGTGACCTTAGAAAACATAATGCTATAATAATAGGTACATGCACTTACAGCGATAAAGACACCACTTGGCCCATTAAAATTGTCAATCCAACCCTACAAGAGAAAAAAAAATGATAATCATTTGCATATCATGCCTGATGTACATGAAAAATCCCTGTACTCAACAGCTAGTGGACGTGAATGGATTCCCAGCAACGAGAAGACTCCATCGCAGGATATGATGGCAGAGGGGAGCCGCTGTAGCTGTATTCATGCTTGCATATTTCAATCCAGAGTCTGAAAAAAAAAACAAGGACTTACAGGCATCGGTTCTTTCCAAGATGCTCCAACAATAGATGGTCTGACAATTGCGACAGGCAGACCGGCTCCTTCCTCAGCGAGCACATACTCTGCAATTGCTTTAGTAAATGTGTAGGTGTTTGGTCTCTGATCGATTAACTTAGGAGTTATTAAGTGAAACATCTCATCATCCATCCACCTGAAAATTAAACAAAGCCAGGTAAATTCATTGTAATGCCCACCCTGTGCACCAAATCTCATTCACATCCAATTTAGGCAATATGGTTTTGTTCACTTTGACAATTCCAACAACATGTACATCATGCAATTAGACAACCAAATAGGAGTGGATCTCACTAAAATGCAACATATAACAAGAGTCCTGATTGGCTGCTGATCAAATTGGAAGTGAATGTGATTGGATAATAATTTAATGCAATGTACTATAGTGACCACAATTAAAAGTAAATAGAACCTCTAACTACATAAAAAAAATTTTCAGATTTGCTGTTAAAAAATTCACACATGCATGATGTGAAAGAAATACAATCTTGCATCAGAGAAACAAAAATCCCACAAAATAATAGGGCCAACAAGTTTTTTTTTTTTTTGAGGATCTATCACTGATCAGACATTGCTACTCATGAAGACACCCATTGAAGAATATTGTCACAGATATGTTACAAGACACTTGTGATAAAATGAATTCATCATAACACTCACTCCATGGCTTGACAAAGTTTTTGGTGGTCCAATGGAGGAGGATATATCTTCTCCTCGATGAACTGTCTGTCACAATTACAATATGCAGTGGAAGTGTGTACTAATACCTGCAGAAATACACAATGTTAGAAGCATGTAAATGAGTGAATCAAGCAAACTATGTTAATTTAGTCAGAATTGTGCTTTGAGCTGCATGAATGAAACTCCAAAAGCAGACCAATTTGAATAATGTATTTTTTAATTTAATTCATTATTTATGTTAATATGATATTTATTGTTGATATTTAAACACAAGTTATCAAAACATTTCTAGAATTAAATTGCAGCATTGTTTTAAAACATAACAATGACCTATCAGTCGAAACAGTAATTGCAATAACGTGTATGTTGACTGGACTTCAATAAGATGAGTCGATCATCATGAATAAGTTTTCTCACTACAGAAAATTATGCAATCTGATTGGTCAGCTGTGTTCAATTAAGGTTGACTTCCAATAAAACAAGAGTTTGAGATGACACAACTCAGTGGGGTCAGGATGCAGATATGAATCAAATATTGCAACACTTTTTTTTTTCTTATCTATAGCCTCATAGGATCTGATCTAAATGCCTTGTAGCAAACAATCTGTTTATGCAGCTAAAATTAATTTGATTTTTGTAGAAGCTAAAGCTCATTTTGGCTGAAATTTAATAATAATTACCTCTAAATTTTTCATTTCTTTGCAAAGTGTGATAATCTCTTGAAGGGATTTGACATTCAGGCGATAGGAGAGTCTGCAAAAAAAAAAAAAAAAAAAAAAATCATTGATGAATTAAACAGTTTTAGAAGCAACAATCTTACATTAACACGCAAGTATAATTACTAAACTGGGTATAGCGAAATGTAAAACTGTAGTTTGAAAATGTTGCTATACACATTTTCATAGAAAAGAAAATATGATATCACTCATGGATTTAGAATGTTTTGATTAACTGCGTTTCAGGATTATATTTTGCAGGAGGTGATGAAAAAAAGTGCAATAAATATCATTATTATACATCTGTCACCGTAATGCCATAAGTTAAACCTAGCCGTAATTTTGCGGTATAGCACTGGCTATTTGCATCCTGCATATTGGGAAATGCAAATTCCGAATATGGAACGATTACATGCATACGCGTCCTCTTATAATAAAAACAAACATGGCAACCCCCAGGGTTTGACAAAACAGACACAAAAAGGTTTGCTAAATCTGCTTTTCCATGATGTATCCATGGGAGAAAAGATGTATAATGATAAGGTTATTAGGAAAATACCGCAAAGTATGCACTCAAAGTATGCAGTACGCTAATCGGTCAATACTATCATATGATAGAAATCTTGCTATGAAACACTCACTTCATTTTTTCATCAAATTTTATTGTTGCTGCAACATGGAAAACTATGTTGATTTCTTTTTGTAGCAATTCTCGATCTTCTTCTGTCAATGCAAGATTTGGCTCTAGCATATCACTGGTGATAGCAACTATTTTATTCAATCCGTCTGGGTTTTCTTTTCGAACTTTATCATAGAGCTAGTGAGATAACACAAATAGACAAATTTTAACAGGAGTGGTTGGCATGGTAATACATTTCTATTTTACACAAAACAATTTGTTGCGACTCGAACAAAATGTATCAACTCTCTGGCATGTCATTGGGACATCAGAAATTATCTTTTGATACGTTGATCTTGAAAAACATCTTACTGTAGTTCCGAAATTTGTAGTTTGAAAAAACAATGGCTAAAAAATACCAGAAAAGTACAGTTAAGACAAGTCAAACAAAACATAGTAACTTTGGCGAAATGCAAGTCTTATAACTGAGTAATCGAAAAAAAACACTTTGGGCTCCAATTATAAAACTTGCGTAAGGCAGCAAAATGGGTAAGGATCTAGTTGCCCCACCCCTTAATTTGAAGTTTATCTAATATATATCATATTTTTAAAAAGTGTTATGAGGTCAAAATTTAGGTCACACAACAGTAGACGAACTGGGAATTTGAATTCAAACCTTTTATAGTATCTCTGAGTACCGCGAACATCATTTTTGTGGCCTTATTTCGGGTTCTTCGAAAATAACACCTATCTATTCGCACAGTGATCACGTGATTACACGGTTCCATTTTTTTGTTGGAATATTTATTTCATATTATTTGAAAAATAAGCTTTCTAAAAATATATAACTTGATGGGATTCAAGGAATATGTTACTTCACAAATGTGCTATGCACTAGCGATAACCTCTACGACATCACTAAACGTAAAAGTAAAAGGTCATTACATTTACAAATAATAGAAACATTTTCCCACTTTTAAATTACAGAAATTTCTATTTTTTTTTCATATCTTTTTAAGACCTTGCCAAAAAGACTGTCATGCAAAAGAAAATGTAGGGTTAAAACATTTAAGATTTCCACAGCATCACTGGTTGGACTATTCACACTAAATATTTCCCAACTTCAGCAATTTATTCAATTTCGTGAACTGTTCTATTCATAGCACAGTAACAGTAATCATTTATTAAAGTGGAGTAAACATTTACCTGACAATCAAGCATGTCCTTTATTCGCTGCTGTGGGGGTTGTCCCGATTTAGGGCGCACCATTAAATACAACTTATCCAAATCAGGGCAACATCGCAGTAGCTTCTCCACCAGTACTTTCCCTAGGAATCCAGTTGCACCCGTTACAAGTATTTTCTTGCCGACAAAGAATTCAGCTACAGTTGGCTCCATGTTTCTTATTTTTATATTTTTTTTAAATTTATTTTATTGCTATTTTTTTTTTAACTGACCAGCAGGTGACACAGGCTTCTGTTTGCTCTAAACAACCTATAATTACAAAAAAGAAAGGAAAAAAACATTGTTACATTTTTTTTAGTTTCATATCATGTCAAATGCATTGTGGGTAATATAAGAGTTGCTCAGCTTACTGAACATACATATACACATATGATAGAGGAGAGGGGAGAAGGGAGAGAAGAGAGGAGAGATATCAAATTTCTTCATTTTTGCAGTAAACAAATATCCTTGTGTAACATATTTTTATTGTTTGGTAATAAGTGAACAAATTCAAACACAAGAAAACTGGTAAAAATTGGTAGTTGATCTATCCAGGAAAAAATTATATCTGGCTGCAAACAAAAAGTTCATGTGTATGTCAACGACACTGAATCCACTGCACACACAGCCTTGCTGTCATTAGCTGGTCAACTCGTACTCAACAGTGCATAGACCTCTGCCCTGTTTTGATGCAGATTATTTAATAGGCAGCATGCCAGGGACACTGTCATGATGGACAATAAGAGTTGGCATGACCACTGCATCTGTAGATAGGATGAGTGGACTTTGGAAACCACAATACACCACATGTACATTGAGTGGCCATATTGCTAGACTGCAAGGACTAATACATTAAATTGCAGAAACAAATTTCAAAGCAATGACATCACCTAGTTGCAAGCTCAGTCAAATACCATCATTTGAGGAACTTTTAAAGCAAAATTAATTTGACTATAGTAAAAAAAAAAAGCAAAGTTGCTCAATTTGAGTAAAATTGGTTTAGCCAATAAATATCACAACAGACTTGAACTTGAGGCTTAAGTTCATGGGCAAAACTTTTTTAAAAAATGCCTTTTTAAATGCCTTACACTAACTGAAATTGTGAACAAAATATGTGCCTTCTATTAAAGCAGATACAATACAATGTACGTCACTGACGCATAGAGAGTTATTATGACAAAACAGTGGTAGTTAAGCATATTCCCTGGTCCATAAATGACCCAATAGAAATCATACATGTACATTGAAAAAAAAAGTAGGAAATAAAAATCACATCCATTTGAACTAAAATTACCCAAAAAAGTTGAAGAAAAAAGAAAAAAAATGTCACCCCTGAATTTTTAGCAGGAAAAATGATGGCACCCAATAGGATAAGGGGAAGTCGCGCTGTAATGGTGTTGATAGGTTATTTGCGTAGAAGATTGTATTTTGATAATACAACTGAAAACATTATCTAGAACATCACATTCCTGCACTGTGTCGCATTTATGTGTGTCTTTTTGACAAGTGCGTGTTGAAGATCTACACTGCGACACTTTCAAAAGCTTTGCATCATACCACATCTGTATTTTACTCATTTTTTCATGCAACAATAAAACTACAGGATACACCATATTACTGAAGACAATCCATAAATAAACCATTCAATAGTCAGAGCATTATGGTTAATATGGTGCGTCTGTGACTCGTTATCAAGACTACATTGATATACGTACTGTATATTACACATACCAGCATGTTTTCACATTACTCATTCCTACCAGTAAATTGTACGCATTCACATGTACAATGTAACATCACATCTTTTATAGACAACATTCACTGAAAGTTGGCCAGATTGTTACCATATTTTGTGCGTGAAAAGAGCCAAATATAAAAATTGCATCAGTTAATTTTTAAAAACAATCTTTTGACATTTTTTTTTTCAAAAAAAATTGTGGTGTAACAGTTTGTATTTTCTTATAATTTTGTTTTGTAAATTTTGGACCAAATGAAAATATTTTTATATTGACAACTGGGATGTATCAATATTTTTGAAAAAAATACATTATGTAGGTTTATTTTGCAAAAGGTGACAAAATACGACTTTAGCGTTCATTGCGTTGAAGCGACAATATTTTTAACTAGTTTTCAGTATTTATGTTTGATATTTATTCTTATGTACTCTCATGACAATCTAATATTGATAAAAGTTGTAAATGATATGAAATGGTTTATGATTTATCATAGTTTCGTACTAAATAACACTAATATTCATTTGATAATGAATGAACTATGCTTTGGAGTATATGAACTTTGAACTTTGAAGACCGGTGTGTGACGACGAATAGTATTCTGCTGCACACAAATACGAGTCTACTTGTACATGTATGTGTACAATAAATACAATCCCTATATGAATATAAATATCAAAAAAATATAAACATAAACAAGCAACGTTAACCTTTCATTTAAATACCTCTTTTGACTTGGTGACTCGTGCATAATAAATAATTATCAGACTGACTTAAGTTTTCCCAAAATAAAACGGCAGATATTGTGACAAAATTAACAAATCTGAAAAAGATGTATACAAATGTACATACAACAAAATGCAAAATCAAATTTGTTCGCAAAATATAGATGCCGATGCGAGAGGACATTCAGTCATACTATGAGTGCCATATCAATTTTGGATTGATACAGTAAACCACTGCATGTGCATATGTCCCAGGCAAAGTACTAGGCACATGCAAAGAATGAACAAATTTGTTCAACCGGGTTCTGAAATACGACTTCGAAAGGACGGAGACAGAATTATAAGTAAAATAAAAGAAAAATATTGTTTATAGTGTTCATAAACATAATTTGACTGGGACCATAGAGATTAATTTCAATGATGACTACCACAAATTTCACTTTTGAAAAGTTTCAATCTATTTCTGGTGAAACAATTTATTTCGTAGTCACTGATGCCTATTTAAGAATACATTGCATTTGGGCCAAAATATGGATGGGCAAAGTGCATTCAATAGTGAGCTATTATGACTTCAATGCTCAGTTTATCTTATTATGGCAGACCCCTGGGCCAGAAACTTGGCAGTAGGGGCAAAAAGTTTCATGATATAACTGCTTGATTAGGCCTACACCTTATTAGACGATGATAAAAATAATTAAAAAATGTTCAAAATTACAAACATTCATAGTGATCGAATTCTCTTTCGTCATGTTAAAGTCAGTTGGAAATGTACGAGAAATGCAGTCATGATAATTGTTAGCATGTCTGGTTGGAAATGAACAGAAAAAGCAGTCATGATAATTATTAGCATGTCTTGTTGGAAATGTACTAGAAGTACAGTCACGATATTTACAAATGTGTCTTGTTATTATCGGCACCATCTCTCAATATCCACAAATTATTCAAGTAAAACTAGTGGTACATGCATACTAGCATTGCATCTCACATCACATCACATCACTTAGCACAGCATCTTCATCACATTTCGTATCACATTGCATCATTGTTGCATTCGCATTAAAACATTGGCATTGCATTGCATTCACATCAATGTCGCATAACGTCAAATTTTATTTGAGACAACCACACAAACATGCATAATCTATAAAACTGTCATAACCACAGTTCCACTGTAGACCAGTCTGGTAGTGAACCAAACTTCTTGCAAACAGACCACCCCCAAAATAAATAAACAATTTACACTTCTTATTAACAAATCCAAATCATATGCAAAACTAAAATGAACAATAAGTAATCTGCAAAAATCTTGCCAATTCCTCCAAGCCTCCACAGACAAAGAATATCAATATGGTAATTGTTCTAAGAGTGCAGGTTAACATAAATGACAGATGTATACATGTAGGTCTGTAGTAAAATTATTAAATACGATTTAACTAATCCAGCAGACAATGAATGCAATTTTTAATTTATGTGCATATTTTTCAGAAATAAGCTAATAATACAACTGATGTGAGGCAAAATGATTAACATGTCCGCCCATCATCAGGGAGATTATGGGTGTGACTCCTATGGTTGGCTTGACACTCTGGTAAATGAGTACATTCTGCTCACTTGCCTGGTTTGTGGCACTTTGAATGAATGAGTGAGTGAGTGAGTGAGTGAGTGAGTGAGTGAGTGAGTGAGTGAGTGAGTGAGTGAGTGAGTGAGTGAGTGAGTGAGTGAAATGAATGAAATTAATAAATAAAATGAATAAAATATATAAGTCGGCAAAAGCATTTTACTACATGTAATAAATAAAAGGGGGTAGGGGCTTCTCGTACGGGCACAGAATGTACCAACTCATAGGGCAAGGATATTGAACAATTGACTTGTCCTTTTAATAATTAATTTTAATCCATCAGCGAACACTGTACATTGGTCAGACATTTGAGATAATATGTGTACTTAGATGAGAACAATTGATGTGTGTGCTTGTCAAGGTACTTATTGCGAGAGATAAGAGATGACTTCCTTTAAATTGACTCCCTACATTTTAACATTTTAAAATCACAGGGTCACGTAGATAATATTGTATACGAGTGCACATACACCAAACGTTGCAATATACCGGTATCGTATGCTGAAGCTGAAAATAAATTTGTACATTTGTACCTGTGTCATTCATGCAAGCACATGTGCTACTAATAGAGCAAATACGGTATATGTTGAGTATTACTAATAATTTGTTTGTTTGTTTTTTGAGAGAGAGAGAGAGAGAGAGGTCTGACCTGATGAACATGTAATGTAGCCACTAAAGAACAAGGACTGTAGTTCAAAATAAAGGTGTTCAATACAGGTTTATGCAAACATGATAATGCACATAGGTATACATATACTTCCCACTGGTGTGGATCAAGGCATGTACAAGTATTAATATTGTTGATCTGAGTTTTGTTTTCTCCTCGTGTATATGAAGTATTTATTAAACTTATATAGGGAGTTTTGTATATTCTCCAAACGATATGGTCTCCTACGTCACAATAAATTGCATGGAGGCACTTCATGTTGTAACACATTTAGTCATTTATTAGCATATTGATAAATATGTCAATACCATTAAAAAAAGTTAGATGACCTAGAGGAAAGCTGTTCTCAACCAACCCCCTTCATTATCTTGCATTTCAAAAAAAAATTACATCGATTAATATGCATAAACAACATCTAAAGAGCAAAATAAACAATATTTTCGCCCAAAACAACGATGATGAGCAGTTTCTCATCAATACGTTACCTAATTAGCGAAAATAAGAAAATTCTCTATGTGCATGTTTTTGTGAAACTATTTCGTACGGCATTACCGTACTGCTAAATATAAAAACACAGTAGGCTAGTGTCAATTGAATAGCGACTAGATAATGTAATGTAAACACTGCAAAATATTTTAACAATATTTTAAGTCAGTTTAACTATATATATATAATTAGCTGTGACACTATAACTCTCCATACAACACAACTCAATCGACAGCATGGTAATCACAAAACAGTGTTCGACTGTTTTGAAAACAAAATACCCCTACAAAATATGCACATGTAATATGAATTATTACGTTTCATGTTTCGTTCGCATCTGAATGTTCTGTTACAAAAACAGATCGAAATATTTAGAAACACAGTCAACAACACTTCACTGCTCGTGCTCCGAGATGCACTCTACATGACACGGGATAACATACTACTAATGTTTTATTAGTAGTGGTGTCACGCCATAACGACATGATTTCAGTACAAATGTGGCACGCCCACGGCCTATTGCAAAATGTTGTTTCAACCGATCCACGTGCTATCGTTGTCATGGAAATGTTAGAAAATGACTGCCAAATCACACGCAGTACGATGAACCGGAGATGGAGTGAAAGCAATAGAGCTTCTGCATGCGAAAGCCACCGACATAGACGGGGTCGACCCGGTCGATCACTGACTTAGCATTTCAAAAGTCGGACACGCTTGCTGGCGTTCTCGTTGCACTCACGGCACCGATTGTTATCGTTTCAGTAAAAAAAAAGAGAGATACTTACCGTTTATTTATTACTAGATCACGTAGGAAAACTAACAAGCTGCAAGAAAAATTGAGGGAATCAGTTCCGATTGTAAGACACAAGTCTGTTCACCTGCGGAGTCGGTTGTCAAGAAACCGGAGGAATAATTTCAGGGCAATACCGAAAACCATGTGACCAAAAAACTGACACTTCATTGGGTGAATTCATCATCAGCCGATGATGACCGACTCACCCAGGTTCTGGCAAACTAATAAGGTATATTATTATATTATATGTAAAAGTACAATATAATTATGAATGCAAATTTAATTGAAGACTCGTTTTATAAAAAACAGTTGGAAACTGGAAATCAAATTTATTACCTTTTAAAATAAATTTGATATTTAATGTGTGTATGCAACAAAATAGAACTTTATTTTGATAGTAATAGAGGTAAAATTCACTGTATGTAATCAAGTTTTAAAATTTGCATAAAGTCGAGAGTTGTAATCCGATAGAATAAACCCACAGTCAGCTGGCGCACACGTTATAATAAAATAAATACGATATTTACTACATGTGGGCCGCCATCTTGAATGACGCATAAAACTAAATAAGAGACAAGTTGTGAAACGCGTTTTTCAGATTCCTTCAAATCAAGACAAAAATACCAATCTTTCACAAAAATACGGTCCGTTGGGGTTATATTAAGCCAATCGATAACAAAATTCGGCCGAATTCGTCGTTTTTGTGTGGAAAAATCCCTTGCATACGAACACCTAATTACGCGAAGAACCTAGAACACTAAGCCGGGTATTATTGATATTGAATTTATTGCATCCTTAGAAATAATTTCCATTGGTTGACAGCAATAACATGTTAGTAATAAAGTACAATACATATAAAACTAAAGTAAAAGTAAAATGTCAGTTATTGTTATTTCTGATTTCAAATATTTTGTATAAGTATTCACCAACTTGTCTTATTAGTACTTCTTCTCTTGAACTCATAATATATTTAAATATCTGGTCATCACTTTTCAATTCTTCTGGAATACTGATATTATTAAATAGCTTTTGTCTTTCTGTTTGGTACCTAAGACATTCCATGAAGAAATGTTCTTCATTTTCAATTTTGATCTGGGAACATTGCTTAGAGATTCTGTCTTCTAAAGGTATTTTGGGTTGGGTATGTCTACCCTTCTCAATTTCTAATACATGACTGCTTATTCTGAAACGAGTCAATAAGATTTTATGTTTCAGATTACATAAAAGCAAATATGGTTCAAAAGTGTACGAGTCTTTAAACTTTATATACGTTCTCAGTTTTCTATTATCATTTGTTACACTCAACTTCCAGAACTCTACATACCTTTGTTGGATGTTGTTTCGTATGTTTTTTATTTTACTGTGTGGTAATTTTTGAGGTATGACAGACGAGGACAAGTTTGTAATATTTTCGGAGACCATGTTTTTTACTGATGTAAACCAATTTAAATTTTGTTGTTTTTGTTCTTCAAAGGCTTGTTTTGTAATATTACTGTCTGGTAAGGCACTAATATGATACCAGTATTTAATAAGATTTTCCTGAATATCTATAAGTAATGGGAGTTTACCAAGTTCAGCTCTGCATGCTGCATTTGAGGAGAATTTACTCACACCTAGTATTTTTTTGCAGAATTTCAAATGTAACTGTTCAATTGGTGTTTTGTCCCATCTATTATTGTCTAGTATGTCATGTCCCCAAGTTGTTGATCCATATAACAAAATTGGTTTAATACATATCTGAAAAAGGTGCATAAATGTTCTACAGTCAGTCTCTCTTGGCATTGCTTTCAACAGTGCATACATTGCTCTAGTAGCTTTGTCTGCTAAACATTGTCTTGTTTCTTGGAACTTTCCATTTGATTGTAAAGTTATACCTAAATAAATATAAGAATTGACACAACTTATATTTTGTTCTTGGAATTGAAATAACTTAATTAAATAATTGCTCCCTTTTTGAAAATCATAACTTTGGTTTTATTAAGATTTACCTGGAGTTTCCATTTGTGGCAGTATTCAGATAGTTTATTTAATGCATTTTGCAAACCTAATTGTGTTGTTGAAATCAATACTAGGTCATCTGCATAAAATAGAGAGTTAATTTTATAATTGTTTAATGTTACCTGGTTTACTGAATCTTTTAATGTGTCATTCAAGTCATTAACATAAAGATTAAAAAGCATTGGACTTATAGTACATCCCTGTCTCACACCCTTATTTGTATTAAATATTGGAGATATTTTTTTGCCAAAGCGAATACATGTTTTAGTATTGTTATACATGTTTTTAATCAAATGATAAAGTTTCCCATCAATTCCGTTCTTTAATAATTTATAAAATAAACCATCCCTCCAAACAGTATCGAAAGCCTTGCGGAAATCTACAAAGCATGTATATAGTTTAACATTTTGTTTCAGGTATTTATTAACTATTGTTTTTAGAGTAAAAATGTGATCAGCAGTCTGATAACCTTTTCTAAACCCAGCCTGATTGTTATTGATAATATTATCACGGGGTAATTTCTTTCTCTCGGGGTCTCCACTCTGTCGGGGGGGAAACTCGTCTCGTCTCTATATCGTCCCCTTGAGGTACGGGATCGGGAAAGTCACTTTAACTTTACAGTCAAATAAGACACACACAATGAAATACGTTTCAGCTCTCGTCTTAGTCGATCTTTTGGAGCACTCTATAAGACACAGCGCCCTGGGGAAAAGTCCCCAAGACTATCCAAGGCTGAACCAAGACTCGCCCAAGACTGGACTGCGTCAAGGCTCGCCCCTGGACTCTCTCGGACTGCGTCTCTCTCTACTCTCAGACTGCGTCTATCGTAGAGTACTCTTTAAGACCAACTCAAACTCTCTTTATTCATTTTCACAACTCTAACCAATTACAAAACAGTAAAAAGACTCTAGGGCGTAACCTTCAATCATAAAGCCAATCACACTAAGTACTGAACACGTCATATCTTTTGATTAATCGTGTTCAGTACTTAGTGTGATTGGTGATTTTATATTATTTCGTTAGCATTTTTTAATTATTTCATCAATATGTTCACATTTTCATATTATTTTAGCATTATGTTTACATCATTTTTTCATTTTGTTTACATTTTTACATTATTTCATCATTATGTTGACATTTTCTATGCACTATATTTCTGTGAGTACCCCGGGCCTTCAGATGGGCAATCCAGCGCTTCAATTTTACTAGAACCTCTTGTGGATTTGCAAATTTCGATCCCCCCTGCAAAGTTTCATTTTGGAAAGACATCGTGCAAAAATAAAATAAAATCCCGGCCGGATAAATCTACTGGTATGTGCAATTTTCTTTTTCCTATTCCAGTTTTTGACAGAATGCGCCGCTCCTGTGTGGACGGTACCCAATCCTGGCCTGTGGTGGCCAATGCTATCCAAGCATGAAGCCATCTTGTCGGTCGATAACTTGCTGGCATACTCCCCCCCCCCCACGATTCTCACGGCGACCCCTTCTTCTTCCCAAACGGAACCACTGACTCATCTCTGATGTCTTGAGAACGCCGTGCGGAGAGTGTATTCGTCGAAGTCACCGGACGCGCGAGGAGCTCCCATTTGAACCAACTTGAACATTATGACCGGGATTGGTTTCAATCTGCAGCGGCGATCGTGACACTGTTTCAGCATCGGTCGCTGAAATAGCTTGCTGTAACAACAAACTTGCATCGCGCAAAGCTTGAAATGCTTCCCTAATTTTGCCCACTTTTGCCGAGGGAGACAACACACTGGCGCAGACGACATTAACCCCGCTACGTGCGTCTATAATACCACCTAACATATCTATTATAATTAGCTTTGACTTGTTTTTAGTAAATTCGCTATAAATAATTGTCAGCAGATAAAATATTAAAAGCTTATGTTTATGCTGTATTAGTACACTGGGATATAAATACAAGATATATTTATATGCCACAAACGCGTAGTTTCAAACCAAGAACAACTACTCGCATGTACTCGCGCCTACGCTAATCTAGGAAGTTTGTTCACCATACATACATTATCATAATTAGACAGATAAACATGTCAAATAATGAAAACATAATGACAAAATAATATATAAATGTGAAAAAAATGATGAAATAATGTAAAAATGCTAACAAAATGAAAAAAAGTTTTTGGCACTGATCTCACCACATAGCACAAAACATAAGATTTTAATCAGATTGAGCATCGACTAAACGCTTTGGTCAGTGATTAAAATACGCCACCAACGGAAATAATCAGTCGCGCTACTTTCATTCCACTTTATAGTAATTACTATGCCGTACATTCGGTGTTATCAGTGTTATTTCCTTGAGTAATCCCTCGAGGCATGGAAAATGGCCTATTTGCGTCCAGTGAGCTTGGGTATTTTCAAATGAAGTTCGGTTCCAATGTTATCTCCTAGAGAAAATTGAAATGGTCATACATAACAAAACAAATAAAGGAACAACGAAAACACAAAGCTCCGAACTCATTTAAAACACACCCACTGTCTCGTCTTAAGAATGGCCTTTAATGAATTGAGCTATGGAAATTGGCATGTGGAAATAAATTTACCACTCTCACCACTGGTTATTATTATTATAAATTTGTTTGATTATATTTTTTTTATTAATTTCACCAAATTAATTTCAACCAAATCATTAAAAAAAAGCTCGCATAGATTTACGATTGTTATCATGGTTTGACGTTGTTTGTTTGCACAATACAAGGAAATAATGCATGTTTTTAAAAAAAATGGGAACAGACAATGTTCCCAGGCGCATGTTTATATAGATGACCTTTGGTTTTTATTCCAGTGAAAAATACCGGTGTTATTTGGTGTCATCTAATGGTGGTGATGAAAGCTGACATCATAGAGTGACAACTAAGGTGAACTTTGTATAGTACGAAAGTTTACGAAACCATTTTTAAAATATAATACAGAATATATTGCTTGAATGATGTTTGGTATGATTCTTGTACAACAATTGAAAATTACAGTGTGTCACAGGACTTTTGTTTGTTTAACCTTACATCATGGACTAGCGGTAAACAGTGTGAACAGAAATATTGACAGTTTTGAATCTCTTCAGCCCAAGCAGTTGTATACTAGTAATTTCAGTCGTTTTTGTAGAGGGTCGGCAAGGGGTATTTTCGTAAGCTATAATCAATTGTTTTTATTTTCCGTCGTAATAATGTAATTTGAATAAATAAAAAACGTAAATTCGTAGACATGGACAAGGTGTAAAATGTAATCAGCTATTTTATTCGTCCGTAATTTGTACAAAGATATTATTTTTTGTAAGCGTATAAAGCATTTTCCAAATTAAACGCCGTAATTTCCAATTTTGATTCTTAAACTCAAATTAACAAAAATATTATAAAAACGTAAAATGTAATTAGGAATTCACTTCATCTGTAAAGTGTAAAAACCTATTTTTTACTGTAAATTGAACTTTCATTTTATTTCCTGTAAAACGTAAAATGCCGTTTTTATTTCTCGTATTAACCTGTACCAGCTATCTCCCCCTTGCCACCCCCTTCATAGCTATCGTACTGTAACATCTACTGCTGTGAGCTGTAGTTTTCCCATTTACTGAGGAAGACTGTGCCTGATTTGTAATGTCCCCAGGACACCAAAATGAAAACAACTGATTTTGACAAGAAAATTCAGAATTATATTGATAATAATTTACAACGAAATGTATTCCATATGAAAAAATGTTAATTCTCTATATTCTATAATATTTTTGCGTTTTATTTGTCTTGATTATGACTAGAAGCAGAATAAAATTACAAACTATGTAGCGTGTTCAACAACTCATGTATGAACAATAACTTAAATAAATTTTACTGCATTTGCCTGTATAAAAACGAACGAATTTCACAATGTCGAAAACGGAAAGTTCATTAGAATAAAATAAAAATGTCAAAACAAATACGCAGTATTGAGACAGACTGCACAGTGGCAATCCCATAAGCATTCAATGTCACCAAACAAGTACTTAGTCTGCAAAAAATTACCCATGATTCATTATTACAAAATGGCGATACTGCAGTACAACGTGTAAATTTCAGGAGGCGTTGAGGGGATCGGGGTATACGACATATTTAACTAAACGTTTTGATTTAGAAGAATTACAGACCATGACTGATTGGGCAAATTTCTCAAACACTGCTGCACAGGAGGTACTTTTTAATATACAATCTGCATGTGTGTGTACTTTTGCAATCACTCGACTTCCGGGATCAGATCTTGTTTATACTGTATCGTGTACTTTCAATGCGCGGACGAAATGTGACCCAGTATACTGGTTCAGAGTCACCAAATAATCGCGGTCTGTTTTTAACAAATGAATTATGTAATCGTATTTTGATGTTTTCAATTAATTGACTTGCAATTCCGTGCTTCAAATTGATTTAAGGGTAATTGGGGGTTTGCAAAGTGCCAGTGAGTGGAGGCTACGTGGAGGCCCACCTTTCTCTGGGGATTTGTTTGGTAAAAGGATTGTCATGAGTCATAGAGTTTTTAAGTTATATGGTTATACATAACAACACCGTTCCCCAACACCTGGTGTTGAGGGACGGTGATAACAGTAACATATTTGTGAGAAAAAAAGCAAACGTCAACACCAAATTTCAGAGGGCGGGGGGGGGGGGGGGCAAGTAGAGATTGGTTGTTTTTAGATATGCATTTACTAGAGAGTAGTTGTAAATAGTTATTGATTCTGCATATAATAATATAATGATAAAAATAAACATATAATCGTATCCTTATTTAATTGATAAATGTGTTTTATTGCAGGCACTTTGTTACATAGATGAAACACTTGTCATGAATAAATGTATTTGTCAATTCATTCAAGTGTGTTTTATCATATGTTTTCAAGATAGAATAACGAATTTCTGTATTTGTTTTATTCATAGTCTTCATAGTGTCTCATCCATTATGTAACTGGACTAAATGATGTTTATTCTTTTAGGGTGATGATAGAATTGCTGATAATGCGGTCGGTGATTGGGGAAATGATGAAGACGATGATTTTGGAGGATTTGAGACTGCAGATCCTCCAGAAGTTGCCAGTCAAGCTGTTCAGCTAGCCAGTCCATCCCCATGGGCCAGCTTCCCACCTACTGGTAAATTAAATAGTTTTTGTTTGGAAGGTTATTTGTATGTTGAACTTTATGTTGATAAAATCCAGGATTTATACTTGTGTAATGTAACTGTGATTAAAATACAATAATAATAAAATAATATATTAGTTAATGTAGATTTGTTCTCCTTCCAGTTGCCAGTCCTGGTCAGCCAGACCTTCTACAGGCTCAAAGTCTGCCACAGCCATCCGCATGCTCATTGGATTCTGACCCAATTTTTGTCAACAAAGTATCATCTGTATTCTCGGAGACAAGTCATGACAATCCCCCAGAGATCACCTCCCAAGTGTTGCCACCGGAAATGCCGACAGAGGTTCTTGGGGCGTGTGGCTTTGCAGAGCCAGAAATCACCTCCTTAGCCAGAATAAGGGAGACCCCACCTCCTGAACTCACCACTGAGGCTGATGCAGCATTTCACAATGCCAATAAAAACAATGTTCTTGAGGAATTTAGACTAAGTGATGAAGACTTGTTACCAACATTTGTTGCCGGGAAACTTCCCAATAAGCCGGATACATTTTCTTTAGATGATTTTGAGGTATGTAGTGTGTGTAATTTATTTTTTGTGTTATTTTGGTTCACAGACACTATTCTTTCCGTCGTCTACATGTATGTTGCATGTTAATTTCATCAGCATTGAATAATTATCCTTCGCGGAACATGTCATTAACTCATGTGAACTATTGTATGTATATAGATATCAAGCTATAAATGTAGTATTCCCATAATGCATCTCACTTATAATACAAAAACAATAGAAGGATATTACTGTAAAATGGTTAATTATTCACTGGGTATTAATTTGGCTTATTTCGCTGACTGGAAAATGCGCTAAATTAAAACCCAGTGAATATGTAAAATTTAGCATAAAACATATTATCTAAATGATAAACCCGTGAATTTAAAACCCACTGAATATGCCTGAAATGGTAAATCAGTGAAATTTAAACTCAGTGAAAATTAGTCATTTTACAGTAGCTCCTTGCAGAGAAAGATATGTAGAATATTTACAAAACAAAATAATATTTTTTTTGTCTATCTCTACAAGAAGAAGTGTGTACAGTTAAAGTAAATAAATTAAATGCTTTGTGTTATCATGAAATGAAAAAAATGTAATGCTTAAATATACTGCAAATTAAAACACTGGTAGTAAGGCATTTTCTTTCTTTATCCCCAAACTAAGATTAATAACATGCAATTTCGAGAATTATCGGGTTAGGCAGTGAAAGTGTTGTACAGAACCACATACTCATATTATCATACAGATGGCAAACAAAAGGCCTTGCAACAAATTCTCTTTGATGTTTGTTTCCACCACCCCAGATTCCACTGCCATCTACTCGTAGTTCTGAGGAATTTACAAGCAAAGAAAAGACAGTTTCTGTTCAGCCTAGTATATCTACGACAACACAGACTACGCCAGAATATAAAGCTAGTGACGAACTACATAAGAAATTTGAAGAAAAATTAACAGCATCTGAAAATGAGAAAGAACGACTAAAAAAGGTATAATTGGTTTCTTGTGTAAGTCATCAATATATAATGTATATCACTGACTGTATGTGACCTCATCATGGCTGTTGCATGCTGGGACTTGGTACCTTGACTAGTCATTGTCAAAAGTCATTGCCCCCCCATGTCAGTTGTAACAATCAAGAATTACTAGTTTTACAGTGAATTAACATAACCCTGTCTCATTTCTCTCCTAATTTTGTGTGTTTGTTCTAGGAATTGGAGGATTTGCGTGAAAGGAATGCAGCAATGGAAAGGGAAATGAAAGACACTCAGTTGGCAGCAGCTGAACAACAAAAAGTTTACGAAGAGATGCAGAATAGACATTGTAAAGTACTAGAGGATGTCAAGAGAGCTGGACATGATACATTGGTGGTCATTGTTGAAGAGTACAAGGCAAGCTATTCTGAATAATAGACCACCTACCGTCTGAGTTGTTGTTAACAAATAATAATGGAAATGAAAAGATGAATATTATATTTTTTTATGTGCTCACTTTCATCTGTTAGCTCAGTGTGAATTTGATAGTTGTTGTAGTTTATGATTTTGTATAATCTTGGTGTGATTGGTTCAAATTACGATAGATGGGCAAATTACATATCTGGAACACGTCAATTGACTATTTTCTGATCACTGCGAGATCCTGTGTTATGCATGAAATTGAACGTGAAAACAGGACAAACAATGGTCACAGTGTCATAACATCAATCATAAGTCAAAACATCGCGCAGGATTTGGGTGGTGTTTTCACACCTATTAATATGCTATACACATTTGACGATGAAGTAAGGGTGTTTTAGTGCAATATTTCCAAAGATCGGCATTTCAATATTGAGCTATAAAAAAGAAATTCAAAATCAAAACATTGATTTTTTGTCATTCACAGGAACTGTGCAAGGTGGTTGTTGCACAGCAAACTGAAGCCAGTGAGAAACAACTTCAGACTGCGGTACAGAGGGAAACAGAGACTTCAAAGACAATGCTGCGAGCACAGGTAGGAACAGTCAGCAAAAAAACATTTAGTATAATTGTGTATTGAATATTCCTTAGCTTAAGCTTTGAACGACCTAATTTTTTTCACCAATTTGCATACATTTTGATAATTTATTAATTAATATTAAATCAAATGGACATTTTTTACTTTGTCTACTTGATCCAACTTATTAAAAAAAATTTTGAAAATTCTCTGCAGTTTTATTTTGTGAAAGTTAAAGTATTTGACATCTGTTAAAGATGTTGAAACTAATGATTCACTTTGCTTTGTCTTTAATAGCATGAGCGACTCATGAAAGTAGTGGATGAAGAAAGATTACAGGGAGAGAAAAGATTAAAAGAGATCTTATCGGGAGAGCAAGAGAAATCACAGGCACTAGTCAAGCAGTGTGTGCTTGAAGAACGAGAGAAAATACAAGAAGCAATACAGAAAACTGTGGAGGTTTGTATTTTCACTTTATCTAGCATTCAGGATTCTGTACTGCTTGGTGTTTTATCACTCTGTATTACATGGTCTTGTTCATAGCAAGTCATACAATACTCACAATCCCATTTTGATACCCCTGAATGGCAAGGTAAATGTTTCATCTGAAAAAACGTATAGTACTGAAGAAGTTGCACTTGTTTGTACTCATTTGTTTGTGTACATAAGCTGTAATGGTGTGCCTCATAAAACCATCTTTGAACAAGCCATCACTCAGTTGACGTAATCACACCGAATACCCGTGTGCACCCGCAAATAGACAATGGCAAAGGTGTTCAGTGTTGACATGTATTACAATGTTTTTACTTTTGTTGTTGATTATTACGGTATTTTGATACCGTAATAATCTATATTCTGTTTAATTATTTAAGGCGCATATAAAATCTGTGTTTCTGTCCTATTTTTAAGTTAATGTAATACTGTGTCAAAACTACTTTTGGTACCAAATAATGATGGTGATAAGTCATCTAACATGGCATTTATTTATGGAAAATGAAATTTTGGTCAACAGAACATTCATTTTACAGCCATCCAGGTGTTATTTGCATATGCATAGAATGAACATCTTAAAATGTCATTTCAGCTCAGTATTACCGTACATGGATAAAAAAAGTAAAAAAAAATGTAGCTCTTGATCTTTTAAAATTTTGCCACTAAAAAGAGTTTTCAATTTGATAAATTGAAGGCATTTACGAAGATGAAATTTTCCTTGATTCAACAAAATTCAATAAAAGTTATAATTCACAAAATTAGAGCACAATCCAGTATACGACTAAAGTGGATGCCGTAGATAGGTGATATGTCTGATTGATATAATAAAAAAATACTATATTATACCATATTTTTTTTTTATTTACTGCAGGTTGCAAACCGGCTAAACCACACACAACTCGAGATGACATTACAAGAGGAGAGACAAAGTACCAAGCAACTTCTGGAAGAAGAGAGAAATAGGTCTTCAAAACTTTTAGAAGAAGAAAGACAGAGAAGTAAAGAGACGTTGGAGACTATGTTAGAGGAAGAAAGACAGAGAAGCAGGGTAATTATAAATATGTATAGTGAGTAAGTGAACTGTCATGTTCTCGGGGAATGTACCATAGGTTAGGGACATGGTTGTACAACTAGTAGTAAACCCCTTAACTTACTCTAAATGATGATGTGATTTGCTTTGTGATACCTACCACCTAATCCACATCATAAATTTGTCTGAGATGTGTGTCACTGTGTCAAAGCTCCCATAGTATTGAGTGTTTTTACACAATACATGAATTCATTCTTTTTTTGTTATATGGTGTTAATAGGAAGCAATACAATCAGCATTAGAGAAGGAACGAGAAAAACAGGAAACAAGGATTCTGCAAGTCGTAGAAAAAACGAAAGAGGACATTAAACAGTACGTGCAAGAACAAAAACAGGTAGGTTAATTGTCAGCAGTGTTTTTACATATTCTAATACGATGTATTTATTAATTGTTCTATTCCAGTCATATTTACACATTATTAGCTGATGACCCAAATATTGAAGTGTTCATCGCAAACGAGAAGTTTGACGTTAGCAATGTTGCTCTAATGACGCTATACATATAGCTAATCAATCAAAATATAATTATGTTTTGTTGTCAAAATCATTTCTGATATTGTGATAATTACCATGACTGGTATCACTTCTTCTCGTATCAACAGGCTGATACAGCTCTAAGGCTAAGGTCACTAACAAGTATGGACTTATTCTTGGAAAGTACAAGACAACAGCTTAAGCTACTTTATATGCAAGAGCATTCTAAGGAGTCTGACGGTGGACCCCCTTAGTGAAGCTACCTTTGCAACATGTTGTCAATTAAAGTCAGCCATGCACATAAAGTTTTTTGTTCTGAAATATTTCCTATGTTTGTTTCACAAGTCCTTGAATTATTACTTTGCTGATATGCTATGTGATTGAGAGTGATTGTCATGTTACCACACCCACACAACCAATAAGTATAGCAAATCTCAATATGTCATTTTTTCAACAGTCTCACAGTCTCTGTGGAAAATTTGTAGTACGTCTAGAAATCCACTTTTTTTTGACAAGATGAATAAAAAAGCAGGAAGCTTCTGTCGAAAGTAAACACGATCAGATACATAAATTAAACCTTTTTTTAAATACTGCAGACAAGTATAAAGTCAGGCAGCCATATTTTAAGATTTTTCAATAAAATTAGACCACTGCCCAAGCTGCTTGATTAATTTGTGGCCTTTGTCTAAAATTGAAAATTTTAGGTATAAGCAGTGCCTAATGTTTTTTTGTACATTTGTTCACCCTACACCTTCTAAGGTAAGATTCTTTGTACAATTTACAGTGAAAACCACCAAGATTTTGTCATTGGGAATACTCTGAATGTTGTGAGCTTTAGACCATATTTAAGTAATCAGTTGTTCTAATTTATAACACCTGGAGCAATCTTGATGGTTTCCACTGTAAGATGTCAAGTTTACTGACAATTAACAATCCTGAAAAGACATTTCTTTGTACGTGTAAAAATATGTGCAGTATGTGTCAATCTTGGAAACAATCTTAGATATCACAAGGTAACAATGCATTTCCTTGGCAACCAGGCAGAGTGTAACATTCCATACTCTGTAAGTAAGTCACTGATCAAAATCATCATCATTTTATGCCTTAATTTCGGCTAAATAGTTTAAATGATATTTGTATTTTGCAAATCAGAATGGAACTGATAGTTTTAATTGGGAATCACTAACAGTTTTTGTTTTGTCTTTCAACTTTTCGTATTTATTCAGGTTGGCATGTTTTATTTATTTTTTTGTCTTTTATGTGAAATTTTTGCAGATTTACAAACTTGTATTTTGGCATGAATGACTAAGATGTAGTGGAAACGGTTAATATAGATAGTAATGCATTTTTTATACCAAAACAGCTTATTTCAAACTACTTGTATTTGGGTGTGTGTTTTTTTAAATGGAATTTGTATTTAATTTTGTTGTTATTTAATGATTTCTTTTTGAGAATAAGAGAAAAGTCATGTCACAAACATCAATGCAAAAGATTACGAGTAAAATTTCAATTTTCAATCTTTATATTTTATTGCTTTCTGGACTTGGAATGTGCATCTTGCTCATAAGTTCAAGAAACATTTAATAGATTATGATTCTATTACTATACTGCAATGCAATTATTTTGATTACAATATCATGAAATCAACATATCCATTTTTTCCCAGCGACTTAACAGTAACAATAGAGTGCAGCTTCCTATTAAACATAAAGCTTGAGACGATGTGTTGTATGCAGGTATGTGTATGCCAAACTTGTCATCTTGTTTTGGAGTAAGAAATACTTTTCTGCAATACCGGTACTTCTAAGTTGCATAATAGGTTTTTGGAACAGTTAATTATTGTATGATATTCTATAGAATTTAATGAGGTGCTTTGTAATAAAGTACAGGTTTTAGATGTGAAATAAATTGAATTTTTAAATCCTAAAAACTTGTAATGTATGTGTATAACTATTATTTAACTTAAAAAGGAGGCATATAAAATATGTTCAAACTGAATCCAGTGTAAGTAAACTGTCTTCTCTTCACAGACTTGCTTGTATTATACCATTCTTGGTCATGTGACCTGTTGTTTAAGGCGTATGTTTATAACCATATACACCTAATTTTCATTTTGTTTTTTATGTGTATTTGTAAATTCTGCATTTACTAGTCCTTGATTAGAACTGCAACTATAAAGTTCTTGCTCAACCAATCAAAAAGTTGGCTACGGGTCAACCATCAATATTTTGTAAAAATCACTTGGCCTTAAGCCTCTACCCACAAGATAGTGAGGTTTACATTCTTATGCATACATGTACCTACGCTGAAGAACCTGATATAAAAACCATGCAATATCCTCAGTGACTGACAGTATTCACTGTGCTATCATATCTTGGGCATGACACCAATAACCACAATCTCATCTGTCAAATTACTAAACTAATCGCATACATTTTCACCTCATACAATTCTTCCGAAATGCTGTTTTTTTTTTCAGAACAAGTATTTGAGATGCAAAATGAGACATGCTCTTCTCTATTTCGCTTTTATTACATAATCAATGTATGAAATCTACACACGAGAAAGGTTCATATATACAAAAGACGCTGAATACAGATCTGCTGGAATGCAAGAGATATATCACAATATATATATTTGAAAAAAACAACAATAAACCCAGCATTTCACATTTTGTTTTATACATATAAGAGTTTAGATTAAATTAAGAGACAGAATGGCATGACAAGCATGTTCTCTGTAATGTTGTACGGGTAAGAATCAAAGACAGTTGTAGAATTATATTATTATTTACAATACACATTGCACACAATTTGATTTAGGAGTACATACATTATATTACTACACAACATTCAAAGTACAATTAGCCATCAACAAGCCCCCCCCCCCCCCCCCCCCCCCAGCATTGCATTAGCAATGGCCGTCAGTGTAGTTGGGCCATAGTGAAGTTTTATTTTTTTCAGGTGACCCATATTTTACTGTTAATTATTATCTTGTTTGCATTATCCAGCCAAATATTTTTTAATGGATTGATACAGTGGCAGGGGGAATTTTGCAATTTGCAAAAAGCACAAACTTTACGCAGTTTTTCATAGTGATTAAGAACTGAAACTTCCAGTTCTTGCATGATTTATTTATTTGAAATTATTCAAAATTTTAAAGTTTTTGATAATTTACAGCATCGGCACAGTCAGATCTCATTAGTCGGCCAGGATCATGAACCAAGTCTACTATGTACTCCTTGGGAGGAAATTTAGGTGCACCGGGCTGAAAACAGGAAAAGAAAAAAAAAGAAATTATTGGTAAATTATGTATTATTTCCTATATTATGTATATAATATTGTTTTATTATATTTACGTCAATGTCTGTCCCAACTAGCTGTTACCGCTATTTCAGATTCCTGTTACTCACTATTGTTGGTTTTTTTTTGTAACAATATGATTGCTTCATTAATCATTGTTTTTATGGGTATTAAACTTCAAATATAGAATCTGTTTTGGCAATTTGGGGGAAACATACATAAATTAACAAACAATTTGCACTTAACTAATAAATAAAATAAAAAAACTGCATTACAAATATATCACAATGTAAACAACAAACATAAGTTTTGTCCACGATAGATGCAGATGGCGATTCCTAACAAGTAAACATGCTTAATTGTTACGTACCGCTTCATCGTCAGTCAACATGATTTCATTCCAGGCTCTGCCGTACTCTCCTCTAACCAATGTACAACCCACTGCAATGCGATCACACAACACCTGTAATGAAAGTTACATACATATAGATAAGATTTTAGATTGATGTACTGGTAATACATAGATTACCTGTAGCAAGTTGTATAAATAAAAGTATTCAGTGCAACCCTCCATGATGTACCGTACATAACGTTATACACTGTACATGTTTTCGGTTGATCCACTTTGGTTGCAATCAAATGCCTTTACATAATATAGGTGCTTAATGCTCAGCGTGCAGATGGTCAAATAATTAATTTATTTTTTAATTTTCACTAATTTCACTGAAACAATGATTCAGTGAAAATAAAATCCAGCGAATATACCTTTTTCCTATATTTTACATTCAACATGTCAAAAATCAGTGAAAATAAAATTCCATGCAAAACACCCAAAAAGTCTCTTCAGCGAAAATTAATTCCAGCTAAAATAAAGTATTTTACAGTAGCTCTGAAAATAATACTCATTATGAGGTGTGATCTTTAACACTTATAACAATTTTGCGAATTGATATGTTAATTTATCTACCAGTACCAATTTTTTTTAACAATACTGGTATATATACATGTATATATTACCTTGAAGAGTAGAGCTCTGTGGTAGTGTATACCAGTGACTATTTTACCAAGCGGTAATACATTACACTGCAAGTCATACTTGATTTGACTAATAGGCAGCTCATAACTGAAACTAGACAACTGTCCTCTCTCAATAGGTCCTCCCATGTTCCCACTCACAAATCTATGAATAAATAAATGACACAAGAAGTTGTAATCAGGATTCTAATACATGATTAAGTCGGCAAATCCAATGCAGTCCACCGACACATCACATGTACAATGTACCAAAATAATTCAGGATGTGTGGTACTCCATATTAAACATTTACAAGTTGACAGAAAGATTTAATTTTTTGTTTGTTTATAGCTCAATGTTGACTGTCTATTTTTGAGATATCCTTGCTTCAACAAAATTGACCATCATCAAATGTGCAAAGCACATTATTAAGTGTGAAAATACACTAAAAACACTTTTGCGTTTTTCAATTCCAACATGATGATTTGTTATCCCTAAGACGTTTACCGGTATTTGTCCTGTTTTTAAGTTTGAGTTCATGCATAACATAGAATCTTGCAGTGAATGTGCAGTCAATTCACGACTATTGCATCACTGCATGGCAAATAACAATCTTGAGCCATAATCTCACTTACTGTGCCATAGCAGTCACTTGTTCTCGTGTTGTCGGTAGTGGTGCAATGTGCGTCATGACTTCAGTGATGTAATTTTCCAATGCTGTATCAGCTGGTGGGTGCCACGGTGGCGGTTGCTCTGCTTGTTGTTTTTGCATCTCCGCCAGTCTCTCTGCCTCCACCCTTTCCCTTTCTTCCCTCTCTTCTCTTTCTTTTTTACTCTCTTTTCTCCTACAATAATATTGACAATATAATGGTACATGTATATTTATTCAGTGCAAGTAACTGCTGTACTTTTTTGTTTGAACAATGAAAACAATTCAAATACCACAAACAAATTTGAGTAATCCATTGAGATTTACCTCACATTAGCTTTGGAACTTTTCACGCTTACGGAAGATTTTGAATCTGTTTTCAATTCAGCTTCTGAAGGGGTGGGCACTGGGGAACTGCTTTTACTTTCCGGCTCCTTGGTGTTCACAAGCAATACCGGTCTTCGGGAATCCACTTCCTGTTTGCTGTATTCTTCCAAAGTCAGAAACTTACCAGTTGGTTTTAGCTACAATGAAATATGTAAATAAATCTTAGAAAAACTCAAAATTTAATGCGGTGTTACCAGAATCAGAAACCATTTCCATTAAAAGTAAAAATTAAATGCAAAAGTGTTTACTCTTTTTTACCACATAAAATGATGACATCGTGAAAAATATCCTCACTCCATTAACACCTTGAGAACCTATGCAACACCCGACACTGGACTCTCCATACCTGACTCCACTAACACCTAGATACGGCCCTGATAATATATCATTATGGCCATTCAGATTTATGCAAACATCACACACACTATGGTGGTACTAGTGG
Source organism: Saccoglossus kowalevskii (assembly GCF_978046115.1). NCBI lineage: Eukaryota > Metazoa > Hemichordata > Enteropneusta > Harrimaniidae > Saccoglossus > Saccoglossus kowalevskii. The sequence goes on from NC_140641.1 coordinate 22,288,021, forward strand.
TGATTGTTTTCAAAGGTGCCATGGATAGGAAGACCAGATCAACTTGAAGATGATGCAACTGGGTGGTGATAATATAACAATAACTGGATAGCTATGTGATTAAAAATTAAATTACTCTTTGTTCATTGGCCAGTTTAATGTGCAGGGATTAACCAATATCACACAATCTACATTTTCCTTCAACTAAGATAACAATAATATATTTATAAACGGCTTATAGCAAGTAAAACATCACAAAGATGCATGAGCAATAGCAAAAATATTTGATTTTGCTTTGAAAAAATACCCATAATTCTAGTACTGATACTGCTGTATTAGTGTAAAATTACCATCGGTACTAAGCCTTTCAATTACAATTCAGCTGAACAATAGATTGCCAAAATTTTTAATGATTAATTGGTGTTGCAAATAAAACTAACAAATATGAATTATTAAATTAAGATGCCTCCATAAACATAACAAATAAAAAAACTAGACCATTTCTTTACACATTTAAATTATTTGAAAGTTAAGCTAATTAATATGCAAAATATTAAAATGCACACATCAAGCAATAAAACACCACACAGTAATGATTAGTCAGCATCCCCGACAGCAATCAGATTATCAATCAAAAGATGTGTAGATATACCATGATTTGCAGATGGTTATTACTGTAGTTGCTTGTATTAGTTACAATCGACACTCAATCCAAAACATGCAAAGGTTACGTATTTGAGAAAGGGAAGGGATACAAAACATGCTGATATTGAAACAATTTACCCGCTCCCCATTTTCATCTTCATACACATACATTGAACTGTAAAATTTGGCCTAGAATAGAAATGTGTGTTGTGTTACATTATACATGTGGTGCTCAGCGGCTCTGAGAATTAGCAACAGTGATGTAGTTGCAGGCTTAAAGTGAAGCATATACACGTAATCAAAAGCAATTAACCATGCATGTCCGAATGCCAAGGTTAATGTGCAGGACTGTAGTGCATTATAAATAACAGCTGCAAGCTGAAAAATAATGAGGTGTCACTGGTCAGAGTATAGATAAGATTTATATTTGAGTCGAGGCTTACCTGTCCTGCATCATAGAATCCATCTTGTATAATATCAGTTGCTGTAAGTTTGCCCGTCAAGGCATACTTAGCAGGTAAATTACTATCTAACAATCGATCCAAAGCAGCTTTACTAAACTGATTTTGCCTTGTAGTGGACTGGTCTATTTCTTGTAATACTTCTAAGCCACTGTAACAATCAAAACAAAATAAGATAAGAAACTGATCGGGACGGAGTAATTCATTGTAGTATATAACATTGAGATTATGTAAATAAATGTCAAATTTGATAAAAAATAACTACCCCATAGTGTGTCCAATGCATGTATGCAGCGAATCAGCAGATGTATGTATAACATACAAGTTATCAATACTGTTTTTGAATAATTTTCACTGGGTTTAAAATTACGCTGATTTACCATTTCAGGCATATTCAGTGGGTTTTAAATTCACAGTTTTATCATTTAGATAATGTGTTCTAAGCTAAATTTTACATATTCACTGGGTTTTTATTTAGCGCATTTTCAAGTCAGTGAAATTAAAACCCAGTGAATAATTAACCCCTTTACAGAATCACATGCTTCACCATAATTACTGTGCACAGTTGACGCTTCCACAACAGACAATGCATCATCCTTGGCATATGTGCACGACTAGTGTTATTTCAACATGATCATGTACATACATGTATATGTACATTTTGTAGCATCTTTGGTATGCATACACAAAGAGACTCTCCTACAGTCAGCATGTACAAGAAACTGCCCTCAGTTGTAGTATTTATTTACTGTGGCCTGCGCTTACCCCATTTTACAGACTTCCATAGCACTTGGCGTATCTGTAGCACAAACCACAATAGCCCATGATGCACCCCTCCTTACTTCATCATTGCCTGAACTCAACAACTTGCATAAAGCTGGCAATCCTCCTGAATTCCGAAACTATGTACGAAGAAAGAATAAAAACATTATGACAGCTCTATGATATGTTTATTGGAACAAATAGGCTGTGGAAGATGAATGAAATGCAAGTAATATTGTAAACCTGATCGGGTTGATAGAACATGCCATATTTTCACACACATGAAATTCGCTGACATAAGATATGATATTATTGATATTTTTGTTTTTTCTTAAAAGAAATAGTTCCTCACCTCTGTCCTAGAGTCTGCATCACATACAAATGCTGCCACAGCTAAAGCAGCTTTACTCTGAACAACAGTGTTGCTAAGGGAATAACAATTGATAACATTTTACATGTTTGTTTAAAAAGGGAATTCAGTTTAATTTGAGAATTCATAAAGGTTTTTTTTTTTTATTGAAGTATCTAGTAACTGATCAGGAGCAGTAGAGTGAAAAAATAAAATCCAAAAATTACATCAAATGTTACTATAACAAAGTAGAATTAGAAGATATTTTTTCTTACCTTGAGAGTAGAGGTGATGTTAGTGCTGATACAATTCCTTTACTAACGATATCTGTTCGCATTATCTCGTCAGTTGCCATGTTGGTTAGTACTACAGCAGCATTGGCCTGGGCACCTTCTTTACTATCCCCCAGCAGACCGATCAGTGGTTCTACTCCTTTCTGATCAACAACATCGCTGTAAACAGTGAAGATAACACAAATCTTAATTAATACTGGTTTTATATCTTCTTGAAAGATATCTATTTATATGACAGCCATAAAGGTAGTGATGATAGTAGCTAATTGTAGTCAGTACAGTTAAATCTGTGATTTGTAACAACCTCTATATATAAAGATCACCTGTCTATAGACCCAATTTTAGGCAGTCCCAGGGCATAACATATGATCAACGTGTATATAAGGAGCATCTGTTTTATGGAAAATTCTTCCATATTTGTCTTTGTTTAGACACCAAAATAATTTTTAAGTCAAGCTTATTTGATTTGATAAAGTTTTTGTTGTGACTATAGCCCCTCAGTAACAAATATTATGTCAAATGTATGAGTTGGTGATCCATACAAAAATAATCCAACCTCCTCTATAAAGACCATTTTGAAATCTTTTGGGATTGACTTTATAAATAAAATTTGGTGTAATATTTTGTTCATTTTTCTGCAATTTAATTGTGGACCAAATCAAAAATTGTGAACAAATATAGAAAAAATTTTGAATTTCTGTGTGAGAGATAAAAGTTGACTTTGGCATTCAAAGAGCTAGATATAATATTGTTTATATACCCATGATGATAAACTGCTTGGTAGTGGAAAAATACCCTTGTATTATTGAACTTGATTATAAATCCTCGAAAAAATTATTCTACAATGTGTTGTATTCATAAGCTGTTGACTTTATTGTCAACTTACCTGCAGTTATTTGAACTGGAAGTGGTGAGATTTGCCAAAGCAAGTGATGCTGCTTCCCTCACATTAGCCTGATCACTGTTCAGTAGTTTGATCAGTGGACCAATACCGTCTGTTCAAAAAAAAAATACAAATGAATGCAATATTTATTTTAATGAGAAAAATCATTAGGGAATTTTTTAGCAAAATAAATGTGCTTGGTTTCAATAAGAAGAAAAACAAGATAAGACTTGTGACACATTAGATGAATTCTCAAAATGACCAATAGGCATTGCATTGCACATTGCTGTTACAATCTGACACTGTATAAGAGAGAAGAAAACAATCACAATGTAATATGTACTTACCTTGCTCACCAATGGTAGACTTGGAGAGTATATTTTCTGACATGATGGCCAATGCCTGACAGGCAGCTGCTTGGACCAGCGCATTATCAGTTTCTAACAACTGAATCAAAGTTTTTTCTGCTTCTTGCTCATGAAATATTTTACGATTTTCAGCTACAAAATAAAATCAAAGAAAGCTTAGAAAGAACTCCCATGTGCTGAGAGTATTGGAGACACATTAAAAATAATTTGAAATTACTTGTACTTGATTTAGATAGTGATGGAAAAGCTGAAAACTAACATGCAAATCAGAAAATTAACATGAATAGATTTGAGTGTAAAACTAATAAGGTCTGCGCAATATAACAGACCATCTATGTACCAAGTTTTTTTGAAATGTGATTGGAACCAAAAAAAATTATGAATTATTATGCTAATTAGGGAATAATATGAACAGATTTTAACCCCAAACTAATCAGGTTTGTACATTGTCCTAGAGCATCTTTGCACTAAGTTTCATTGAAATGGAATAATTAGTACTTTAGATATCAGTGTGATAGCTTAAAAGTGGTTAATTATGCAAATTAGTAATTAATATGTACAGATTTTAACCCACAATTATCCAGGTCTGTCTATTGTCCTACAGCATCCATGTACAAAGTTTCATTGAAATGTGCTGATTAGTACTTGAGAAATCAGTGTGAAAGCTGAAAATTAATAAATTATGCAAATTAGGTAATTAATATGCACAATTATTTACCTTAAAACTAATCAGGTCTCTGGATAGTCCTAAAGGATCTATGTACCAAGTTTCATTGATATGTAATGCTTACTACTTGAAACATCAAAAAGCTTAAAATTAATTAATTATGCAAATTAGGTAATTAATATGCACTGATATTACCCTAAAAACTATCAGGTCGTGCAGTGTCCTATGACATCTATGTACCAAGTTTCATTGAAATGTGATGATTAGTACTTGAGATATCAGTGGAAAAAACGAAAATTGACTAATCATTATGCAAATTAGGTAATTAGTAATTATGTAATTTTTACCAAAAACTGATCAAAACCTAGCATTAGTTTAGAGCATGAGTGGTTGTTTAGATATCAGTGGAACAGTCATAAAACAGCTAAAAATTAGCAAATTATCATGCAAATTAGGTAATTAATATGTACAGATTTTTACCAAAAACTTAAATGTCAACTACAGTAACAAAACACTGTATAAATAAATAACTTACAGTTCCTAGCAGCCTTAGCAATTGCTTTGGCAGCGTTCTGTTGTACGTCGGGCAATGTAGAATCTATACAGAATTGTAAAAGTTTTGAGAGGCCTCCAGTGCTCTGTATTAACTCCATGCTTTCAGTATCTTCCAAACAGTTGGACATGACTAAGAGAGCATGTACATGGAGATCAGTCCATTCCTGAGAAACAAATAGAAACAATTAGTGGCTGGTATTGAAACATAAGCTATATCTCACTGTGAACACACTCACAATTTTTATGATTTAGCCATGCTATATAAAATCAGAAATATATTCAAATACTAATATTTATTGTTAAAGTCGTGCTGTACAAGCTATACAGCGTGGCTTTGAAAGTATTACCCATGAGAAAGAATTAAAATAAAATTTGTCACTGAGGAAATTTATATTAAATCCCGCACTAACCTGATTTCCAATGAATTCTACCAGTCTTTCCAGACCTCCCAATTCTCTAAGTTCTCCCCTGTTTTCTACATCCTCTGTAGCTCTTGCCAAACTCACAAGGGCAAGCTCTTGGATCATGGGGTACTCCGATTTTAACAGATCCAATAGAGGCTGTAGTCCACCTAATTCCCTGAAAAACATAAAAGTAATAACTGACAATCATATACAACTCAAATCAGTTTAGATTTAGTGATATTTAAAGCGAGAGGGTCATCACCTGCGCACACGGGGGAATTGAGTCCCAAGCGACGATAACAATACACACTAAAAATGCAAAGGCTCATGGGTAGATGCTTGTTTGTAACATTGACATGCTATGACCATCTGACACATGCGCAGGTGACGACACCCGCACTTTAATCAAATGCCAACATAGAAAGTCAATTACAATATACCACATCCAACTTGAAATATTGTAAATTGTTCTGAGGCTACAATGATCACTTCCGGTATAGGCTACAATTACAGGCATTATAAATATCATAAGAATTGCTTTTACCTGATAGCAGCCTTTGTCTGGAAGTCTTGTAACATCAGACATATTGCTTCCACCGAGTTCTTCTGTACATCTGGATCTGGGTCACTCAATAGTCTTATCAATGGTTCAATACCATCATGTTCAAATATCTGTACTTTACTAGTGAACTCATTAGCCATTGCAGCTAGACACAAACTGGAAAACTCGTGAACTAAGGTATCCTCTAAAATAAATAAGATAAATTTAGTAATCAGTAACAGTTGCCTAAAAAATTTAAACATTTCACTGATAATAATATTGTTCAATTAATAAAAACTCATAGTTTATACTATCAATTTAATTTTAAAATGTTTAACCTACCTTCTGGTGCCAATAATTTTATAATTTGTGAAATAAAATCTGTTTTCCTTAATGCTTTTCTCACTTCAGCTGAAATTATAAAAATAAAAACATTCATGATTAAAATTAAAACAACATTTTAATAATGGTGTTCCGCTAGCATCATCTGAGATCGTAAATTTTGAATCACAGATGGGACACTAACTTATCCATAAATGAGGGTCCCTTTCAAAGTCTGCGATACAGAGATATATATATGTACATGTACAAACTCATATACCAAGTCAGCAAAATTGAAATATCAAACAATAGCTATTATATAAATATATATATGGTTGACTTACGATGCACGGCCATAACACCTAGAGACATTGTAGCATTCCTTCTAACTATCTTATCCTCAGCACAGATTAGTTTCAGTAAAGGTGGCATTGCACCAAGTTCTAATAACAATACTTTATTATCTTCACCTACAAGGAAAAAAAAAACACATGACAGTCAAGATGTGCAGAAACACTTAGAGGCTGGAAGAGGTTTTGTTAAGAGTCTACTACCAGCTAAACAGCTGTCTAATTGGCTTGTTCATCCAGCTACTTTGTATTTTTAAGACTTGCAACAAATTGACCAATTGATAAATACTTACATTTTTCAGCAAACTTATAAAGTGCTTCACATGCTTTCAGTTGAACTTCTTCCTCAGGGCTGTCTAACATCAACACAACAGTGGCAGCTTGTTTGCTTTCCACCGACAGAGGATCAAACTGAAAATAGTACATAAAATAGAAGACTATAAGTAACAAAAGTGGCATTGATATATGTATATAATAATATCCATTGCAGTTTGAAGTACTACAGTTGTTATATGAAATATTCAATGCAAACTGTGAACAAAGAAAACAGTTAAAATGGACAACAATAGTACTCTGGTATTTTTATTAACTGCTTATAAGAATTAGTGCCCATATATTAAGCTAGGCAAGGAAATAAGACCAAATACATAATATTTATTGTGTGTGTGGCTCAAACCAAATCTCACATATAGCACCAAACCACCTTGCTACACATCAGTGTGTCTTTCCCCAGGCCACTGGGCATCCCCCAGAAAGATTACAAACAACTCAGCTTATTACATCCAGAGAATGTGTAACCCATTCATACCAATCCATGTTAAGCTAAGGCAACCTGTTTAAAATGTGACCCAGTGTTCACCCTTATGACACTGATTTGGTCGAATGATCATTTGCATGATATGATTGAAGGCCAATTTGATCTAAGGTGATCTTGTGTATTTATTCAACTCTTCAAGTTAAAGTACCCGGTAATATCTTACTTTTAAAATACTTGATATTTGATTTGATTTAATTTCATCTTAATTTATAGTGGGTAGCCTGTTAGACCAAAAGCCTACATTGTGTATCTTCAACAGGGTCCTCTTTAAATCTAATTTTTCCTCATTTTGTCAAGATAAAAAGGTCATTTTCTGTACACATCAGTTTTGTATGTTTAGCAGAATATTACATCTTTGCAACTTGTGCAGAGCACTATCAATTTGCAAACATAACATTGTAAAAATTTCCAAATTAGAGTTACTTGGCAATGAGTAAAGTTTCAGATAATCAGTACTATTGACAGATACCTTAAATTTACAGGTTACAAATTATTGATACTAGTTTTTACCACATATCACCTTATAAAAATGTATTTTCGACAATATTTTGTTTGAAGACCTTGGCATGTCAAGTAATAGTCATATTAAATGCATCAGTTACATTATTCACAAGATATCTGCATCAGAACTTAACTTCTTGCCATAGGCTATTAATTCTGAAGATTTATTTGTGATTGAGTTTTCAGCATCTGATAGTTTTTATCAAGTTACTAAGCCATACGTTGGATTTTCTGTTTGACATACGATCAGATGCATCTATCGTGAAATTTATACTAACGATAATTGTAAATTACTTTGTCTGTTCTATAGCCACATACTGCAGTAATCTTGTCAGCCCCCATGTACATTTACATTGACTTGACTGCACGAGGGTTAACATAATACTTAGTGACCGCATACTTACAATATCCTTTGGGGGTGGCTCACTGTCCTTCTTGGTTTTCTTGCCCATTGTGATAGATGCCTAAATTCAGTGTTTAAAAACTGTTGATTAAACAAAAGCTGAATGAGTCAATTGTCTAATAGACATTACAAGTATTGATTTCTATGCACAAGTACGGTAACACATCTTGTGTTATATTATCAAGTTAGCAGCAGTAGTTACTACCAGAATTTCAATTCCTGATACTCAGTCCTGATAGAACATTAATACAACTGAGCAAACAATTATAAAGTTTCATTCATGGGTCAAATATTGATGAAGTTTAGTAATTAAATTATTCTTTTTCAATTTCCGAAATTATAAATTATATTATAAACGTCTGAAATTCTATATTTTATTTCTGAACGATTGCTTGTGTGTTAACTATCCATTGTGAAAATCAAAACAAAGTGCCCAATCATGTCTCCAAGGAGTTTTTATTTTCAATGCAGTTTGTGGAGTTTTACAAAACAATATTGTTTACCCATGGTTTGCAACAGTATCGCGCCAGGGCCTTGTGCATGTGGTTACACCATGTTTATAATCACAGGTGTGGACAATAATTAAACTAAAAGTGTGAGCACCAATCTGTTATACAATTCTTAAGTTAATGCAACAGTACATAAACTTCCGAACAGTAAAATTCAAGTGTGTATGTAACTATTTCTATTTCAATGTCAAGACAGGGTAAGTCGGTTGCGGTGTTCTGCAGTAGATTTAGATAAGGTTGCATGCAACCCGGTCGCACATATCGACGTTCGCACTTTCTCAAAACGCTGCAGGAATGATATCGTATCGTTCTAGTGTATTCTGATGAATTCAACTTACCGTGTTATCACTATTGTGCACCTTGGATACTATTTCGGTGGCCAATTCATCAGAAGTCTTAGCGAACACACTTCCAGCGAACTTCCGATTCCGAATGTTTTGCGTTGTTGCTATTCAACGTCACCTATCTACACATACGCCTTAAAATGTGACGTCACGGATACGTGCGTACATTAAGATGGCGGCTTATTTGGTTTGTTTGACTGCTGACGGAGGAGTTCCGTTGTTTACAAGAACGAAGGGGAACATAAAACCGGTAACGACATAGTCAACATCCTTTACATGTTTTGATCTTTATAGAGCATTGCTAAGAGGGTTGATTTTATCGCCAATCGCAATGGTACACGCCGACGTTTTCCGCTGAAGGCACAGATAACTTAGCAAAGTGTTTTTATAAACTCAAATATTTTATGTTACGGAAGTTGCATTTGCATCTGTCAAGTATAAATTGTTATGATCGGTGATATTATCTATATCTTGTATAAATATATGAGCATGGTTTTACAAAATAAACAACTTGAACTTCACGTAAACGTGAACACTGTGTCGGCGAAATACCTCCTGTGGCTTTATTTTCAGTTGGGTCTAAACCACTGGGCGTTATTGGTGGGGTGCGGTGCGAGAGGGATGTAATGCACTTTTGATGGTTCTCCATCGGATTTTATTCAGATTGACTGATGATGTATTGTGATAATTATTGATTGATAGTGTCTGTCATTTCTCCCCAAGTTTTCAAGGTTTTCATTATTTCTTACTCTTACCACAACTCACAGTTTAGCAACTCTGATTGGTCATTTACCTCCATGGACAGTCCAATTGTCCTATTTCATTCAACAGCAATTTGGCAAAAAAAAGAAGAATTAGTATTAGTATGGGTTTGATACAAGCATTTGTGAGGCCCTGGTTTCTAACTAACTTATGCTATTGCGAGAAGAAAAAACTGTTTGAGGAGCTGTAGGATAAATCTAATTCAAATTAAAATTCTTTTACAGACAAGCTTTGCATATTTTCGAATTTTTTTACCTTAAATAATTTAAATTAAGGGAATGGGATTTTGTAAAATTGATTTTTCCTCCATATTTAATTCATTAAATACCGGTAATGATTCTGGTTGTGGATAAGGATATGCATTATTGCATTATTGGAAAGTAAATTGTGGTGTCATGTATTTCAATTAATTCTTTTACTAGGGAGTCAGGTACATTCATTTCAGTCTATTTACTAGATTTATCAAACATCACTATCACTATTCGTCCCATGCATAGCTGGCGTTTGCCGAAGTTGGGATGTTGAATGGCGTTCAGATGTTTGCACAGAATCATGGAGTGAAACTTCAGAGCACAGCAACAGATGAAGCCAGAATTGCGTGGAAAGTCTACCATGAAAGGTATGAGGACTTTTTCATGCTTCATACCTTTTCACGCCCACTTAAACCCAAGATGTTAGCTAGTTCGCTAGTGAGTTTGCAAATTGGCTGCCCCAGTACTTCTGAAACTTGCTGTAAATAGAACATGAGACGTTATTCAGAACATAAATCGTTTTCAGCTTCATCGTCAATGTTACACATTAGTATTTATGGTTATTCATTAGTACCGGTATATGATTTTCATACATGCTACGATATATGTAACCTAATCTTATTTACTTTTACAGTATAACATTGATTGTTGTTATCTGTGATGATGGTGCTAGTGATACTCATCTTTACAGATTATTAGACAACGTATTTCATTCTATGGTAAGGATGATTTCAAATTCATACACACAGGAATTAAATTTTGTATGGTGACATTTTGTTCATACTTTCATACTAAGTTTGCTCAATACATATTTTGCAAATAAATTGCTTATACATGTACCAAATTTTTGAAATAAATGTGGTATTACTTTATGCGGATTGCATAGTTACATGGGACTCTATTGGGGAAAAGTAAAACATGACCTGTTGAATCAGGAAATTTGTGTTGGATTTGTTTATAAAACAAGATAATGAAATGTTGGATTTGTTTATAAAACAAGATAATGAAAAAAAAAGTGTTTTATGTTTAGTTTTGGGAGAAAACAAGAATTTTTTGTTTGTTTATGTTCATTTTGTCATATCTTGTAATTTTATATACTGTTATTGTTATGAATCCCAATATTATTACAAATTAACATATTATACATCATTGGGTTTTCAGCGTGATAATATTTGTACATTATGTTCAATAAAAATTTCCCTGCCATATATTAATCCATTAGCTCAGTACATGTAGATGTAAAACTTGAGTTCCTATCCCACAATGCATTGTACATATTTTCAGTAGCATATGCTCATTAGTGCAGCATTTTAATTCAGCTCAAACTTCTTTAATTAATCTAGTGAAGACATGACAACTTCCTGTAAAGAGGCTGCCCGTGGCATTTCATTCCTACTACATGTATGACAATGATTTGAATTCCTCATACTATCTTTTGTTTGTTTGTTTCAGGTGCTTTTAGTTGGTTTAGATGACATTATATCAATTAAAAATGTGGAAAGATTGAAACGTGATCTCAAAGTAAGTATGTTCAGAAAGACTCTCATTACTCATTAATTCTTTGATTTCATTGATTTACATGGAACATTTTTAATCATTTTAATCAGTGAAGTATGAGAACATCTACTGTGTTAGTGTATTTCACTAAAGCTTACATTTTTATAGAGTCAAACAACCTGTCATAAAGCATAACCCAGGTAACCCATGGTATTTATAAATATGTGGTTAGTCACAATGAATTGAGACACTCTGCGAATACGTATGTGAATGCAAAGGTCGCTAATGTCATTCAAATCGGTACCTCAGCTTTGACAAATCTGATCACAATCACACCCCAACCGATTCTACTCATCAGAAGAACTTGTAAATTCAATTTTGTTTTTAAAAATGCACAATTTATGAGCAACAAAATTTTACAAGTCAGGGGAAATCACAAACTCATGATTTTATTGCAGTTCTTGAGTCGGAGAATAGTGGTGGAAGTTTAATTTAAATTATCAGATTGTGGAAATTTAGGGATAAGAATGAATGATGGTAGTGATCTTTGCCTTGCACATGTTTGGTGATCTATTTCATAGGTTTTCACTCTGTTTCAACACTCAGCATTGAATGACTGCCAGTGCAGATATGTTCTTTGACGTGTCTCAATATTGAATTCCCAGTGAGTTATTATGGTATTTTACACTTTATATATATCCTTTTATTACAGGCATGCTACAAATTGGTTGATACGCTATTAGAGGAAACAGAGTTTTTTGGAGATTTAACAGAATCAGTTGATATCTTTTTATCTACAGAAAACTCATTATTGCAGGTACTGTGAAATCATTGAATATCTAATTGAGTCAGGCGATAAAACTAAGTTCCAATTGAAAATCAAGTATTGTGTCATAGTTATATACAAAATTTAGTAGAAAACAAGTAGTCATATTTCCACATTTAAAGAAATACCAGCCATGTTACCGATAATAATATGGCATTCATTTACAACTTCTTTATATACTGCAGCCCATAGTACTTTAGAACATATTAACGTATTAACAACTGAGATGTAGATATGACATAGATGAATGAAAGTAGTATCTTTCATTGGGTTATATCAGTCTTCGTCATAACCAATGCATCAAATCTTGTGAATATATGTACATAGTTTGTGTGTTAGGTTTCACATCAAAACATTAAGTCCTGTGATTATTTAATGCCAACAGACGGGAATGCCATATGGTATATCCTGCCCTCACTCTCAATAACCAATAATTACTTTGTAGGAGCACTTGGAGTCCTTTGTGCATGCTGCAGACAGCACTTATGGATGTCTATGTGTGATGGATAGAATAGCGGTCGCTACAACTAAATGGTGGGATTTGACAGGACAGGAGCTTGTTTTATTGTCGTTACTACTGAGGTCACTGCCCCAGGCATCATCAAGGGACATTGCTGTTTATTTGCCTCATAGTAGTCCCAAGGTAAATATTATGGTAAACCAGGAACTGAACACCTATATCTACATGTATTGTCGATCCACCTCATAACTGTGAATTCTTATTTTGGACAGTTGGTATTTAAAACATTTTATGCTATTTTGACATGAGCATAATGTATAAAGCAATATTTTATTCGAACCTTGAGTTAAAAAATGCTTTATACAATTTGTTGACATTTTCACATGTATCACTATGAACATACATTAGAAATATAAGAGGCTTTCATTTCAACAGATTCCCCACAGGTTACTGACGTTTCAATTGATTCACGGCGTTGAGGCGTGTGTACTATGTGGGCCAACACCTACGCTGGATGATGTCAGGGATAAACTATTAGAAGTGCATTGGAAACCAGCTTTAGAATCCTTGAGATCTTGTATTAGAGTGTTTCCTAGAAATATCCCACTGTCGGTGGAATTAGATCTTGGTATACTGGGGTATGTACAGTCATTGTTTATTTACATGGTCAACTTTAAATGCTTAGTATTTGTGAGAGGCTTTTATACATGTCATGCATGTCTAGTGTTTAGATCAACGTACCCTACAGCAATTTTATTATTCACTGCAATGTGCTTGTAATATCTTCAAATTATTCATTTCTCTTTTTATATGATTAATGACATCACATATTCTCAATTTTATTTGAAGGTTAGTATCTTAAAATATTGTGTTTTTTTCTTTTCTCATCAGATTTATTCTCATAAATACCGATAACCACAGATGCCTTGCCACTATGCACCCTAATTCAACCGATGAAAAGCAACTGCCGCATAAAATCCTGAGTATGAGCAGAAAAATTGGAATACTTAAAACATTTTATAAAACTGTAGTAGGAATTTATTTTGCACCTGTACATAGTCCGGATAAAGAAGGTAGGTTATCTATGTGTTTCAAGTAATAGAATAGAATAAAGTTAATTTTCATGTTCTATATTGGAATGTGCAGGGACTTCCTTTACTGTGATCACAAATCTATTTCTTATTCATAGTCGGCAACCTCACTATGCTGCACTGATCCAGTGTCAGTGAGTCAACTGTGGTGATATAAATATATTAATGTTAACGCTTGGTACAAACACACCAAAGCAAAAACTCACTATGTTACTATATCTCTTTATTGTAGAGTTGACTTGTGATCTTCAAGCTTTATTATCTCATAAAGCAAAGGATACTTATATTTGTGGTGATGACTATAAATGCTATGCATTAAATGATGACAGATATCAGATATTTGTACTCTATGGTTCGCATGTACCGACTTTTGCACTCAGGTTAGTTTAGACAAAAATTCCATTACCATTTATATACAGGGATTGCGTTAACCCCATATTTTGCTTCCCGGACTCCAATTATTGAAGAGGGACCCAGTTTTTCAGGCAAGCTGAAGTCCAATCTCTAATAAAGTTTTCTAGGGTCAAATTTCAATTTCTTAAAATTTTGTAAGTGGGACTTGTCTTGCCGAGACACCAACGCAAACCCTGTATATACATGCTATTTTTTTTAGCTACGAGTAAGAACACGATGATGCATTGACCACATGTAGTTTAATGGTCACTGAACTAATTTGCAATTGCTAGATCTTGCCAGCTTGACTTTTGTCATTTGTGCAATGTTATCCATGTTTAATACAGATATTTATTTTGAGGAATGTTAGCTAAATATGAATATTTAACAATATTTAAATATGTTTTTTTTTTTTTTTTTTTTCTGCTTACACAGGACAACAACACAGAAGACTTTAATGACTTTGATAAAAGACAAGAAATTTGATGAGAAAAAGAAATCTTAGTTCTGAAACCCAAGTGACTTTGTAAACTTAAATTCTCACTTTGCAAATTTGTGCGGTTTCATCCTCTGACTACTACAGTATATACACTATGAAATGTTGAGATTGTTGGTTTTAATGGGAAATGAGGAGCCTCCTAAAAAAAAAAGCTTCATTCGTAAACAACTGCACTCTCTGAGGTCAGTTACTTTGTACATGTGTTTGTCTAAGACCCTTCAGCACCCTCAAAATAAAACTTTTAATATATCATATTTTTTTTAACTAAAACTTCATAATTTGGACACATTTTATGTTTATAACTTGTTCCGGGAGTGATGTTTTACATATTTGCAAAGTGAGAATGTAACTTGTGAATTGTAATGAATGGTGTACAATCAACCCACTAGAGTACCAATTAATAATAAAATCTTACGTCATGGGTGTGGGGGACATTCCTAAGATAAAACTAGACTTGATAAACCAGTGATTATCCAGTGATTTATTTATGCAGAACTATGAATACATTACGTTTTTGTGAGCTTATTTGGGGCAGTGAATAATATTTCTTGACAAACTGATGATAATGATGGCGGTATGTTGTATAAATAATGCTGTCAGCATTTCTTAACAAATGAGATGGTTCAGAAAGGGCAATGTTGATAAAAAGGAGCGTCTGTGTTCAATGAAAGTGGAATACAAAATTGTTATTTTTATTTAAGGTGAATAGACCTCAAGATGACCATCATTGTTAAACGTATGTGTAGTCATACCATGTACTATAATAGAATTGCATGCGTCTCGTTAAAGACATTACAATTCCAAAAATTACCATCGGGTCGGCAATGGTTGCTATGGTTACAGGGTACAAGTCCATGAAAGAAAGGGGTGGGGTGATTTTATAAGCAGTTATTTGTGAGCCTGTTTCCTCAGTTTCAATAGACGTACTAGTACTTGTATGTACATCTCCTGGAGATATACTACAAAAATACTTTTGTTACCAAAACCGGTTAATTGCATCCAATTTCATTGTGTGTATACAATTGAAAAATTTTCATATTTGACATACATTTTGTAAAGTTTCAAAAGTTAATGTGGATGCCTAGTACTATACAGAATCAACATATTACTAGCTCAGTACATAACGGAAACTGGTATAGCAAAACATCTGCCTAAAAATGAAAACTTTCTATTACAAGCTATGTGTACACCTGTATTTCGGTCACCAAAAGGGAACTGAAATTAGGTCCAGTCAAATCATCAGTGTGCAGATCTCTTGCTTAAAAGCTGTGATTTGTGATCCAAGTGTTTGTTACTCAACACTATAATATATATAAAGCCAAAGTGCAAAGATTTTTTATACATAATGCCTGTAGCTGTAATTCTAACTGATATTGCCAAACAAGTTTTGCCAAATTTTCTTTGATCACAAGTTAATACTGAACTGTCTGCTGTATTTTATTAGAATCTTTTGACGTGTAAAATAATGAGTGTCCAATACCAAATGTATTTTTTATATGAGGTATCCAGATTAGATGTTTGTCACCAGCTGTTGTTTTGAGTGCAGGATTTTCAATTTGAGGATTTCTATATTCCAAACTCTAAATTCAGTATTAAGATGGAACAGCTTTTTTTTTAATTTTGTTGCAATAATGTCTGAGTGAATTCTGCTGAGTGCCACTGAACATTCATAAGATACTTGCGATTAGCCAGCACCCAGAGTAGAAGTGAAAACAACCTTGAATGATGTGTTTTACTTTGACCTGCTACAAATATGACCCATTTGCTGAGCTGCAGGGAATCCATTGATGTCTGACATTTAGAACTCAAGAACTTTGAAATATAACAATAATTTTTAAATGAGTTTACATTGTATAAAATCAAATAAAAAAGATGATGAAACTTTGCAAACAAATTGAATTATTTTTTCTGTTACCTTAATTGGTTATTTTTGCCTAACTATGTTTTAATTTATTTATTATAATTATATAAAATAACAATTTCTAAGACTATTTATATATTCAAGAATTGTATGGAGGGGATGAATAACTAGTAATTTTGTATTAATTAAGTTTATGATTGAATTACTTGTAATTTAAATTACTTAATAAGAAAATTGTGTAAATTTTGGCAATTGTTTTTTTTATGTAAATAATATATATTAAAATCTTTTGATAGATTCAGACTACTTGTATTGAATTCTGATAAATTATTGCAGAAGATATCTATATTGTCATGCAAGTTTTGTATTAAAGCATCACTATGATTGAGTGACTGTGAGCGTGTGGAGTGTCATCATTACCCCTTCCTGAGATAGTGAACATGGAGACACAATAGTATGCGAAAATGTGTACTCTTTTTAGAAGCTAGATTTCTTGTTTATCATTTGCTTTGCATGGTATGAACCAATCCCCCCCACCACAAAAATAGCAATTAATTATGCTTGAAGAATATTTTATTGCCTGTAGACCACTTTCAAGACTGAAGGTTTTTTTTCAAGACTTTGTGGCTCAAAAACTGACCTTATTAAGCTGTTCACTTCTGTATATTTTTCCAAGGAAGAGTCCACTTTTCTTCTCTGGCATGAATCCCCATAGACAGTGCCTATCAGTTAAACTGTTCTGTAGGAATTTGTTTGATTGTGAGTGAAGAACAGATTGAATTAATTTCTGATGTATGCGATCCAGGTAACTAAAAATTACATTTAAATCAATATTAATTTATTATACATGTATTCAGATGAACAAAATACATGTGGAGATTCAAGTTAATTCTGTAAGACAATTATTTTAAAGGCAGACTCCAGAATTTATGTCTTTCATTCAACCTGAGAGAGTAAAATCCATGCAAATTGTGATGATAATAGTCTGCTGAACCAATATTTACATTGGAGGTCAACTTTTGAAACTATGATGTGTTAGGTCACCAGTGCTGACCAAAGGTATCAAATGTATCATTTTGTGGAAATGCAATTTTCTGAAAAGTTGCACCTTCTGTATCACACATTTCATATTGTTTCACATTTACAAAAAAAATGTATAGTGGCAAGAAAATTATTTTCAGTTTTAGAATTGTACAGTGTTCTATGAAGAATCTCAACTTTTACATTGATTTTGACAGGTTTAGTGTTTTTTTTTTAACTGTCAAAGTTAATTATACAAAGTTAATTGTCTTTAAAAAGTATACTTTTACACTTAGTACACGTTTTTATTCTCTAAAAATAATACTGCAATTTGGGCATATAAATGCAAGGTATAGTCACATTTAATTTTGAAACAAATTTTTCGATGAAATTGCAACTTCTGTTTCATATTCAAGTTCCTAGTCCCCAAACATCATTTGTGTGTTATGTTCCTATCTTAAATCTTAGAATTACTTGGTGTTATGGATAATTGTTATTTCTATACAAGCAACAATTGTTTCTAATCAATTTTCTAAAATTTGACCCACTGATCTCAGTGTGTTGATGCCATGTACGTGTTCTCTTACTGGTACCATATAAAGAGGTACTCAGTAAGTCAGGAAAAGATGATTATTTAGTGTGATTATAGCGTATATTATTGGGTGGCATAAAACGATGTTGAATTCAGTTATTTTTTTTATCTTTTTTTAAGCAATCACCCTGATTAAATATGTATAAATGGTGACGATACACGACACTAAACTAAAAACAATTCAGTCTAAGTTGACGTTGAACAAATTAAATTTCTAAGCCATTTTGATAACTGCCTCCAGACTAAATATTGTGATGCTCGCGAACGCATGTAGCTTGCGCCCTCTAAGTTTCAAGTTCGAAATCTGTATAACGCCACCACCGACGTGACATACCAATATTTAGACATGGCTGCCTTGATCAGAAGATGCTTTTCGAAAATTGTTCTGCGTTCACGGGTAAGATTTGTCTCAAGTTGACTGTTTGTTGTTGTGGCATACATTATTAGCGGCTAGTGTAGATATGAACTTTAATCACGGTTCAAAATTTAATCAGTATACCCCTAAACAGTCGTGCTAAAATTGAGAACGCGTGTATTTCAACGTGTGTCCTGTTCCTCCAACTTCCAAGTACTTAGAGTTCGCACTGTGTATAACTTGTTCGTGAATATGGATTGGCTTGTTTATATTGTGACTTTGTCGGCACTCCATATACATTGGCGGAAGGCTTACGTTTATTTGGACTCAACCTCTTGTCCTGCCTGAAGTTTCAAAATCGAGCCACAGATTCAGAACCCAACGTATAGAGGGACTGTGGTATTACCATCCCATTATAGGGTGTAAAAAAATCATCGTCGGAATCTATCATTATAGTTTACCAAGAATCCATGGAAAGAGTTCCTTTTGTACCCCATCCCTAAGCCTAAGCCTACCCTCCAGCACTCCCCATTTAATTGTACATGCCCCTCTCCTAAGGACATCTATAGTTATCTAGAGGGGGCATATACAAATGAATTGGGTAACTGGGAGTGAGTGTTAGAGTTAGGGATGGGGAGTACAATAGGAACTCTTGTCGAATTCATAACATCAGGGTATGCAAAAGTGTGATAATAATATCAAATGATATGGAATTAACTATAATCTAAAACATTGATTATAATTTTGTTGATTTTCACAGAATACCAATTCAGTGCTGTACCAATGCAGTAGAGTGTTTTCTAGTGAAATAGTTGATAACACAGGTAACACTGAACCAACTGTTCCTGATTGGAAGCCACCTGATAATGAAACAATTGAGAAAACAAGAGCAAGGCTTGTTTATCAAAGTCGTAAAAGGGGGATGTTAGAGAATGGGCTTCTGCTCAGGTAATAAGTGTTTTATTTATTTTTGTAGCTCTGTGTATCTGATTACTGTAAAATATTTTCGCTTGAATTAATTTTCGCTATTTTTGCTGAAGGAATGATTCAGTGAAAATTAAAATCCAGTGAATATCGTCAAAAAATAGTGAAAATAAATTCCATACAAAACACCCAAAAAGTCTTTTCAGGGAAAATTAATTCCAGCTAAAATAAAGTATTTCACAGTAGATGATAATAACCAGGGTGTATGCAAATATTTTTTGTGTGGGGTTGCATAACATTTTACCATGCTTGTATTACATTTGGGGTTCAATAAAGAGAACTTTATGTTATGGCAAAATAAGCATTGGAGTTCATGGGGATAAATCTGTATTATCGAGTACAGGGCTTCACAGATGGATCAAAGGCAATTGCTGGATGCTATTTAGGTTGCCCTTTCAACAAAAAAATACAAGTTTGTTTTTATACTACTTCCATACACTAAGGCAATTTTATCAAATTTGCTGTGAAACCAAGTGCCTTTTAATTTTCAAGCTCTGTAAGTGTAATAATGTTGATTTCTTTTCAGCCATTAGCAAAGTTTCAAATAACAAGTCATTGTAAATGACACAGTCCTCGTCCAAAATTTTGTAATCTGACATATCCATTTGATGCTGTTGAAGTCATTGGGATTAGATTGAAACCATTAATAGGAGATGGATTTGTAAAAAAATATGATTTAGTGCTTTTACACAAGAATTGGACATTTGGCAGTCATATGGAATTAAATTACAAAAATAATGTTCATGTTGATGTATCTATTGGTATACTGTCTTTGTACAAAATTTAAACAAAAACGTTCATTGCATTCAAGAGAAAGTAGCATGGGTACCATGAAAAACAAAATGGCCGCCAGTCGGCCATATTTGTGTGAATCACGAAAAAAAAGTGACGTGCACCTACAACCCAAATTGTATTATCATCATACCAAGTTTGATCCAAATCAGCCAAGTCATCCCCGAGAAACTGCTGCGAACATATTTAGGTATCAGAAATAGCAAATTTTACATCCAAAATGGCCACCAGTTGGCCATTTTTTCTCTGATCATAAAGTGACTTGACATGCATATGTAAGACATTATGTATTGTCTTCATATAAAGTTTGAATGAAATCCGTCAATGGGTGTCTGAGATATAGCTCCAGATGTACCTACGTAAGGACATACGGACGGACGGAAAGAACCCAAATTAATAGTCCCCGTTTTTCGAACTTCGTTGGAACGGGGACTAACTATATAACCTGATTTTAGACAGAAATAATTTGTGGGATAGGGTTTTCAAGTGGGAGGGTTGTTACCTGCGCATGCATGGAAATTGAGTCCGAAGCAACGATAACAACACACATTAAAAACGCAAAGGCTCATGGGTAGACGTTTGTTTGTAAACAATGACACGCTATGGCCATCTGACGTGTGCGCAGGTGACAACTCCCCCGCTTTAAACTAGAAGGTACAGTGTATACTATATAGGAATACTAAGCCTAAATCTGTTTTAATTTCCAGTTCGTTTGCAGCTCGATATTTGAAGACCTTTAATGAAAAGCAACTCAAGCTATATGACAACCTTATAAACAAACCTAGTAATGATTGGGATATATATTACTGGGCAGTCGGTAAGTCTGGCATGTAACTGAGCTACAATAGACATAACTGTTATAATCTGATTGTAAAGAACAGAATGTATAGTGTGAACGAATCATAATTGGCGAGTCAGACATGTTGGTTTTATATTCCGTGTGGTCACTTGACGTAAAGACCCGTTTCCAGTCATCTCTCAACGGGTAATAGACATGGCTGTCGTAATTAAGCAATTCTCGCTTGTGTAAAAACCAGCTCTAACACTTGGAACACATTTTAAATCTGAGTTTCAGAAATACCCGTTTTGCAACTGACATAAAATATACAGTAAAAAGCGTTGTTATAAGCAACGCAAACAACATTAGATTAGCTATGATTATTAAGCTATGATCGCTGTTTATTATTATAAATTTCAGAGAACAAACCAACACCAGAAGAATATAACACTGAAATTATGGACCTGCTGAAGGAGTTTGCCAAAAACACAGTGATGGAATCAAGGATAAGGCAACCAGACCTGGAACAAATGTGAAATGGATTTGTGGACCCAAACTCTAGAATGTGTCTAGAACGCCTAGCAGCAACATGATGCAGACACATTGCTTAGGTTGTTTCTGTGTCACACATCAATGCTGACCTTTGACTGGCTGCTTGTTAGTACAAGTCGCGTCGCAATTTTGAGCTACCCATGTTATGTCTGGAGTCACGACTGGTGTTGTAATATATAGTAATAAAATGTATTGATGACACTGTTTGCAGCTCAATGTAGTGGCCAATGTACTGTTCACAACAGAAGTCGAGGCATGAGTTAGTGGCGCAAGCAAACAGGACAGATTTGTTTTTCATTAAGACTTTAATTTTTTTGTTGCTGGCTAAGATAGGAATGAAAGCATTATATATTTATTTTCTCAAAACATACCCAGTTTATTTCAGTTTGGAATAAAGATCAGCCATATGATTTCAATACATTCAATGTATGCCTACTTTAACAGGAATGAATAAAAAAATGAACTTATTATAAACATTTTATGATGTATTTTATTTCACATATGTCACTACACACAGTGGATTTTGTATTGCATTGTTTGCGTGTATTCCCATTGCATGATACTTTTGTAAATATCTTATTTAGGGAAGAGTAGGAAATCAAACGAGCGGTGCACCGCGGTCATTACCGCGGTGTACCGCAGAACGCCGAGGAGAGCCGCGGACTGCTTATAATTAGGGGTCTCTACCGCTGTACCGGCCTCTACCGCGGTCCTCGGTAATGTGTGAAATACGTACTTAACAGTTTCTTTGTGATTCCACGAGTCATTGTTTTAAAATCCGATGCTGTAAATGAATACGATATGTGCGCTTGTTTAGTATTTACATGTATATATGTAAATTTCAGTCCATTTATCCAGGAGCATTATTTCAGCAGCAGACCAAATAACTGGTGATAGTAGCACATGGGTTGAATGAGGCAGCTTAACACCGAGTGCTTAGTCCAGTACTGTAAATGTATTACTTATTTGCTTGGTTTTAGTTTTGTTATTTTCGCTTTTGAGTAAAATCCACAAAATTAAATTCACATGAACATAAAAAATAACAATAGGACGTTTTTTTCACTGAAAAAATATTAAAATTACACGTAGATACATTGTAGGGTAATCTCAAAGAGAAAAAAAAATAAGGCTCTTTCTAGAGTGAATCCAGGGACTACATGTACATTTTTTCAGAAAGCTCAACTGCAGACCATGGGGAATCATAAGACATGCAAGAAGAAAATAGCTCAACTAAACAGGACAATAAATGTTCTGAAAAAATAATTCCAAATCTGTTGCTGACATCAATTAGCACAATTGCTCCTAAATTTATTTATTACTTGGCCCACTTGCCGGCATCTACCGGTATACTTGCACCAGTTATTTGGTCTGCTGCTGGTGTACAAAGAAAAGCTGCAACTTCTGCAATCTGAAATGATTTGAAATCTTTAATCAGTAAAAAAAAGGTCAAATAAATTATTTTTCACAAGACATGCGATTCATTCAAAAAACAACGTGATATTTTCAATGTTGATATATCCATACATGTACATTAATTTTGATAAAACTAAATTTTATTACAACAGTAATTTTTTTTTACAGTAATCAGATTTGTAGACTATCCCACAACACCTTCAATAGCTGATACTATATAACCAGCAACTAATCTGGTTTGTGCATTATTCCAGACCATTTATGTATTAAGTTTCTTAGGAATATGTTAGTAGTAGTCAGTTGGTAGTAGAAAATGTAAATTGGGCCATTAATCAAAAACTAAGGTCTTCATATCTTCTTTGAAGTACAAGTACAAGTGGAAATGCTTTAAATTATCTGGTAATCACTATGCAAATTACTCAACCAGGTCGAGCATTATGCACAAAGTTCCAGCAAGCAATATATCAGTATCAGTGTGGGATCGACATGTACATAAATAGGAAACAAAAATATGACGTGTTACTGTAACCCAAAATGCATTATCGTCATACAAAGTTTGAATTAAATCATTAGTCAGCAATACTTGATTACATGATTAACAGAAATAAAAATGATAATCAAAAAGAAAACTCAAATATGTTAACGACGCGGACAGTATCATTCTTACAATGTTTAAAAGGTTTTTAAACATAGATGAAGCCCTAAAGCATGGGGATGAATTATAATAATTATTTGACAAATTTTATGATGTGGAAGAAAACAATCTTGCATATATATATATATATATATAAACTTTCTTTTGCCTGTGTGTGCAATAAAAGAAAGTTTATATATATATATATATATATATATATAAACTTTCTTTTGCCTGTGTGTGCAATAAAATTAACATTGCTATTGTAAGAATATTGAGCGCAGTCTCTTTATCTGGGAGTATACTTACTTTTGCCAATCCCTCAAGACCATGTTTTAAACAGTTATGTGCTACAGAAGTCTACATTGCTTTCTTGTCTAATACAGATAATATATTTATAATACGACCCCACCCTGGACAAGAAACATCAAATACGAGTGTACTAACCATGTTATGTAGCAACGTATACATCATTTAAAACAAATAGATATGGGCAAATGACTTTTCAATTACATAGGACGTTCGCGTAATGCTTCAGACAAGTCGATCGCTTTCTCAGATAACAAAGTACTTTTTTGTATTTTCAGGCAATATAAAACTTAATACTATACCATATTAGTAATATACACAGTTTTTGACTGAAACCTTATCAGGCTGTGCGGTATATAAAGTTTCCTGGGTACATATAATAATTATTTGGATTTTCAAGCCTCAAGTGACGTTTCATGCTTCCCATATAATTTATGTTAATGTTCACTATATTTCCCGTATTTTCATTGTTCAACCTTAATTTATGTGTACTTGCTTAATTAAAAATAAATAGATTATTGTATATCACATGAGATAAACAAAAGTTATAAAGTGAATATAACTTTGGCCAAGAAACGTATAAATTGAGTCAACCAAATGTATCATTACAATAATGATATAGACAAATAATATTAAAATTAAATTGCTATGTTTTGTGGTTGTCTCAAAATTAATACTTGCTGTGAACTTCTGCTCAGCCAATGAATGCAATAGTGACACAAATATAGAACAAACAATTATTATTATGGGTGTAATTAACAGATGTAATACATCAATTCCTGTGGAAAAAATGACATTTCACGTGAAACTCCCAATAACATGTCCATGTTAATTTGTACACATGCCAAATGCGTATTGGATAATACACCAATGTGATACAGGCTTAGGCAAGCTAAATAGCATGAGAGTCACCATGGCATATGAACTGAAAACGCAAATTGCAAGTTAAATATTAAAGCCATTCAAACTACAGTAAAAATAATAGAGAAAAACAATAGCAAGATAGGAGATTTTCACTTGATCAAAATTATATACCTAAACTAAATAAAGGTCAGTCGAATGGGTAGAAACATCTGTAATTTGGGAATATCAAGATGTAGATAGTAAAATAATTACAAACCACTTCCTTTATGCATTTATAAAATCAAACATCATCCGTGACCCCCCCCCCCCCAAAAAAAAAAAATTTTTTTTTCAGTTGAGCTTGACACTGAACATAGATAATTATGCCATATATACAATGTATGATGGCAATCATCGAATATGTATTGTGGTAGAATTAAATATATAAAATGGATACCAATAGTGATATCAACAATATGAATATGAATTTTGAATGCCTGACAAATATTCATGAAAATGAATGGTATCAATTTCCAACATGGAATGAGTGAATACATTTGATTGATCGTTAAAAAGAATATCATCCAATTAAATTAATACATTAAGGTCAAATGTTGATTACTTTATGAAAATGGATATGACGAATAGTGGCATTTTTAGTGACTGTTCTCTGAGAGGTACAATGTCCACCTCAGCTCGCCTTCCACGCAGAATAATATCATATTCATTTCTAGCCAGATATCTGGCAGTCGCATAACCAATACCGTCACAGGATGTGGATCCAGTGATCAAAGCAACTTTCCCGATACCTCCTGCAACAGCCATTGTATTGGCCATAATCCACTCGGCCGATGAAGGCAGCATTCAGATTGAAAGATTAGAAATTGTTATCTAGTTGGCTGGGTAACTGCTTTCTGTACATTTTAAACGTTGCGTTGGGTGTCAAGAAAAATCTAACCACGCCATGTTCATTGCCAATGTCACAATTATATGCTTACATGATCTTTCAGGTTCTAATGCTAATTAAGTATTTAAATGAGTGCATGCATTACATAATTTGTACATTCTCAAAATATGATATACATGTCATCATATTAATGTTATAGACTATTGAAGTTGTATTGTCGGTGGAAAGCTTTTTAAATTTTCAGTAATACACATTTCATTAAATTAGCAATACGATATGTTTGTACCGGTAATACCCCTGCAAATTACATGCAATTTACTGTGAATACTTATTCCAAATACAAGGGAAAGCTAATTTTGTGTCACTCGCATAAATTACATGGGAAAACGCATCTAAAAAATGTGTGCATAATTGGAGATCAATATTTGAATACCTTTATTTACATCGCCCAGCTTTTCGTTTTTATATTTTGCTTGTATGATAATTTCATTTTTAAATTATTTTTCTAAAATGTGGATATTTCACTATTCAAACTGATGCATTTTATTCTATGTTAAACACATTCATTAGACACATTTTAATATAATGTAGGCAAATTTTGACAAGTGTGACAATGACTCAGTATACTCAGTAAAATGCATTCGTATTACACGGGAGATACATGTGAAAACATCATGTTTACATATGCAGATCTTGGTTCCATTATAA